>NC_136410.1:311515733-312715733 GCF_051521515.1 Lactuca serriola | reverse complement strand
TAGTGTGCGGTTAGATTTGTGTGTGCGGCTCAATCCAGTGTGCGGCTGGATAAGTGTGTGCGGTTAAGGAGTGTGTGTTTAACAGTTTAAAATTACTAAAATGGAATCTCAAAACATGATTGTTCATCAAGATTTGGATGCAATAATGGGAACAACTACTCATATTCCTAGATTGCTATCAGCTGAAGGATTTCCTGAATGGAAATATCGAATTGAAAAATACATCAAAATGAAGGATTTCAAAATTTAGAGAAGCATTTTGAGAGGACCAATTCGGATGACTTCTACTTTAGAAGATGGAACGGTAATTGACAAACAAGTTGAAAACTACACTGATGATGATTTTGAACGAGTTGAAGAACAAGAGAAGGCTCTTGCCACACTGACTATGGCATTGTCTCCGGAAATAGCACAAGGATTTCGTGTGTATACATCAGCAAAAGCATTATGGGAAGCACTCATAGAAGTTTATGAAGGAAATGAAGACATGAAGCAAAGTCGACAAGACATGCTCCGACAAAAATTCAACATGTTTAACTACGTATTGGGAGAAACATTGGAAAATCAATTGCAAAGATTTATCACACTAGCCACTGAAATGAGCTCCGCAGGAGTGATGGTTACTAGCTCTGAAATCAACAAGAAGTTACTAAATTCTCTTCCAAAATCATGGGACATGAATGTCTCGGTGATTAAAAAGACAAAAGATCTGAATCGTTTAAGCCTGTCTGAAATAATGGCAATCATCAAAGCTTGTGATCTTGATGATAAACAAAGAGAAATCAATTATGTCAATTCATACTCTACAACCAATCTTGGACTTCAAAATAACAACACCGCTTTTTCAAGCTTCACCACTCTTCAAAATACTCAAATCCAGGTTCCTCAAGTTCAACCTCATACAGTCCATCAAAACATACCATACATCATACCTAACATGGAACAAACTCAAATCCCTCAAACCATATCTCAAGCTGGTTCTAGTGTTAGTCCTTCCATAGATGTTTTAATTCAATCTCATGGAATTGGTTCCCAAAGCTCATTTGCAAAAGAAAAGGAGGAAAATATGGCTTTAGCTACTGGGTTGGTGAATTGCTATAATGCCTTTGTTGCTGGAGAGCTCTCTCCACAACTTTCATTCACGGATTTTGATCAAATTCATCCTAAAGATGTGGAAGAGATGGATATTACTTGGCAAATGGAAATGGCAGTATTCAGGGCTAAACAATTCTCAAAAAAGACTGGAAAGAACAACTGGGGTGTAAATTCAGACAAAAAGATGGGTTTTAGCAAAGGAAAGTTGCGTTGTTATAATTGTCATGAACTTGGACACTTTGCGAGGGAATGTCCAAAACCAAATCAGCGAGAAAACTCTGAAAGAACCATGGTGCCAGTAACGTACGTTCACAGCAACAACAGAGGATCATCTTCAAACAGTCAGTCTGCAAACATGGCAATGGTAGCTCAATCGTTCAACTGGGAAGATCAAGTTCAGGCCTTAAACATTTCAGAACCTGAAAAGGCAAATCTTGCTCAAGTCAAGGATGCAAATAAAGAAATGGAAGCTGATCCAGAGGAGGAGATGATGAATTTGCAGTTTGCATTCATGGTTCAGACCACTCCTGAACCAGTCAAATCTGAGGTTAGTGAATTCGGTTGTTCTCAATCTTGTATTAAAACTGTTAAGTTTTTGAGAGATCAAATTGAAATAATCAAGAGAGAGAACGAGGACTTGAAATATGAGGGATATACTCTTAGAAAAAATCAAAAGCCCTTAAAAACTCAATTAGAAAATAAAAAAATATATTTTAAAAAATTGCAAGAGGATTACAGCAAAAAATGCGAGAACTATGATCATCTCAAAAGAAAACTTGCTGCTGTAACCATGGAACTTGACACATTGAAAAATTGTTTTGAAAAAGCTGAATTTAATTTCAAAAAATACGATGTGTCAAGTGAAAAGATTGCAAAGTTAATCGAAGGTCAATCATACTGGAGAGATATCACTCATGGTAATCAAATAAAAGTTGGATTAGGTTATGAGAGTGTCCCTCCTCCCTTCAATCACAATTATACTGCTATTCCTCTGTCTCAAGAAGAAATTGAAAAAGAACCTTGCATGGTGTACGGAAAGTCAGCTGCTGAGCAGGAAATACAGTCTAGTTATGAGACCTTGCATACTAATGTTTTTGCTTCAAGTGCATATATATCAATAGTCCAGGGGGAGCATGCTGCTGAAACTTTTGAGTCAAATAATGTTGTGATTGAGTCTGGTGTCAGTCATGAGTCTGTGTCAAAATCAAATACAAATGTTTTTGTGTCGGGTGGTATTTTATTTCAGTCTGAAAATGATTCTAATAGTGTTGTTTCTGATCAAACTGCTAAATCTGATTTACAAGTCTCTGCATCTAACACATCTGTTACTAAATTCTATGATGGATCTTGCAAGTGTAATTATGTTAGAAATGGAAAAGCTAAGAACAACACTGACAATAGCAGTGCCAAAGTTTCTGATAAAAAACAAATTTGTTTTAACTGTGGCACTACTGGACACATTGCAAGAAACTTCATGAACCTGATGTTTGTAACTCATACAGCAAAAAGAGGGGAGAATGAATTTCGGGGACGATCCTTGACTAGGAAAATTCCCAAAACTCATTCTAGAAATGGAGATTTGAATACAACTTTAAACAAAAACTTCAAAAGAATAAACAGGTTTTTTTTTCAAAAACAACAGAAGTTTGCCAAAGTCAACTCAGGCAAAGCCTAAGTCGAATTTGTCAAAGAGCAGGACAGGATCTTCTAACTCTTCAAGTAAGAGATCCACCAGTTCAAAGCAAACTCACAAACTTTTGAAACCTAACTTTCAATGGATTCCAAAATCTTTTTCAGATCAATCTCCATTACTCTCCAATTCAAAAGCAAAGAAAGAATCAAATGAAAAACTTGTAAAAGGAAAAAGTCAACCTAGGATTGTGATGACCTGGGTTCCCAAAACTAAATAATTCCATTCATCGTGCAGGGACAGTTGCGGAGGAATGTCGCCAGACCTTGGTATGTCGACAGCGGCTTCTCCCGGCACATGACTGGAGAGATATCCCAATTGCACGACATTCAAACTTTTAATGGGGGATATGTTTCTTTTTTGGGCGGAGAGGGTGGAAAAATTACTCAAAGAGGAACTGTGTCCAATGAAGTGTTGAATTTTGAGAATGTTAACTTTGCTCCAGAACTGAAGCACAGCTTGCTGAGTGTATCCCAGATATGCGACAAGGGCTACTCTACTCATTTCACAGATAAGGAATGTCTGATCTTAAAACCTGGCATTATTATCCCTGACGATTGGATTCTTGTAAGATCTAAACGGGATGGAAATGCCTACATTATAGACATGAATAGCAATTTCCCTGATGATGTCACGTGTCTCTTCTCCAAAGCTTCTGAACAAAATGCGATGTTGTGGCATCGTCGTCTCGGTCATGCGAATGCAAAGAACCTGAATCGGCTTGCGAAGAACGAATTGGTTCATGGGCTACCCATCAAAGATTTCATTAATTTTGAAAAATGTGTTTCGTGTGCCCAGGGATAACATCATCGAAAACCCCACTTTCCAAAGTAGATAAACTCCATAAGTCATGTGCTCGAGTTATTGCATATGGATTTATTTGGTCTGGTTAATGTTTTGAGCATCAATCGCAACTCTTTCTGCCTCGTTGTGTAGATGATTACTCTCGTTTCACTTGGGTTTTCTTTCTGTCTAACAAAGCAGAAATTCCTAACCTTATCAAAAGATTCATTGTGATGATCGAAAATCAAACTAACAATCAAGTGAAAGCGCTGCGTACTGATAATGGAACAGAGTTCAAGAACGCTGTTCTTGATCATTTTTGCGCCGAGAAAGGGATTGTGCGTCAATTCAGTTCTGTTCGAACACCTCAACAAAACGGGGTTGCCGAACGTCGGAATCGAACTCTAAAAGATGCCGCAAGGACGATACTCTGACATTCCAAGCTTCCTGTATTCTTTTGGGCAGAGGCGATTAACACTGCGTGTTATGTTCAAAATCGTGTGCTAATCAACAAAGCCATAATGAAAACGCCGTATGAGATTTTATTTGGACACAAGCCATCTGTTAGTCATTTCCGAGTATTTGGCTGCCCTTGCACCCTTCTCCACTTGGAATCCAATCCCAAATTCAATGCCAAAGTCGATGACTGTTATTTTGTTGGATATGCTGCTCGAATTGCGTACAGGGTTTACAATAAGAAGACTAAACAGATTGTAGAATCATTAGATGTTCGTTGGCTTGAGGAAAATGAGACAGATGCTAGAGTGGGTCCTGACTGGTTGTTTGAGTACACATCTCTTTTCAAATCATTCAATGTGTCTTCAGATAATCAAGAAGGATCTACTTCTAATTCGAAGATTCCTTGTGAAGACGAAGAAGATGAAGTTGTTTATCGACCTCCATTGATTTCCACTAATCCTCCTTCGGTACCCCCTACTCAATTTGAATCTTCTGAATCTCCTCAACAACATTCTCCTGATGCCATTGCTACTCCTTTAACTCCAATGGAAAAAGAGTTCATGAATCACGAGACTTCCGCTGTAACTTCAACTTTGATGGAACTTCTTTTTCTAGAAAATATTGCAGAAGAGTTTGTAGCGGATTCTTCTAACGAACCTTGTTCATCCTCTACAGACCATACAACAAATGATGGAGCGGTTAACATTCATAATCTTCCTATTTCGGTCAATGATATTAGTTATCAGATCCCTTCACGCATTCAACGAGATCATCCAATAGAGAACGTCATTGGCCAGTTGGGCGACGGGGTTCAAACGAGAAGTAAAAGTGGGGATGTAAATACATGTCTTTACTCTTGGTTCATATCTCAAATAGAACCTAAATCTGTTGAAATGGCTCTGAATTAGCCCAACTGGGTTGAAGCCATGCATGACGAATTAAATCAATTTGAGAAACTAGGAGTCTGGAAATTGGTGGAACTACCAAAAGGAAAGAAATCTCTTGATACTCGTTGGGTATTTCGAAATAAACAAGACGATTCAGGTGTCATTGTGCACAACAAGGCAAGATTGGTGGTTCGAGGGTTTCGACAGGTTGAGGGTCTTGACTATACAGAAGTTTATGCTCCGGTTGCTTGTTTGGAAGCCATTTGTATCTTCCTTGCTTATGCTTCCTACATGAACTTTACTATATACCAAATGGACGTCAAGACCGCTTTCTTGTATGGAAAAGTCAAGGAGGAGATTTACGTTGACCAACCACCGGGTTTTGTTAATTCATCTCTTCCAAACCATGTTTACAAGTTAGACAAAGCTTTGTATGGATTGCATCAAGCTCCCTGAGCTTGGTATGCTACTCTTACTCAGCATTTGCTCAATCACGGCTATTCCCGAGGCACCATTGATCAAACCTTATTTCCCAAGCATGTTGGTCCAGATCAAATTCTCGTTCAAATTTATGTGGATGACATCATTTTTGGGTCGACAAGCCAGCAACTTTGCAAGGAGTTTGAAGCGGTGATGAAGAAGCGTTTTGAGATGAGTTCACTTGGGGAAATGACCACGTTTTTGGGGCTTCAGGTCCAACAATCTTCAACCGGAATCCTTATTCATCAAGCAAAATATGTGGAAGATGTACTGGAGAAGTTCGGGTTTCAAGACGCAAAACCTGCTCTTACGCCCATGGCGGAACGGCCTCTTCTGACTCTTGATCTTAAGGGTGAATCCGTAGATCAAACTCATTATCGATCAATGATCGGATCACTCATGTATCTTACTGCTAGTCGCCCAGACGTCATGTTTGCGGTCTGTCAATGTGCTCGCTACCAGGCTAATCCTAAACTCTCTCATTTAATTGTTGTTAACAGGATTTTTCGGTATCTCAAAGGGTGCCCAAAACTGGGTCTTTGGTATCCGAAAAATCCCGAATTTGATCTCTATGCTTTTGCAGACAACAATTATGGCGGGCGTGAGCTTGATAGAAAATCGACTTCAGGAGGATGTCAATTTCTGGGAGATAGATTGGTGTCATGGCAATGCAAGAAGCAGCACACAGTCTCAACCTCAACAGCAGAAGCAGAATATGTTGCTGCATCTGCTTGTTGTTCTCATGTCATCTGGATCCAACATCAATTGTTGGACTACGGTTTGAATTTTCAAGAAACCCCTATTTTTTTTGACAATGAGGCTGCGATTCAAATTGCCAAAAACCCGGTCTTGCACTCAAAAACCAAGCACATCGACATCAAAATTCATTTTATTCGAGAATGTTATGAACGTTTGCTTATTCGGTTAGAACAGGTCCGCTCTGATAATAATGTAGCAGATCTGTTTACCAAGCCTTTTAACAAAGCTCGATTCGATGTGCTGGTTAATTTTCTAAAAATGATTCATTTTGAGGATTAATTTTTTTTTAAAAATAAATTTGTGCATTTCATTTCTTTTATGCACAAATTTAGGGGGAGAAAAACCAAAAACATTAAAAATGAGAAAACCAAAAACATTAAAAATGAGAAAATCCAAAAACATTAAAAATGAGAAAAACCAAAAACATAAAAAAAAATCCAAAATATTAGAAAATAAAATTATGCTGGTTATAGATTGTGTTTGAGGGACATAATTTGGGAAGTGATATGATAATGTGATAACAGGCAACCTGATTCTGTATAACGTACCCGAAGTTGAAGGGTCTATGCTTTGGTTTGATGTGTCGGTAGGCACGAAAGATTCTAAATGGACTTGACTAGGCAGAATTGAACTTAGGAAATCAAATGACTAGGCAAATTTTGACCTAGATAGTTCTGTTTAGCCTGACAATACGACGCTCGGATAGGTTGAGCAGGGAGATATATATGGGAATCTACTCGTCACATTAATTGAACCCGCACTTGGAACCGTGGTTTTACTTTTCCTATATGTGAGGATTCTGTCCTTAATTCCAGTTGGATGGGGCGACTGGTAAATTCCGATAAATTAGGTCTGTAGAATATCATTTTCTTTCTTTCCCTCTGTTAGTCATATGTTGTCTCCTTTGCACGATCTCTAATCCGACCTGGTACACAACATATGCAAGTCTATTTCTCTGCAAGCTAGATATATATATATATATATATATATATATATATATATATATATAAATGTGTGAAATGTGTGAAAAACTTCTTATCTGTTAGCCATATGCTGTCTCCTTTGCGCGACTTCTAATCCGACCTGGTACACAGCATATGCAACCTTCTTATTCTCAACCCCTCTGAAGAATTCTGTATCTCTTCTCTCTTTGAATGGTTGTCTGCTCACCCGGTGTAAGGAGTACTCTGGAAGTTCTTGATGGCTGGGGCATATCAGGAAGCGGGAAACATGTTCTAGTACACTTAAAATTGAACACATACAAATTGTCTATAGATCTTGCTGCTCAATTTAGGTGGACCACAATATCCCTGGTTGTCGTCAGCTAATGGTCCTTAAGATATAGTATCTAGAAACATTAGGATCAGATATAATATCTAGGAATTTAGGTTCACATTGTCTTGTCACTTATAGTATGTCCTATTTTTGTCACAATTTTTCGTGCTTAAGTGGACAACAATACCGACAATCGACCAGACAAAGATGTGAATATGAAAGGTACCGACAAGCAGATAACGGTCGTCTAAAAGCTTTGATCCCTAATCCTCAACAGATTAAAGGAATTTATAAAGATTTAAATTGATTCTTGTCGATTAATAAATTTTTAAAATTTTATTTTATTTTACTTTTTATTTTTATTTTTATTTTTATTTTATTTTTTATTAAAACTTTGAAATTAAAAATATTAATCCTCAAAACAATTCCTTTTAAGAAAATTGTGTGCAAAAAGGGGTTTTGGAATAAATGTTTAAAAGACAAAGGGGAGAATGTGTAAATTCTGTGAATATATATAGTGTGTGTGCGTTTTTCACCATCATTTACTGTTGCCTCAACCGCACACACATATTTTCTCTCTCAAATTTTCTTCAAGTTTCAGTAAAAACAAGATCGTACTCGGTAATTATTATGAATGCGGTTGAATTTTTCATCATTTTTCAAAAAATTGTCTATTGTTTGCTGTTTGATTTTAATAATGATGTTTATGCGGCCGCACACATGAGTGTGCGGCTGACCGAGTGCTGCCACACAAGCGTGTGCGGCTGACCGTGTGTTGCCACACAAGCGTGTGCGGTTACATGATTTTATGAATGTGCAGCTGAACATTTTCTTATTGCCCTAATTTTTCATGTGTTTACTTTCAGATTAAAATGGGAGACCAGGAATTTGCTAAAGCTCACAATTCTGCAATTTTTCTTGAAGACCCTCCTGCAGCCCACAGAGACATGAAATTCATTGTGGATGGATTGAAGAAATCTGTCACATCCCCAAACCAGAATGGCGGAAACATTCGGGGGTGGATGACTTCACATAGTATCACAACCATTGAATATTGTAAAGAAAGTAACACAACCATCACATATATAATGAAAACGTATGTTGTTGTGTTATACATAATGGCAAAAGAATATTACAATGAGATGATAAATGTTCCATAATAAAACATCCTTAGTGTTCCTTTCTCCAAAAGCTGGTGGTTACCTGTATTACTGATTCCCTGAGAAATACAAGTGGTTTCGAAAAAGTGTCAACAATTAAGTTGGTGAGTTCATAAGCGTTTTGTATTGAAAAAGTATGTCCTTTTTGATAGTAAACCGATGAACGAGGTTTTCAGAAAATCCAATATTTTCTATAAATGATTTGAAAAGTTTCCCGTATTTGAGTGCGTTTGTGTTTTCCATACTTGAATAATAGTGATAAAATTTGTGTTAACGATAAAATGGAAAACTGAAATGCATATATGAATCTCGTAAATCGAACTTGTTTTTATACTTTTATGTGAGTTTTATAACCATGCTAACGACATTGTTGGCCTGTAACAACGTTCTTCAGGCGTTGGAACTGTTATGACATTTGTCACCCCAGGCCTACCGGCCTAGCTGTAGCTAACAGCTTAGGTCTGGGATTGTCAATCCCATATAGATCTATACACAAGTATCACGCTCCCCCTACAAGGGATTATGGTATATAATACTGGACTTAATAATGCATACTCGAACGTACGTGAAGCTGTCTCACATTACTAGATATAAACAGATTTACGATGATAAAAGACTGTACTTCCTTTGAAAGCATTTCATTTGTCGAGATGTATATGTAAAATGTATGAATCACTTGAATACTATGCTCATTAGAGTTTGTCAAAAGTATGTTCCCATTTGGTAATAACAACTTGGTGATATAATATCCCTTTAAAACATAAAGTTATTTTTGTATCAACACTCTATAAGAACGATATTATAAAAATGATACTTTGATTTGTAATGTACTTGTATTCCCCCCCTAAAACGTGAAAAGAATTGAAAAGTAGGGGTATGAACTCACTCTTTTCGAAGAGAGAGGCTAGGGTTGAGCAGAACTTCGTCCGCGGATGGTTGCGTCGTCGGGCTCTTCGGGGATCTCTGCATCGTAAATCTTTCGTCGGGGTTCAAGTGCGGAAACCGAGGTGAGGGAATGGTCTCTGGTTCTTGGAAGGGTGTGAGAGTGACTGAAGAATTGAGAAAGGTGTGCAAAGACTCGAGCTCATGCCTTCTATTTATAGGGCTGGAAACCCTCGTACGCGGCGCGTACTTCCGGAGTACGCTGGGCGTACTCGGTACGCGGGGCGTTCTTGGTTACGCGGGGCGTAGAATGGCGTCATGGCTTACGACTCGGGTCTAGCTAAACGTAGCTTGGGCGGGCCGATGGGACTCGACGCTGGGTCTAGTACGCGGGGCGTAATCCCTGCTTCCGACTTCTAAATTCCGTAACTTTCGCGTACGAGCTCCGTTTTTCGCGTTCTTTATATCCACGCGTAGGTGAGATTATGCTCTACAACTTTCATTTAGACTTCGTCGGCTAGTTTTGAATTTATTTTTAATGATATATTTTTAATAGGCCGGGCCACCTAAAGTTCGTTAAAAATTCATAGGTTCTTTATTCGACGTCGGTTTTCGTTTGTCTTTTTATTGTGTTATTACTACTGAGGAGATCTTCAACTCTCGTTTAGGTTGCGTTAGCTAAATAACACTCGATCTTCAATCCGAGTTTTTAGCCCTCTACCACCGTTACGAAACTTTGAAAATTCGTAACTTCTTCATACGAGGTCCAATTGGGCGATCTTTTTATGCACGTTCACCTTTCAACGAGATCTACGACTTTTGTTTAGATACTTAAGGCTTAAAATGCATTCTATTGAGATTCTACTTTTTACGTCAAATAATGTTTTAACGTCGCGTCGTAAATATACGAGTGGTTATAATTTCTTCAATATAACCCGGTTTTGAGCGTTCTTTATGTTTTTGGAAACCTTGGCATGATATCTAATATTCGATGCATCCCAACTTAGATAATTGAACACTTTATTTTCGAGGTTAATTTCGTTGTACTTAGCTTTCGAGCGTTACAATGCTTTTGGAAAAATATAGGGTTGTCACATCATCCCCCTGTTAAGGGAATTTCGTCCCGAAATTTACTCTAAGATAGCGTTTACAGCTTTGGAAAAAGATGCGAGTACTTTTGTTTCATCTGATCCTCGCGTTCCCAGGTGTATTCAGGTCCCCGCTTGGCGTTCCAGCGGACCTTTACAATGGGTATGCGGCTTTGTTTAGTCCTTTTGATTTCCCGATCCATGATCTCTACTGGTTCCTCCACAAATTGAAGGTTTTCATTTATTGCAATTTCGTCTAGAGGGACGACAAGGGTCTCATCGGATAAGCACTTCTTCAGATTCGATACGTGAAAGGTAGGGTGTATGTTGTGGAGCTCCTGAGGTAGTCTAAGTTTGTAGGCCACTGGACCAATCCTGGCAATGATCTCGAATGGTCCGATGTATCTAGGGTTCAGTTTCCCACGTTTTCCGAAGCGTATTAAACCTTTCCAAGGTGAGACTTTGAGTAGGACACGGTCTCCAACTTGGAATTCCAAGGGTTTGCGTCTCTTATCTGCGTAACTCTTTTGTCTATCTCTTGATGCTTTTAGATGTTCTCGGATTTGAACAATCTTCTCCGTAGTTTCCCTTATGATTTCTGGTCCCATGAGCGTGTTGTCAGTTGTTTGTCCTTTTGCTAGTTGCGTGTCCCCCACTTCGGCCCAACACAAAGGTGACCCGCATTTGCGTCCATAGAGGGCTTCGAACGGGGCAGCCTTGATACTGGTGTGGTAGCTATTATTGTACGAGAACTCGACCAATGGTAGATGTGTGTCCCATGCTTTGCCAAAATCGATTACGCAAGCTCTCAGCATGTCTTCTAGGGTTTGTATAGTTCTCTCGCTCTGGTCGTCGGTTTGTGGGTGACAAGCGGTACTCATGTCTAGTCTTGTCCCCAAAGCTTTTTGTAGCGACTCCCAGAACCTTGAGGTGAATCTACTATCTCGGTCCGAGATAATGGATATGGGCACACCATGCAGTCGTACAATTTCTCTGAGGTATGTCCTTGTTAACTTCTCCAATTTATCCGTCTCTTTGATCGGTAGGAAATGTGCTGACTTAGTTAACCTGTCGACAATTACCCAAATGGTGTCGAGTCCGCTTGTTGTCTTGGGTAACTTTGTTATGAAATCCATGGTTATCCGCTCCCACTTCCATTCGGGTATTTCTGGTTGTTGTAATAAACCCGAGGGCTTCTGGTATTCCACCTTGACTTTGGCACATGTCAGGCATTTGCTCACGTAGGTAGCAATTTCGGCTTTCATGTTTTGCCACCAGTACAACTTCTTGAGATCAAGATACATCTTATCGGAGCCGGGATGTATGGAGTATCGTGTTTTATGGGCTTCGTCCATAACGATTTCTCTGAATCCACCAAACTTCGGTATCCAAATTCGATCCATGAAATAACGAATTCCATTGCTCTTAGTCTCAAGGTTTTTATCCATTCCCCTTAGGGCTTCTCCTGTCACATTTTCGGATTTCAAGGCTTCTATTTGGGCTTCCTTGATTTGTGTGAACAGGTGTGATTGGATAGTCATAGTTAGGGACTTCACCTGGCGGCCTGAGTATTCCTTCCGACTGAGTGCATCAGCCACTACATTAGCCTTTCCGGGGTGATATCGAATTTCGCACTCGTAATCACTTAGTAGTTCTACCCATCGTCTCTGTCTCATGTTGAGTTCCTTCTGATTGAGGATATGTTGGAGGCTTTTATGATCGGTGAAGATGGTACATTTTGTGCCGTAGAGATAGTGTGTCCATATCTTCAGAGCGAAGTAGACTGCTCCTAGCTCAAGATCGTGCGTTGTGTAGTTTACTTCGTGCGTCTTTAGTTGCCTTGAGGCGTAGGCGATGACCTTCCCTCTTTGCATTAAGACACACCCAAGTCCTTGGTTTGATGCATCACAATAGACCACGAAGTCCTCCGTTCCCTCTGGCAAGGTTAGGATGGGCGCACTACATAAGGCTCGCTTTAGTGTCTGAAATGCACTGTCTTGTTTTTCTCCCCAGTCGAAGGTCACATTCTTCTGGGTTAGGGTGGTAAGTGGCTTGGCAATCTTTGAAAAGTTCGGTATGAATCTTCGGTAATAACCGGCGAGTCCCAAAAATTGTCGGATTTCTGTAGGGGTTCTTGGAGTAGTCCAACTATCTATTGCCTTTATCTTGGAGGGGTCCACGTGTATTCCTTCTTTGCTTACAACATGTCCTAGGAAATCCACTTCCCGAATCCAAAATTCACATTTGGAAAATTTTGCGTAAAGTTTCTCTGCCCTTAATGTTTCCAGTACTTGGCGGAGGTGTTTGCTGTGTTCTTCCTGGCTTCTTGAGTAGATGAGTATATCATCTATGAACGCGATCACGAACTTGTCCAGGAAGGGACGACATACTCGGTTCATCAAGTCCATGAACACTGCTGGAGCATTCGTCAATCCGAAGGGCATTACCACAAATTCGTAGTGACCATAACGTGTTCGGAAAGCCGTTTTGGGGATGTCTCCTTCCAGTACTCGCAGTTGGTGATAACCAGACCTTAGATCGATCTGTGAGAAGTAGCTTGCTCCCTGCAGTTGGTCGAATAGATCGTCTATGCGCGGTAAGGGATATCGGTTCTTGATCGTGAGTTTGTTTAGTTCCCGATAATCGATGCACATGCGAAAGGATCCGTCCTTCTTTTTCACGAACAGGACTGGCGCTCCCCATGGTGAGAAGCTCGGTCTGATGAATCCCTTGCTCAGCAGCTCGTTTAATTGACTGGATAGTTCCTGCATCTCGGCTGGGGCTAAACGGTACGGTGACTTTGCTACAGGGGTAGGTCCGGGGATTAAGTCGATTCTGAACTCAACTTGACGTTCGGGTGGGATTCCTGGAAGATCTTCTGGGAAAATATCCGGGAAGTTGCATACTTCCGGAATATCTTTAATGTTTTTCGATTCTCGTTTCTTGTCTACTACGTGGGCTAGAAAGGCATGATATTCCTTACGAAGATATTTTTGTGCTTTAATACAGGAAATGATTTGTAAACTTGAACTAGGTTTGTTGCCATAAATGACAAGAGTTTCGCCGTTTGGCAGATTTAAGCGAACAGCCCTTTCGTGGCAAAGGATATCGGCATGGTGAAGGCTCAACCAGTCCATACCGATGATGACATCGAAACTTCTTATGGAAATGGGCATAAGATCGACTTGAAACAAACGCTCGTTTAAATTTAGTGTGCACCCTATGTATTAACCGTTTGCGTGTTCTGTTTTACCGTTTGCCATTTCGATAGTGAATATTTTACTGAGTGGTTGGGGTTTTTGATTAAGTAGGTGTTTGAATTTATGACTCACAAAACTTCTCTCTGCACCGCAGTCAAAAAGTATGCATGCATAAGTGTTGTTGAGTAGGAACGTACCCGTAACCACCGTCGGGTCTGCTATTGCTTCATTCTGTCCTACTGCCAACACTCTCCCTACACCGCCAATATTCCTTTCCTTGGGACAATCCCTCCTGAAGTGTCCAGTCTCTCCGCACCCATAACACGCCCGGCTTACCCCAATGCCAGAAACCTGAGTAATTGGTCGTGCCGGTGCTTTACAGAAACGGGCTGTGTGCCCTTTCCTGTCACAGTTCTTGCAGTGCATCTCGCGACAAATACCATGGTGATGGTAGTTGCACTTGCTGCACTTGGGCAGAATCCCTGCATATGGTTTTGTTGGTGCAGAGGTAGCAGGAGTTGTGGTGGGGGTAGTAGCAGCATGAACTGCAACCATTTGTTTCTTTGAAGGTTCTTGTGAAGTTTGCCCCTTCCTTTTGTTCCAAAATTTCTTGTTGTTGTTGTTGTTGGCATTGATTTCATTGTTGCTGTTCCCTTTGGTTGGTTCAGCCATAATCGCCGCGACTCCTTGACAGACACCATGATCAACAAGAGATTGCGCTAGTTCCTTGGCGCTGGCGAAAGTCAAGGGTCTGCAAGCTAGCACACTTCCTCGAAGTTGGGGTGATAGTCCCCAAATGTATCTCTCAACCTTTTGGCTCTCCAGGGTTAACATTCCTGGGCAAAGTGTTATTAAGTCACTGAACCTGTTGGTGTAACCAGCTATGTCCGATCCTACCATCGAGAGGTTCCACAGTTCCTGTTCAAGCTTCTGAATCTCGCCTCTTGGGCAGTATTCTCGAAGGAGCATTCTTTTCAGGTTTTCCCAACCCATGGAGTTTGCCACCACTAGGGTTAGTGTCTGGACGTGGCCGTTCCACCATGTCAGGGCGCGTTCAGAGAAAGTAAAAGCGGCGAACTTTACTTTGCTTTCTTCAGGACATGCACAGATTTCGAATACAGCTTCTGTTTTCTCTATCCATTGAGATAGAGCCAATACTCCCCCAGTCCCGTAAAAGGGAATAGGTTTTCCGTTGGTGAAGTCTTTGTAAGTGCATACCCCTGAACGGCTTTGACCTTGGCCATTTGTGAAACTGTTTGTTCCTCCCCCCGATCCGTTGTTGCTCATTTGAGCCATTGTTGCAGTTACAGCAGCGGTTACAGCAGTCTGGAACATAACGGTGTCCATAATTGGAGGAGGTGGTGGAGGTGGTGTTGAAGTTGAGTTTCTGCGTGTTGATCTACGAGGAGGCATGTTCTGGTAGAGAAAAATAAGAATGAATACTATAAGTTTCTAATGTTTTGACAATCGTGTGTTAGTTGTAATTTGTTTTGACTTTAGTTTATGGTTTCAAGGTAGGCATAGAAATTTAAAACTCGTAATTTTTGAGAGGTATATAATAAGAAATACTTCATATTCATTCATATAGGTCACACTTGAGGTGTGTTACATTACATATCTTGTTCGGGAAAAATTTGACCCTCCTAGAGGTCTCCGATTGCAGATACTAAAGGGAAATAAGGGAAAAACTTTTATCCGAGATCCTAATCTATAACAAAATTGTTGGGCATCGAACAAGCTCTACTTGCGGCGTTTGGAGCTAGACTCGGCATCCGACCGTTTGACTCCCATCAGTCGCCTCTCGAGATCTGCTTGTTGTTCCTTCATCCCTCTTATTTCTGCCAGAGCCACTATCATTTGGTTCTGAAGTGTTCCCGTGTAGATTTGGGTATTCTCATGTAGTCCTTCCAAACGGCGGATGTCAGCGGCGTTACCTTGGGTAGCAGCATTGATTTCACGAACTCTGGCTGCTTGTTGGTCCGCCTGGTAGTTCTGGTTAGCTATAGCATTCACGACGACAGGAAGTGCTCGATCTGCTGAGCCTCCCCCACTGACGTTGTAAAAATCCCGACACATGCCGAATGGAGGGCATACACCTTGCTGGCGGCTCCAGTAGTAGAGGTGGCTTCCCCAGATGGGGATGGGTCCCGGTTGATCTGGTCTGATTACGGGAGGATGAGGGATGGGAGGGTCGTACACTTCTGGCTCGGAGTCTGTCCCGCTAGAAATCTCCACGATCTCTTCGTCGACTTCGAACTCCTCTCCGACTTCGACTTCGAATTCTTCCTCGACCTCTTCTTCGATTTCCTCTGGGTCTTCCTCCGGGTCTTCTTCTATCCAACCGCCGTTGCCTTGGTTTGGGTAGTAGGGATCTCCTGGTAAATGGAATCCGGCCATTTGTCTGTACTAGGATAGATGTATGAGAACGTTATAAGAAAAGAAATTTCTATTTAACGACTTATTATTTTTAACTATAATTTTTATGGTACAACTATTTTTAATAATACTTCTATACTATTTCAACTTGGCGAAACTAGAACAATTTTGTATTTGGTAAGTTTTTGGCTTGTTGTCCACTACGACCATTCCTCGACGTACGTTGGTCAAATCCAGGATAAATATAGTTGATCAGGCTATATTTATTCTCGACATGATTACATACCCCGAGGCTCAATCGTAGTGTCGTAACTTGCCGTAATACTTTTTAGTAAAACTTGTTCTGATACGAGATTTATGCATGCTTGTAAAAATGTATATCTTTAAAAGAATGTATTTTGTTCATGAAAATGTTTCATCAGAGGGTTTTTGGTCCCCCTTTGTATTTATAGTTTGTATATCGTATGTGGTTCGATATACTTAGTTCACTATAAACAATGCTCTGATACCAATCTGTCACATCCCCAAACCAGAATGGCGGAAACATTCGGGGGTGGATGACTTCACGTAGTATCACAACCATTGAATATTGTAAAGAAAGTAACACAACCATCACATATATAATGAAAACGTATGTTGTTGCGTTATACATAATGGCAAAAGAATATTACAATGAGATGATAAATGTTCCATAATAAAACATCCTTAGTGTTCCTTTCTCCAAAAGCTGGTGGTTACCTGTATTACTGATTCCCTGAGAAATACAAGTGGTTTCGAAAAAGTGTCAACAATTAAGTTGGTGAGTTCATAAGCGTTTTGTATTGAAAAAGTATGTCTTTTTTGATAGTAAACCGATGAACGAGGTTTTCAGAAAATCCAATATTTTCTATAAATGATTTGAAAAGTTTCCCATATTGGAGTGCGTTTGTGTTTTCCATACTTGAATAATAGTGATAAAATTTGTATTAACGATAAAATGGAAAACTGAAATGCATATATGAATCTCGTAAATCTAACTTGTTTTTATACTTTTATGTGAGTTTTATAACCATGCTAACGACATTGTTGGCCTGTAACAACATTCTTCAGGCGTTGGAACTGTTATGACATTTGTCACCCCAGGCCTGCCGGCCTAGCTGTAGCTAACAGCTTAGGTGTGGGATTGTCAATCCCGTATAGATCTATACACAAGTATCACGCTCCCCCTACAAGGGATTATGGTATATAATACTGGACTTAATAATGCATACTCGAACGTACGTGAAGCTGTCTCACATTACTAGATATAAACAGATTTACGATGATAAAAGACTGTACTTCCTTTGAAAGCATTTCATTTGTCGAGATGTATATGTAAAATGTATGAATCACTTGAATACTATGCTCATTATAGTTTGTCAAAAGTATGTTCCCATTTGGTAATAACAACTTGGTGATATAATATCCCTTTAAAACATAAAGTTATTTTTGTATCAACACTCTATAAGAACGATATTATAAAAATGATACTTTGATTTGTAATGTACTTGTATTCCCCCCCTAAAACGTGAAAAGAATTGAAAAGTAGGGGTATGAACTCACTCGTTTCGAAGAGAGAGGCTAGGGTTGAGCAGAACTTCGTCCGCGGATGGTTGCGTCGTCGGGCTCTTCGGGGATCTCTGCAGCGTAAATCTTTCGTCGGGGCTCGAGTGCGGAAACCGAGGTGAGGGAATGGTCTCTGGTGCTTGGAAGGGTGTGAGAGTGACTGAAGAATTGAGAAAGGTGTGCAAAGACTCGAGCTCATGCCTTCTATTTATAGGGCTGGAAACCCTCGTACGCGGCGCGTACTTCCGGAGTACGCTGGGCGTACTCGGTACGCGGGGCGTTCTTGGTTACGCGGGGCGTAGAATGGCGTCATGGCTTACGACTCGGGTCTAGCTAAACGTAGCTTGGGCGGGCCGATGGGACTCGACGCTGGGTCTAGTACGCGGGGCGTACTCCCAGAGTACGTGGGGCGTAATCCCTGCTTCCGACTTCTAAATTCCGTAACTTTCGCGTACTAGCTCCGTTTTTCGCGTTCTTTATATCCACGCGTAGGTGAGATTATGCTCTACAACTTTCATTTAGACTTTGTCGGCTAGTTTTGACTTTATTTTTAATGATATATTTTTAATAGGCCGGGCCACCTAAAGTTTGTTAAAAATTCATAGGTTCTTTATTCGACGTCGGTTTTCGTTTGTGTTTTTATTGTGTTATTACTACTGAGGAGATCTTCAACTTTCGTTTAGGTTGCGTTAGCTAAATAACACTCGATCTTCAATCCGAGTTTTTAGCCCTCTACCACCGTTACGAAACTTTGAAAATTCGTAACTTCTTCATACGAGGTCCAATTGGGCGATCTTTTTATGCACGTTCACCTTTCAACGAGATCTACGACTTTTGTTTAGATACTTAAGGCTTAAAATGCATTTTATTAAGATTCTACTTTTTACGTCAAATAATATTTTAACGTCGCGTCGTAAATATACGAGTGGTTATAATTTCTTCAATATAACCCGGTTTTGAGCGTTCTTTATGTTTTTGGAAACCTTGGCATGATATCTAATATTCGATGCATCCCAACTTAGATACTTGAACACTTTATTTTCGAGGTTAATTTCGTTGTACTTAGCTTTCGAGCGTTACAATGCTTTTGGAAAAATATAGGGTTGTCACAAAATCATGTTTAGTTCATGCCTTAACAACAAGTCCTGCTATCTACCAGAGTTTGATCAAAGAATTTTGGAGAAATACTGTCGTAAAGAAAAATGGTCAGGGTGACAAATTTGTTGAAGCAACAATTGAAGAAAAGAAAATTCAAGTAACGGAGAGCATCATAAGAGAATCCCTTCAAATATCAGACAAACCTGAGTATACCATGGAGATCGATATTCATCAGACTCATGATGTCTTGGAGCATATGGGTTATGAGGGAACATTTCCCCCTACAATCAAGAAGTTGCTTCCTCCGTGTTGGAAGTATTTGGCTCATGTGTTCGTGAGTTGTATTTCCGGTAGGAGATCTAGAGCTAATAAGATCTCTCTTGCTAACACTGGTGCCATTGCAGCATTGGCTGCACGTTTTGAGTTTAACTTCTCAAAATTCATTCTGAATGAAATGATCCTGAATATTGAAGGGAACAAAAGAGATAAATTCTGGATGTATCCAAGATTTCTGCAAATCATCCTCAACTTGAATCACGCCGAGCTGCAGAGAGGAAATGATGTCTTAGATTTTAAATCCATTGGTCCAAGTGCTTTTGGGCTAATGAAATAGAAGAGAGGTGGGAAATTTGTTTTTTGAAGGAAAATTCCCATTCATAAAATTTGGAATCTTTAAAGAAGATGATAGAGACGAATCGGAAGAACAATCAATGCCAATGGAAAATGAAGATATTCATCACTCTCCCTCTGAGCCTGAAGTGGAGGAGATTCATCATTCTCCCAGAGCATGTGTAGCTGATGAACATGATTATCAGAAAACAAATGATTAAAAGTCTTCTTGAGGTGATGATGACGATGATATTTATGATGGCATACAGTTTTTGAATGAATTCGACTTTACTGGAATCAACGATAACGTTCCAACTAACATAGAGTTTCATCTCAATGATGAAGACTTTGATCCTTTTCTCGGTATCACCAGCAGCAGTGCAAATAAAGTCAATGAAGTTGTTTCTCTAGCAACCAAGACTAGAGCTGAAGAAGATTCTCTCAAAATTCTACTCTCCACCTCAAAGCCTTTGGAGGTCACAACAAGCCAAGGGGATGTGACATCAGAGATTCCTCCCTCTGTGTCACTTGTCTCAACATCAGCTCCAATCATTTTCGTCTTATCTGAACCTCAGACTTCTCATACTTCCTTAAGAACAAGCCGATCTCTTGAAAGTCTGGAGATTCCCACTGTAAAAGGTGCTCCTCAAATTACCTCAACAATCACTGCAACCTGGGCTCACTCTCCTCCAATGCAGTCTAATGAAGGTCCAAGCACAATGTTCGAGACTGGTGGATCCTCTTATGTTCCAGAATATTCTCCAACTCGACCTTCTCTAGATGAAGATTCTATCAGACTAGTAAGACATTTAGCTCAATCAAGTCCAACCTCTTCACGTGGGAAAGGAATATCATTTAACGAGGGTCGGACAGATGATGACAAATTCTCTTCATCTGATCTTCGAGAGGAAGTTGGAGTTCTCCACCAACAGCTCATTGGAAAATCAATTCAAATGGATCAACTTTCTGCATATGTCTTTGAGCTCAGGGCAAAGGATGAAGAAAAGACCAAACAAATCAAAGATTTACAAACAAGTTTCGGATCCGTTCTAGCAAGTTATCTTAATCTCAAGAGCATATTGTATGATGCTTTTGGTGAAAAAGTTAAAGACCTCTTCCAACAGCCTCATGGAGTAGATGATCCTCCTTCAGCTCAATCACCTCATGCAACTGATGATCTTCCTGTTGACCCACCTGCTCCAAGAACAACTACCATTGTAGACAGATTTGAAAAAGAAGCAGAAGGAAGCAGAGCTAGAATCACAATTAAACAGGGCAAAAGAGTTGTGACTGCAAACCAACGCGAGGGACTTCTATTTATGAAAAATACAAGTGGAAATCGCAAAGAAAAAGAACCTGCCCTGACTGTAACAGATTTGAAAAAGAGAAAGTTTGGCGATAAGTATGGTGACAGATCTGGTATCCGTATGTGGGCTTTCGATCCAGAAACGAATTTGTGGGTGGTGAAGCGAAATTCAGGAATTTCTGAATGTTACAAAAGCACCCATGATTTCAATTCTTGGACTAAGACTGATCTAGCAGAATTATCTAGAGTTCCCTTTCACAATCCCTCGTAAGATCCAAGTGCATCAAACTTTAAGAGGTTCCTTGATAGGCAGGTCAAAGAAAATTTTCCCAGCATGAAGACTGCCAAAGCCGTTTATCGAAAGGATAAGGATGTTATCGACCCAGAAACAGGTGAACCTATGGAGATTATCTTATGGCCAACTACAAAGAAGCAAAAAGAAATTCCAATCCCTCAGCATTTCCAGGAGGGATATCTTGACAATATGATATTTTGGGCATACGATGACGAAACTGCAACTGTTGCCTTCAAATTCAAGGATCAAGAACGTGTTTTGAGGCTGATCAATGCAAATGATCTTCTTCGTTTTCGAGAAAGGGACATACGGACTCTAGCACGTCACCAAATAATCTGCAGAAAAGAAGTAATGGAAGTTGCCGCTAAAGAATACACTGCAATGGTTGCTACAATCTTAAATGGAAGGTTGTGGATGGATTCAATGGGGAGATCAGATCTGAGGCTGTTTGAGAAGCCTGCTGAGGAGCCAAAGGAATGATGACAAGACTATGCTAGTCTCAAACCAAGGGGGAGACTGAAAGAACATAATTTGTGGTTTGAGCTAGGCATCATTTTGTATAGTTAATTATGTCATTTTGCAGTGTTTTGTTTATAGTCATGTAATGTGTGCTGCCACACATGTGTGTGTGCGGCCGCACACCCAGTGTGCGGCCGCATGCATGTGCTTGGCTGCACACTCTTGTGCTGGTAGGAGGAGTACTATAAATAGCAACTGAGGTGTGTCAGTCTATTTTTTTTGGCTAGAAGTCATTGACGTGTGTGTGTGTTTTTCCCAAGATGTACTTGACATTTATATGATATAAATGTGTGCATGCTTGATTCAATTTCTTCTTCTTCTAAATCTAAATCTAATAGCAATTAACTTCATTGATTACTAAATTGGATCCTTAATTTTGGGGACTTACAAAGGTTACTCTAGCCCGATTGGCAAGCATGGTCTATGTGTGATCACATCTTGGTGATGAAGTCACATATTGACAAGCCGGGAGAGTTGGTTGTCAAAGTCTTGAGAAATTTGGATGTCCAATCACTTTCTAAGTCACATAGTGATTTTCGTTGGAACTCCTATGAAACAGACTATGATAAGACCCTTAATGATCTTATCTAGTTGCTTGGTGCTACTGAATCAGCAATGATTTGGTGGGCTAGTAAAGAAAATTTGCTAAGATCAACTTCCAAAAACTTTATGGACATTGACAATGATGACACTGGAAATCCAGAAAAAAAAACATTCTCTTCCCAATGGAAAGGGATCAGCCATAGTCAATTCAGTTGACCAAATGGTAAAGAGAAATGCTAAGTTCGTGATAGTCCCATGTACCATTATCAAAGAGTCCATATGTTAAATTGCCAAAGGAAGGGGCATTGATTGTGAAGCTGATAAATTTACCTAAGGATGTTAAAGTCAATAAGTTTGACTCTACTTTAGGTAAAGTCCACTATCTAACTCTGTTAAGTTTCTACTCTGAGATTCTTATTACATGATGTGACTGGGTCACATATTGATGTTTTAAGAATCAACGAACAAGTGGAGAAGGAAGTATATGCTGATTCTGATCGCTAAGATGGATTTCGATCGCATGGTTTGGTGATCAGAATTTTGAGCAGGTGCTTAAGAGTTATGATAGATTGCTTAGGAATAGATGAAAAAAAGTTTTCATATACATTTGCATTGTAAGGATTAGTTTTTCCACAAAGTTTTAAAATAAAAGAAAAGTTTTTAATTTTATTTATTTTAAAATATCCTTACAATGGAATTTGTGGAAAAAAGATGTTGCTTATATGATTCCATTCATAGCAATATTGGAAACATGAATTTGATTCTTTCATTTGTGGTAGTGTCTAAGTTTACCAAATAAGGAAAGATTCTCATCACCCAAGTTTCAGTTGGACCGAAACTTGGAATCATGCAAGTTGTATAGTATGATCAATGAGAACTTTCGAGCATTGGAAAATTAAGACTAACTACTTGTTCACATGGATGTGTGAGTCAAGTGAAAGGACTAAGGGATCGTGTACACATTCTTGTGCACTAGTCAAGTCCACCACAAAAGATCGATAAGACTATTCGTCATGATTTACTAAATTTTAGTAAATATAGTTATACTTACAAGTTTAAGTATAATTATCTAGCATTGGAAAAGTTTCGATGTATGGCAGAACGAATGAGAAGAATCAAATTAGGCAGAAGGTTAAAAGTTTCTCAAATTTGAAAAGATGGGAGAGTACTTTTGTATCAGTTTTTGTGATCATCTTAATGATTTAGAAATCATATCACAATTAGTCCTCTAAGGAAATCTTAGGGCAATCTTATGACTATGAAGAGGAATCTTGAATTGTTGGAATGGTTAAATCAAGAAGATGAGACATACTTCGTTCCAAAACAAGTCTTAGAGTCATACTCCAAAACTGTAAGTTGAGTGACATATCTTAAAGAAAGGTTTAAAACACTTGTCAAATGTAAGAGTAAAAGTGTCCTACTCTTGTACATTTGAAATTGGTAAGTTGTGATGTTTTGGATAAAACAAAGGCCAAGTAAGGCCAATTGTGTAAAGTGTTTGTCTTGATAAAGAATCCAAACTATCTCTTGAATATTTGGCAAGTGAGTCTTATGTGTCAAGAGGATAGTGGGAGTCTTAAAGATCCTGAAAGGATATTCAAGAATAAAAACCTGTAAGTTTATCGCTAGTACACAACGTGAGGTTTATAACCTATCGTGTTGACATATTCCTATTTCTATGCCCATTCTAGTTAAAGTTAACTTTGTATATGAGTTGTTAGAGTTCTCAATTGGTTACATAACAACTTGGAAGAAATGGCAGGCCCTTGTACTGCCAAGTGGCAAGAATTTAAGATTGCACAAGTTCAATCCATAAGAGTTTGGATTTGTCACTAACCTTGTCATGTGATTATGGTTTTGACGATTCACATGGATAAGCACACATACACCATTAAATCTAAGTGTCATAAGGTTTCTCTCCGATTCATGAAAATGATGGTGAGGAAACAGTTTCACTAAGTAGATTTTAACTAGATAACAATTGTGATATATGCATTCTCAAAGTCGTTAGTGGAGCATGTGTGGTTAACCGGCACACTAACGTGGACTTGTGTGAAGTGGCAAACGTCAAAACAATTGAGACTATGACTACGGCATCCCTTTTCATAGTTCTTAAATTGTTTAGACACACCTATGAGCTATCTAAGATAAGGTGTATGATATTGATAAAGTTTTATCAAAGCAATCTAGTATCAGAAATCTGAACTTTGGTAAGAAAGTCAATAAAGTATTGTTTTTCATCAGTGGGAGCATACGTGTTATGCTAATAATCATCATGTTAGTGGGAACATGATAATGATGATAAGTATTGCAAGATAGCAATGTTAATTATAGAAAACAAAAGTTCCAATTCGTGAGGCTGCAGGGTGTGAAAAAGTTTTTTTGCTATAATTAAGGGAGAGGAAATTATACTTCATTTCAATTCTAAAAGTTTAGATTAAGATTTTAATCAAATTTAGTCAAGAATATATATGAATTTCATGTTGGAATGGCTCAACATAAGGAAATTGTATATATGGGCTCATTATTTGCGTTCTAAAAGTCGATTATGATTACGACATCCCTTTTCATAATCAGAATTATGAGAACTTGGCAAATAGAAATGGA
Organism: Lactuca serriola; assembly: GCF_051521515.1. Classification (NCBI taxonomy): domain Eukaryota; kingdom Viridiplantae; phylum Streptophyta; class Magnoliopsida; order Asterales; family Asteraceae; genus Lactuca; species Lactuca serriola. The sequence continues at coordinate 312,691,038 of NC_136410.1, read as the reverse complement.
AATATTATAGCAAAATACTGGTTTAGTCTTTATGTAAGACATCATGAATCGTGTCCCATATGCTTCAGATATAGAACGGAAAAGGTCTAGAATTGGATATGACTAAAAGGATTAAGCAATTGTTGAGGACATTCTAAGGTTTACCAAAGATTGGTTGCTCAGGGACAGTTGGAAGTATAATGTTAATTGTTAGAAGGACCATATTGACATATTCTAAAAAGAGGCAAATCATGTTCAAAATTGATAGTCAAAAGGGGAATATGGAAATGATCCTATATGTGGAAGTTACTCAATAAATCTGTGTAAAATTAGGAAATTTAATGCAAGAAGGATGTTTCCAAGGAGTTGATTTCCTTTGGAATGCTCTGTAATGTTGTTGTCAAGTCTTTGTGACTTTGTGCATAATCATTACAGGAGAATCAATGCATATAAGTTTAGAATCTAACAGATTTCGATAAATGGCATGAATTTGGAATTCCTGCATTTGCTATAAGAATTTGGGACTATGAAATTAGAATCATTGAAATTATGGTCAATTGATTTATTTCACAAAGTAAGGATTGTAGACAAACATAGAGTGCATACTTGGTGTATGACAAAGCTATTGTTTAGAAAAACATAGTGTACATGCTCGAAGCATGGGACAACTATTGTTTTAATTCAAGAATAAATTTGATAGCTGAAATAGTATGCAATGAATAATGTGTAATCATATGGTGATAAATAAAAGGTGTTTTATTTATGTTCATAAGTTCTGAGACCGTATTGGATTCAATTATTCTTGTGTTTCATTTTTGCATGTTTTGACTCCCAGAATAACTAGGTCGTTCTTCCTGAATGACTAAGTTATTCAAACTATCCACAGTCGGTCATATGTTGGAAGTAGATATGAATCAAGACTGTCATGAGTTGGGCTTGTAGAGGTCTAAGACGTTGGACAAGGTGGTTGTACAACACTCATGAGTGCTCATAAGTTCCGAGTATTGGATTCAACCCACGCTCATTGGAATCACTTCATGGATTTTATCATGAGTGATCATGAGACGATAATATCTTATATTCTTCAAACCTAGAGATATGAGTTGTTACAATGAGTTGGTTGTACATTGATTGCACGAAAACGCATTGGTAACTTGATGTTATAAAACGTGCCTTTGTGTATGATTCAACAAGTAGTTAAACAAGCCATATGAGTCGAAGTTTATCCATTCCTTTTACCTTCAGGATAAAAGCGATATCTGTAGGCCCCATGATGATTTAATGATGATACATGTGAGTGCTTGGCCAAGCCAGGACTGATTTTATTTGTTCAATCAGTTATTCATCATGAATCGGAAACCAGGAAACAACAGATGGATAGAAAGAATAATTTATAATCCATATCTTAGTCCATATGATATCTAAAATGGAGGAATATATGATCCCTTATCTAATGGACAAGTCATTGACAAAGGTCAGAGTTCATCGGCAAGGTCAGAGTTCGACAATGGCTTTTGAGAGCTACGATTGCCAGTTGGTTCTTGAAGTCATACACAATAATAGTTTTAGACTTATCCAAGTGGGAGAATGTTGGACTAGTGTCTAAGTCCATAACTATATTTGGTATGTACTTGACCCGACTCGGCATGGTCCATTTGGGTTGCATGGCATCATGCATTTGGATTGACTAAAATGAGAGAAATAACACTTAAATTTTGGTAATATATTATAAGTTCTAATATATTAATAAGATTATTTAATTAGTATTGATCAAGAATTAATCTAGAATTAATTAAGTGATCAAAAGAAGACTAATTAAATATATGGGTTGATTGTGTAAATCATCCATACTTTTATAGTGGGCTAAGACTCCATGGATTATCAAGTTGGGCTAAAACCCATAGGATGCTCCATGGATGCTCTATGGTGTATTTGAACCCATGGATCCAAGGAAATGGAAAGCCATGAAAATTAGGGTTTACCCTAATTGTGACAATATATAAAGATCATATTCTTGGGAAAAATCGGCCACTATGTGTGATAGAAACGGCTAGCCGATTTTATTAAGTGTTCCATTTCTCTCAAGTCATTCCATGTGCATTTGGTGTTGTGTGAACCATTTGAGGTGTCACACTTGGGGCACTAGGCTCTCGAGCATCATGGAGTCAAGCTACATCAACAAGGTATTTATTCCGTTCTGTTTATTACTCAAGTATCTATGAGATTGTATGCTAGATAGGGTAATAACTTGGAAAGTTCATAATTTCATGTATAATAGAGAAAACATAGATCCAAGGTATTTAGGTTTGCATGTGTCACACCCCGAAAACCAAAGGTGAAAACATTTATGGGGTTGACTCCACGTTGAGTATCAAATCCAATGGACAAAGTAATCAAAGTAAACAACCATTACATTACATATATTTGAAATTTACATTTGTTTCAAAAGTAAATTGTACAAGTGTTATACATATATCATATGAACAAAAGTAGAGACGAGTCTTCTGCGCAATCCGTCTTCACCAAAAGATATCACCGGGTACCTGTCTAACGTGGACCTGAGAATACAAGCGGTTTGAAAATCAGCATAAAGCTGGTGAGTACATAAGATGTTTGTTTTCTGAAAAATGTACCAGTTTCCTTTAGTTTTCCGAAAAGGTTTGTTATCCAAGAAAATCCCATATTTTCTTATGTAAAACAGTTTAATTATCCTACATTACAGTTCAATTACACGTTATATGTTACGCCAGGAAAATCCCATATTTTCCTAAATGCAAGACCGATTGAATATCACAGAGTATAGTTAAATACACAAAACTATAAATTGAGAATCATGGGATTACTATCCCGAATTAGATATAAAATACTTTAATATACGTGAACTGTAGATGGAAAGTAGTTTGAAAACCTTGGGACTAACATCCCGTACTACATATAGATTTAATACCATGGGACTATCATCCTGGACTAGATACAAGATAGTTTGATATACTTGAAAATATAGACTAAAAACCATGGGACTACCATCCCGAACTAGATACAAGATAGTTTGTTAAAACCATGGGATTACTATCCCGAACTAGATATAAGATAGTTTCATAAAACCATGGGATCACTATCCCGAACTAGATATAGATTCTAACCATAGGAATAACATCCTACAATAGATATGAACCCTATAGACTAAAAACCATGAGATTACCATCCCGTACTAGATACAAGATATAAAGATAGAAGATTGATATAAAATCAAATCCAAAACCAAAGCCGTGAATAAAATTATATTAATACGTATTGTGAGTCGGGTAACCATGCTGATACGACAACGAGACCTCCTTGACACTTGTCAGACGTCAAACGATATCCAGAATTTTTCACCCCAGGCGTGCCCGCCTAACTGTAGCTAGCAGTTAAGATGTGGGATTGTTAGTCCCGAATAGATCTATTCATAAATTCCTCGCTCTCCCTCTAGGAGACTCTGGTTACACTTCCGGGGAGGATTTACTGATCATCCAAAAAGGGTACTGACGAACTCACAAGCTAGTACTAAACTATTCACAGGGTTCTCATATGATATCAAACATACAAAAGGTTATGAAACATAATACAGTGAATATAGATACATACAATGAAACTATCTGGCAATACATTCAAATGAAACGGAGATAAACTGAATCAGACATAGTTTATCTAATAACTTATTATATAAATACCAGTACGTGATAAAACAAGAACTAAAGAACCCCTAATTATTCCCATAATACATAGGGGTAAAGATATTTATAATTTGCCAGAAATTTATTGAAATTCATCAATGTTATATTTTGAAAGGGTAGGGGTATGAACTCACCGGACGAGAAACGTGACAATTTCGGATGATAAACGTTGGTTTGGGGCTTGCAAACGCACGAAGTTCCTATGTATAATGAAAAGATACATATTTGTATCTAATTAGGACTTAGATTATTTAACTGTTAGAGTCAAACACTTTTAGTCGCGGAAACACCCCATTGCAAGTGTTTGGAGGGACCCGGGTGGCGTTTAAGGACTTGTATGGCAAGGGAATGGAGTTTTCTCTTCAAGAGTAAACTCATACAAGAGTTTTCGGCCCATAACACCCATTCCCCATGAGTTTACGGCCGTAAACTCATGGTGGGGTGGTTTATGGTGCAAAATGGCTTGAAATCATTAATAGGGAATTTCTAGGATTTGATTCAAGGCTTGGAATTGAATTTTGAACAAAGTAAGGGCCATTTGAGGAGTTTTCGGCTGTAAAATCTATGTTTATGACCGTAAACTCCTATATACATACACAAAATGTTTCTTGATGACCTTAAATTAATCACATGTGATTCTAATGATTTTTCCTAGCCTTGTATGGATTTTTGAGGGACTTTGGACAAGGTTTTTGGAGTTTACGGCCCATGAAACACCTCATGGCCGTGAACTCCTTAGATGGGTGATTTATTATGTTTTAAGGTCCAATACTTGTTTGTAGACACTTCTAGAATTTATACCGAGGCTTTAGGTGTGTTAAAGTGGCATTTTAACACTTTTAGAGGAGGTTACTCCCCATGTATGAAGGGTTTACGACCCAAGCACATGCCTTGGCCGTAAACTCTCATTTGTTCCTCAAAATTTATGTTTATGATGTTCTAAGGCCATAACCAATATTCTAGAAGTCATACCTAAGTCTTGTTTGTGTCTTGGAACGGTTTAAGGGCTTAAAAACCCTCTAAATATGTGTTTACGGCCTAAGCACCTTCCCTGGCTGTAAACTCATAAACAAGGCCCTAATTCATGCTTTAATCTCGAATTTGAAGGTCAAATATGATACACAATGAGTTAAGGAAGGTACCTTGAAGATTTGAAGCCTTAAATTTGAGATTTGGACCCTTAAACTTGAACTTAGGAGAGAGGTTAGAGAGAGAGTAGAGAGAGAAAGTAAAAGCTTCAAATGAAAGATTTAACACGTTTATATAGGTCTCAAATCTTGGACACGGTGGAATTCTACCCGATACCGGCATTAAACGGGGCTTTTGGTCGCACCCAATTAAGTTTCCGTAACCCGACGGAGAGGTTTCTAAAATTTCTGAAATAAACAATTTGGGCACTCATTAGATTATAATAAACATATAAGTTTAAATCATTTAACCCAAAACGAAATCGGAACAAATTGATAAACGGCAAATTTTTACGGGTCGAACGGGTTTACGCCGATGGAAAACTTCGGGTTGTTACATTATCCCCCCGTTAGAGGGAATTTCGTCCCGAAATTCAAAGATTAAGATACAGATCATGAATTGGAATGGAATACGAATGGATTTGTTGCCTCGGATGTTCACGCTCTCAAGTGGAATCGGGTCTCCGCTGGGCGCTCCAGTGAACCCTCACTATCGGGAAGTGTCTTTGTTTCGTACATTGACTCTCTCAATCCATGATCTCAGTCGGTTCTCCCATGGAGGTTCCGACCCTTGATGACTTCGGTCTCCTCAAAGGAATCATTAGGGTTTCGTTGGGTCGTTACTTCTAAGGATTCGAGACGTGAAGTACCGGATGGATGTTACTAAGTTGTAAAGGCGGCCGAAGTTTGAAGGTTACGAAATCGATTCTACGAGGATCACGAAGGGTCTAATGTATCACGAGGGAAGTATTTTACACTTCTCAAAGCACATCATGCTTTTCTGGGATAAAGCCTTCAACAGGACAGACGCTCCAACAGGAAGGCAAATCTTCATGGAGCCGAGTAGCTAAGGGTCTGATGCTTCTAAAAGAAATTTTTGGGTAGGTCTGTGATAATAGTCGATGGGACTTAAGAATCGACAGGTTTCTATGGGTATCTCTGGTGCCGACTAATTCCCTATCACCTTAGTTGTTGAAAAGGTTCACGGGTATGACTGCTTTGTTTAGCTACATGATCAAGGAAAATGATTTGACCGAAAGGTACCACTACTAACCCGTAGTGATCATATCAATTCTTGGTCACCGTCTTGGACATGTTACTCTCACTGAGGTTTAGTGACGAGGTAGTTCCAGAGATTAGGCCGGTGCAAGACTAGACTAAACGTTCGGAAGGAATTCTCGGGAATCCTTTGGGAAAGAAATTTAGGGAAAAGAGGTGCAGACTTCCCGTTTCCCGATGATCACAGGAACGAGGAATGCATGGCAATTATTATCGGGAAAACTTCTTGAGCTTTAATGCACGAAATGATGCGAAGGTTTGATGCCGAAGATCACGAGAGTCGGATCAGGGGAAAGATCTAGACGGGCGACCCTTTCGAAACCAAGAATAACGACATGAATGAGACTCGGTCATTACATGTCAAACATAGCATCAAAGTATTTCGTGAAAACCTTTTCCATTAAATCGAATGGAACAGAATAATCCCCCAGACTGAGAATACATTCTACAGGTATGAAGTTAGCATTATCTATCTCACTGGTTAGCCGTCTCGACGGTACACGATTTCGATTACAAACGAAAGATTGAGCTTAGAAAATGTTCGAATGGATGGGTAATAGGTTTCCCTTTTAGTACTAATATCGAAAAGAGTTGCAAGCATAAGAATTTTCAAAGAAGATTATACCTGCAGCGACAGTGGGATCAGCGGTTGTAGCTGCTTTGGGGCAATTTCTTTTGAAGTGCCCTACTTCGCCACAACTATAGCAGGCTGGACTGATTCCTGTTCCGGATGATTGGTTTGTTGATTTGGCTGGTTTTCTACAGGTTCGAGCAAGATGGCCCTTCTTGCCATAGTTGTCGCAGATCCTTTCACGACATGGACCAGGAATGCGGTGATGGTAGCTGCACTTACCAAACCAAGGAAGGGTACCAGTATATCCACTGGTAGGAATTTGGGCCGTTGAACCGACAGCCGAAACAACAATAGGGGCAGTAGCAGCTTGGACTGCTACTGTTTGCCATTTCTTAGAACACCCTTGCGTACTCTGGGCCTTTCGCTTGTTCCAGAATTTCTTTTTGCTTCCACCTCCGCTGGTGACTGGCTCGGGAGTGGTAGCCTCCTCATCAGAGTTGTCTTCGTGATCGATCAGGGTTTGCGCAAGACATTTAGCGCTGTCATAGGTGTCTGGCTTCGCAGCTAAGACATTCCCTTTGGTTGGCTGGGTCAACCCCCAGATGAACCTCTCAATCTTTTTACTCTCCGGGGTAACCATTCCCGGACAGAGTAACGCCCGATCATCAAATCTTGAAGTATAAGAGGCTATGTCGGAACCCTTCATCTTTAGGTTCCAGAGTTCGTGTTCTAGTTTCTGTATTTCGCCCCAAGGGCAATACACTACGAGCAGAAGCTCCTTCATAACTTCGCAACCCATAGCATTCGCCACAGGTAGAGTTAAGGATTTGACTCGGCCGTTCCACCAAGTCAAGGCTTTGTCAAGAAAGGTACAGGCGGCGAACTTTACTTTTTCTGACTCCGAACAGGCACATATCGCAAAGATTGATTTGAATTTCTCGAACCATCGGGTGACGGAAATGACACCTCCGGTGCCATCAAAGGATGTGGGTTTTGCTTTCATGAAGTCTTTATAGGAACCCTCTTTTCGGTGACCTTGACTGTTCTCTTGGTTTTGGGTTTGAGTACCACCGGAACCATCCGAGTTCCTTTGAGACATAGCAGCTGCCACCGCTTCATTGACAGCTGCCTGGAACATCACAGGGTCAAATTCAGGAGGAGGTGGTGGCGGAGGGTTGTTGGTGTTCTTCGAGCTGGGTCTCTTTCTTGGAGGCATCGTGATCTAAAAAGATCAGGAAAGAGAGGATCATAAGTCCTCTGAATTGGATCATGAGATATGGAACAGAGGATATCTCATCAAGACAGATATAGCATCATATTAAGCGATAAAGCAGGAAAGAGTTATGAAGGCACAAAATTTTATCGCTAGAGGAATGATCAAGGAACAATGCGTATACGAAGATTTTCTACAAAGGATTGACTCGAGAAATACTCCCATAGTATTTCATGATTCACTGCAACGACGACTCGTTGTTTGGGGTATTGGGTAAGTTTTTAGGTATGTCGCATACCACAGTCACTCCCAAGCACATGTTTGCCGTGTCTCGAATGAATATAGTTGGCCAGGCTATATTGACCCTAGACACGACTACATAACTGCCCAGGTTTAACCGCAGCGTACAACACCCATTTACTTATGTTTTGTTCTACTTTTAGTTACGGATCTCGACGATTCGGTATACTTGTATACTTTTGAAAAGACTTATATTTTGAAGGATACATTTAGTTCAGAGCACTTAGGCCCATTAATGTTTATAGTTTTATACCATGTAAGGTTTGGTATACTCCGTTCACTATAAACAAGGGCTTTGATACCAATCTGTCACACCCCGAAAACCAAAGGCGGAAACATTTCCGGGGTTGACTCCACGTTGAGTATCAAATCCAAGACACAAAGTAATCAAAGTAAACAACCATTACATTACATATATTTGAAATTTACATTTGTTTCAAAAGTAAATTGTACAAGTGTTGTACATATATCATATGAACAAAAGTAGAGACGAGTCTTCTGCGCAATCCGTCTTCACCAAAAGATATCACCGGGTACCTGTCTAACGTGGACCTGAGAATACAAGCGGTTTGAAAATCAGCATAAAGCTGGTGAGTTCATAAGATGTTTGTTTTCTGAAAAATGTACCAGTTTCCTTTAGTTTTCCGAAAAGGTTTGTTATCCAAGAAAATCTCATATTTTCTTATGTAAAACAGTTTAATTATCCTTCATTATAGTTCAATTACGCGTTATATGTTACCCCATGAAAATCCCATATTTTCCTAAATGCAAGACCGATTGAATATCACAGAGTATAGTTTAATACACAAAACTATATATTGAGAATCATATGATTACTATCCCGAATTAGATATAAAATACTTTAATATACGTGAACTGTAGATGGAAAGTAGTTTGAAAACCTTGGGACTAACATCCCGTACTACATATAGACTTAATACCATGGGACTATCATCCCGAACTAGATACAAGATAGTTTGATATACTTGAAAATATAGACTAAAAACCATGGGACTACCATCCCGAACTAGATACAAGATAGTTTGTTAAAACCATGGGATTACTATCCCGAACTAGATATAAGATAGTTTGATAAAACCATGGGATCACTATCCCGAACTAGACATAGATTCTAACCATAGGAATAACATCCTGCAATAGATATGAACCCTATAGACTAAAAACCATGAGATTACCATCCCGTACTAGATATAAGATATAAAGATAGAAGATTGATATAAAATCAAATCCAAAACCAAAGCCGTGAATAAACTTATATTAATACGTATTGTGAGTCGGGTAACCATGCTGATACGACAACGAGACCTCCTTGATGCTTGTCAGACGTCGGACGATATCCAGAATTTGTCACCCCAGGCGTGCCCGCCTAACTGTAGCTATCAATTAAGGTGTGGGATTGTCAGTCCCGAATAGATCTATTCACAAATTCCTTGCTCTCCCTCCAGGAGACTCTGGTTACACTTCCGGGGAGGATTTACTGATCGTCCAAAAAGGGTAGTGACGAACTCACAAGCTAGTACTAAACTATTCACAGGGTTCTCATACGATATCAAACATACAAAAGGTTATGAAACATAATACAGTGAATATAGATACATATAATGAAACTATCTGGCAATACATTCAAATGAAACGGAGATAAACTGAATTAGACATAGTTTATCTAATAACTTATTATATAAATATCAGTACGTGATAAAACAAGAACTAAAGAACCCCAAATTATTCCCATAATAATTTGATTAGTTTGGTTATTTCCTTAACTGAAATTCATATAGTTGTGGTTGATAAATCATCCCTTATGCTCAGCATAATACATAGGGGTAAAGATATTTATAATTTTCCAGAAATTTATTGAAATTCATCAATGTTATATTTTGAAAGGGTAGGGGTATGAACTCACCGGACGAGAAACGTGACGATTTCGGATGATAAACGTTGGTTTGGGGCTTGCAAACGCACGAAGTTCCTATGTATAATGAAAAGATACATATTTGTATCTAATTAGGACTTAGATTATTTAACTGTTAGAGTCAAACACTTTTAGTCGCGGAAACACCCCATTGCAAGTGTTTGGAGGGACCCGGGTGGCGTTTAAGGACTTGTATGACAAGGGAATGGAGTTTTCTCTTCAAGAGTAAACTCATACAAGAGTTTTCGGCCCATAACACCCATTCCCCATGAGTTTACGGCCATAAACTCATGGTGGGGTGGTTTATGGTGCAAAATGGCTTGAAATCATTAATAGGGAATTTCTAGGATTTGATTCAAGGCTTGGAATTGAATTTTGAACAAAGTAAGGGCCATTTGAGGAGTTTTCGGCTGTAAACTCTATGTTTACGACCGTAAACTCTTATGTACATACACAAAATGTTTCTTGATGGCCTTAAATTAATCACATGTGATTCTAATGATTTTTCCTAGCCTTGTATGGATTTTTGAGGGACTTTGGACAAGGTTTTTGGAGTTTACGGCCCATGAAACACCTCATGGCCATGAACTCCTTAGATGGGTGATTTATTATGTTTTAAGGTCCAATACTTGTTTGTAGACACTTCTAGAATTTATACCGAGGCTTTAGGTGTGTTAAAGTGGCATTTTAACACTTTTAGAGGAGTTTACTCCCCATGTATGAAGGGTTTACGACCCAAGCACATGCCTTGGCCGTAAACTCTCATTTGTTCCTCAAAAATTATGTTTATGATGTTCTAAGGCCATAACCAATATTCTAGAAGTCATACCGAAGTCTTGTTTGTGTCTTAGAAGGGTTTAAGGGCTTAAAAACCCTCTAAATATGTGTTTACGGCCTAAGCACCTTCCAGGGCCGTAAAATCATAAAAAAGTCCCTAATTCATGCTTTAATCTCGAATTTGAAGGTCAAATATGATACACAATGAGTTAAGGAAGGTACCTTGGAGATTTGAAGCTTTAAATTTGAGATTTGGACCCTTAAACTTGAACTTAGGAGAGAGGTTAGAGAGAGAGAGTAGAAAGAGGAAGCAAAAGCTTCAAATGAAAGATTTAACACATTTATATAGGTCTCAAATCTTGGACACGGTGGAATTCTACCCGATACCGGCATTAAACGGGGCTTTTGGTCGCACCCGATTAAGTTTCCGTAACCCGACGGAGACGTTTCTAAAATTTCTGAAATAAACAATTTGGGCTAATTTCATGAGTTCCTAAGGGGTTTGGACACTCATTAGATTATAATAAACATATAAGTTTAAATCATTTAACCCAAAACGAAATCGGAACAAATTGATAAACGACGAATTTTTACAGGTCGAACGGGTTTACGCCGATGGAAAACTTCGGGTTGTTACAGCATGTACACTTAGGAGTGTTAGAATGGTCAAAACCCTACAAGCATAACATAAAAGTCCTCTATTTGAGATTGTTACAATACAATTCCATAGACATGATGTCTCTCACTCAAAGTACATTCCTTTGAACATCCTTTTGCATAAAATCTCTAATCTAGACATAGACTCTCAACATCCAACTCCCAATATGGAAATATTTCCATATTTTCCATATGACAACTCATTCTTAATAGAATCTTTTCTATTCATAATAATGTCGATATGGTCCATCCAATACTATACTTCCAACTACTCATAATCAACCAATCCTCAGCAAGCTTTGGATCATCCTTTGATAGTTGTTTAATTATCTTAGTTAAAACTGATTCTTGTCCTTTTTCCCTCAAAATGCGCTAGACATTTGGAAAATTATAGAATGGTCAAATATTATAGCATTTGCAATCAATCCTTTACCCGAAGCGTATAGAACACGATGCATAATGTCTTACATAAAAATATGATACTTTATCAATCTTTTGCCATAATATTTTATGTGTCACGTTCTCATAATTCGAACTATGAAGAGGGATGCCATAATCATAATCGAAATTTGAGAACGCACTATGTATGCTTGACTAAATTTATTAACATTCCACAACCTAAGCCTTTAGATTTGAAATGAAGCATAATATTCTCTCCCTTAATTATAGTAAAACAACTTTTCAACCCTTATGACCTTGCAAAGTATAACTCTTGTTTTCTATAATTAATAATACTAACTTGCAATACTTGCCATAATAATCATACAAGCACAACATTTACACTCCCACTATGATGATTATTATCACATAAGCATAACTCTGATGCTCCCACTAGCTATGACATGATAATCCTTTATCTGAGCTTCTCAAACTTATACACCTTTGCTTTAGATAGCTCATATGTGTGTCTTAAACAATTCAAACTAATTGTCAAATCTCACAATTCTAATTATGGAAAGGGATACCGTAACCATAATCAAATTCAAGAATACAATTTCACAATCACTATCTTCTTAAAATCTCTCTTAGTGAAAGCATTTCCTCACAATCATTTTCATGAAGGAGGGAATCTTATTACACTTAGATTTTAATGGTGTATGTGTTCCTATCCATGCGGATTTTTCAAAACAAAAGTTTGCAACAAATCCAAACTCATATGGAGCGAACTTTCTCAATCTTGATTTCTTGCCTTATGGTAACACGAGTGCCCACCATGTCTTCCAAGTAGTTAAGCAGCTTACGCTTTCCTATCAATGTACTTTTCATTGATCAAGGTCCTTGCCTTTTATGCATTCGAATGAGAACTTATAGGACTCACATGCATAATTAACTCAATTGGAACCGCATAGAAACAAGATAGTGTCAACACGATAGGTTGTAAACCTCAAGTCGTGTGCTAGTGATGATCGATAAGGTTTATTCTTGATTAGTTCTTGAAACTTTTCAAGACCATTAAGACTCCCACTGACTCTTGATATATAAGATTCTTTTGTCAATAAACATTTATTGACAAACAAATATTCAAGAGTTAGTGTAGCTTTTATCAAGTCAAAAACACTTCACAAAATTGGTCCTAGTTGGTCTTTGTCTTCTCCAAGACATCACAACTTTCCAATTTCAAATGTACAAGAATAAGAAAACCTTTTTCAAATTCCACATTTGATGGATGTTATAAACCTTCTTGTCACTCATTGTCACAATCTTATATTTAAGACTTGGTTTTGGAACGAAGTATGATTGACTTCTTGATTTAACCATTTCTTCAATTTTTGATTCCTCTTCTCAGACATACAATTGCACTAAGACTCACTTAGAGGATTTTAACTAAAGCAGAGCCATACGTTTTGACTATCCCATCTCTTAGATCTCTTAGGTAAATAGGGCAGCTTCGTCTCCAATGCCCCTTCTCCTGGCAATAAAAGCAGATTGACTTCTTTGGAATAGCACACGGAACTACTTCTGACTTTGCCTCTCTCTTATGATCAAACTTTTCAATCATGGCATGCCTTTCGTTGCCATTGCCTATATCCATAGAGGTCTGGAAGGCAGATCCACCAATCAACTTTGCTTTTCCAGTGCGTCAAATCATTGTTGATTCAGCAGCAATAAGCATATTGGTGAGATCAATGAGGGTTACGTCATGGTTCATCATATAGTACTCTCTTACGAACTCACTATACGAGTTAGGAAGTGACTGAATAACCCAGTCAACAGCCAGCTCCTCATAGACAACGGATCCCAACATTCTTAACCTATCAATGTGTGACTTCATCTCTAGGACGTGTGCACACACCGACTTTCCTTCTTCATGTTTACTTGCCAAAAGGGCTTGAGTGAGCTTGAAATTTTCAAGCCTTCGAACTTGTGGGTTAGGGAGAATAATTGGAGGAGGTAGAGGAAGTGAAGCATGATCTCTTGTTCCTCGAGCGAATCGTGGAATATCATCTTCATGTGAAAAGCTTGTTCCACGGGATTTGGGAATACCATAGTTGTCAAACTTTGACATCTACAAAACGGGAGAAAACAAATTCAAGTTAGTTGATTGATTGAGCCCTTAATAAATCACCCAAATGAGATATTAAGGCTAGGACTCAACACAATACACTACAACCTAGAAAAGGGATGTCGTAATCTAGTTCTAGAATATTTGAAGGTAAGTTAATGACGATTCTTTAATTCTCCACCATAAAAAACGAAAAACCGATTATGTTTTAAATGCTTTGAAAACTCCTAGATCCTTTGAGATTCATTGAACTTTTCAATGGCATGTTTAAATTTCGATATGCCCCTCTAGTTTGTGACTGGGATACCGAGGATCACAAAGCGGGTGTGAATAACCATGCAAACTTACATGGTACCCCCACATGTTACAGTCACCTATTCGATGTGCCGGTTAACCACACACGCTCCATCAAACTATGACAAACATTGAGTCACCCCTTGCCACCTTTTCTTAGAACCATTTAGTGTGCCGGTTAACCACACACGCTCCACTAACGTCTTCGCAAGGGCACAAAGTGTAATTTCATCGAATTGCATCAATTCACTTTTGCCTAAAGTAACTAAGATTGAGAATTTTTTGTAAAAGCATTTAGCTACTTTTGTACTTCATTATACTTATAATGGAAGGCTTCTGTCCTATCCTACCCGTTCGGCTAACGACCCTCCACTAGTCAAGAGTGGGGTGGGTAAGAGTGGATACCCCTTCAATCGCCATTTTACAGGCAATTTCCTTAAACACCCCTTATAGACTAGCTTTGTGAATGAGGCCTACTAACGGTAAGACTGACTTTTACTCATATATATATATATATATATATATATTGTTAGACTTTCAATGTTATATATAGTATAGGGTGTATTTTACACTTTTAAAATACTAGTTGCTCTAGTTTAATAATTATACACTTTAATTAATTAATAAAACCATAAGGGTGTGATATGAACTTTTCAAAACAATACTAAGGTTTTAGAATTTAACATTTATAAATTAAACTTTTAATCAACTTTTAAATTCCAAGACTTGAGGGCAAGTTTTGAAACATTTCAAAACATTAGGGTTTCAACTATTTAAATTTCAAAACAAAACCTTTAAGTTCAAATTTAAACCATAAAACATACATGGGCACAATTGAAACTTTTTCAAAACATAAGGATCAAATAACAAATAATAGAAATTAAACAATTAATTTTGTCATTATCTATATTTGATCTAATTTCAATTTCTTGCAAGATAAGTTACCCAATTAATATAAATAATCAATCTTTAATCATATAAGGAAGTTATTATCTAATCAATTGGTAAATATTTTTTGTTTAATTAAGGATATACTCAAATTTAGGATAAAATTCGAATCTTAAAGACCCAAAACAATTAAGGCAAGTATCCTTAAGCAAAACAACAAGAAATCTCGAAACTGCCTCCTTCTGACGCTCGAACTCGCCGAGTTCCTCTATGGGCTCGCCGAGTTGGAGCAACTCGCCGAGTCCACATTGGAACTCGCCGACTTCATCAGGAAGGGAACCAAAAAACGATTTTTGCAACAAGAATGAATATGCTAGGCATCAATACAATAGAAACCAATCAAGGCTCTGATACCACTGATGGGTTTTGACCATAAGAACATCCTATGTGCTCATGCAAACCCTAAAGCTTGGATCTAGGTTTCTCTATTGTACATGTAATTCATCCAAGACTTTAAACCCTAATTCTAGCATACAATTAATCAAATTAACTTATGAATGGGGTTTATATTGGATTAGTGTCTAAGTCCATAACTATTTTGGTATGTACTTGACCCGATGGTGCATGGTCCTTTTGGGTTGCCTTCACCAAAGCAACTTGATAGGATGAATTATTGTCACACCCCCGAACCAGACGGCGGAAACGTCCGGGGGCTGTCGTGACTCAATTGAATACCATAACATTGAATATATATGAAACATAACAACATTCGTCACCGTGCATTAATATATTACAACCAGCAGTGTTTACATGTCATACATTGTTTAAACATTACATTCCCAAAAATTAAATTGTTTGATTCGTACATAAATAAACTGCAACCGTCACTGAATATGATTTCCCTTGATTCACTGGTTCCCTGAGAATACAAGTATTTTGAAAAACGTCAACATATAAAATGTTGGTGAGTTCATAAGTAGTGTTTGAAATCGAATGTTTGTATTGTTTGAAAAACCACCAGAAAATCCGATATTTTCTGAAAAGAAAAGCTTTTGAAAACGTTTGTGAAGATCCATAAGTATGCTTGTTTGTTTCTATACTTGTGTCAAAAAAATGTTCATTGAAGATGTATGCAGTTCAAATCTGTATGTATTAAAAACCCTAGGAAAACCCGATGTTCCCCTAGTTCCTTTGAAATCCATTAAGTTGCGTTGAAACCATTACAAAGATAGAAGTGTCGGTCCCAGGCGACGTTGGAAGGTTCTCGAGCAGGATTATTTACTACAAACCCGCGTTACACAAACGCCCAGTTTATAGTTATACTAACGATTCCCGAAGGCGTCGTCAGTACTAATCGCGTTATCCAATCGCCCGGACTAGGTGTAGTCCCACATCCGAAGAGAAAGAGGACACGAAGGCCTCGATGACTCTATAAATCGGTTGGGGATAATATGCGTGCAAGGGGTCCCCGACCCGCCTCGTAAAATATGCAGACTTTTCTAGCAATACCAAGGACCCTTGGGGACCAGTGGTATACAAGCCATTGAAAGTCCCTCTACGTTGTGCCGAGTCGGTGAAACTCAACACTTCGTAGAAAATATGCGTCTTCGGGCCTTAAGATCAGGTCATTGGGCTAGCTAGGCCCAACAAGCAAGATTTTACACTTTTGGGGCCCGAAGATGGTGCGTAGACGTCTGTGCACACTCGTATGTAAGCTAAGTTCCCAAACATTATTTATATGAACCGTAGTGTCGTAGAGTTAGTAGTTGTAGATTTCTATTGGCTCGAGACCGAGCCAATTCGTTTAACAACGACTTTTGGTGTTGTAATGTGTTGTATTTCGTCGATAGTTGCGATGCTATTATTTAATAAAATTGTGTATATTGAATTAGCCTTGAAATATTTCTGTTTTCAGCCCCTCATTATTTGTAAAATTTACATTTTCAACCCTTTTATCAAATACTTCCCGGTTTGGTCCTTAAACTAATTTTCTTGACATTTTAACACCAAAAATTATTGAAATTAATATTTTTCAGCATATTTTTCATAGAAAACAGTTTAAGTCCCTGGAAATGCAGTTTTCTCGGTTTTAATCCCTTCTTTTCGCAACTTTGACAATTTTGGCCCAAATTGGAAAATTTTTGCAACTTTGGTCCTTTTTAAATTTAAAAAGCATTTTAAACCTTTGAAAAGGATTTGGGACACTTATAGTCCACTGTTTTACAGAAAATTACAGTTTTGGCCCTCCAAAACAGAAAAATTCGCATAATGGGCCTCATTGGGCCGAAATTTTCATTTTTAGCCCATTAAGCTTGAAATTTATGTTTTTAATCCTCTAATTGTGTATAATTCCAGAAATAGTTCTATGGAAACTGTTTTGGCACACTTCATCCATCAGAATCTGTGAAATGTCAATTTGGGCCCTTATTTTTGTATTTTTCACATTTTAGGCCCAAAATTTGTGTTTTTAACCCAAAGAAAATTATTACTAAACCACTTAGCCATTTTTCTTGAAACACTTTGTGTGTAGAAATATATTTGAAGCTAAGATCATAAAACATAAGTTATATCTCGGTTTTGAGGGGTTTTATGGCTAGATCCAACATTAAAACACATAGAAGCATACATATAAGCATGGAAATCATACAAGGCATACAAACACATATAGATCTACACTTTCACTTGTATTCCCCCCCCCCACAAAACTCATAAAAACAGAAAATAGGGGGTATGAAGCTCACCTTAGGGGGTAGTTTCGGTTCTTGAAGAAAGATTGGAAGGAATGAAGTGATTTTTGGCCTTTGCACTCCTTGATGAACTTTTCGAGATTATGGGGTTTCTAGAGTGCAAGATCATGATTTTTGCATGGATTAGGAAGAGATTTTTGATAAATAAGGAATACAAGTCATAGATCCAAACAAAACCTTACCTTAGATGATGATTTTTGTGGAAGAACTTCCTTGAATGCTTCCTATTTTTCGAGATTTTGGATGGAGAAGAAGGGAGTGTTCTTGAGAGAGTTGAGAGATTTTTGTGAGTTTGTGTGTGTGAGTATGGCCGAGAGTGAGAGAGGAGAGAAGAAGAAATGATATTTGAGGTGATGTTTGCATGGAGATATGAGTTTCTTGCATGGAAGTCCTTTGGTTAATAGTGAGGTGGCATGAGAAAGTCAAACCTTTCTCTTGGGCTTGATTTGGGCCGAAAATGTTGGAGGAAAAAGAGAATGTTTGGGCTTTAAATACTTAAGCCCAATTTTCATGGTTAAGTTGAGTGATTTTTGGTCCAAATAAATTTAAAGGTGATTTTTATGACTAGTTAGGGTCAAATTAGGTTAATTATGGTTCATAGTCATTAATTTATTTCATTCTAGGCCCAATATGGCCCAAAAATGTTGAAATAATTTAGTGTGGGTCCAATTAGAGCCCAATTAGGGTTCTAAGCCCATGATAGTCTAATTGGAAGCTTATTGGTCCATTTGGATCCAATAAGGGAGTCCTAATCCAAAATGGACTTAACAAGGACTTTTAGGGTCTCCAATTGTTTGATGACTATTTATAGTTCTAGCATGTTGTATTTGATTGAAATTTTTGATTCCCATTAACTTGAATGTATAGATTACATGGCTCAAAATTTTCAGTTGTGACATCATCCCCCCGTTAGAGGGAATTTCGTCCCGAAATTCTGTTTGAAAGTTAGATTTGAGAATGCTAGAATAGGTGAGGGTACTTCTGCTTCATTTGATCCTCGCGTTCCCATGTGAATTCTGGCCCACGCTTTGCGTTCCACCGTACCTTCACGATCGGGATGCGACTCTGCTTAGTACGCTTCACCTCCCTGTCCATGATCTCGATTGGTTCTTCGACGAACAGGAGATTCTCATTGATTTCGATTTCGTCAACAGGAATGACAAGGGTTTCATCTGATAGGCACTTTTTCAGATTAGAGACATGAAACACGGGGTGTACACCGTTTAGCTTCGCGGGTAGTTGTAGTCTGTATGCTACTGGACCTATTCGGGCGACGATTTCGAAAGGTCCAATGTATCGCGGGTTCAGCTTTCCCCGTTTTCCGAAACGTATAACCCCTTTCCAGGGTGAGACCTTCAACAATACTCGATCACCGACCTGGAATTCTAAGGGCTTTCGCCGTTTATCAGCGTAGCTCTTTTGCCGGTCACGCGATGCCTGTAATCGAGCTTTGATCTGGACAATCTTTTCTGTGGTCTCGCGAATGATTTCCGATCCTGTTATTGCCCTATCCGACGTATGTGTTCTTGCTAGCTGGGTGTCACCTACTTCAGCCCAACATAACGGTGATCTACATTTACGCCCGTACAGTGCTTCGAAAGGGGCCACCTTAATGCTCGAATGATAACTATTGTTATATGAAAACTCGATCAACGGTAGGTGGGTATCCCAAGACTTTCCGAAGTCTATCACACATGCACGAAGCATGTCTTCAAGCGTCTGAATGGTTCGTTCGCTTTGACCGTCCGTTTGTGGGTGATGTGCAGTGCTCATATCAAGATGAGTTCCCATGGCCTTGTGGAGCGACTGCCAAAAGCGTGACGTGAACCTACTGTCCCTATCCGAGATGATAGATTTTGGCACTCCATGAAGCCTTACAATCTCTCGTAGGTACAAACGCGTCAGTCTCTCCATCTTGTAGGACTCTTTGATTGGTAGGAAATGGGCAGATTTCGTCAGTCGGTCGATTATTACCCATATGGTGTCCAGTCCGTCCGACGTCTTGGGCAGCTTGGTCACGAAGTCCATAGAAATCCCCTCCCATTTCCACTCAGGGATTGCCGGTTGCTGTAACAATCCGGAAGGTTTCTGGTACTCCACTTTTACTTTGGCGCACGTAAGGCACTTTCCAACATAAGTCGCGATTTCCGCCTTCATGTTAGGCCACCAATAGTGTTGCTTGATGTCCAAATACATCTTGTCCGAACCGGGATGAACGGAGTATCGTGTCTTGTGGGCTTCCTTCATAACGGTCTCCCTGAATCCTCCGATTTTTGGAACCCAAATACGGTTCATGAAGTAGTATACCCCATTCTCCTTGACTTCTAGGTTTTTCTCCATTCCGCGTAATGCCTCGCTAGTTCTATTTTCCGTTTTCATAGCCTCTGCCTGGACTGATGCAATTTGAGTGGTCAGATGAGACTGAATGGTTATCGAGTGTGTTTTCGTACGGCGATTTGTGTACTCCTTCCGACTTAATGCGTTAGCTACCACGTTGGCCTTGCCTGGATGGTACTTGATCTCGCATTCGTAGTCGTTTAACAATTCCACCCATCTTCGTTGTCTCATGTTCAGCTCCTTCTGATTCAAGATGTGCTGGAGGCTCTTGTGGTCCGTAAAGATGGTGCACTTTGTGCCGTACAGGTAGTGCCTCCAAATTTTCAGAGCGAAGACCACGGCTCCCAGTTCTAGGTCATGGGTCGTGTAATTTACTTCGTGCGTCTTTAGTTGGCGGGACGCGTATGCCATCACTCTTCCACGTTGCATGAGAACGCAACCTAGGCCTTGATTCGACGCGTCACAGTATACTACAAAATCTTCCGTTCCTTCGGGTAGAGATAGCACAGGAGCACTACAAAGAGCTTGCTTCAAGGCTCGAAACGCAATCTCTTGTCGGTCTGTCCACTTGAATGGCACGCTCTTTTGCGTAAGCAAGGTAAGTGGCTTGGCGATTTTAGAGAAGTTTTGGATGAATCTCCTATAGTAGCCTGCTAGGCCTAAGAACTGACGAATTTCTGTGGGCGTAGTCGGAGTTGTCCATCCTTCCACAGCTTTGGCCTTAGAGGGGTCCACATGAATTCCGTCTTGGCTAACCACGTGGCCTAGGAAATTCACACTCCGAAGCCAGAACTCACACTTGGAGAGTTTGGCGTAAAGCTTTTCCGATCGCAGAGTCTCTAAGATTTGTCGGAGATGTTGGCCATGCTCCTCTTTGCTTCGAGAATAGACGAGGATGTCATCGATAAACACAATGACGAAGTTGTCCAAGAACGGTCGACAGATTCTGTTCATTAGGTCCATAAATGCGGCGGGTGCATTTGTTAGACCGAAGGGCATTACGACGAATTCATAATGTCCATAGCGGGTTCGGAAAGCGGTTTTAGGAATATCTTCTTCTCGGACCTTGAGTTGATGGTACCCGGACCGTAAATCTATTTTAGAAAAATAACTAGCTCCTTGGAGCTGGTCGAATAGATCGTCGATTCGTGGAAGTGGGTAGCGGTTTTTGACAGTGAGTTTATTTAACTCTCTGTAATCGATGCACATTCTGAAAGATCTGTCCTTCTTTTTGACAAAGAGTACCGGAGCTCCCCATGGCGAGTAGCTAGGTCGGATAAATCCCTTGTCTAGAAGCTCACTGAGTTGGCTGGACAATTCCTGCATTTCAGCAGGAGCCAATCGATATGGTGATTTAGCGAGAGGAGTTGCTCCTGGAACGAGGTCGATTCGGAACTCCACCTGTCTCTCTGGGGGTACTCCTGGAAGATCTTCAGGAAACACGTCCGGAAATTCACATGCTACTGGAATGTCTTGGATGTTAGTTTCTTCTTTGGTCTTGTCCACTATGTGAGCCAAGAATGCCAAATTGTTCTTTCGCAAGTGTTTTTGTGCCTTGATGCACGAGATGAGGCGAAGATTCGTACTGGGTTTGTCTCCGTAAATTACTAGGGTTTCGTGATTTGGGAGACGAAGGCGAACGGCCTTCTCACGGCACATAATCTCAGCATGGTGGGGGCTTAACCAATCCATGCCGATAATCACATCGAAACTCCTAATTGATACTGGCATCAGATCTATTCGTAAGACGTGTTGGTTGAGGGTTAGGGTACATCCGATGTAGATCTCCCTAGTGGATTCGGTTTTCCCATTGGCCATTTCCACCGTATAGGTTTCATTTAGCTTCTGGGGTTGTTGTTTTAATAAATGTTTAAACTTCTCGCTTACGAAACTTCGCTCCGCTCCGGTATCAAATAAGATGCATGCATAAGTGTGGTTTAGGAGGAACGTACCGGTCACAACTACGGGGTCCTGAACTGCATCACTCTGACCCATAGTCAGCATTCTTCCTGCTCCTCTGTTTCCTGAGTTGTTGTTGTTGTTAGGGCAGTCTCGACGGAAATGCCCCGTCCTTCCACACCCAAAACAGGTGTGGCTAGGTCCTGCGTTGTTGCCGCCGGCGTTGGTGTTGATGTTATTGCGGTAGTTGTTGTTGTTCTGGTTGTTTCCCTGACTCTGGTTCTGAGAAGGATAAGTCCTGCAGAACCTTGCAGTGTGTCCCCTTCGGTTGCAACTGGTGCAGTAGAACTCCTTGCATTATCCATGGTGATGGAACCCGCACTTATTGCACTTAGGAGAATTACCGGAATAGGGTCTTGAAGCATTTGAAACAGCTGAGGCTGGAGCATGTGATGTGACTGGAACCGGCGCAGTGACAGCGTTAACTGCCACCGTTTGCTGCTTTTTAGAGGTCTCGGGGCCCTGACGCCCCTTCCTCTTGTTGTTCCATCCTTTCTTACCATCACTCTCCTTCTTCTTCTCAGTCTCTACCGGTTTCTCGCCCTTTTTGTGGTTATGATCATATAGCCTCTTTGCCAATCTTTTCGCACTGTCAAAAGTTTCAGGGTTCGCAGCTATCACATTCCCTTGAATAGGGGATGTCAGTCCCCAGATGAATCGTTCGATCTTCTTTCCCTCTGATGTGATCATACCCGGGCACAACAGAGATAGTTCACTGAATCTCGATATGTAAGCATCGATATTCCCATTCTGCACCGTGAGATTCCATAGTTCCTGCTCCATCTTCTGTATTTCGCCTCGGGGGCAGTACTCAGCCGGCAACATCTCTTTCATTTCTGCCCAGGGAATAGAGTTGGCTACAGGGAGTGTCATAGCTTCTACGTGGCCATTCCACCAAGTGAGTGCTTGGTCCACGAAAGTGCAGCCCGCGAACTTCACCTTCATCTGCTCGGGGCACTCGCATATCTCGAATACCGACTCTACCTTCTCGATCCATCGCTTTAGGGCGATCACTCCTCCGGTGCCGTTGAAAGTTCGGGGTTTAGCGTTCGCAAAATCCTTGTAGGTGCACGTTTTAGTGAGTCCTTGGTTCGTCCCGTTGTTCGAACTTCCGGATCCTTGCCCGTTACCTCCTCCGTTGTTCCCTCGGTGAAGTTGTGCCATAGCTGCTGTGACTGCAGCAGACACGGCTGCCTGGAAAGCAGTGGAGTCAACTTCGGGCGGGGTTGGTTCGGGATTTCCGCGAGTAGCTGGGCGAGGCATCTTTCTGTCATGAAACGGAAAGATGTTGAGTGTACGTGGTTTCTGTGAGGTTGCGATCCTACTAACTAGGTGTATGATGCGAACCTAAACATTACTACCATCGGGCATACAATCATAATGTCTCAACACATAACAAATGGTAATATCATAACAAAACACACAAAAGTCTATTAATATTATTATCCGCATTTAATACAAGAAAATTTGCTCGTAGGAGCATACATATGTGATACTAATCAGACAGCATAACGGCTCCATGAGTAGTGTAGTCACTTAAACATAGAGCCGGAGTACATAGCATAGTTCCTAATAACCTACTATGATAAGTCTATCCCTAACCGCGATGAGCTGCGTCAGGAGGTGGTGCCGAAGTCATATGCCGAAATGTTGTGCCAGTAGCTGTGCCATCTCTGCCATGTCTCCTATAACCTCATCCCTCTCATGCTCTGCTTGCACTGCCCGAGCCTCCATCGCATACAGCTGTTGTCGCAGTGTGGCGATCTCAGCTTCGAGGGAACGGTTCTCTCTTGGGGGGTTCGCTGGTGGAGCAGGGTGATCTGGTTGTGCCTCGTCCTCGCATGGCGGGATGGGGTCCCGGTCCCCAGCCTGACCTCCCTCGTCGTCACTGTCGATTCCTCCAAACTCGTAGTCAGTGTCTACGTATTCGTCGGGTCCGACATCGTGTGCTTCGCCTGGATTCTCTCCTGGCTCATCCACAAGCATCCCGTGAGCTACTAAGGCCTGATGAAACTGGATACCCTGCTGCTCCTCCTCAGGCTCCTCCTCCTCCTCTAGCCACCCGTTGTTTCCCTGATTAGGGAAGTAGGGGTCTCCAGGGTGATGAAAACCAGCCATGCTGTCTGCGCGAGTACGTGAATATGCTAACATTATTCCTAGGGTACTATGACTTTTATACATACTAAGCAAACATTCTCTTTTTGGGTGATAAAGGGTATAGTTTTAGGTTCCCTGGCTATCCCGATCTCATCAAGACGTGTGTAAATTTTACCTTAGAGAGAATGTAGTTGATCAGGCTACATTCACTCCTTGGTATCACTAAGAACAGTCCGGAATTAACCGAGATACCAGTGTTATTGTGTTTGATTCAGCGTTAGATCTTTATTCCTAATGCAAGCAAGTGTGTTTTATTTACTTGTTCTGTTCAGAGTTATGTTAGTCCCTCTTTTTGGTTTATAGTTGCATATCAATGTATGGCTCGACATGCTAGTTCACTATAAACAAAGCTCTGATACCAACCTGTCACACCCCCGAACCAGACGGCGGAAACGTCCGGGGGCTGTCGTGACTCAATTGAATACCATAACATTGAATATATATGAAACATAACAACATTCGTCACCATGCATTAATATATTACAACCAGCAGTGTTTACATGTCATACATTGTTTAAACATTACATTCCCAAAAATTAAATTGTTTGATTCGTACATAAATAAACTGCAACCGTCACTGAATATGATTTCCCTTGATTCACTGGTTCCCTGAGAATACAAGTATTTTGAAAAACGTCAACATATAAAATGTTGGTGAGTTCATAAGTAGTGTTTGAAATCGAATGTTTGTATTGTTTGAAAAACCACCAGAAAATCCGATATTTTCTGAAAAGAAAAGCTTTTGAAAACGTTTGTGAAGATCCATAAGTATGCTTGTTTGTTTCTATACTTGTGTCAAAAAAATGTTCATTGAAGATGTATGCAGTTCAAATCTGTATGTATTAAAAACCCTAGGAAAACCCGATGTTCCCCTAGTTCCTTTGAAATCCATTAAGTTGCGTTGAAACCATTACAAAGATAGAAGTGTCGGTCCCAGGCGACGTTGGAAGGTTCTCGAGCAGGATTATTTACTACAAACCCGCGTTACACAAACGCCCAGTTTATAGTTATACTAACGATTCTCGAAGGCGTCGTCAGTACTAATCGCGTTATCCAATCGCCCGGACTAGGTGTAGTCCCACATCCGAAGAGAAAGAGGACACGAAGGCCTCGATGACTCTATAAATCGGTTGGGGATAATATGCGTGCGAGGGGTCCCCGACTCGCCTCGTAAAATATGCAGACTTTTCTAGCAATACCAAGGACCCTTGGGGACCAGTGGTATACAAGCCATTGAAAGTCCCTCTACGTTGTGCCGAGTCGGTGAAACTCAACACTTCGTAGAAAATATGCGTCTTCGGGCCTTAAGATCAGGTCATTGGGCTAGCTAGGCCCAACAAGCAAGATTTTACACTTTTGGGGCCCGAAGATGGTGCGTAGACGTCTGTGCACACTCGTATGTAAGCTAAGTTCCCAAACATTATTTATATGAACCGTAGTGTCGTAGAGTTAGTAGTTGTAGATTTCTATTGGCTCGAGACCGAGCCAATTCGTTTAACAACGACTTTTGGTGTTGTAATGTGTTGTATTTCGTCGATAGTTGCGATGCTATTATTTAATCAAATTGTGTATATTGAATTAGCCTTGAAATATTTTTGTTTTCAGCCCCTCATTATTTGTAAAATTTACATTTTCAACCCTTTTATCAAATACTTCCCGGTTTGGTCCTTAAACTAATTTTCTTGACATTTTAACACCAAAAATTATTGAAATTAATATTTTTCAGCATATTTTTCATAGAAAACAGTTTAAGTCCCTGGAAATGCAGTTTTCTCGGTTTTAATCCCTTCTTTTCGCAACTTTGACAATTTTGGCCCAAATTGGAAAATTTTTGCAACTTTGGTCCTTTTTAAATTTAAAAAGCATTTTAAACCTTTGAAAAGGATTTGGGACACTTATAGTCCACTGTTTTACAGAAAATTACAGTTTTGGCCCTCCAAAACAGAAAAATTCGCATAATGGGCCTCATTGGGCCGAAATTTTCATTTTTAGCCCATTAAGCTTGAAATTTATGTTTTTAATCCTCTAATTGAGTATAATTCCAGAAATAGTTCTATGGAAACTGTTTTGGCACACTTCATCCATCAGAATCTGTGAAATGTCAATTTGGGCCCTTATTTTTGTATTTTTCACATTTTAGGCCAAAAATTTGTGTTTTTAACCCAAAGAAAATTATTACTAAACCACTTAGCCATTTTTCTTGAAACACTTTGTGTGTAGAAATATATTTGAAGCTAAGATCATAAAACATAAGTTATATCTCGGTTTTGAGGGGTTTTATGGCTAGATCCAACATTAAAACACATAGAAGCATACATATAAGCATGGAAATCATACAAGGCATACAAACACATATAGATCTACACTTTCACTTGTATTCCCCCCCACAAAACTCATAAAAACAGAAAATAGGGGGTATGAAGCTCAACTTAGGGGGTAGTTTCGGTTCTTGAAGAAAGATTGGAAGGAATGAAGTGATTTTTGGCCTTTGCACTCCTTGATGAACTTTTCGAGATTATGGGGTTTCTAGAGTGCAAGATCATGATTTTTGCATGGATTAGGAAGAGATTTTTGATAAATAAGGAATACAAGTCATAGATCCAAACAAAACCTTACCTTAGATGATGATTTTTGTGGAAGAACTTCCTTGAATGCTTCCTATTTTTCGAGATTTTGGATGGAGAAGAAGGGAGTGTTCTTGAGAGAGTTGAGAGATTTTTGTGAGTTTGTGTGTGTGAGTATGGCCGAGAGTGAGAGAGGAGAGAAGAAGAAATGATATTTGAGGTGATGTTTGCATGGAGATATGAGTTTCTTGCATGGAAGTCCTTTGGTTAATAGTGAGGTGGCATGAGAAAGTCAAACCTTTCTCTTGGGCTTGATTTGGGCCGAAAATGTTGGAGGAAAAAGAGAATGTTTGGGCTTTAAATACTTAAGCCCAATTTTCATGGTTAAGTTGAGTGATTTTTGGTCCAAATAAATTTAAAGGTGATTTTTATGACTAGTTAGGGTCAAATTAGGTTAATTATGGTTCATAGTCATTAATTTATTTCATTCTAGGCCCAATATGGACCAAAAATGTTGAAATAATTTAGTGTGGGTCCAATTAGAGCCCAATTAGGGTTCTAAGCCCATGATAGTCTAATTGGAAGCTTATTGGTCCATTTGGATCCAATAAGGGAGTCCTAATCCAAAATGGACTTAACAAGGACTTTTAGGGTCTCCAATTGTTTGATGACTATTTATAGTTCTAGCATGTTGTATTTGATTGAAATTTTTGATTCCCATTAACTTGAATGTATAGATTACATGGCTCAAAATTTTCAGTTGTGACAATTATGGAGAGAAAGGATTAAATATGATTTATTAATATATTATAAGAATAATATATTAAAGGAGAAATCATATTGTTTAATTAATATTAGTTAAGAATTAATTGGTAATTAGTTTTGTGACTAAAAGAGATTAATTAAACTTAAGGGACTGGAATTCTAATTATAAGATAATTGCAATATGCGCTATGGATTGTCTTAAATTAAGGAGTGGATGAATTCTATGGGAAACCCATGGGGAAATTGTCCAAAGGCCTTAATTAAAGGAGTCCATGGGTTGCTTAGGGCTTAAGCATCCAAATTAGGGTTTCCTTATTAGATAACCCTAATAGCCTTACTATATATAGATCCCTTATGCCTCAAAAACGTGGACATGACTCCTTCTAGGGTTTCACACGTTTTTTGGTAGCCTCCATCCTCTCTCCTCTTCATCCTCTTGCTTATGGTGTTTGTGAACCATTAGAGGAGTGACATTTGTGACTCTAGGCTTTCTAAAGTCAATACAAGGAGATTTGGGATTGTTATTACTACATAACAATCAAGGTAACATCTTAAACCTATTCTTATGTTAATATGATTACTTGTATGCTAGAATTAGGGTTTATAGTCTTGGATAACTTGCATGTACAATAGAGAAACCTAGATCCAAGCATTAGGGTTTGTATGAGCACATAGGATGTTCTTAGGACCAAAACCCATCAGTGGTATCAGAGCCTAGACTGGTTTCTATTGTATTAATGCATTGTATGATTGAAAAATTCGAGTTTTGTGGTTCTGGAGGCTGGAATCACCGAGTCCATAGATGAACTTGCCGAGTCCATGCTGACTCGACGAGTCCATGCCTGACTCGGCGAGTCGGCTCGTCAGAAGGAGGGAAAACCAGGATTTCTTGTTGTTTTTGCTTAAGGATAGTTGCCTTATCATATTAGATCAATATAAATCCGATATATATATGTATATATATATATATATATATATATATATATATATATATATATATGAGTATATTCTTGATCTAATTGAAGATATTTATCAATTAATAAAATATTTGTTTCCTTATGTGATAATTGATTAATTATTTTTATTAAATTGGTAAATTATTTTGTAAGAAATCATTAAATAAATCAAATATGGATAATTATGTGATTAAATGTTCATTTAGATTATTTGTTATTTGATACTTGTGCTTTGAAAAGTTTCATATTTTCCCCTTAGGTTTTATAGTTTAAATTTGAACCCAAAAGTTTTATTGTTTGAAATTTAAATAGTTGAAACCCTAATGTTTTGAAAAGGGTTTCAAAACATGCCCTCAAGTTTTGGAATTTAAATTTTGATTAATAGTTTAATTTTGATGTGTAACTAAATTCTAAACCCTAATGTTTTGAAATGTTTCAAAACTTGCCCTCAAGTTTTGGAATTTAAAAGTTGAGTAAAAGTTTAATTAGGAATGTTAAATTCTAAAACTCTAGTATTGTTTTGAAAAAGTTCAAATCACACCCTTATGGTTTTATTAATTAATTAAGGTGTATAATTAAAAGAAGTTTAATAAATCCATAAAGTTTTTGGTTTAAAATTTAATTGAATTAAAAGTATAATTGTTAAATTTGACCACCTAATATTTTAAAAGTGTAAAATACACCCTATACTATATATATAGCATTAAAAGTTTAACATTGTATATATATGTATGAGTAAAAGTCAGTCTTACCGTTAGTAGGCCTCATTCACGAAGCTGGTCTATAAGGGGTGTTTAAGGAAATTGCCTATAAAATGGCGATTGAATGTGTATCCACTCTTACCCACCGCACTCTCGACTAGTGGAGGGTCGTTAGCCGAATGGGTAGGATAGGACGAAACCTTCCATTATAAGTATAATGAAGTACTAAAGTAACTAAATGTTTTCCAAATTCCCAATCTTAGTTACTTAGGCAAAAGTGAATTGATGCAATTCCATGAAATTACACTTTGTGCCCTTGTGAAGACGTTAGTGGAGCATATCTGGTTTACCGGCACACTAAATGGTTCTAAGCAAAGGTAGCAAAGGGTGACTCAATGTTTGTCATAGTTCGGTGGAGCATGTGTGGTTTACCGGCACATCGAATAGGTGACTGTAACATGTGAGGGCACCATGTAAGTTTGCATGGTTATTCACACCCGCTTTGTGATCCTCGGCATCCCAGTCACAAACTAGAGGGGCATATCGAGATTTAAACATGCCATTGAAATGTTTAATGAATCTCAAAGGATCTAGGAGTTTTCATAGATTTAAAACTTAAATTTCTTTTTCATTTTTCATGGTGGAAATTAGTGAATCGTATTCACTTACCTTCAAATGTTCTGCAATTTGGGTTACGGCATCCATCTCCCGAGTTGTAGAATATTGTGTTGGGTCCTAGCCTTAGTATCTCATTTGGGTGATTTACTAAGGACTCAATCAATCAACTAACTTGAATTTGTTTTCTCCTGTTTTGTAGATGTCAAAGTTCGACAACTATGGTCTTCCCAAATCCCGTGGAACAAGCTTTCCACATGAAGATGATATTCCACGATTTGATCGAGGAACAAGAAATCATGCTTCACTTCCTCCACCTCCTCTAATTATTCTCCCTAACCCACAACTTCGAAGGCTTGAACAGTTCAAGATCACTCAAGCCCTATTGGAAAGTAAACATAAAGAAGGAAATTCGGTGTGTTCACACGTCCTAGGGATGAAGTCACACATTGATAGGTTAAGAATGTTGGGATCCGTCGTCTGTGAGGAAATGGCTGTTGATTGGGTTCTTCAATCACTTCCTAACTCATATAGTGAGTTTGTAAGAGAGTACTATATGATGAACCGCGACGTGACCCTTATAGATCTCACATATATGCTTATTGCTGCTGAATCAGAAATGGTTTGGCGCAATAGAAAAGCAAAGTTGATTGGTGAATCTGCCTTCAAGACCTCTATGGATATAGACAATGGCAACGAAAGACATGCTATGATCGAAAAGTTTGATCATAAGAGAAAGGCAATGTCTGAAGTAGTTCCAAAAGAGTCAATTTGCTTTTATTGCCAAGAGAAAGGGCATTGGAGACGAAGGTGCCCCATTTACCTAAGAGATCTAAGAGATGGGAGAGTGAAAACGTATGGCTCTAATATAGGTAAAATCCATTAACTAACTCTTTTAAGCTTCTATTCCAGATTCTTCATACATAATGTGATAAGATTACAATTGATGTTTGTAGGATCGGAGAAAAGAAAGGAAGCTTAAGGGAAGAAGTGAGCAAAATCTAACCGTGAAGGAATGGATTTCGATCGCATTTCTCGAAGATTAGATTCTTGAGCTACTACTTAGAGTTAGAATTAGATTGCTAATAAAGATGTATTAGCATAGTTTTTCAATGAATTGCATTGTAAGGACGAATTTTTTCCGCAATAAAATAAATTTTGATTTTATATTATTTATTTATCCTTGCAATGGCGTATATGAAAAATTGATGTTTGAATGTTTCTATTAAGCAATAATGGATTTGGTTCTTATTATGTTATTTATGGAAAGTCGAGAATTTACCAACTAGGGAGAGTTTCTCATCGCCTAAGTTTCAATTGGACAGAAAC
This sequence comes from Lactuca serriola, assembly GCF_051521515.1. Classification (NCBI taxonomy): domain Eukaryota; kingdom Viridiplantae; phylum Streptophyta; class Magnoliopsida; order Asterales; family Asteraceae; genus Lactuca; species Lactuca serriola. Next base: position 312,659,828 of record NC_136410.1, on the reverse strand, counting down.
TTGGAATCATGCAACTTGGTTGCACGATGAATGAGAAGTTTCATATTTGGAAATTAGACTAATTCATTGACAAAGTGTCAAGTGAAGGACTAGGAGATCGAGTACACAAAGTTGCGTGTTGATCAAGTTCACCATAAGAATAACAAAGATATTCGTCATGATTTACTAAAGGTTTAGTAAATATGATTATACTTATAAGATTAAGTGTAAGTCGGATTTGAATTAAAAGGTTTAAATCAATAGCAAAACGAATAAGAAGAATCAAGTAGGCAGAAAGATAAAAGTTTCTCCATTCTAAGAAGAAGGGAGAGTACCTTTTATGCTTTATGATAGGTCTTAATGATTAAGAACCATATCTCAATTGATCCTCTAAGTGAGTCTTAGTACAATTGTATGTTTAAGAAGAGGAATCAAGAATTGAAGAAATGGTTAAATCAAGAAGTCAATCATACTTCGTTCAAAAACAAGTCTTAGAGTTAAGATTGTGAAATTGAGTGATAAGTATTAAGAAGGTTTATAACATTCATCAAATGGGGAAAGTTGTGATGTCTTGGATAAGACAAAGACCAACTAGGACCATTTTATGAAGTGTTTTGATAAAAGCTACACTAACTCTTGAATATTTGTTTTGTCAAGAAATGGTTATTGACAAGAGAATCTTATATGTCAAGGAGTCAGTGTGAGTCTTAATGGTTTTGAAAGGTTTCAAGAACAAATCAAATAAACCTTATCGATCATCACTAGCACACGAGTTGAGGTTTACAACATATCGTGTTGAAATTATTTTGTTTCTCTGCCAATCCAATCGAGTTAATTATGCATATGAGTCCTATGAGTTCTCATTTGAATGCATAAAAGGCAAGGACCTTGATCAATGGAAAGTACATTGATAAGAAAAGGTGAGCTGCTTAACTACTTGGAAGACATGGTGGGCAGCTGTGCTACCATAAGGCAAGAAATCGAGATTAAGAAAGTTTGATCCATGTGAGTTTGAATTTGTCGAATTCACATGGATAGGAACAAATACACCATTTAAATCTAAGTGTCATAAGATTTCCTCCTTCATGAAAATGATTGTGAGGAAATACTTTCACTAAGAAAGATTTTAAGAAGATAGTGATTGTAAAATTGTATTCTCGAATTCGATTATGGTTATGGTATCCCTTTCCATAATTTGAATTGTGAGGTTTGGCAATTGTTTAGACACACATATGAACTATCTAAGGAAAAGGTGTATAAGTTCGAGAAGCCTTGATAAAAGATTATCAAAGCATTAAGTATTAGAAACATGGACTTAAGAAATTCAATAGGTATTGTCTTTCTGGAAGTTAAGATGTTTATGAATACATGTCGAAGCTAGTGGGAGCATAAGTGTTATGTTTTATAATAATCATCATGATAGTGGGAGCATAAATGTTATGATTGTATGATTGTTAAGGAAAGTATTGCAAGTTGGCAATATTAATTATAGAAAACAAGAGTCATTCTTTGCAAAGTTGTAAAGATGGAGTAGTTGTTTTGCTATGATTAAGGGAGAGAATATTATGCTTCATTTCAAATCTAAAGGCTTAGGTTGTGGAATGCTAATAAATTTAGTCAAAGGTACATAGTGTGTTCTTAAATTTTGATTATGATTACGACATTCCTCTTCATAATTCGAATTTTGAGAACATAGCAAATGAAATATTATGGCGGAAGATTGATAAAGTATCAAATCTTTATGTAAGACATTATGCATTGTGTCCCATATGCTTCGGGTATAGGATCGATTGAAAATGCTATAATATTTGACCATTCTAAAATTTTCCAAATGTCTAGCGCATTTAGAGGGAAAAAGGACAAGAATCGGTTTTGACTAATATAATTAAACAACTATCAAAGGACAATCCAAAGTTCGCCGAGGATTGGTCGCTTGTGAGTAGTTGGAAGTATAGTATTGGAAAATATGGAAATGTTTCCATATTGGATGTACCATATCGACATTATTATGAATAGATAAGATTCTATTAAGAATAAGTTGTCATATGGAAAATATGGAAACGTGTCCATATTGGGAATTGAATATTGAAAATATATGTCTAGATTAGAAACTTTTATGCAAAAGGATGTTCAATGGAAAGTACTTTGAGTGAGAGACATCATATCTAAGGAATTGTCCTGTAACAATCTCCGATAGAGGACTTTGTAATATCATTGGCAATAGTCTTTGTGACTTTGGTGCAGTGATAGCATGAAAGGATCATTGCATAAAATGTTAGAATCTAGCATAATCTATAAGTAGCAAGAATTTGATATTCTTTCACTTATGGAAAAAGGATTTGGAGTTGTGAAATGAGAATGATTGGGAATGTACTCAATTTGGTCTATTTCACAAAGTAAGAACCATAGGTAATCATTGTGTGTATGCTAGGAGCATGGGACAATTGTAATAATTCAAGTAAGAAGTTGATTAACCGAAACGACGAATAATGAGTAATCTATATTGTGATAAATAAAAGGTGTTTTATTTATACTCAAAGGTTTGAGGTCATATGGGATTAGTATTATTCTTGTGTTTCAAATTTGCATGTTTTGACTTCCTGAATAATTTAATTGGTTAAGAACAGTTAAATTATTCGAACGGGTCACGGTCGATCATATGTTGGAAGTAGGTATGAATGAAGACTGTCGTGAATTGGTGTGTGGATTTTCTAAAGAGTACTAGACATAAGCAAATGTTTGCTGCAACGTTCATGAATGCTTATGAATATGATTTGAGCATTGGATTAAAGCCACGCTCACTTGGATCACTCCATGAATTGTATCACGAGTGATAGGTGAGACGATAACATCTTATATTCTTGAAACCGAGATGTGTGAGTTGTATCTTGCGAGTCGGTTGCATATTGATAATATGTAAACGCACCAGTAACTTGGTGTCATAAAACATATTGTTGTGTGTGATTCGGTGAGTGAGTGTAAGCAAGCATTATATCAAAGTTTATCCGTTCCTTTTATCCAAAGTAGGATAAAAGCGATATCTTTGGGCCCCTAGATGATTTAGTGATGACAAACGTAAATGCTCGGCCGGGCTAGGGCTAATTTGATTTGTTCAATTAGTCAATCGTCATAAATCGAGAATCGAGAAATAGTACAAAGAGAATGATTTGAAATCATATCTCATATGATATCTAGAACGGAGGAATATATGACCCCTTATCTAAAGGACATGCGTATCTGATAGGATCAGAGTTGACAGCGGCTTTAGAAAGCTACGATTGCAGATCAGGATCTGAAGTCATACATAAAGTAGTTGTTAGACTTATCCAAGTGGGAGACTGTTGGATTAGTGTCTAAGTCCATAACTATTTTGGTATGTACTTGACCCGATGGTGCATGGTCCTTTTGGGTTGCCTTCACCAAAGCAACTTGATAGGATGAATTATGGAGAGAAAGGATTAAATATGATTTATTAATATATTACGAGAATAATATATTAAAAGAGAAATCATATTGTTTAATTAATATTAGTCAAGAATTAATTGGTAATTAGTTTTGTGACTAAAAGAGATTAATTAAACTTAAGGGACTAGAATTGTAATTATAAGATAATTGCAATATGGGCTATGGATTGTCTTTAATTAAGGAGTGGACGAATTCTATGGGAAATCCATGGGGAAATCGTCCAAAGGCCTTAATTAAAGGAGTCCATGGGTTGCTTAGGGCTTAAGCATCCAAATTAGGGTTTCCTTATTAGATAACCCTAATAGCCTCACTATATATAGATCCCTTATGCCTCAATAACGTGGACATGGCTCCTTTTAGGGTTTCACACGTTTTTTGATAGCCTCCATCCTCTCTCCTCTTCATCCTCTTGCTTATGGTGTTTGTGAACCATTAGAGGAGTGACTTTTGTGACTCTAGGCTTTCAAATCCTCCTTGTAATGACTTAAGAAAGCTTAGAGTCACAAATCTCACTCCTCAAATAGTTCACAAACACCAAGAGCAAGAGGATGAAGAAGAGGAGGCTGCCCAAAACGTCTGGAAACCCTATAGAACAAGTTCCCAACGTTTTTGAGTCTCAAGGGTCCTTTAAATAGTGAGACTATTAGGGTTATCTAACAAGGAAACCCTAATTTGGATGCTTAGGCCCTAAGCAACCCATGGAATCCTTCCTTAAAGACCTTGGACGATTTCTAATGGGTTTCCCCATAGAATTCGTCCACCCCTCTAATATGGAGTCCATTAGCTCAATGTTCAACTATCACACAATTGACAGTTCTAGTCCCTTAAGCTTAATTAATGTCTTTTAGCCACAAACTTAATTCTTATTAATTCTTGACTAATATTAATTAAACAATATGATTTCTCCTTTAATATATTATTCTCATAATATATTAATAAATGATAATTAATCCTCTCTCTCCATAATGATGGGTTTTAGCCATATGAACATTCCTATGTGCACATGCAAACCCTAATGCTTGGATCTAGGTTTCTCTAATTGAACATGCATTGAATCCAAGTCTTCTAATGGCTAATAGAGTATAATAGCAATAAGAAATCAGAATTAGAAGATTACCTTGAATCACTTGCTTGATCTTCTTGTCCTTGGAGCTTTAGAGTCATAATTGTCACTCCTCTAATGGCTTACAAACACCAACTAGCAAGAAGATGATTTGAGAGAGAGGAGAAGGGATCAAGAATCGGCCAGGGTTTCATCCAGAGCATAGGTGCCGATTTTCCTTAACCCTTAGGGTCTATTTATACTAGTGAGGCTCCTAGGGTTTCACCCTTAAACCCTAATTGGATAACTTAGGACCTAAGCAATCCAATACCCTAATGATAAGCCTTGGACGATTTCAATGCCTATCCATAGCCCCCAAAATCGTCCCCCTTTATCATTAAGGGATTATAGCGCAAAGTACAACAATCATACAATTGACAGTTTATGCCCCTTTATTCAATTAATCTCTTTAAGTCACCAAATTAATTCCTAATTAATTTATGACTTATATTAATCAAATAATAATATTATTATTCCTTATATTATTCTCATAATATATTAATAATATTTCTTCTCTCATAATAAATCATCCTTTCAAGTTGCTACGGTGAAGGCAACCCAAAAGGACCATGCACAACCGGGTCAAATACTTGCCTAATATAGTTGCAGCCTTAGACACTATTCCAACAATCTCCCACTTGGATAAGTCTAGTAACTATATACACAAGTATAATCCGATTAGCAATCGTAGCTCTCAAAGACGCTGTCAAAATCTGATCTAATCAATCTTGTCCTTCAGATAAGGGATAGTACAGTCCTCTGTTTAGATATCATGCTGACAATTCTATGGAACCAATTTGTCTAACATTTGGTTTCTCGATTTCAGATTCATTTGACATAGAACTTAATCGAACACATCAATTCAGTTCTGACCGGGCCCGACACATAAGTCAAATCAAATCATCGAGCGGCCGAGATATCTCTTTTACCCTCTTAGGATAAAAGTAACAGATAAACTTCGACTTATATGCATTTACTTATTCATTAATTAACTATACACAACAATGCGTTTTATAACATCATGTTACTGATGCGGTTTCGCATTATCAATGAATAATCAATTAATAAATAACAAACCATATATGTAGGTTTTAAGACTATATGATATTATCGTCTTGCGATCACTCTTTTTATCAGATTACATAAGGTGATTCCAGCAAGCGCGGGTTTGTTCCAATGCTCAAAACTAGTTCATAAGCACTCATGAACATTGCAGCAAACTTTTGCTATGTCTAATACCATTTAGACAATCTACATAGAAATTCATGACAATCTTCATTCATACCTACTTCCAACATATGAACGATTGTGGACAATTTGAATAATTCGATTATTCTTAATAAACTCAATTATTCTGGAAGTCAAAACATGCAAAGTGAAACAATAGTGAAACAATAATTATTCTGGAACTCAATTATTCTGGAAGTCAATTATTCTGGAAGAGCCAGCCTGACTGCGAACGGTAGTTGTCCCTGCCAGTCTGAAAGCTGGCGTCACTATACCCTCGCACCTTCAAGTCATCACTCCCTCCGAAGACTAAGAACCATTCCTTTGTCCTCCGAAGGTACTTAAGGATATTCTTGACTGCAATCCAATGGGCTCTGCTAGGGTTCCCTTGATATCTGCTAACCATGCTCAAAGCAAAGGCTACATCAGGGCGAGTACAAGTCATAGCATACATGATTGAGCCAACTGCGGAAGCGTATGGTACTCAGCTCATTTCTGCTATTTCAGCTTCGGTACTCGGACTTTGAGTCTTACTCAACTTGGCATTACTTTGTATCGGTAATTCTCCCTTCTTCGAGTTTTCCATACTAAAATGTTTTAGTACCTTATCTAAGTAAGTGTTCTGACTAAGTCCTATTAGTCTCTTACTTCTTTCTCTCACTATCCTTATTCCCAAAATATAGGAAGCCTCTCCGAGATCCTTCATAGCGAAGCACTTCCCAAGCCAGGACTTAACCTCCTGTAGAGTCGGGACATCGTTTCCTATGAGTAGTATGTCGTCGACATACAAAACGAGGAACCTTACTATACTCCCACTGGCTTTGACATTTACACACAATTCATCTTCGTTTCGTAGAAATCCAAACTCTTTGACTTTCTCATCGAAGCAAAGATTCCATCTGCGAGACGCTTGCTTAAGTCCATAAATGGACTTCTCAAGCTTACACACTCTATTCAGATGCTACGGAACGACAAAACCTTCTGGCCGAGCCATGTAAACATTCTCATCCAATTTCTCATTAAGGAAAGCGGTTTTGACATCCATTTGCCAAATCTCATAATCATGAAATGCGGCAATAGCAAGCATCACTCTAATAGACTTAATCTTTGCAACTGGTGAGAAGGTCTCATCATAGTCAACACCAGGAGTTTGAGTAAAGCCCTTCGCAACCAATCGCGCCTTATATGTCTGTACGTTTTCATCCACGTCGGCCTTCTTCTTGAAGATCCATTTGCACCCGACGGTCTTACGTCCGGGCACATTATCAACCAAATTCCAAACTTGGTTGTCATACATCGACTGGATCTCGCTGTCCATTGCCTCTTTCCATTTCGCAGACTCCGGGCCTGCCATAGCTTCCTTATAGCTATTAGGTTCATCTAGATTTATTAGTGTACCATCACTAATATACGTGTCCCCTTCGGTAGTAATATGAAAACCATAAAAGTAGGGTTGAACTCTAGCTCTTTCGGAACGTCTTAGAGGTAAGGACTCATCAATCGGTTCAACTGGAGTTTCCTCCTCGGGTTGAGTGCCAGCGGTAGAGGTTCCTTCATCTATCGACTCTTGAATCTCTTCAAGCTCGATTTGCCTCACACTGTCTCCTTGGCTTATGAGTTCTTGCTCTCGGAAAACTCCTCTCCTCGCAACAAAGACAACATTGTCCTTCGGTTTATAGAAGAGATATCCAAAGGATTTATGTGGGTAGCCGATGAAAATAAATCGCTTACTATGAGGTTCGAGCTTGTCTTGAGTATCTCGTCTTACGAAAGCCTCGCAACCCCAAACCTTGATATGTGCTAACGAGGGAGCTTTCCCTGTCCACATCTCGTGAGGTGTTTTGGCAACCTTCTTAGTAGGGACTCGGTTAAGGATATGGGCGGCTGTCTCTAAGGTTCGATTACGCCTTTCTGCCACACCATTCAACTGCGGTGTCCTAGGTGGCGTCAATTGTGAAACTATTCCACACTCCTTGAGATAGTCGTGGAATTCAAGACTTAGCTACTCTCCTCCTCGATCGGATCGAAGCATCTTGATTTTCCTGCCCAATTGATTCTCCACTTCATTCTTGAACTCTTTGAACTTTTCAAACATTTCTTACTTTTGTTTGATTAAGTAGATATACCCATATCTACTATAGTCATCGGTGAAAGTCACATAGAAGCGGTTCCCATCCTTTGTGGTTGATCTAAACGGTCTACATACATCGGTATGTATGAGGTCCAATAGACCCTCACCCTTTCACACGTACTAGTGAAGGGTGACTTAGTCATCTTTCCAAGCAAACAAGACTCGCATGTGTCATCTTCCCTAAGGTCGAATGACTCCAACACTCCATCCTTTTGGAGTTGGGCTATGCGCTTCTTGTTGACATGTCCAAGACGACAATGCCACAAGGATGCTCTATCCATACTATTGGAAGAATCCATGCATAAAACATCATTTCCTAAGTTATCTACAATCATAACAGTTTCATAAATTCCATTACATGGTAGTGCTTCAAAATATAAGACACCATTTAGATAAGCACAAATAGAACCATTCTCATTATTAAAAGAAAATCTAAATCCTTGTCTAAACAAACCATGAAATGAAATGATGTTTCTTGCCATTTCTGGCGAATAGCAACAATTGTTCAAATCTAAACATAAACCATTCCTAAGCACTAGAGAATACACTCCAATCTTGGTCACAGGCGACGATCTTTTGTTCCCCATGATTAGATTTATTCTTCCATGCTCCACATCCCTATTTCTTCTTAGTCCCTGCAATTCAGAACAAATGTGGTAACCACACCCGGTATCAAGGACCCAAGAAATTGCATGAGATGAATCATTAGATTTAATTGTATATATACCTGCGAAAGACGGCTTGATCTTTCCTTCCCTAATGGCTTGCATGTAGTCTGGGCAGCTTCTCTTCCAATGCCCTATTTTGTGGTAGTGGTGGCACTCTTCCTCCTTTGGGTTAGGGTTAGGCTTAGCGGGATCAACTTTGGTCCCACTAGAAGAGGAACCATCTTGGCACTGTCCCTTGCGGTGGCTCTTAGACGGAGCATTCCTCTTCTTGCCTCTTCCTTGCCCAATGGCCAAAATAGGAGCAACGGGTGGATTGGGAGTGGGTGCAACAGAGTTGTCCTTGAGGTTGATTTCAACAACCCTAAGGAGACCTTGGAGCCTACTTAGGGTGACCTCTTCTTTGTTCATGTGGTAGGTCATCCTAAATTGATTGTAACACGGAGGCAAAGAGTGAAGCACCATGTAGATCGCCAAGTCTTCCCCAAAGTCAACATTCAACTTGCGAAGACGATCGACATACCTTTGCATGTTTTGCAGGTGCACGGTTAGAGATTCTCCATGACCCATTTTGGCGAAGATCATGTTAGTGAAAATCTCGTAACGCCCCTGCCTCGCGTTTTGGTGGTATCTCTCCAGCAAGTCTTGGTGCATTTCGTACGGATACATGTCCTCATAGGACTTTTGGAATTCGGCGTTCATTGTGGCTATCATGATGCAATGAACCTTCGTTGCATCACGTTCATGAGTCTCAAAAGCAGTCATTTCAGCCGGAGTAGCGATTTATGGGTTGGTTTTCTCGAGCTTCTCATCGAGGATATACTCCTTGTCCTTGTAGTGAGCAATTGTGCGAATGTATCTTATCCATTCGCTAAAGTTTGTCCCATCGAAAGTCACCTTTTGGCAAAGGCTGATCAATGTGAACGAGCTAGCAGCAGCGTTGTTTGCGTTCGACATCTACAAATAGATAGGACAAAGATAGATTAGAATTTGAATCCCTAATAATCACCCAATAAGAAAATTAGGGATAGGATCCAACAACAATATTTATATATTAGAAAAGGGATGCCGTAATCTAACACACAAACAATTTGAAGGTAAGTGAATGACGATTCACTAATTCTCCACCATGAAAACATAACTTTAAGTTCTAAATGTATTGAGAATTCCTAGGTTTGTATGAGATTCATTGAAACCTTTCAATGGCATCTTTTAATCTCGATATGCCCCTCTCGTTTTTGACTGGGATACCGAGGATCACAAAGTGGGTGTGAATTACCATGCAAATTCATATGGTGCCTTCATTGTAACAATCACCTATTCGATGTGTCGGTAAACCACACACGCTCCATCGAACTATGATAAACAATGAATCACCCTTTGCCACCTTTGCTTAGAACCAATTAGTGTGCCGGTAAACCACACACGCTCCACTAACTTCTTAGCAAGGGTGCAAAGTGTAATTTCATGGGATTGCATCAATTCACTTTTCCTAAAGTAACTAGGATTGGGAATTTTGAAAAACATGTAATTACTTTGTATTTCATATTATACTTTTAATGAGAAGATGAGGTTGCCCTACCCCACACGTTCGGCTAACGACCCTCCACCGATCAAGCAAGCGGTGGGTGTGAGTGTACACCCATTAAGCGTTATTTTATAGGGAGCAACCTTATACCCACCTTATAGACCGGCTTCGTGAATGAGGCCTACTAACGGTAAGACTAGCATTTTAATTATACATATACATACATATATATATATATATATATATATATATTAATCATGTAATATTATATTAGTATAGGGTTGAATTTTAAACTTGTAAAATTCTAGGGTTTGAAATTTAAATTGTCTAAATTAAAGTTTTATTCACAAAACATAAATTTCAAAACTTGAGGGCAAGTTTTAAACTTTTCAAAACATAGGGGATCAAATAACAAATAATCTAAATTAACATTTAATCACATAATTATCCATATTTGATTTATTTAATTATTTCTTGCAAAACAATTTACCAATTTAATTAAAATAATTAATCAATTATCACATAAGGAAATAAATATTTTATTAATTGATAAATATCTTCAATTAGGTCAAGAATATACTCAAATATATCTTAAAATTGGATTTATATTGACCTAATATGATTAACGCAAGTATCTAAAAGATAACCAACAAGAAATCCCAAAATTAGCTCTTTCTGACTCTCGGACTCGCCGAGTACCACAATGGACTCGCCGAGTCGAGCCTACTCGCTGAGTCCACTATGGGACTCGCCGAGTTCATCTGGCAAAAACACAAAATTCAAATTTTGCAAGCATCAAACAAGCAACCAATGCATCAATTCAATTGAAACCAATCTAGTCTCTGATACCACTGATGGGTTTTAGCCATACGAACATTCCTATGTGCACATGCAAGCCCTAATGCTTGGATCTAGGTTTCTCTAATTGAACATGCATTGAATCCAAGACTTCTAATGGCTAATAGAGTATAATAACAATAAGAAATCAGAATTAGAAGATTACCTTGAATCACTTGCTTGATCTTCTTGTCCTTGGAGCTTTAGAGTCACAATTGTCACTCCTCTAATGGCTTACAAACATCAACTAGAAAGAGGATGATTTGAGAGAGAGGAGAAGGGATCAAGAATCGGCCAGGGTTTCTTCTAGAGCATAGGTGTCGATTTTCCTTAACCCTTAGGGTCTATTTATACTAGTGAGGCTCATAGGGTTTCACCCTTAAACCCTAATTGGATAACTTAGGCCCTAAGCAATCCAATACCCTATTGATAAGCCTTGGAAGATTTCAAGGCCTATCCATAGCCCCCAAAACCGTCCCCCTTTATCCTTAAGGGATTATAGCCCAAAGTACAACTATCATACAACTGACAGTTTATGCCCCTTTATTCAATTAATCTCTTTAAGTCACCAAATTAATTCCTAATTAATTTATGACTTATATTAATCAAATAATAATAATATTATACCTTATTTTATTCTCATAATATATTAATAATATTTCTTCTCTCATAATAAATCATCCTGTCAAGTTGCTATGGTGAAGGTAACCCAAAAGGACCATGCACCATCGGACCATGCACCATCGGGTCAAGTACATACCAAAATAGTTATGGACTTAGACACTAATCCAACAGTAATGTGGTCCTTGACCATCTTAGTCCCCACTGACTACCTGCTCATGGTAGATCATTTCCTCGCGGCAGACATGCTGCCTGATGCTCTGTTGTAAAATCATCATCAATGTCAACCCGTTGGGTGTACTCCTAAACCCAAAACTGAAATCTCACGCCTCTCATACTTCCCACAGGAAACATAAATAGCACCCATCAGGTTACAGAAGGTGACATCTCATCCATTGGCTGATTGCTCACTCAGACCGCAATCCCCCATAAATGCCTTCTTTACTAATCCCTGAGTCTTCCGACTACCTCTGACATCTTACCAAAATACTCTGAAATGCTCTCAAACTCCCTCTCAAGGGATGCCTCTTCAGACTGAATCATGGCCCTCAGGCCTAAAACCCCATCACGTCTAAATTCCACCAATCAATCTTGACCGGACAACCGGAGAATCACAAGCATCATTTGCTAAGAACCATGGTACTCAGCCCATGACATCTCTTCTCAATCTGCTACAATATATGGTACTCGAACCATAACATCACTCCTCAATCTGCTCTGATGCATGATACACGAACCATAACATCACTCCTCAATCTACTCCGATGTATGGTACTCGAACCATAACATCACTTCTTCAATCTGCTGCGATGTATGGTACTCGAACCATAACATCACTTCCTCAATCTGCTCCGATGTATGGTACTCGAACCATAACATCACTCTTCAATCTCCTACTTAGAACCATCAGAATACTCCCTGTATCGAGTATGGGTCCTCTGCTTTTGGTAGTACGGGCCCATACTACCTGCCACATCTACCCATACTTTCCACACGGACCATCCCAGAGCTCCTAAGTAGCTGCTCAACCTTCTCGTTCCCCAATTCCGTCACGCGTGCTCGCTCCTTAGTGAAATGCCCTACTCTGCCACGTACTCATCTGGCTAAGGTTACCCCATTAGGCCCTTCCTTGGTCTTCCCACTTCTCCGCCATCAGCCGCTGAAGAGCTCCTAATGATGCCAGCCATCTACCTCCTGAATATCGTCATATTCACTTGGTAGCTGACTCCCATCATCGAGAGTTCCACAAAGCACGAAGCAAGCAACATCCGGGCATCAAAGAATACATAGAACTCACTTTGGGTGATAACCCTGCTTGCTCTGATCATTCTCAAAAGTACCACCAAACTCTGCAACTCTACCCCTCACGGGTTCTAACTATTCTTTCGATAAGCACCAAAATACTCATCTAGGCATCTCTCCTAGATTACTCCTCTACTCAAATCCCCTAAAAGGATTCCAACTGAATACTCTCACTCATCACATTCTCAAAAGCACATCACATATAACAGCAACTCCTAGGCTAAGGCATCACAAATCAGGCCACTCTAGTCCTAAGATATGAAATACCTAGCCTGTCTCTAGCATGCATAATATCTCATAAAATGTATCATAAATATCTCATAATACAAAAGTAAGGGTATTTTGGGAAATCACCGTTCGGGCTTTGGCTGATAGTACACACTGCTCTTTCTTTCTTTCTCTTTAAACTCTCATTCACTTTTAGAAAATCATTTCTTTGAAAACACTTCTTACTTCCTCAGTTTGAGTCCAGATCACCTGAAGGTGCATCCGAATCCCTCAAACCAAGGCTCTGAGACTAACTTGTAAAACCGATATTTTTAAAACTAATTTTTCGTTTAAAATCATTTATCTCTTTAACACTTTTCATAAAAATCTCCTATTTTGTTGAAATTACAATACATGAATCTTTTGTTCAATCAATTAATAGACCAAGATCCTCAAAACCAACGCTCCTTCTGGTGTGTACAATCGAGGCGGTGACGTCCCGTGATCCTGAGAAAACCTGAAACATATAACACAAAACACTATAAGCACGAAACTTAGTGAGTTCCCTAAAATATCACTCTAACACATATTAGCCACTCAAAGCTATAACTCTGTTGACCCTCTGGTCAGTGTGTCTCAGTGGAACCCTCCAGTCCCAACTCTCTATGGACCCTCTGGACCTAACTCTAAGGACCCAAAGGTCCTAACTCTGATAACTCTGAATCGTGCATATCACATATTACACCTGACATGAATCGCGGGGCCACCCCGACTCAACTCGCCGAGTCCCATTATTAACTCAACGAGTTCCGCCTTGAACTCCAGTCCTCTATTTCCCTCTGACTCACCGAGTCATTCCCCCAACTCGGCAAGTTACCCACTAAGTGAACTATGGGAAAACCCTAGCCCTACTCGTCGATTCTGTTCTTGGGACTCGTCGAGTTCATGCCATGATCAAGCTCACATTACCTCCTGAGGTCAAATCCGTTCATCTAACCTATAGATTTGGTCTCCTTAAGCAATATAAACACGTAAAGTCCGGATCTTGATGCCCATGCAAAGACCCAATGGCTCTATTTGAACAAATGGCCTCAATATGTCACCCTAAGCTCTAATTACCCAATGTCACCCCATAAAGATCAAGGAGTTAAGGTCTCTAGACCTCTTTGGATCCAGATCCGAAGCCTCAACACAAGAAGGGACCAATTGCACCATCATTCACACTCTAAACGGGCTAGAAACCCTAACTCTCAGGGATTAACACCCAAAACTGAAGAAGGATCGAATATATACCTCAATATGAAGTCCTTAGGCTCTGAAATCCACAGAATAGCACCCTCTTCAGTTCCCTCTTGCCTTGGTCACCTTCTTCTTGCAAAAACACCCACACAAGGATCAAAAATGGCCTCTTCTTCCTCAGAAACCCTCTAGATCGCTTAGGGTTTCAATCAGGGGCTTGTAGCTGCAATTGGTGGCTATAAGCCCCTTTAAATAGGTCTCAATCCCCGGGAATTAGGGCTTCATTAAACATCACGGACTCGCCGAATCCACTACTCGACTCGCCGAGTCCGGTCATTAACTCGGATGGAATTCGTGACTCTACTCGGCGAGTCTAAGCATCAACTCCCCGAGTCCCACCAAAATAAAGAATAAATAATGTACCTGGGAATCCGGATGTTACAATTCTGCCCCACTAGAATCAGAATTCGTCCTCGAAGTCTTACTCATAAAACAGCTTTGGATACTGCTCACGCATCTCTCGCTCCGGCTCCCAATCCAGCTTGGACCCTTTCTGATGTTGCCACTGGACCTGCACCAGGCGCACTTCCATGTTCCCCAAAACCTTGATCTTCTGATCCATAATCGCCACCAGTCTCGTAGCATAGTTCAGGCTCGCATCCAGCTGAATATCCTCTAATGGTACCACTGCCGACTCGTCGACAATACACTCCTCAACTGAGACACGGGAAAGATGTCATGAATCTGGCCCAACTCTGTAGGTATCTCCAACCGGTATGTTACCCTGCCTACCCTCGCAATCACTCGGAATGGCCAATATATCGGGGTCTCAGCTTACCCCTCGTCCTGAACCGGCTCACTCCTTTCCAAGGAGATACCTTCAGGAGTACGAAGTCACCGAGCTGGAATTCGAGCTCTGACCGTCGTCTATCCGCATAACTCTTCTGACGGCTTTGGGCCGTCAGTAATCTCTTTCTAACCTGCTGAATTTGTTCGGTCGTCTGAAGCACAATCTCTGTACTACCCATCGCACGTTTCCCTACCTCTCCCCAGCAAATGGGAGTCCGACACCTCCTCTCATACAACGGCTCAAAGGGTGGCATACCAATGCTTGAATTATGGCTGTTGTTATAGGAAAACATAGCCAAGGGTAATTATGTGTCCCAACTCCCTACGAAATCCTATACACATGACCGAAGCATGTCCTTGAGTGTCTAAATCGTCCGCTCGCACTGCCTGTCAGTCTGTGGGTGGTAGGTGGTATTAAAAATGCAACCTCATGCCCAAATGCTCGTAGAATTTCTTCCAGAATCTAGAAGTGAAACGTACATCTCGATCTGAGACAATCGAGATCGGTACTCCGAGCCGCGATACCACCTCCCTCACGTACAACTCTGCCAGGCTCTCCGCAGAAGAGCTCCCACAGACTTCCTCTTATCATCAAGTATCTCGTCCCTATGACACACAAGTCACAAAATTCTCAAATGAAACTACAATCCAACCGAAAATCGACTTAGCCCCGACAGAGACGGAGACTCCAGTCTCGCCCCTGGTTCAACCACCAAGCTCAAAAAACTCAATACTAGGGCTACTCAAGCCTAAAACTCTTCTACATCATATACTGATCGGAGAACACTCAATCATCACACTCTTTTGCCGTCTAGTGAGTAATATGGCTCCCCACAACATAATGACAACCTCTGACTAGTGAGTACTACGGCTCCCCGTAGTACCACGACTCCCTCTCTCTGACTTGTGAGTACTACGGCTCCCCGTAGCGTCACAACACCCTCTCACTAGTGAATACTACCGTTCCCCATAGCTTCACTGTAACATCCAAAATTTCAAACCAATTAAAACTTTTCAAAATCACCCATTTTATTAACATTGTTGCAAAAAGGTTTTCAATACATTATTAAACAGAGTAATTTCCCAGGTTCATATCATAAAACACCAACGCGAGGAACGGTACGATCACGCCTTTGCCTTGTCACAGACTCTTGAGAACCTGAAACATAAAACCACAACTGTAAGCCCGAAAGCTTAGTGAGATACCCCAGAATACCAACCACATATACGCCTTTCCAGGCCCTGACCTTCCGGTCCATCACACAACATAATCGCCTTCCGGCCCATAACATATCGCCTTCCGGCCCATAAGCATAAAATGCATATATAACATAACAAATAATCATATAGCAGTTCATAGACAACAATCGATCAACAGATCACATATCATAGCATTACTCTGACAAGATACCGGTCTAGCCGGTCACTATCATAACATTACCCTATGACTCAGTCAACATACTAAGTGCATACATACGCCTCTCCAGGCCATGACCTTCCGGTCCACATAGTAATGCCTTCCGGCCCATAACATGTATTGCCTTCCGGCCCATAACATATAACAACTGACAACTACCCGGATTCCCATCCGATAAAAGGGTTGGCATTGGTGCCATAAACCCTAGCGATATAGTGAGGATAACTCACCTCGAAACTGCCGACTGAACAGGTAGCTCAAGCTGCTCCGATCACTGATACGATCTCCACCTCTGGATAGCCACCAATGCACTGAACTCAAACGATAAACAACAATTACCAAAATACCCCTGGAACCACTGGTAAATCCTTGGTCAAAGACAAGGTCAAAGTCAACCCCTGACTGACCCTACTCGCCGAGTCAACCCTAAGACTCGCCGAGTCTCCAGGCTCAGAACTTCACTCAACCCGCGACCTAACTCGCCGAGTCACCCCAAGACTCGCCGAGTTCAATGACTTTGAGTCCACTCGCCCTTAACTCACCGATTCCTTAAGACACCCTTTCTACACGTCGAGTATCCCCTTTTTACTCGACGAGTTACTCCTGGAAGAATCGCGGGGCCACCCCGACTCAACTCGCCGAGTCTGAAGAACAACTCGACGAGTCCCAGTTATTCTTCAAGCTACTCGCCGAGTCTGTTCATCGGACTCGTCGAGTCCATGCCATGCAGTCGATCAAACTGCTTCCTGAGATAAGTATTGTCCCGAAATACACAAGCATGGGACCTTCTGGACCTCTAAGGTCCTAATACAGGGTTATAGTCGTTTGGGTAACAAGGTACTAATCCATCTAATCACCAAATGGGTTCCATAAACCCTAAATCCATGCACACATCAACATAACAGAAGAAGATCCGAAATATTACCTGAATAACGCACTCTCTGTGTCCCCAACCCACAGAACTCGAATCCCTTGCTGTTCCTTTAGTCAAAACTCTTCTCCTCCTTGCACAACAATTCCTTCAAGGCCCTAATATCCTTCAATCTTGCTCCAGATGCCCACAGCCGTTTAGGGTTCTTCTCAGTCGACTAAAAGACGGACAATGACGGCCTATAAGTGCCTCTTATACGTTCCAAAACCAAACGGCTAGGGTTTCCGCTGAACAGCGTCGACTCGCCGAGTCCATATCGGACTCGTCGAGTCGAGTCGCGAACCCGCGACCCGGTCTGCGATCCTACTCGATGAGTCTAGGCTCCAACTCGCCGAGTCCCCTCTTAAATCACCCCAAAAACATAATTATATCAATATTTGGAATTCCGGGCTGTTACATTCACCTCATACTCTCATTCTCATTACCACGCCACACTACGTCCACTAACTCATGCTCCGTAGACTATCATAGATAGCTACACACACTTGTCCCACATATGCATCACAGACTCTGGCGGCAACCGCTATAAGAAAATACCTACCACTGCGGAGATCCACTTTCTTAAATAATCCCTCTTGATGTCAATACCTGAAGAGCTCCCACTTGAACCGTAGATACATGATACACCACTAGTCGTCTCAAACTCAAATTCTAAATAACTCTGAAATCGGGACATTATACCTGGGTACCACAGAACACCATTACAGAACATTACGATGTCCTGCCTCAACCACTGGTCTCCTACTCCTATCACCATACAAATATTATGACAACCCGAAATTTCCATTCTGAACAAACCAATTGATGCCAATAGAAGTAGAACAGTTACAGTGAAAACTCAGATTTCGAGTATAAGTTTGGCAGTTTTCAGGATTTTACACTTAAGGAGATATTAGGAGAGTGGATGCACTAGGGTTTTGTGCGACACTGTTATTCCAACACTCTAGGATATTACAGTTCATTCCGAGAATAGAAATATTTTCTGCCAAAAATCCCAGGACTATATATAGAAAACTGAACCAAATAGTTCATTAGTTGAATTCCAATTAGAGAAAAGCCAAAATTCTCTCTCACGGATCTTCGGGTTTTTATCCCAAATTGTGAGTACTTCGATCTAGTTATGTTATATAGCTTAGATTGTGTTTAGAAACACCAATTACATATCAAATCTGGGAGATTCGGGAGTTTACCGCCCAAGAACGTTCTTGGAGAGTAAACTCTGATAAGTGGCTTAAATGCTACCTAGTCCTTTCCACGTGATTTGTAACTACCTTAGACTTGTATGCTAGTGTGTATATGACTAGAAAACTTCAAAATCGGATTAATACCCCAAGATTTGGGAGTTTACCGCCCAAGAACACTTGGGCAGTAAACTCCATTTTAAGGTCCTAAAGGGTTCCAATGACCCTCAAAGCTTTAGAACTTGAACTAGAAGCCTTCATTTCATATTTAGGACACCAAAATCAATTAGAAACAATGATGAAAGTGAGTTCACGGCCAAGGAGCTTCTTGGGCCGTGAACTCCATGTTTAAGTGCCAAAATGCCCTTAAAACCTTCCTTAAGCCAAGAGACTAATTTGGGCATGTACCTAAATGAGTTTTGGACTAGCTAACACACTTAGAACACCAAGAGTAAGGTGTTCACGGCCCAAAAGGTTCTAGGGCCGTGAACTCCATAAAATGGTGCCAAATGGTGCCATAAACTCTTCTAAAGCCAAGTACAAAAGCCTAGTTTAGTTCCAAGATAAATTAGAGACTTGAAAACACCATAATCACCCTCCCAAGAGAGTTTACGGCCGTAAACTCCATGGGATATGGTCCCAGGGCCGTAAACTCCTCAAAGGAGTTAATAGGGAGCCCAAACACTTGTTTAAGCCTTGAAGCAATTCACCACATGAGTTGTATAATTGTTAGACTTCGTCTAGGGACTTTGTTGAGAGTTTACGGCCAGGAGTTTATTCCCCTGGGCCATAAACTCCAAAACATATGGCCATTAGACCATAAACTCCCATTAGGCGCATTGCACTCCTTTGTCGCAACCCATTAGCCTCCTAGCACTTGACCAAAAGTGTTTTCCTCGCGTTTAAATGTTTATACATGTATAATTAGTGTTTTAATCACTAATTATTTATATACATATGTCTTCATATGTAATTAGGATCATTGTGTATGTCTAAAGTCTTCACTTGACACCGAGCATTTGCCCGATCCTTTCTTACGATAACAGTCCGTTCAATTCCAGTCACTTACTGCAGGTGAGTTCATACCCCTTAAATAATGTTTTAAACTATATTTAAATGTTTTATGGGGGGGGGGGATACAAGTAGAATTATGCTAGTTATTATATCAATCACATGTGATTAATAAGTAGAATTATGCTAGTTATTATATCAATCACATGTGATTAATATGCAGCATTCAAATGATTTACTACACATTAGCCGTTTTACCAAACAGTTTCCTTCAAATGATTTTTATAAACATTTTATATGTTTTAAACTCCTTATTACACTGTACATTTTAATCTGTATATTACATTTCAAACTTATTTACAATTGTGTTTCAAACAAATGTTTCTTTATACTAAACTGTTTTATCAAACCCATCCCTCCAAATTGTTTTATAGATTGACATCAAGTCGGTCTTTTCTTAGAAAATATTTATGTTCAAAGGTTTTAAAAATCTTATTTTATGCTTTTAAATTATAAATTGCATGCCTCTATATGTATAGTTATATAAGAAATGTTTAAAAAACTTAGGAAGGCTATCCACCCTATTTCCTTTTCGCGCTTCAGATGTGGTCTGGTGGGATACCGGGTACTCGTCTGAAGGTCGTTTAAATATTAGTTATATAACATATATACATATATAGTCATAAAAGGTCCTTCCAGTTCATCCCATGCCCTTGAGTAGCAAGGGTATACATCCATGTCCATACGTACCAGTTAGATTACTAGTTTAGGGAGATACTAGAACTGTTACCAGAACGCAATATCATACAATGAGTCAGTTCATTCATGAGTCAATACTTTCTAGAACATTACAGTACATTACTATACTTGCTAGATAGAGAGAACACACATTACAACTAGCACACGTAGAACATTTCCGTACATTACACTTACATTAATATGTTAATAAAATTGTGATCCATTGTATGGGAGCATGCCTTAATTTTCATGACCCGAGTTGTAGCCAGAGTCTCTTGAAGGGAGAGCGTGAGTTTGCGTATAGATCTATACTGGATTGACTATCCTACACCTTGCTGCTAGCTACAACGGGACCTGCAGGTCTGCGGGTGCCAAACGTCATACCTTATTTTCGACTATACGTTGTCGTTGTTACCAGTCTATAGTATGGTGCAATTTATCACATGATGCCTTAATATAAATCCGGTTTAAGGTAATTAGTACAACAGTAGTTCTTATAGCGCTACGTTTTAGTACTACATAAATTTTCCCTGTACATATATTTAGTGATCTTTTCACTTAAACGATAAATGTAAAAACTATATTTTGATAATGATAGTTACATTTGAGAAAATTACACACATTTACAAGAAACGAACATATAGAACAGTCAAGTCTTGGTAGAAGACTCCCCGTTATAATAGTAGGAATCATAAGGATTTCTAGGGTTTTTCAAACGTTTACAGTTGTTTTACAAACATTTTCATACTTACAGTTCATATACATTTTCAATACTTACTATTCATTTAGTTACAAATTCTTACATACAAATTAAGACACTAAATACTTATGATCTCACCAGCTTCAAAGCTGATACTCGCTTTCAAAATTACTTGTATCCTCAGGTCATCATAGATAGGTACAGATGCAAGGAGAAAGGAAGATGGAGCTTGTTCAAGACTCATCTTTCATTTTGATTTATGCTATAGTGTTTATCAAAATTTGATAGAACATACTTGTATAATAATTCTATTATTAATGCAATGGATGATGTTGTTGCTTGTTTACTACTTTTCATTGTTGTGATACTGTACATGACGTCCTCCGCCCCATAACGTTTCCGCCGTTCTTGGTTTTGGGGTGTGACAGATTGGTATCAGAGCATTGTTTATAGTGAATTAAGTATATCAACCCATAAAAGATATACTAACTATAAATACATAAGGGATTAAAAATACTCTGACCAAGAGTTTATACTTTAAATAATAAAATATTTAAGTAAGTATACGTGCTGCATTCATACTAAAATCAGTGTCACTAGGACAGTACAAAAGAATTACGATTGTTGGGCAACACAAGTGGGCTTAGAGACATATGGTCAAAACTGGGAAGATATAGCCTGATCACCTATATTATCCGAGGGTTGACTAGCATGTGCCTAAGTTTAATTGTGTGGTTGCAACAATGCTAAAATCTTACCAACCCTACCACAATGAGAACAATAGAACATAAAAAAAAAATTAAAATACTATAGGATTATTTGGTGTTACTATAAGTACTTTATACTTGAGAACTAAAATGGGATCTTCATTACTAAGTTGATAGTTGCTAAGTGGATACACTAAGGCTATATGTAACTAGGATGTTATAGACTTAGAATCTGTGGAAATTTTACTTCACCCCTATTTTGTGTGAATACGGAGTTAAGGTCACTTATTCGAAGGTCTATCCTGTTTAGATTACACATAACTGGTATGCACTTCACAAATAGCGATGTAACTAATGAAGGTTTTCTAAATAATTATCTAGATAGTTCATCTAATAATTATCCTCTTACCCTAAATTCTCGCATAGAAAACATAGCTGGATTCCATCCCCACGGCAACCAGTATCTTTCGAACGAAGTCATAGCTGGTTGGTTTGGAGAGGAACCAGAGAATGATCATCCTATCCCCTTGAATGATCACCATGATGAAAACCTTTCGTATGATGCTAACTACGAACCAGAGGTTGAGAACCTACCCTAAGCAGCTCCTTTTCCAATTCCTAACCCTCGTCCGGTTTTTCATGGCCCGACCCTGAGTGAGTGGAATGCTTGGAAACATGGAGCCAAGGACATGATCAGCCCATGCCATTGAATGGCGACCGATGCTTTTGCGACTTGAACAATGGGGGCTTAGCAGATAGAGTCTTGCCAATCTTGGTCCGCAGAGTGACCCGAAATGAGATTCAAGGCAGGACAGCCCTACATCAGATTACCGAAGTTGTCGCCAATGCGAGAACGCATACCCTCCACACCATTCGTCTAGAAGATGCTCACGAGAGATCAGAGAGAAACCATGAAACCCTGATGCAAGCACTAGCTGAAACTCGAGCCGAAGTCATAGAGCTCCGAGTACACCAAAGGGTGTACGAAAGACACCTACTTGACATGTAGCGTCAACTGGCTGAACTGAGAGTTCACCAGAGGGTTGACTGTCGCCAGTAGTAGATTCTTTACTTTATTTTCCTTATTAAAAGGAATCGTTTTCTGTCTATCCCCGATGTGGCATTTTATAGGAAATTATCTTGTACTGTAAGTACTTTTGTTAAGTCTTTATGCTGTGAGGAACTATCTTCTCTTGATATGATGTAAGACCTGTACAAGGTCATTTTCCTAAATCTTTACGTCGTAAATATCAAAGACAGCCGGCTAACTTCTGTGTCATTCTTTATTCAAGTCTCTTTCAGTGGTTGGATCTTGTTATTCACCAACCCACGATACCTCGGCTTGAACGAAAAACGTCTTGAGACCATTCTACGAATGTACTTCTACCCATTACTAGGACTGCATCATAGGGATGTAGGTGAACCTTCGTGAACATACTTCCATTCCGTGCTAGGACTTCATCATAGGGATGTAGGTCAAACTTTCGAGAACATACTCTTACTCCTTACTTGAACAATCTAAGTACATCTAGGTTCAACCAGAATCGCTCACAAATTCCTTATATTTCGTATTACAGAATCATGTCATCATCCGGAAACAATCGGTCGAGCAACGAAACCCCTATCCTCCATATCGACACTGCTACTCTACAAGCTGCAGTGGCAGCTACTGTGACAACTTTCCTTACACACATCGACTCAGGCAACACAAGCAAGACCGACAAAGGGGTCGAGAGTTTAGATGGTAGTACCAAACTGGGAAACCAACAAACAGTAACAGTCACTGGCTCTCAAAGCCGAAAGACAGAGAACAAGAAACGAAAGCGTCAAGCCCAGAAAGAACGCAAGAAATCCCAAAGGCTGGCTATGCAACAGCAAAAAGTGGAAACCCCTGCCATCACAGTACCGAGCAGGCCATACGAGGGAAAACTCCCGAAGTGTGATAAGTGTAGTTTCCATCATGGGACTTGTCATGAGATGCAATGTTGCAATTACCTAAAAATAGGGCACCATGCTAGTAACTGTGGAGCACCGGCACGACCCGTCACTCAAGTCCCTTTCATCGGGATTAACCCTACACACGAGAGTGGTTATAACGCCGAACGCTTTAGGAAGCAATTTTCAAAGTGGAGTAACGGGGAAGGCAGTCATTTCCACATAACATTGACTAAACACCGCAATCCCATCACCAAAGCTAGTACTAGCCAGTCATGCCACCAATGCGGTGAGATAGGGCACGTCCAGAAGGATTGCCCTATAGCAATGAACTCTGGCACAGATGGGAGGATTCTCAGGATCACAGCTGCAGGAGAGCCTACTCCGGAACCCTCGTTAATGTAACTTAGGCGTGTTGTTGTAACATACATATAAACTATCCAGAACTAGTGCAACTAGAGTCTTACCTTTTGCGAGATCTTGTCTGTATAAGGATTCTCGTGCTGCGTATACTTGTCTTTTGTGGTATATCTTATTCGCAGCAATAGTCTAGTGGTAAATCTGAAGTACTGTAACTCTGTTCATGGTTGCACGGTTGTGTTTTGTCTGTAAACGTCTTATGTTCAAATCTAATGTCTTTAAGTTTCAGTATGATTCCGACATTATCATACGACTCGGTTCAATTTGTTCTTCACAAAAACAGCCTTTTACGTACATCTTTTTCTTCTAGATCACTTTACCAGCAAAGCCTTCATATCAGAACACCGAAGTACTCATGCCAGGAGTACCTCTTAGTTATTTTCTTTTCGAAGAAATCCCTGAAGTACCACTCGTGCAGTACGTCAAGTTCAATCCAAGGATTTATACGATTGATCTATCACTGAGGAATGTATGCATAAGAGTGATATATAATCAAGGTTCTACAGGTTTAGAATTGATCATTCCACTTTAACTTCTTTTTCCCCGATGGGATGTGAGCTTAAAGAAGAATCGATTATTCGACTACCTTTTCAATCTTAATTATATACGACTCGTATACACAAAATTGTGATTGTGAAACCAAGTATGAATTCTAATATGAACTTCAGGACGGAGAACTGCTTAAGCCTACGAGTAATCACATCGTCATGTGAACAAACATAGGACCCAATACGACTCTTGTAAACAGATCACCCTATAGAGTAAACATCCACGGAAATACTAGAACAGTACAAACAACTTAACGAACTGCACAGCGATAGAATAAGAAGACTAGGCTTCTCACCCTGGAGAAACCCCAGTCTGATTCTCCCAGAGATCGACAGATTGCATCGTATGTGCCTCGGATTTCGAGGACTCCGTCAAGATTTTCATTAGAAATCGTTATCTCTGTCGCACATAGATGAAATGGTTGAACAAACGCAAGGAAAGAATTACTTTCAGAAGTGGATCTGAGATCCGAATATCACTAGTTCGAGTGTTAGGAAAGGATATCCGGAAGACTATCTTCCGAACTCGATGCGGACACTTCGAGTCTGTAGTGATACCCTTCGGATAGGACCAATACGCCCATAGTTTTCATTAGCTAAATGAATAGGTTATGTCTTTCTTACTTGGATCAGTTCGTCATTTCTCCATGTAATGACTTACTTATCTACCCTCGTAGTAACAAGAAAACCCTTGGAAACAGTTCCTTCAGAGGAACTTCTCGCGAAGTTCTCTAGGCACGAGTTTTGAAATTGAAAAGTCAAATTTCTATGACACACTATTAGTAATGTGAGAAATTTTGAGTACTCTTTCAATTTGTCAAAACTGTTGAGAATTATCGACACCAGAGACGCCGACAGTCTTTCGCCAAATTCTAGGTCTTAGCGACCTACTATCATAGTTCATTCAGAACTCCTCACAAATTATAGAAACCCATACGACTTTGACCCAGCAAGGGGTGGCCTTTGTCTGGGAAGTTAAACAAGAAAAAAGAAACCTTGGAGATTCCAAGTGCGTGGCCAAATTCTTTAGGAAGTCTCACTCGGGAACGGGTTAATACGCCTCGTAGAGCGTGGAAAGCTACATCCAAGATTGACAGGACCTCCGAGATTCTTATCAGAATCAGTCCTGTGCGTCGCACAAACTAGACCTACTCCGCGAACTCAGTAACGTACATTCTACTCTTCGCGTCTCGATCGTGAAACCATACCTTTCCGTTAGGACTCTTGTAAGTCCAATCGTCGAGATCCTCGCCTTCGTATTAGAACCGTAGTGACCCTCGACCGAGAGGTCAAGCGGACGAAGCAACGCCGTCGCCAGTTAGTGAAGGTTCGTTGGAATGCCAACCGAGAACCCAATTTCACTTAGGTACGCTAGAACCAATCGATTAGGAAGTTTCCTCCTCACGACTCGATCATTCGTACATACTTCCTTGCCTAAATCCTAATTTCGGGACGAAATTCCCTTCAACAGGGGGATGATGTGACAACCCAAAATTTCCATTCTGAACAAACCAATTGAAGCCAATAGAAGTAGAACAGTTACAGTGAAAACTCAGATTTCGAGTATAAGTTTGGCAGTTTTTAGGATTTTACACTTAAGGAGATATTAGGAGAGTGGATGCACTAGGGTTTTGTGTGACACTGTTATTCCAACACTCTAGGATATTAGAGTTCATTCCGAGAATAGAAATATTTTCTGCCAAAAATCCCAGGACTATATATAGAAAACTGAACCAAATAGTTAATTAGTTGAATTCCAATTAGAGAAAAGCCAAAATTCGCTCTCAAGGAACTTTGGGTTTTTATCCCAAATTGTGAGTATTTCGATCTAGTTATGTTATATAGCTTAGATTGTGTTTAGAAACACCAATTACATATCAAATCTGGGAGATTCGGGAGTTTACCGCCCAAGAACGTTCTTGGAGAGTAAACTCCGATAAGTGGCTTAAATGCTACCTAGTCCTTTCCACGTGATTTTTAACTACCTTAGACTTGTATGCTAGTGTGTATATGACTACAAAACATCAAAATCAGATTAATACCCCAAGATTTGGGAGTTTACCGCCCAAGAACACTTGGGGAGTAAACTCCATTTTAAGGTCCTAAAGGGTTCCAATGACCCTCAAAGCTTTAGAACTTGAACTAGAAGCCTTCATTTCATATTTAGGACACCAAAATCAATTAGAAACAATGATGAAAGTGAGTTCACGGCCAAGGAGCTTCTTGGGCCGTGAACTCCATGTTTAAGTGCCAAAATGCCCTTAAAACCTTCCTTAAGCCAAGAGACTAATTTGGGCATGTACCTAAATGAGTTTTGGACTAGCTAACACACTTAGAACACCAAGAGTAAGGTGTTCACGGCCCAAAAGGTTCTAGGGCCGTGAACTCCATAAAATGGTGCCAAATGGTGCCATAAACTCTTCTAAAGCCAAGTACAAAAGCCTAGTTTAGTTCCTAGATAATTTAGAGACTTGAAAACACCATAATCACCCTCCCAAGGGAGTTTACGGCCGTAAACTCCATGGGATATGGTCCCAGGGCCGTAAACTCCTCAAAGGAGTTAATAGGGAGCCCAAACACTTGTTTAAGCCTTGAAGCAATTCACCACATGAGTTGTATAATTGTTAGACTTCATCTAGGGACTTGGTTGAGAGTTTACGGCCAGGAGTTTACTCCCCTGGGCTGTAAACTCCAAAGCATATGGCCATTAGACCATAAACTCCCATTAGGCGCATTGCACTCCTTTGTCGCAACCCATTAGCCTCCTAGCACTTGACCAAAAGTGTTTTCCTCGCGTTTAAATGTTTATACATGTATAATTAGTGTTTTAATCACTAATTATTTATATACATATGTCTTCATATGTAATTAGGATCATTGTGTATGTCTAAAGTCTTCACTTGACACCGAGCATTTGCCCGATCCTTTCTTACGATAACAGTCCGTTCAATTCCAGTCACTTACTGCAGGTGAGTTCATACCCCTTAAATAATGTTTTAAACTATATTTAAATGTTTTATGGGGGGGGGATACAAGTAGAATTATGCTAGTTATTATATCAATCACATGTGATTAATAAGTAGAATTATGCTAGTTATTATATCAATCACATGTGATTAATGTGCAGCATTCAAATGATTTACTACACATTAGCCGTTTTACCAAACAGTTTCCTTCAAATGATTTTTATAAACATTTTATATGTTTTAAACTCCTTATTACACTGTACATTTTAATCTGTATATTACATTTCAAACTTATTTACAATTGTGTTTCAAACAAATGTTTCTTTATACTAAACTGTTTTATCAAACCCATGCCTTCAAATTGTTTTATAGATTGACATCAAGTCGGTCTTTTCTTAGAAAATATTTATGTTCAAAGGTTTTACAAATCTTATTTTATGCTTTTAAATTATAAATTGCATGCCTCTATATGTATAGTTATATAAGAAATCTTTAAAAGACTTAGGAAGGCTATCCATCCTATTTCCTTTTCGCGCTTGAGATGTTGTCTAGTGGGATATCGGGTACTTGTCCGAAGGTCGTTTAAATATTATTTATATAACATATGTAGATATATAGTCATAAAAGTTTCTTCCAGTTCATCCCATGCCCTTGAGTAGCAAGGGTATACATCCATGTCCATACGTACCAGTTAGACTACTAGTAAACTACCATATGGGTAGTTTAGGGAGATACTAGAACAATTACTAGAACGCAATATCATACAATGAGTCAGTTCATTCATGAGTCAATACTTTCTAGAACATTACAGTACATTACTATACTTGCTAGATAGAGAGAACACACATTACAGCAAGCACACGTAGAACATTTCCGTACATTACACTTACATTAATACGTTAATAAAATTGTGATCCACTGTATGGGAGCATGCCTTAATTGACATGACCCGAGTTGTAGCCAGAGTCTCTTGAAGGGAGAGTGTGAGTTTGCGTATAGATCTATACTGGATTGACTATCCTACACCTTGCTGCTAGCTACAGCGGGACCTGCAGGTCTGCGGGTGCCAAACGTCATACCTTATTTTCGACTATACGTTGTCGTTGTTACCGGTCTATAGTATGGTGCAATTTATCACATGATGCCTTAATATAAATCCTGTTTAAGGTAGTTAGTACAGCAGTAGTTCTTATAGCGCTACGTTTTGGTACTACATAAATTTTCCATGTACATATATTTAGTGATCTTTTCACTTTAACGATAAATGTAAAAACTATATTTTGATAATGATAGTTACACTTGGGAAAATTACACACTTTTACAAGAAACGAACATATAGAACAGTCAAGTCTTGGTAGAAGACTCCCTGTTATAATAGTAGGAATCGTAGGGATTTCTAGGGTTTTTCAAACGTTTACAGTTGTTTTACAAACATTTTCATACTTACAGTTCATATACATTTTCAATACTTACAATTCATTTACTTACAAATTCTTACATACAAATTAAGACACTAAATACTTATGATCTCACCAGCTTCAAAGCTGATACTCGCTTTCAAAATTACTTGTATCCTCAGGTCATCATAGACAAGTACCGATGCAAGGAGAAAGGAAGATGGGGCTTGTTCAAGACTCATCTTTCATTTTGATTTATGCTATAGTGTTTATCAAAATTTGATAGAACATACTTGTATAATAATTCTATTATTAATGCAATGGATGATGTTGTTGCTTGTTTACTACTTTTCATTGTTGTGATACTGTACATAACGTCCTCCGCCCCAAAACGTTTCCGTCGTTCATGGTTTTGGGGTGTGACAGATACAACAATACATTTCCTCTGAACCCCATAAACAATTCTTCATTTTATCCAATGCGCAACTTCAGTGTATCCAGACACTCAATTGGAATACAAAGAAAGCGCTAACACTTCAGAACACGCTGATGATTCCCCGAAACCCTTTCCCCTACTGCTCAAAATCCAAGCAAGAATACACATACCGGCCCGGGAGTTGGCTGCTCGATAATCTTCTATCCAGAAGTTCTCAACTGCCCATGCCATCATCACGAGTCTACCACTTGAAACGGCCCTGACCACCATGTGACAACCCAAATTATTCCGTTACATTACCCCGTTACCGTTAACGGAATATTCCAGTTATAAAAGTACCGTTAATTAGAGGTCGTCAATTTAATAAACATTTCAGTTGTTTATGTTTAATATGATGTTAAGTCGTGATAAAGGGAATAAAAACACATAACACACATTTCCATTTAGTTGGAAAATGTTAAGTTTTATTATTACGACCACTAAATTGGGCGCGACCAAAAGCCCCGTTTAATGGCAGTATTGGGTAGAATTCCATTGAGCTCCAACTCCCACCCATATATAAGGGGGAGTAAACTCCATTTGAGCTCTTTCCACCATCTCTCTCTATACTCTCTCTAGACTCGTTTTCGCCCCAAATCCGCAACCAAACGCTTCAAAATCGTAAGTCCGCTTACCCTAGCTTATTCTAAACATTATGATTTGTGTTTATAGCCCAAAAATCGTTGAAGAAGGCATGGGATAAGGATTTTACGGCCCAGGAACACTCTAGGGCCGTAAACCCCTAATATGGTGCCAAGTATGCCTTTAAACTCATCCTTAAGCTTAGAAACTATTAGGGGATTTAGCCTAGGAGTGTTTGAACCCCAAAACAACAAGATTTGTGGCATAAAAGAGGGTTTACGGCCCAAGCACATGCTTAGGCCGTAAACAACCTCTAAACTTGTTAAATCATGTTCCAAACACTCCCAAACCACCCATAGGCTTAAGACATAAAATAAGGACATGCTATTTAGGGTTTGGAACATTTAAACACAAGGAAATATGGGGTGACTTGGAGTTTACGGCCCAAGCAAGTACCTAGGCCGTAAACTCCCCAAAACACACCCAAATGATAGTTTTAATCCCCCAAAATGGCATCACACTCCATTATAAATTGCTAGGAAGGTATTAGGGGCTTAAAACTTCACTTAAATCAATGAATGAGAGTTTACGGCCGTAAACTCCCTTAGGAGTTGTCCCTAGGCCGTAAACTCCTATAAGGTGCCCTTAGAAGCCTTAAACCCACTCATGCCTTTTTGGAAAAATACTTAGAAAAATCCCATGAACAAGCTAGAAGCCTTAAACACCCTAGATACCATCACCATGAGTTTACAGCCGTAAAATCATGGTGAGTAGTCCCTGGGCCATAAACATCATATTAAGGGCTTACTCTTGGAGAGTAAACTCCATTCCTAAGCCACACACACCTTTAGACGCTACCCGGGACACCCAAACACTTATCCAAAGTGTTTTCCGCTCCTTTGAGCGCGTATACTTGTTTAATTGGTATATAATATACTAATTGTATGTGAATATATGTTATCATATGTTAAATAGGTCTCTAAGCGTGTCCAAGTCCTTACGTGACACCGAACGCCCAACCGGCACCTTCGTCGGACCTACTTACGCCAGGTGAGTTCATACCCCTGAATGAGCCTTTTAAATGTTTTCACATGTTTTATAGGGGGGAATACAAGTTAAATATGCCAGTTATCATATCAATCACATGTGATTGGTAACCCGCATGCACCAGATTTTACTACACTGTACACTGTTTTACCGAGTACGACACTATAAAGTGCTTTCTAAAAGGGTTTTTCACTTGTTCAAGTTCTCACTTTTACTGCTTTATCAAAGTTCCATTTTCAAACTGATTTATGAAAGATTCCCAAAGATTTCTAAAGGTTTTCACACTTATTTTACCAAAGAATACAAAATACGATTTTCCTGAGTATAAAAGTTTTTCCAAGGTTTTCATCAAAGTTCCTTTCATCATGTATACTTTTACTTGTTTGTTACTGCTGCTTCGCTTTTACTTATTTAAAACTCCTACTTGATAACGCATTTCCTTCGTGATACGCTTATACCGTATTTTTATCTTTATATCGCTTATACTTGTAGCCTCTTATACTCGATAGACGCTCTTACTTCACTTATCGTCGTTTCCACTTCATGATACACTTACACTTGGTACACTTATACTTCACGATTCGATTATCCCACTCTGTACGCTTATACTTCACGACTCGTATGTTCCACTGTAAGCTTATACTTCACGACTCGGATATTTTGCTATACGCTTATACTTCACAAGTCGGTTATTCCACACTGTACACTTATACTTCACGATATGATTCCACTTGATAAACACTCAAGCGTAGTTAGATGTATGTATGTGCTTGTATAGATGCATATAAATAATGATTGAAGGACTTAGGAAGGCTTGTCTGCCTTATTTCCTTTTCTTCGTTGAGATGTGGTCTGGTCGGATCGGATGTCCATCCGAAGTTCGTTTGATTCATTAGTTATATATTTTGTACACAAGCATAGACATATGGGTTTACTTCAGTCAATTCAGTTTTGAGTCTCTACCTCTAGTTCAACACTTACATTAGAAACCCACTATTTGAAAGTCTCTACCCACTATTTGGGATGCATCTTCAGGACACGGCTTTCTCCGTCCTCTAGTTGGTAACCAGAGTCTCCTGTAGGGACAGCGGACATTGTGTGTATAGATCTATACGGGATTGACAACCCCGCACCCAGACTGCTAGCTACAGTCCCGGCCTACCAAGCCAATGGGTGACAAATGTCACATCTTATAGACGCTTGTAGGGCGTCTGGAACTCTAGTCAGTATGGTTACGAGTATCCCGGGTTACCTTATAATTCATGGCTTTAAGGTAACGGTGCTTCGCCGGCAATTTACACTGTATGCTGGTAATTCACTTTCAGAGTCACACTGTCTTGACCTTACAAGACGTATCTTTCATTTGATACTGTCTGGGGTCTGTGTTCTCTGTCTTGACCTTACAAGACGTATCTTTCATTTGATACTGTCTGGGATCTGGTTTTCACTGTTTTAGACCTTACCAGTTGTACCTTTCATTTGGTACCTTCTGGGGTCTGCATCTCTATTTGTTAGACTGAACCAGGTGTGTCGTTTGTTCGATACTCCCCTGGAGTCTATGATTCCTTGCCTTAGTCAGCAGTCCTCCCTGCTGAGGCATCTGTTATTCCCTGATGTCGTTTGCTCTCCTCAATAATCAAATTCAGTATTTTGATAATGATAGCAATTTAGGGAAAATGACTTTTTACCACATAACACTGACCAGTCTTGGTAGAAGGCTGCTTTATTCAAGAAAATATAGGATTTTCTGGAAAGAACTCTAATACACAGTAACACTTAAACTACTACTTTATAAAGTTATTTGAATAAAACGTCACTAAATGCTCATGAACTCACCAGCATTTGTAAAAATACTGATACTCGCTTTTCAAATAACTTGTATTCTCAGGTTAGCATTAGACAGGTACACCCCCGGAGCTGCTGATGAAGACGACTTAGTACCTCGCTGTATTTATTCTATTACTTGTATTACTTTGATGTATTGTAAAGTAACCATGTAAAATTATTACTATTAATGCAACGTTTTGTTGTACTTTAATTACTATAATGCATGTGTTGTGATACTCGACACGACGTCATCCACCCCAGAACGTTTCCGCCGTTCCGGTTTTGGGGTGTGACACACCACCAGATTCCTGACCATTGGCCACCTGCCGTGGAAACACCCATCCTTTCTCAGAGACATACCACATGCATTATCTCGCTCTGCACCTTTCCTTGATCACCAATGACCCTGGTGTCATGCATTCGAGCCGCAGGTTTCTATATCCAACCCCTAACTGCTCTTGCACAAATCTCTGGTTCCCTAAATAAAATACCCGGTTCTCCCCCACTTAGGGTTCGAACCATCACCAACTGACGCATCAACACTCTACCCCACAGATGGTTTCCTCCAGAAACATCGCACCTACGCATGGAAGGTGCCACAAAATGCCTAATGATCTCCCCACGTAGACATTAAGAAACCTCAAATACCCTAAATCTCCGAAGAAATCCTCAGGAACTTCTCATCACGACTGCCTCTAGGCATTCGAAGTCTCATACCATCCCAATACTGAACATCCCAACTGTCCAGTACTATCACTGACTCTTAGACTGAAACAATAAATCATCATACTCCTCATCCTCGACTTCTCAACCCCCGTTCCAACATGTGAATCATCACGAGAATAGGGACTCCACTACCATACTCAATACCCATCATAAACAGAAGAGCCACCGCTCTGATAAACTCGAATCGATTACCCGCTGATACCGCTACCACATTCCCTAATATACTCAATTAGGGTGTAATGTGGTCCTTGACCATCTCAGTCCCCACTGACTACCTGCTCATGGTAGATCATTTCCTCGCGCCAGACATGTTGCCTGATGCTCTGGAGGAAAAATCGTCATCAATATCAACCCGTAGGGTTTACTCCTAAACCCAAAACTAAAATCTCACGCCTCTCCTACTTCCCATAGGAAACATAAATATCACCCAACAGGTTACAGAAGGTGACATCTCCGCCATCGGCTAATTGCTCACTCAGACCGCAATCCCCCATAAATACCTTCTCTACTAATCCCTGAGTCTTCCGACTACCTCTGACATCTTACCAAAATACTCTGAAATGCTCTCGACCTCCCTCTCAAGGGATGCCTCTTTGGATTCAATCATGGCCCTTAGGCCTAAAACCCCATCACGTCCAAATTCCACCAACCAATCCTGACCGGACAATTGGAGAATCACAAGCATCATTTTCTAAGAACCATCGTACTCAGCCCATGACATATCTTCTCAATCTGCTACAATATATGGTACTCGAACCATAACATCACTCCTCAATCTGCTCCGATGCATGATACACGAACCATAACATCACTCCTCAATCCGCTCCAATGTATGGTACTCGAACCATAACATCACTTCTTCAATCTGCTCCGATGTATGGTACTCGAACCATAACATCACTTCCTCAATTTGCTCCGATGTATGGTACTCGAACCATAACATCACTCTTCAATCTGCTACTTAGAACCATCAGAATACTCCCTGTATCGAGTATGGGTCCTCTGCTTTCTGTAGTACGGGCCCATACTACCTGCCACATCTACCCATACTTTCCACACGGACCATCCTAGAACTCCTAAGTAGCTGCTCAACCTTCTCATTCCCCAATTCCGTCACGTGTGCTCGCTCCTTAGTGAAATGCTCTACTCTGTCATGTACTCATCTGGCTAAGGTAACCCCATTAGGCCCTTCCTTGGTCTTCCTACTTCTCTGCCATCAGACGCTGAAGAGCTCCTAATGATGCCAGTCATCTACCTCCTGAATATCGTCATATTCACTTGGTAGCTTACTCCCATCATCGAGAGTTACACAAAGCACGAAGCAAGCAACATTCGGGTATCAAAGAATACATAGAACTCACTCAAGGTGATAACCTCGCTTGCTCTGATCATTCTCAAAAGTACCACCAAACTCTACAACTCTACCCCTCACGGGTTCTAACTATTCTTTTGATAAGCACCACAATACTCATCTAGGCATCTCTCCTAGATTACTCCTCTACTCAAATCCCCTAAAAGGATTCCAACTGAATACTCTCACTCATCACATTCTCAAAAGCACATCACATATAACAGCAACTCCTAGGCTAAGGCATCACAAATCAGGCCAATGTAGTCCTAAGATATGAAATACCTAGCCTGTATCTAGCATGCATAATATCTCATAAAATGTATCATAAATATCTCATAATACAAAAGTAAGGGTATTTTGGGAAATCACCGTTCGGGCTCTGGTTGATTGTACACATTGCTCTTTCTTGCTTTCTCTTTAAACTCTTATTCACTTTTAGAAAATGATTTCTTTGAAAACTCTTCTTAATTCCTCAGTTTGAGTCTAGATTACCCGAAGGTGCATCCGAATCCCTCAAACCAAGGCTTTAATACCAACTTGTAACACCGAAATTTTTAAAACTAATTTTTCGTTTAAAATCATTTATCTATTTAACACTTTTCATAAAAATCTCCCATTTTGTTTAAATTGCAATACATGACTCTTTTGTTCAATCAATTAGTAGACCAGGATCCTCAAAACCAACGATGTTTCTGGTGTGTACAATCGATCCGATGTCGTCCCGTGATCCTGAGAAAACCTGAAACATTTAACACAAAACACAGTAATCACGAAGCTTAGTGAGTTCCCCAAAATACCACTCTAACACATATTAGCCACTCAAGGCTATAACTCTGTTGACCCTCTGGTCAGTGTGTCTCAGTGGGACCCTCCAGTCCCAACTCTCTGTGGACCCTCCGCCCTAACTCTATGGACCCAAAGGTCCTAACTCTAATAACTTTGAATCATGCATATCACATATAACAATATATCTCATAAAATAAATAGCATACAAATACACTCGCACATAACTCTAAACCTAACTCTATGGACCCTCTGGTCCTAGCTCTGTGGACCTTCCGGTTCTAACTCTGCTATACACATAGCATAAATCACATAGAAATAATGCAGTGCCACACATCGCATAGATAGCATACAATAACTCTGTCACATAACTCTGTTACCACTCTAGGTAAAGTATAGTGAGAAGACTCACCTCAGATGTCTCGGTAAATCTCTGACTCGGTAGAAATATGGTCTAGCCTCCGCCTAATCACATAAAGTAAATACTCTCATAAATATAACTCTCGAGACTAGACTCAACCCTCTCTTGGCACCCTCAGAAGGGTAAAAGACCATTTTACACCTCACTTGACACGAAGACCCCATTGTTGACCAAACCCTCAAAGTCAACAAAACCAACAGTCAAACTTTGACCCGACTCGCCCAGTGCACTTGGGCGACTCGGCGAGTGTACGCATGTCCACTGTCCCTCTAGTCTTGCATTAGACGTCAAGTCGTTCCCCTGCTCGGCGGGTTACACCTAACATGAATCGCAGGGCCACCCCGACTCAACTCGCCGAGTCCTATTATGAACTCGGTGAGTTCCGCCTTGAACTCCAGTCCTCTATTTCCCTCTGACTCACCGAGTCATTCCCCCAACTTGGCAAGTTACGCACTAAGTGAACTTTGGGAAAACCCTAGCCCTACTCGTCGAGTCTGTTCTTGGGACTCGGCGAGTTCATGCCATGATCAAGCTCACATGACCTCCTGAGTTCAGATTCGTTCCTATAACCCATAGATCTAGGCTCCTTAAGCAATATAAACACGTAAAGTCTAGATCTTGATGCCCGTGCAGAGACCCAATGGCTCTATTTGAATAAATGGCCTCAATATGTCACCCTAAGCTCGAATTACCCAATGTCACCCCATAAAGATCAAGGAGTTAAGGTCTCTGGACCTCTTTGGATCCAGATCCGAAGCCTCAACACAAGTAGGGACCAATTGCACCATCATTCACACTCTAAATGGGCTAGAAACCCTAACTCTCAAGGATTAACACCCAAAACTAAAGAAGTATCGAATATATACCTTAATATGAAGTCCTTAGGCTCTGAAATCCATAGAATAGCACCCTCTTCAGCTCCCTCTTGCCTTGGTCACCTTCTTCTTGCAAAAACACCCACACAAGGATCAAAAATGACCTCTTCTTCCTTAAAAATGCTCTAGATCTCTTAAGGTTTCACTCAGGGGTCTGGTAGCCGCAATTGGTGGCTGTAAGCCCCTTTAAATAGGTCTCAATCCTCGGGAATTAGGGCTTCGTTAAACAGCACGGACTCGCCGAGTCCGCTACTCGACTCGTCGAGTCAGGTCATTAACCCGGATGGAATTCGTGACTCTACTCGGTGAGTCTAAGCATCAACTCGCCGAGTCCCTCCAAAATAAAGAATAAATAATGTACCTGGGAATCCGGATGTTACAGCCGAGTTCCCTGGCTACTCATAGTCGTGATTTATCGAATAAACTCGTCGAGTCCCCTCACCAACTCGTTAAGTTCTACCTTAAGCTAAAACGGGACAACACAACCCAACTCGTCGACTTCCTCTATGGACTCGACGAGTTCCTTTGTTTGATTGGCCATTTTAAAATATGAAGCCTCTACTCTCCAAATCCAACGTCCATACTTCATCTACATACTATAAATGTATTTTAAGGGTAAAGTTTCCAATTTTACCCGTTGATAACCCTTCTTAATGGGTTTAGCTAAAACCCTAGTTCTTTTAGGACATAGATCTTTGTCCAACAACCTTATCACTCCAAACCAATGCATGAAAACCCAGATCTAGGTACTATATACCAAAAGAACACATAAAGCCTCAGACTTTCCTTCCATGCATGGCCTTTTGGAGCACAAAAGGCCATAACAACAACTTTAGAGCTCGTATGGGGGCTTTAATGGCATAAAGTTTCCACCTTTATGCCTTAACAACACTTAATGATATCCGATCTAAAAAGATCATTTCTTGGGACGTCCAAACCCCAAGGGTCAAGCTTCTTGAACCAAAGCCTTCAAAAAAAAAGTGGAAATACATAGATCTAAAGAATAAATGATCAAGTTAGAGACTTGATTACCAGAAAGTGAAGGGAATGAGATGTTGCTTCAGTTGGGTTATGAGCAAAACATCAATCCTATGGTGCACATGCAAATCTTAAAGCTTTGGATCTAGGTTTTTCTAATTGTACAAGAAATAATCATCCAAAGCTTGTAAACTCTATAACTAGCATACAAAAATTGAAAATGACATCTAATAAACAAGTTAGAATTGTAACACCGTAACTTTTCAAACCGAATCTTTCAATTTAAAACACATTTATCTCATTTCAAAATTTACAAAAGTGCCACAAATATCAATTCATCAAAACACATGTCCAAAACTGTATATAATCAAACCGGTGCCTTCCGGTGATCCTAAGAAGTACCTGAAACACATAACACATAACACGGTAATCACGAAGCTTAGTGAATTCCCTAAAATACCACACACATCACATTAGGTATTCGCGGCTAACTCAATACGACCCTTTGGTCAATGTGTTGCAGTGGAGACCCTCTGGCCCCACAACTCAGATTGACCCTCCGCTCCTAACTCAATAAGCTCATAATAATAATACTCAACATAAATCACAAAGACATAATGCAGAATATTACAATACATAGATAAGCACATAAGACATCTCAGTCACACAAAGATACCACTCATGGTAAGTATAGTGAGAAGACTCACCTCGCAAGAAATCAGATAATCTCGAACTCAAATCACCGGTCTAGCCTCCGCCTAACACATAAAACAATTATCCCTAATTAATCACGGCTCTCAAGAAGCTAAACTAACTGTTTTACAAAATCACAGAAGGGTAAAAGACCATTTTACCCCTCAATGGCCTTAATACTACACAAATTGACCAAACCCTAAAAGTCAACCATAAGTCAACGCCAGTGAGTATGCTGCGCATACAAGATCTCTATGTTGGGCGTACTCCGATGCCACACCTGCATCGGGGATTCTCAACCGTACACTGCGCCAACTGGGATGACGCTCGGCGTATGCCCTAGTTTTGCTCTTTCTACTCTTTTGGTCTTAATCAGTTAATACCTTGGCTCATTTCATAGATATGGATTGCCTAATAGCTCTTATTCCATAAAGTCAGTGACTTTGATCCTTTGCATGGCTGATAAGGTCACAAACACACAAAATCCTCACTCTCGTAACTCAAAATGCTCATATCTCACGCAAGGTTTCATTCCAACGTCCAAGTCTTAAAGTCTCCAACTTTTGGGACAAAAACCCTAAAATACTCTACTATGATGCACAAAATGAAAGAGTGAGAAATCTTGAAGCTTTATAGCTCTATATGAAGCTCCCAACACAGCTATGCTCAGATCCAAGGGCCTAGACTCTCACTCCTTCTTCTCTAAAGCTTCTTCTTCACTCCAAGAACACACAAAATCACTCAAATGCTCTCAAAATCACTCACAAGCTCTATGAAAGAAGGTTCAGGGTTTAAGAGAGTTTGTTGTCTGAGAATGGTGGCCAACAATGAGGCCATCATATCCTTTTTATAGGGACACACCCTAAATTAGGGTTTGTACTCTGGGCACAGTACGCCAAATGTACTAGGTGGCTTCTGCGTACACTCGCATACGCCCTGCGTACTTATTTACCACATATTCTCAATATGGGCTAAACTTGACAATTTACTAAAAGAACAAGGACTCATGGTATACCTGGACTTGGGATGTTACAAGAATGTTACCTTTTATTGTAGTTTAATAACCTTGAGCT
Organism: Lactuca serriola; assembly: GCF_051521515.1. Taxonomy (NCBI): domain Eukaryota; kingdom Viridiplantae; phylum Streptophyta; class Magnoliopsida; order Asterales; family Asteraceae; genus Lactuca; species Lactuca serriola. The sequence continues at coordinate 312,619,894 of NC_136410.1, read as the reverse complement.
TTTGAGAACCTAGCACCTCAAATGCGACGCCTCTAATAGATCACAAACACCAAAGCAATTGGAGAATATTAGAGAGAGAGAGGAGAAAGGTTATTTTCGGCTATAGGAATCCTTCTAGGTTTTTGGTAGCCGAAAATGTGATGCCTAGGGGTCTTTATATAGGTGAGGTATTAGGGTTTCAGTCAAAGACCTAATCCGGTTGCTTAGGCTCCAAGCAGCCCATAGGAATTTTCCAAAACCCTAGCCTTGGGCGAATTCTTATGGGCTATCCGTAAGATTTCGTCGACCCCTATCTTTAGGGATCCTTAGCCCATTTTGCAATTATATGATAATTACAATATCAATCCCCTTAATTCAATTAACCTCTTTTGACCACAAAACTAATTCTTGACTAATGTTAATTAAATAATATGATTTCTCTTTTAATATATTATTCAAATAATATATTAATAAATCACATTCATCCTCTTTCTCCATTATTCGTCCAGTCAAGTTGTTTTGGCGAAGGCAACCCAAAAGGACCATGCTACAATCGGGTCAAGTACATACCAAATATAGTTATGGCTTAGAAACCTAATCCAACAGTTTCCCACTTGGGTAAGTCTGGTAACTATAAATGCAAATACAACTTCAAAATCCGATTAGCAATCGTAGCTCTCAAATCCCGCTGTCGAACTCTGACACGTCCTTTAGATAAGGGATCGTATAGTCCTCCGTTGTCAAGATATCGTGTGGACAATCACATGGAACATAGTCATACTTATTATCCATCAGTTTGTTTCTTGATCTCTGATTTGTCTGACATAAAAGTTAGTTGAGCACATCAATTCAGTCCTGACCGGGCCCGGCATATAAGTTAAAACAAAATCATCGAGGAGCCCAAGATATCGATTTTAACCTCGTAGGATAAAAGGAACAGATAAACTTCGACTTATATGCTTGTACTATTTACTCATCAAATCAAAGACAACAATATATTTTATAACATCACGTTACTGATACGTTTACACATTATCAATGGACAACCAACATGTAAACAACAACTCATATATCTAAGTTTAAAAACTATATGATATTATCGTCTCACAATCACTCGTGATTAAATTCCTTGAAGTGATTCATGTGAGCGCGTGTTTAATCCAATACTCAAATCATATTTCAGAAGTACTCATGAACGTTGCAACAAACCTTTTCTATGTCTAAACGCTTAGACAATCTACAAGCCAATCCATGGTAGTCTTCTTTCATACTTACTTCCAACGTATGATCGACTATGGATAGTTTAACTAATCTTATTATTTAGGAAGTCAAACCATGCAAAGTGAAACAATAGTAAATAATTGACATAAGACAGTAACATTACTTATAAATAAAACACCTTTACTTAACCATCAAAATGTCAATTACTATTTATCTATTACAAGTTTCTAAAAGCTATCTAATCACTAAAAATAATATCGTTCTTCAGCCCAATGCTCTTAGTGTGCTGCAAGTGCTTAACCTTACTCAGTCCCTTCGTTATGGGATCTGTTGGGTTCTCCTCTGATGATACCCTCTTAACTACGAGGAATCCCTCTTCTACCCGATCTCTAATGAAATTACATTTTCTGTCGATATGCCTGGATCTGCCATGATCCCTCGGTTCCTTGGTTAACGCAACTGTACCTTTGTTATCACAGAAAATTTCCATAGGCTCCTTTATGGGTGGTACAACTCCAAGGTCTTTGATGAAGTTCTTTAGCTATATTGCCTTCTTTGACGCTTCGCTCGCTGCTATGTACTCTAATTCGCACGTTCAATCAGCTACGGTCTCCTGCTTGGAAATTTTCCAAGTAACCGATCCTCCATTCAGGGTAAAGACCCAACCTGACTAAGAGCGGAAATTGTCTCCGTCGGTCTAAAAACTGGCATTACTATACCCTCTCACTCTCAATTCATCACTCCCACCGAGGATGAGGAACCATTCCTTAGTCCTTCATAGGTACTTGAGAATATTTTTTACTGTGGTCCAATGTGCTCTACCATGGTTCCCTTGATATCTGCTGACCATGCTCAAAGCGAAGACCACATCAGGGCGAGTACACGTCATAGCATACATGATTGAGCCAACTGCGGAGGCATACGATACTTGGCTCATATCTGCTATATCAGCTTCGATCCTATTAGTCTTTTACTCCTATTTCTCAATATCCTTATCCCAACAATATTAGCAACTTCTTCGAGGTCCTTCATAGCGAAGCACTTCCTAAGCCAGGACTTAACCTCCTATAGGGTTGGGAGGTCATTTCCTATAAGAAGTATGTTGTCCACATACAATACGAGAAAGCTAAGTATACTCCGACTGGCTTTGACATATACACATGACTCATCCTCGCTTCTTGAGAAACCAAACTCTTTGAATTTCTCATCGAAACCAAGATTCCATCTGTGAGACGCTTGTTTCAATCCATAAATGGATTTCTCAAGCTTACGCACTCTATTAGGGTGCTCCACATTGACAATAACCTATGGATGACTCATGTAAACATCTTTAGCCAACTTCCCATTTAGGAAAGTGGTTTTGACATCCATTTACCATATTTCATAGTCATGAAATGCAGCTATGGCTAACATAAACCTTATAGATTTAGTCTTCGCTACTGGTGAGAAGGTCTCATCATAGTCAACTCTGGGAATTTGAGTAATGCCTTTCGCAACTGGTCACGACTTATACGTGTGTACTTTCCCATCCATGTCGGTCTTCTTCTTGAATATCCATTTGCACCCGACCATCTTGCGACCCCGTACATTGTTAACCAAGTTCCAAACTTGATTGTCATACATGGACTGAATCTTGTTGTCCATAGCCTCTTTCCATTTCGCAGACATCGCGCCTGCCATGGCTTCCTTGTAGGTGTTAGGTTCATACAAATTTAATATTGTACTATCACTAATAAACGTATCACCTTCACTTGTTATACAGAAAGCATACAACACTAGTGGAACACTAACTCTATTGGAACGTCTAAGAAGTAAGGACTTGTCAATCAGTTCAACAAAAGTTTCCTACTTTGGTTGAGCATAAGTGTTAGAGGTTCCTTCATTGCTTGATTCTTGAAGCTCTTCAAGATCAATTTGACTCCCACTGTCCTCTTGGCATATGAGTTCTCTCTCTTGGAAAACCCCTCTCCTCGCAACGAAGACAACATTGTCTCTGGCTTTATAGAAGAGATATCCAAAGGAATTTTGCAGGTAGCCGATGAAAATACACCACTCACTACGAGGTTCGAGCTTGTTGTGAGTCTCTCGTCTTACGAAAGCCTCGCAACCCCAAACCTTGATATGTGCCAACGAAGGAACCTTCCCTATCCACATCTCGTGAGGTGTTTTGGCAACCTTCTTATTCGGGACTAGATTAACGATATGGGCGGTAGTCTCTAAGGCATACCACCAATATGAGATAGGTAATGAAGCTCGACTCATCATGGAACTAACCATGTCCAACAAAGTTCGATTGCGCCTCTCAGCCACACCATTCAATTGTGGTGTCCTAGGTGGCGTTAATTGCGAAACAATTTTGTATTCCTTGAGGTAGTCGTGGAATTTAATACTAAGGTACTCACCACCTCGATCGGATTGAAGCATCTTGATTTTCCTGCCCAACTGATTCTCCACTTCCTGCTTAAACTCTTTGAACTTTTCAAAGGTTTCTGACTTGTGCTTGACTAATTAGATATTCCCATATCTGCTATAATCATTGGTGAAAGTCACATAGAAGCGGCTTGCATCCCTTTTGGTGGATCTAAAGGGCCCACACATATCGGTGTGTTTGAGATCCAATAAACGCTCACCCCTTTCACATGTACTAGTGAAGGGTGAATTTTTCATCTTTCCAAGTAAACAAGACTCGCACGTGTCATCGTCCCTAAGTTCGAATGAGTCCAACACTCTAACCTTTTGGATTTGGGTTATGCGCTTATTGTTGACATGTCCAAGATGAAAATTCCACAAGCATGCTTTATCCAAACCATTGGAAGAATTGGTATGCAACACATCATTTTCTAAGTTGTCTACAACCATCTCAGTTTCATATATTCCATTAGAAGGCAATGCTTCCAAATAGAAAGTACCATTAAAGAAAGTATTAATAGAACCACTTTCATTATTAAACAAAAATATAAATTTTTTTTTATATAAACCATGAAAAGAAATGATGTTTTGTGTCATTTCTAACGAGTAGCAACAATTATCCAAATCTAAGCCTAACCCACTCGTAAGCACTAAAGAGTAAACTCTAATCTTGGTGACGGACGACGCTTTCCTATTCCCCATGATCAAGTTTATATCATCATGCTCCACATCCTTACTTCTTCTTAGACCCTGCAAATCAGAACAAATGTGAAAGTTTTTGGATTAGTGTGTAAGTCCATAACTATATATGGTATGTACTTGACCCGGTTGTTGCATGGTCCTTTGGGGTTGCCTTCACCAAGACTACTTGACAGGATGATTTATGGAGAGAGAGGATATTTTGGTTTATTAATATATTATATGAATAATATATTAAAAGAGAAATCATATTGTTTAATTAATACTCCCTCCGTCCCATGGTCCTTTGGGGTTGCCTTCAAAAGTCAAACGTGGACAATAATTTTGGGATGGAGGGAGTATTGGTCAAGAACTAATTAAGAATTAATTTTGTGGCTAAAAGAGATTAATTAAATAAAGGGGACTGGAATTGCCAATTATAAGATAATTGTATTTGGGTTGTGGATCTTATGGATTAAGGGAGTGGACGATTTCAAGGTGGAAGCCTACTTGGAAATCGTCCAAGTGCCCTATTCCAGAAGGTTCTTGGAGCTGCTTAGGCCTAAGCTATCCAATTAGGGTTTTGAGTAAAACCTTAGTAACTCAGCTATTTAAGGACCCCTAGTGCTTTAGTTTTTGGCTACCAAAAGAAACCCTAGAGTTCCTATAGCCGAAATTGTGCCTCCATACTCTCTCTTCTTGATCATTTTCTTTCCTTGGTGTTTGTGAGCCATTATAGGTATTATAATTGTGATACTAAGCTCTTAAAGATTGAAGATTCTTGCTATTATCAAAAGGTAATCATCTAACCTTGTATTAGTTGTAGACTTCGTTTTTAACAGTATGCTAGATTAGGGCTTGCAAGCTTTGGATAAATTTGCATGTACAATAGAGAAACCTAGATCCAAAGCTTTATGGTTTTGCATGTGCACATAGGAATATTCTTTTGCTCAAAACCCCCTCAGCGGTATCAGAGCCTTGCTTGGTTTCTATTGAATTTGATGCATTGTATGTTTATTCATTGTTTGATTTCGATCTTTCTACCTTTTGCTTGACAGACTCGTCGAGTCCCAAGATGAACTCGACGAGTCCAAATGGGGACTCGGCAAGTCGGGCTGTCAGACAGATGGATTTTTGAGATTTTGGCTTATTTTGACTAGGGATAATTACCAAAAATGTTTTTAATTAATAAAATCTGATTTTTATTGATTCCATTTGATTATCTTAGTCAAACTAAAAGATATTTATGATTTAATTAGATAATTATTGCCTTATTTGATAAACCCTAATTATTTGAATTCTTTGATCAATTATCTTGCATGGAATTGGATTAGGTCAAAATTAGATAATCACCAATTAATTATTTTATTATATTATTTGAATTTTGATCTAGATAGTTTTGAGATGTTTCAAAACTTTCCCTCAACTTTTGGAATTTAAACTTTTGATTAAAAGTTTAATTTTGAAATATTTAAATTCCAAACCCTAGAATTTTACATGTTTAAAATTCACCCCTATACTATTATAATATTATAAGAATAGTTATTATATATGTATAAGATAAATGCTAGTCTTACTATTAGTAGGTCTCATTCACGAAGCCGATCTATAAGGGGGTATAAGGTTATGGCCTATAAAATGGTCGTTTAATGGGTGTCCACTCTCACCCACCGCTTGCTTGATTGGTGGAGGGTCGTTAGCAAACGTATAGGATAGGGTAACTAATTCCTCATTAAAATTATAATGATTAATGAAGTAACTATATGTGTAACATCCCGAATTCAGGAGTGCAAGTTCAGAGTTCAAAGTGAAAATGTGGATGGTCAACTCGGCGAGTCCATGGGTAGACTCGGCGAGTAGGGTCGCGATTCTGGTCGCGTGTTAAGTGATCAACTCGGCGAATCAGTGGCTGGACTCGGCGAGTTGGTGTTGTGTGGAGAAAACCCTAATTCCGGGGGTTGAGCCCTATATAAAGGACATAATACCCTCTCCCCAGCCTCTTTACCCTCCCTTGAAGTCCAGAAACCCTAATATTCGTTTGTTAGAGAATTAAAGAGCATTTGGATCTTGAAGGAGTGTTGTGAAGAGATCTTTGAAGATTAAGAGGCTTGGAGCAAGGGGCTTTGCAAGGCTTTGGCTTATTCTTCTGTTGGAGTCTTCTCTTGAGGTAATGATTCGTTGTTTGAGCTGTTATCCATCTAGATCTCTGATTTGTGGGATTTTTGGGAGTATATCTAGTGCTATCTTGAGTTTGGAGGTTGGATCTGAGGTTGCTACCTCAGATCTAGAGTAGTGATGATCCAAAAGAGCATAAAGTCCATGTTCAAGAGTTGTGGTTGAAGCCTTATTGTCCCAAACCCTAGCCCTAGAGTGTATTATGCTTAGATCTCCTTGGATTCACGTAAAGTTTGCCACTTTACATGATGGATGGCTTGTATCAGAGTAGATCTATGGATTGGAGACTCTGCATTGCTTCGAAAGCCTCTGTATGGGTTAAGAGCTAGTGGTACTCGGCGAGTCACATGGGTGTACTCGGCGAGTCACATGGGTGTAATCGGCGAGTTGCTTGAAGATAGGCAGCAACTCGGCCAGTTGGAAGAACAACTCGGCGAGTTGGTTGAAGATAGCCTTGAACTCGACGAGTCTGCTCTTGGACGCGGCGAGTCTGGTCATGAGGTCCTAACCTTTCCTGGTTGAGCTGTGAATCGGTGAGTCAAGGGATGACTTAGTGAGTTGAGTGCGATTAGACTCAGAGTTGTAGGACTCGGTGAGTCTTGGGGCGACTTGGCGAGTTGATTCGTGTTATGGGAGTTTCATAGTATAAGGACTCAACGAGTCAGCGGGGTGACTCGGCGAGTAGAGATAGTCTTGTGTTGGCTAGTTCTCTTCTAGGGGTATTTCGGTATTTATTGAGTTCAGTGTTTTGGTTATTGATCAGTGGTGAAGTTCGCATCAGAGATTGGAGCAGCGTGATCTTATCTCTTTAGTCGGCAGTCACGAGGTGAGTTATCCTCACTATATCGACAGGGTTTACGGCACCAAGGTCGGTCCTTTATCGGATTGTAATCCGGGTATCGTTGTTATGTTTTCCTAGCTATGTTAGCATCCTGGTAGTTAGGATGGTATATGTTAGAGACCTGGTTAAGGTCGGTATCCTGGTATATAGGATGATATGTTGGTGACCGGTTAGGTCGGTATCCTGGTTAGCATGATGTTATGTTATGTGATCTGTCTAGATCGGTTTTATTGGATGTGAATTCTTATATGATTGAATGTTTATGTGCACATGGTTGTTGCACTGGGGTTGGGTTGAGGCGGGTCCTGCTTTGTGTTGTTGGCCAATATAGCCAGGGCGGACTGGATATTCTGAAGGCCCAACGAGTGGTCCAGATAGGCTTTAGGCCCCACGAGGGCGGACCAGACGTGCCGAGGCTCGGAGAGTGGACCAGGCCGACTGAAGGCCCGGTGCGGGCGGACCAGTCATACTGTAGACTTAGAGAGTGGACCAGGTGGGTTGAAGGCCCAGTGTGGGCGGATCAACCACACTGCAGATTCGATGGATATGGCTAGACTCGGAGGGAGGTGGACCGAAGGCCCGGTGCGGTGGACCAGTCACACAGTACACCCGAAGTGCATGGTTGTTCTGTGTTCTGATATGATATGGCATGTTATGTGTATGGTATATATGGTTGTTATTTTGGGGGTATCTCACTAAGCTTTCGGGCTTACAGTTGTGGTTTAATGTTTTCAGGTACTTCAGGAGACCGTGGCAAGGCAAAGGCGTGATCGTACCGCTCCTCATGATTATGTTTTATGATATGATTCTAGGAAGAATCTGATGATAATTGTACTGAAAACCTTTTTGTAATAACTTAATGAAACTGGGTTGTTTTTGAAAAGTTTAAATTGGTTGGAATTTTTAGAGCGATACAAGTTGGTATTAGAGCCTTGGTTTGAGTGAATTGGAGGAACATTCATGTGTATCCAGTCTCAAATCAAGTAGAGTTTTCAAAAGAGAATTTAAAATGGTTTTCAAAATGAGTAAAAGAGGACGTGGAGGTGCGATTAGCCGGAGCCAGTAAGTAACCCCAAAATACCATACAAGATAATTGTTTTTGAGATATGATATAACGGCATGCTAGTACTGGGCTAGGGATCTTCAGGAATTGCATGATAGAGTTGCCTGATTTATGATGCCTGCTAGCCTAGGGTTTCTCTCTGTTTAAGATTTCCAGTGTTCCTCTAGGAGTGAGGGTTGAGTGCTTGTTATGTATGATCATCGCTAGGGTGTTGTGGTGATACTTGATATAAATATGGGTAGGTGTAGAAGGTAGTATGGGCCCGTACTAGTGAAAGAACAGAACCCATATGCGTATCAAGGAAGCCATAACCTCTAGGGTGGGGTTGGGAGTTGGTTCCCAGGGTTCTGGGAGAGCGTCTGTTGTTTTGCGGTATTTTCAGTATGGTGGTTACGAGGCGTGCTGGGAGGGGATCCGGATCAGGATCGGGAGCAGGAGAGGGCGGTCAGGGTGAGTCAGTACCGCCCGAGGTTATTGGTCAGATGAGCACAGACGAGTTTGATGCTAGGATTCGTGAAATCCTGCATGATGAGGTTGCTGCGATGTTCCGGGCTGAGTTTCCGGAACTGTTTGGGTCGATCAAGACCGCTATGGTTGAGTATTTTGATGAGTGTTATGCAGCTCTTGCAGAGACAGCGGCCGCGGCAGCCACAGCGGCTAGGACAGCGGTAGGGGGAGGAGCCAGTCGAGGTTTCCAGTATCGAAACTTCGATAATACGAAGCCCCCTACATTCGATGGAGTTCAGGACCCGATTGTTGTTATGAGATGGTTATCAGACGTGGAGGGGTGTTTCTTCACGTGTTCATGCCTTGCTGAACAGAGGGTGAGGTGTGCTCTGAACCTTTTGAGGCTTGGGGCGAAGGATTGGTGGAGGTTGACCACGGGATCGCATTCTAATGCGTAGCAAGCTGCGGTTTCATGGGATCAGTTCAGAGACATGTTCAGTACTCGTTATGTTCCGCGGGTTGAGACAGAGAGAGAGAGATTAGCTCAGGAGTTCCTGGAGCTGTAGTAGGATTCGGAGTTGGTGATGGAGATCACCAGGATGTTCACTGAGAGGGAGATGTTTTGCCCAGAGTTTGCTTCGGAGCAGGCTCAGATGTCCTGATATCTAAGTATGCTCAAGAGGGATATCAGGCAGTTTGTGTCTACGCAGAGGTGCGAGACCTTGCTGGAGTTGCAGGAGGCCACTCAGCGGCGTGAGTTGGAGATTGAGTTGCAGTTACGAGAGCAGAGGCAGGCTACGGTGCAGTCGCAACCAGCACCGAAACAGTCCAAGACCGTTGATTCTAGATTGGGAGATCAGAACAGCCACACTTGTGGGAAGTGTGGGAAGGGTCACACCGGAGTTTGTAGGTCCGGTGGTGCATGCCTGAAATGCAGAAAGGAAGGGCACTATGCTAGGGATTGTCGGCAGACAGCCCCAGTTCGGGATTTGAGGATTTGTTATCACTGCCATCTGGTTGGACACTTGAGGATTTCTTATCTCCACCCTACGTACTCAAACCCGACCTGATCCCAGGCCTTCCACAATCAATCAGTCTTGGTATGAATCCCGCCCCGCCTCTCTGGCACTTGCTCATACCAGCCTACGATTGGCTGACAGAACCACTGTTGAATCCCAACAGCTAAACAACCTCACATGCTTATCGATCTTCCGGAGAATTATCGAATTCTCCCCCACTTAGAGCACTGACTATCAACTACCAGTCGCCATCACCGACCTCCCTCGACAACCTTACACATCACAAACCCTTACACGCGAACTAATTCCCACCAGAACAAGCAAACTTCACAAATTTACATAACAACACTGATCATCCCGGGCTCGAAAGAAACTTGATCTCCAGCTAACCACTCCTCAGACGGCATATGCTACCCGACATTCCGACCAAAAGGCAGATTCCCACTAATAATCCTCATGAATGACAACCAACGAAATTTCCAACACCAAACCCATAACCATACCACAACCCTCAAGGAACATCGAATACAATACCAAAAATCACACAGCGAGACTAGCAAATAAACAATGCTCCACAACAATCACCAAATAACAAGACATCAAGAAAGAAACATACCCCTAGCTGCATCCGGCACTGCCCTGACCTCCTCCGCTGTAAGCTGAAAAGCACGACCCTGAGCCCTTGGGGGCTCCGCTCCACCCTGACCTCCACCCATAATCCTCAAAGTGGCCGGTGCTGGAGCCTGCACCGGTCCTGCAGCAAGCTGTGGATAGTTGACCCTCAAGTGTCCAACCTGATGGCAATGATAACAAATCCTCAAATCCCAAACCAAGGCTGTCTGCCAACAATCCCTCGCATAGTGCCCCTCCTTTCCGCACTTGCGGCATGCACCACCGGACCTACAAAATCCGGTGTCACCCTTCCCACGCTTCCCACAAGTGTGACTGCTCTGATCTCCCAAACAAGAATCAACAGTCTTGGACCGTTTCGGCGCCGGCTGCGACTGCACCATCCGACGCCTGCGTTTTCTCTTGCAACTGCAACTCAATCTCCAACTCACGCTGCCTGGCGGCCTCCTGCAACTCTAAAAAGGTCTCGCACCTTTGCGTAGACAAAAACTGTCTGATATCCCTCTTGAGCATACTCAGATATCGGGACATCTGAGCCTGCTCCGAAGCGAACTCAGGGCAAAACATCGCCCTCTCAGTGAACATCCTGCTGATCTCCGTCACCGACTCTGAATCCTGTATCAGCTCAAGGAACTCCTAAGCCAATCTCTCCCTCTAAACCTACAGAACATAATGAGTGCTGAACATCTACCGGAACTGATCCCATGAAACCGTAGCTCTCTGCACATCCGAATATGACTCCGTGGTCAATCTCCACCAATCCTTCGCCCCGAGCCTCAACAGGTTCAGAGCACACCTCACCCTCTGATCAGCAGGGCATGAACACATGAAGAAACACCCCTCCACGTCCGACAACCATCTCATATCAACAATCGGGTGCTGAACCCCATCGAAGGTAGGAGGCTTCGTATTATCGAAGTCCCGATACTGAAAACATCGACCGGCTCCTCCCCCTGCCGCTGCTACGGCCGTTGCAGCCGCCGCGACAGCCGTCTCTATGAGAGCCGCATAGCACTCATCAAAATACTCAATCATGGCGGTCTTGATCGGCCCTAACAGTTCCAGCAACTCGTCCCGGAACAACGCAACAACCTCATCATGCAAGATCTCACAAATCCTAGCATCTAACTCGCCTGTGCTCATCTGACCAATAAACTCGGGAAGTACTGACCCACTCTGACCGCCCTCTCCTACTCCCGATCTTGACCCGGATCGGCTCCCAGCATGCCTCGTAACCACCATACTGAAAAACACCGCAAGATCTCAAATACTTCCCACAAACCCAGGAACCAACTCCCAACCCAACCCTAGAGGTCATGGTTTCTTTGATACGCGTATGGGTCCTGTGCTTTCAGTAGTACGGGCCCATACTACCTTCCACACCTACCCATATTTGTATCAAGTATTACGACCACACCCTGGAGAAAAACATACATAACAAGCACTCAACCCTCACTCCTAGAGGAACTCCAGAAATCTCCCACAGAGGAACCCTAGGCTAGCAGGCATCATAAATCAGGAAACATTATCATTAAATCCTGAAGATCCCTAGCCTAGTACTAGCATGCTGTTCTATTAAAGCTCAAAAACAAATATCATGTATGGTATTTTGGGGTTACTTACTGGCTCCGGCTGACCGTACCTCCGCGTCCTCCTTTACTCATTTAAAAAAAACCATTTTAAATTCTGTTTTGAAAACTCTCCCTGATTTGAGACTGTATTCACACGAATGTTCCTCTAATTCCCTCAAACCAAGGCTCTGATACCAACTTGTAACGCTCTAAAAATTTCAACCAATTTAAACTTTTCGAAAACAACCCAGTTTCATAAAGTTATTACAAAAAGGTTTTCAATACAATTATTATCAGAGTCTTCCTGGAACCACATCATCAAACAAAATCATGAGGGGTGGTACGATCACGCCTTTGCCTTGCCACGGTCTGCTGAAGAACCTGAAAAACATTAAACCAAAAATGTAAGCCTGAAAGCTTAGTGAGATACCCCCAAAATACCAACCACATATACGATACACACACAACATGCCATATCATAACAGAACACAGAACAGCCATGCACTTCGGGTCTACTGTGTGACTAGTCCGCCCGAGTCTAGCCATACATATCGAGTCTACAGTTTGATTGGTTCGCCCGCACCGGGCCTTCAATCCACCTGGTCCACCCTCTGAGTCTACAGTATGACTGGTCCGCCCGCACTGGGCCTTCAGTCGGCCTGGTCCACTCTCCGAGCCTCAGCATGTCTGGTCCGCCCTCTTGGGGCCTACAGCCTATCCGGACCGCTCGCTGGGCCTTCGGGACAACCGGTCCGCCTTGGGTATGTTGGCCTACAGCACAAAGCAGGACCCGCCTCAACACAACCCCAATCCAACAACCATGTACACATAAACATTCAATCATATAACAATTCACATTCAATCAAGCCGATCTAGCAGATCACATAACAAAACATCATCCTAACCAGGATACCGACCTAACAGGTCACTAGCATAGCATCATCCTATATACATGGATATCAACCTTAACCAGGTCTCTAACATAATACCATCCTAACTACCAGGATGCAAACATAGCAAAGCAATAACATAACAACGATACCCGGATCACAATCCGATAAAGGGTCGACCTTGGTGCCTTAGACCCTGTTGATATAGTGAGGATAACTCATCTCGCAACTGCCGACTGAAAGATAAGACCAAGATGCTCCGACCACTGATACGATCTCCACCACTAGCCAGCACCAACACTGAACTCAAAACAATTACCAAAATGTCCCTGGAAGTCAACTGGTCAACCCTTGGTCAAAGTCAAAGTCAAAGTAAACCTCCTGACCGACTCTACTTGCCGAGTCAACCCGATGACTCGTCGAGTCCCCATGCTCAAAACTTCCCCAATCCGCGACTCAACTCGCCGAGTCAACCCGAGACTCGCCAATTCATGGCTCAACCAGAAGAAGGTTAGGACCTCATGACCAGACCTTCCGAGTCCAAGAACAGACTTGCCGAGTCCGAGGCTATCTTCAACCAACTCGACGAGTTCTTCTTCCAACTTGCCAAGTTCCTGCCCATCTTCAAGCAACTCGCCGAGTACACCTTTGTGACTCACCGAGTACCCCTAGATCTGAATCCATACATAAGCTTTCCAGGCCATGCAGATAATCCAAACCATAGATCTACCCTTCTACAATCCATCCATCACATAAAGTGGCAAACTTTACGTGAATCCAAGTAGATCTAAGCATTTTACACTCTAGGGCTAGGGTTTTGGACAAAAGGACTTCACCCACAACTCTTGTGCATAGACTTTATGGCTTTCTGGATTAATAACAACCTAGATCTGAGGTAGTAACCTCAGATCTTACACCAAACTTGAGATGGACCTCATTTATGCCCCAAAAACCCCACAAATGATAGATCTAGATGCACAAAAGCTCAATCTACAGATTATTACCTCAAATGAAAGCTCCAACTAAAGAATAAGCTGAATCTCTGCAAATCCCCTTGCTCTAACCTTCTTGCTCTTCGATTTCTCCCCAAGATTCCCTCCACAAAGGCTCCAATCTCTCACAAGGAAAGCTCACACGAATCTAGGGCTTCTGGAACTCAAGGGGAAGGTAAAGAGGCTGGGGGAGAGGACATCATGTTCTTTATATAGGGCTCAATCCCCGAATTAGGGTTTTCTCCACTCAGCACCAACTTGCCGAGTCCAGCCACCGACTCGCCGAGTTGGCCACTAAACACACGACCACAATCGCGACCCTAATCGCCGAGTCTACCCATGGACTCACCGAGTTGCCCTTTCATATTTACACTTTGAACCCTGAACTTGCACTCCTGAACTTGGGATGTTACAGGTTGAGGCAGGTCCTGCTTTATGCTGTAGGCCAATATACCCAGGGCGGACCAGATATTCCGAAGGCCCAGCAAGCGGTTCGGATAGGCTGTAGGCCCCATGAGGGCGGACCAGACGTGTCGAGGCTCAGAGAGTGGACCAGGCCGACTGAAGGCCCGGTGCGGGCGGAGCAACCACACTGTAGACTCGATGGATATGGCTAGACTCGGAGGGTGAACCAGGTGGACTGAAGGCCCGGTGCGGTGGACCAGTCACACAGTAGACCCGAAGTGCATGGTTGTTCTGTGTTCTGATATGATATGGCATGTTATGTGTATGGTATATGTGGTTGGTATTTTGTAGGTATCTCACTAAGCTTTCGGGCTTACAGTTGTGGTTTAATGTTTTCAGGTACTTTAGGAGACCGTGGCAAGGCAAAGGCGTGATCGTACCGCTCCTCATGATTATGTTTTATGATATGATTCTGGGAAGACTCTGATGATAATTGTACTGAAAACCTTTTTGTAATAACTTAATGAAACTGGGTTGTTTTTGAAAAGTTTAAATTGGTTGGAATTTTTAGAGCGTTACAATATGTTTTTATAAAATTACCAATCTCAGTTATTTCAGGAAAAATGTGAATTTGATGCTATTCCATGAAATTACACTTTGTACACTTGCCGAGACGTTAGTGGAGCATGTATCGTTAACCGGCACACTAATTTGGGTCTAGAAAAGGTGGAAAAGGGTGACTCGATGTTTGTCATAGATTGATGGGGCGTGTGTGGCTAACCGGCACATTGATTAGGTGACTGTAACATTGGGGGTACCATGTATATTTGCATGGTTATTCACACCTTATTTGTGATCCTCGGTATCCCAGTCACAAACTTGAAGGGAATATCGAGATTTAAACATGTCATTGAAAGGTTCAATGAATCTCAAAAGATCTAGGAGTTTTTAATACATTTAAAACTTAATTCCTTTTATTTTTCATGGTGGAAATTAGTGAATCTTCATTCACTTACCTTCAAATTATTTGCTGTTTAGATTACAACATCCCTCTTCTAAATTGCAAATAATGTTGTTGGATCCTAGCCCTAATTTCTCATTTGGGTGTTTAATTAGGGATTATTATCTAATCAAACTTTGTTTCTTTTCCTTTTCAGATACTGAACATAAACAACAACGCTTCAGGCTCAACCTCCAGAGAGGCAAGTCGAGTTTCGGATCGACCTGGTACCGGGTGCGGCTCCTATCGCTAAGGCGTCGTACCGGTTAGCAGCACCCGAGATGCAAGAGCTGTCTTCACAGCTGCAGGAACTGCTGGGCAAGCAGTTCTGCATGGGGAGCACCGATCCTCTTCATCAGGATGAAGGACGGTTCGTACCAGATGTGCATTGATTATATGGAGCTGAGCAAGTTGACGGTGAAGAACCGTTATCCCCTCCCTAGGATAGATGATCTCTTCGATCAGTTGTAGGGCGCATCTTGGTTCTCGAAGATTTATTTGAGGTCGGGGTATCATCAGATCCGGGTCAAAGAGGAGGACGAGGAGAAGACCGCGTTTCGACCTTGTTATGGTCATTACGAGTTCGTGGCGATGCCATTTGGGCTCACAAACACGCCAACAATATTCATGGACCTGATGAATCGGGTCTGTAGACCGATGATTGATCGCTCGGTCATTGTGTTCATAAATGATATCTTGGTGTATTCCAAGACCCGAGAGCAGCACGAGGAGTAGCTTAGGGAGTTGTTAGGAGTTCTGAGACGAGAAAGGTTGTATGCCAAGTTCTCGAAGTGTGAGTTTTGGTTGTGAGAGGTCCAGTTCCTCGGACATCTCGTTAACCAGGAGAGGATTTTGGTCCACATGGCCAAAATCGAGGCAGTCATGCAGTGGGAGGTGCCGAGGTCTCCTTCGGACATCAGGAGCTTTCTGGGTTTAGTAGGATACTACCGGAGGTTTATTCGGGATTTCTCTAAGATTGCAGTACCCTCACTCGTCTAACGAGGAAGGGAGTGGATTTCTAGTGGGGACTAGAGTAGCAGAGGGCGTTTGAATCTCTCCGTCAGTGTTTGTACGAGGCTCCGGTCTTGACACTCCCGGAGGGAGTGGTGCATTTTGTGGTGTTCTGTGATGCATCCATCACATGTTTAGGGACGGTCCTCATGCAGAGAGGACGGGTGATATCCTACACGTCGCGACAAATGAAGCCGCATAAGATGAGATATCATACTCATGATCTGGAGTTGGGAGCGGTGGTGTTCGATCTCAAGATATGGAGAAATTACTTATATGGGGTTCGTTGTACCATATATACGGTTCACAAGAGTTTGAGACACATCATCGATCAGCTGAACCTGAACATGAGGCAACGCAGGTGGCTGGATGTAGTCAAGGACAACGACTGCGAGATCCTTTAGCACCCCAGTAAAGAGAACATGGCGGCGGATGCTTTGAGCCGCAAGGAAGGTGGATCTTACACCCCAATAGTGTGTGTGAGGATATCATGGATTCTCAGCTTATGATCTTGATCAGGGATGCTCAGGTTGAGGGCATGTGATCGGAGAACCGAAAGTTGGAGAGGATCAAGGGTGAGAACACCCGGTTTGTGCAGGATAGCCGAGGATTATTGGCCCGATGCGGTCGGGTATCGGTTTTTGATGTCTGGTGGGGTCAGACAGACAGTCATGGAGGAGGCTCATAAGTCTCACTTCTCTATTCACCCGGGGGCCACCAAGATGTACCGAGACCTGAGTTTGAGTTATTGGTCGCCATGTATGAAGCGAGATATTGCTTGGTATGTCAAGAGGTGTTTGACTTGCTGGATGGTCAAGGCTGAGCATCAGAGGCCGCATGGTATGCTACAGCCTCTAGAGATTCCCATGTGGAAATGGGAACATATCATGATGGACTTCATTACCATGTTGCCGAGGACGGCGAAGGGATTTCATGCTATATGGGTCATCGTAGATCGATTGACCAAGAGTGCCCATTTCATGGCTATTTGGGAGAGTTTGTCGGCCGAGCGGTTGGCCGATATGTACGTCCACAAGACCGTGTCTCGCCATGGGGTTTCGGTCTCCATTGTCTCCGACCGAGATATTAGGTTTACTTCCCGTTTCTGGAAGAAGTTCCATGAGGAATTGGGCACGTGGTTGCACTCTAGAACAACGTTCCATCCACAGACCGACGGTCAGAGCAAGCGGACAATGCAGACCCTCGAGGATATGTTGAAGGCGTGTGTCATTGACTTCGGTGGGAGTTGGGATTCCCACCTACCGCTTTCAGAGTTCGCCTACAGCAATAACTATCATTCCAACATTGGCGCCCCGCCTATCGATCTGTTGTATGGGTGGAGATGACACACCCCAGTTTGTTGGGGTAAGGTTGGACACAGGGTGATGGGGGGAAGGAAGTAGTCTTGCAGACTACCGAGAAGATTCAACATATTAGGCAGCGATTGCAGACCGCCCATAGTCGTCAGAAGAGTTACGCCGACAGAACACAATCTGAGTTAGAATTTCAGGTGGGTAATATGGTACACCTGAAGGTCTCACCCTAGAAGGATGTGATTGGCTTCAGGAAGAGGGGGAAATTGGGTCCCCGTTACATTGGGCCATTTGGGATCATTGACAGGGTTGGAGCTTAGTCGGATCTACTACACTTTCCATGTTTCGCAGTTGTGGAAGTGCATTATGGATCAGGAGGCAGTGGTGTCGTTGGATGATATTCAGGTCGATGAGCGCCTAAATTACGTGGAGAGGCATGTGGCCATTCTGGAGACGAAGACGAAAGTTGTACGGAACAAGCAGATACCTTTGGTGGGTATAGTTGGAGCATCGGAGGGGGTCCGAGTGGACATGGGAGCCAGAGGTAGAGATGCGGGAGCACTATCTGGAGTTGTTTGCCGCGGCAGACTTCGAGGGCGAACTCTAGTTCAAGTGGGGGAGAATTGTAACGCCCCAATTCTCAGGTATCGATTTTATAAGAATTTTCTTGTTTTCAAGGTCTACTCGATGAGTTGGCTGCCCTACTCGTCGAGTAGCAGCGGGTTGGTCCGCGTGATTTAGTGACCTACTCGCCGAGTCCAAGAGAGGACTCGACGAGTAGGAGCTAGCAGATAAAACCCTAAAGTTCGGGGTATTGCACCCTAATTAAAGGATCATTGGCCTCCCCCAACCTCCCCTTCACAACTCCTTGGGACCCTTAAACCCTAAATCGTGTGTGTTTATTTCTTTGGTGTGTTTAAGCTTAGAAGAGGAATCTTGGTGAAGAAACACTTGGGAAACAAGTAAATTGAAGCAAGTAAACTCATGGGAAGCAGAGATCTACTCCAGTTGAAACCCTTTTGAAGGTATTAAGCTGTTACCTTGGCTCATTTCATTCTAGATCTCTTTTGGGTGGGTTTTAGGGCTTTCCTAGTATGTTTGGAAGCCTTGCTTGTGTATAAGCTAAGATCTGAAGTTGTAACTTTAGATCTGAACTCTCTTGGGTCTTTCAGTCCATAAAGTTACCAACTTTTGAAAAAATGAGACTCTCCTTAAGTGAAAAACCTCCATTGCAAGCTTAGTTTTTCATTCTAACACTTTAAGGCCTTGCATGCACGTATAGTTTGCAACTTTACGTGATAAACATGCCTTGGGCGACTTGATCTACAATATGGAGCCTTAGCATGGCTTAAAAAGCCTCTGTATTGATGAAGGATTGAATGGACTCGGCGAGTCAGATGAACGACTCTGCGAGTCTGATGAAGATTGCCTTGGGCTCGGCGAGTCATTCGATGACTTGGCAAGTCGGCTAGGGTTTTCCCAACCTTTGGACCCGTATGAACGCGGCGTGTTGTAAGTGGAAAACTAGTCGAGTTGCCCGAGGAGTTACGAGCACTGACACTAGGAACTCGACAAGTCACTCAAGTGACTCGGCGAGTTTGTAAGCATGCAAGGAACTCGGAAAGTGGCTGGTTGTACTCGACGAGTTGAGGAAAACATGGACTGTTGACTTTGACGGTTAACTTGGACCTTGACCAAGGGTTGACTTTTGGACTTCTGGGACATTTTGAGAAATTGGAAATTTACAAGCATGGTTCTACGATGTATTTAGGTGGTGGAGTTGTACCAGCAATCTAAGAGCTTGAGTTTATCTTCGAGTCGACGGTGCCAGGTGAGTTATCCTCACTATACCAATGGGTCTAAGGCACCAAGGCTGACCCTTTATATATTTGTATCTAGATTATGGCATAATAGATTTATTGATTACTTCCTGGTAATTAGGATGGTGGTATGCTTATGCTTAGTGACCTATTTAGGTCGGTGTCTTGGTTATAAGATGATACTATGTTAGTGACCTCTTAGGTTTGTATCCTGATTATTGGGATGTTGCTATGATTAGTGATCTGTTAGATCGGTTTGACTGTTATATGATATGAGCTAGCGTATGATATTTATGTTGGGTTTTGAGCATTCTAACACTCCTATGGAGTACATGCAACCCTATAAATCTCCGATCTATGTTTTCTCTATTATACATGCAAATAAGGACTTTCCAAGGCTTTAATCCTAACTAGCATATTATGAAGTTCTTATACTACAAAGTTCTAGTTGGATGACATACCTTTTGATGTAGCTTGATGTTTTCAATCTTTAAGAGCTTAGCCCCAATAGTGTGGAAGCCTCAATTGGAATCACAAATCACCAAAACACCTTGGAAGACTTTAGAGAATATGGATACTTGGTTCTCTCTAGTGAAATTGGCTAGCCCTCTTAGTGTAACCACACTATTCCTAATTTCACCAACCAAGGACATCTTTATAAAGTATGGAGACTAGGGTTAAACCCATGACCTTTTCATTTCATATGATCCATGGGTTAAACACTCCATGGACTATCCATGAAAGCTTAGCCCAACCTAAATGAGCTTGGCCCATTCCATATATATAAGAGTCCATATTTAATTAGTTCATTTTGATCACTTAATTAATTCTAAATTAAGTCTTGATCAATACTAATTAAATAATATGATTCCATATTAATATATTAGAACTTATAATATATTAGTATAAATGATAAATATACTATTCTCAAAAGACTATCCATATAAATTGTGTCGGTGAAGTGCAACCCAAATGGACCATGTCGGGTCGGGTCAAGTACATACCAAATATAGTTATGGACTTAGACATTAATCCAACAGTCTCCCACTTGGATAAGTCTGAAACTATTATTGAGTGTGACTTCAAAACCTAACTGGCAATCGTAGCTCTTAAAACCGCTATCAAACTCTGATCCTGTCAACGAACTTGTCCATTAGATAAGGGATCATATATTCCTCCATTCTAGATATCATATGGACTGAGACATGGATTATAATCATTCTCTCTGTCCATTTGTTGTTTCCCCATTTCCGATTCATGACGACTGACTGATTGAACAAATCAAATCAGTCCTGGCTTGGCCAAGCACTCACGTGTGTCATCATTAAATCATCGAGGGGCCCACATATATCGCTTTTAATCCGAAGGTAAAGGGAATGGATAAACTTTGACTCATATGGCTTGTTCTACTACTTGTTGAATCATACACAAAGGCACGTTTTATAACACCGAGTTACCGAATGCGTTTTCGTGCAATCAATGTACAACCAACTCATAGTAACAACTCATATCTCTAGGTTTAAAGAATATAAGATATTATCGTCTCATGATCACTCGTGATAAAATCCATGAAGTGATTCCAATGAGCGCGGGTTGAATCCAATATTCAGAACTTATGAGCACTCATGAGTGTTGTAGCCCTTTGTCCAACATCTTAGACCTCTACAAGCCAACCCATGACAGTCTTGATTCATATCTACTTCCAACATATGACCGACTGTGGATGATTTGAATAACTTAGTCATTCCAGAAGAATAACCTAGTTTATTCTGGAAGTCAAAACATGCAAAGTGAAACACAAGAATAAATGAATCAGATATGGTATCAAACCCTATGAATATAAATAAACACTTTTATTTATCACCATATTGATTACTCATTATTCATTGTTTCGGTTTTATCAACTTTATACTTGAATTAAAAACACTAGTTGTCCCATGCTCCAAGCATGTACACTATGTTTTCTAAACACTAGTCATGCCATACACAAAATATGCATACTATGTTTGTCTATGATCTTTACTTTGTGACATAGATCAATTGAGCATAACTCCAATGATCATCTTTTCACATTCCCAAACCCTTACTGCAAATGCAAGAATTCCAAATTCATTTCATTTACCGAAACTGTTAGATTCTAAACTTATATGCATTGATCCTCTTGTAATGATTATGCACAAATTCACTTGGCAACAATAATTACAGAGTATTCCAAAGGAGATCAACTCCTTGGAAACATCCTTCTTGCATTAAGTTTCTTAATCTTACACAAATTTATTGAACAACTTTCTATCTTTGAACCATTTCCATATTCCATTTTGACTATCACTTCTGAACAGGAGTTGCCTCCTTACAGATTATGTCAATATGGTCCTTCCAGAATTAACACTATACTTCCAGCTGTCCTTGAGCAACCAATCTTTGGTAAACCTTAGATTGTCCTCAACAATTGCTTAATCATTTTAGTCATATCCAATTCTAGATCTTTTCCCTTCTTAATGCCCCAGGCATTTGGAAAATTTTAAAAAGGATAAATATAGCGCATGTAATCGATCCTATATCCGAAGTATATGGGACACGATCCATGATGTCTCACGTAAAGACTAAACCAGTCTTTTGCTATAATATTTCCATTTATGTTTGCCAAGTTCTCATAATTCAGATTATGAAAAGGGATGCCGTAATCATAATCGAATTTTAGAACGCAAATAATGGACCCATATATAGAATTTCCTTATGTTGAGCCATTCCAACATGAAATTCATATATATTCTTGACTAAATACGATTAAAACCTCAATCTAAGCTTTTATATTTGAGATGAAGTATAATTTCCTCTCCCTTAATTATAGCAAAACAACTTTTTCCCAATTGAGACCTTTTTGTTTTTCTATAATTAACATTGCTAACTTGCAACCTTTATCATAATTATCATGCTCCCACTAACATGATGATTAATACCATAACACTTATCCACTAGCTTTGACATGTACCCACAAATCTACTGGACTTCTAGAAATCAATACTTTATTGACTTTCTTACCAAAGTTCAGATTTCTGATACTAGATTGCCTTGATAAGACTTTATCAAAATCATACACCTCTCTTAGATAGCTCACAAGTGTGTCTAAACAATTTCAGAACTATGAAAAGGGATGCCGTAATCATAGTCTAAATTGTTTAGACCTTTTGCCATTTCTCATAAGTCAATGTTAGTGTGCCGGTTAACCACGCACGCTCCACTAACGACTTTGAGAACTGCAAATATCACAATTGCTATCTACTTAAAATCTACTTAGTGAAAGAGTTTCCTTACCATCATTTTCATGAATCGAAGAGAAACCTTACGACACTTAGATTTTATGGTGTAAGTGTTCCTATCCATGTGAATTTGTCAAAACCATAATCAGAGGACTAGGTTGGTGACAAATCCTAACTCATATGGATTGAACTTGTGCAATCTTAACTTCTTGCCACCTGGCAGCTCAAGGGCCTACCATTGCTTCCAAGTTGTTTTGCAACCAATTGAGAACTCTAAGAACTCATATGCAAAGCCAAATTTAACTGGAATGGGCACAGAAATGTCAACATGATAGGTTATAAACCTCAAGTTGTGTGCTAGTGATGAAATAGAGGTTTTTGTTCTTGATTACTTCTTGAACCCTTTCAGGATCTTTTAGACTCCCACTGTCTCCTTGACCTATAAGACTTTCTTGCCAAATATTCAAGAGATAGTGTGTGGATTCTAATCAAGACAAATACTTAACACAATTAGCCTTAGTTGGTCTTTGTTTTATCCAAAACATCACAACTTACCAATTTTAAATGTACAAGAGTAGAAAACCTTTACTCTTACATTTGACAAGTGTTTTAAACCTTTCTTTAAGATCTGTCACTCAACTTACAGTCTTGGAGTATGACTCTAAGACTTGTTTTGAAACGAAGTATGACTCATCTTCTTGATTTGACTGCTTCAACAATTCATAGCTCCTCTTCTTAGCTATAAGAAGGCACTTAGAGGATGAATTGTGATAAAGTCTCTAAATCAGTAAGATGATCATAAAAACTGATACTAAAGTACTCTCCCATCTTTTTAGATTTGAGAAACTTTTATCCTTCTGCCTAATTTGATTCTTCTTATTCGCTCTGCCTTACATTAGAACCTTTTCCAATGTCTCAGAATTACACTTAAGCTTGTAAGTATAATCATATTTACTAAACCTTAGTAAATCATGACGAATAGTCTTATCCATCTTTTGTGGTGGACTTTTACAAGTGCATAAGAAAATCTATTTGATCCCTTAGTCCTTATCTTGACTCACACATCCATGTGAACAAGTAGTTAGTCTTAATTTTCCAATGCTCGAAAGTTCTCATTCATCATACTATCCAACTTGCATGATTCCAAGTTTCTATCCAACTGAAACTTGGGTGATTAGAATCTTTCCTTATTTGGTAAATTTAGACACTACCACAAATGAAAGAATCAAATTCATATTTCCAATATTGCCATCAATGGAATCATATAAGCAACATCTCTTCCGTTTTCTACAAATGCCATTGTAAGGATATTTTAAAATAAACAAAAAATAAAACTTTTCTTTTATTTTAAAACTTTGCAGAAAAACTAATCCTGACAATGCAAATGTATATGAAAACCTATTGTTATCTATTCCTAAGCAATTTATCATAACTCTTAAGCACATGCTCAAAATTCTGATCACCGAACCATGCGATCCTTTTTTGTGATTAGAATCAGCATATACGTCCTTTAAGTTTCTTTACTTTTCTTTGATTCTTAAAACATCAACATGTGACCCAGCCACATCATGTAATAAGAATCTCCAAGTAGGAACTTAATAGAGTTAGACAATGGAATTTACCTGAAATAAAGTCAAACTTATTGACTCTACCATCCTTAGGTAAGCTTGGCATCTTCATAACCAAATCCCCTTCCTTTGGCAATAGAAATATATGGACCCTTAGGTAATAGTACGTGGGACTATCATAGACTTAGCTTTTCTCTTTACCATTTGGTCAACCCAGTTGACTATGGCTGATCCCTTTCCACTAGGAAGAGAGAGCTTTACAGGATATCCAATGTCATCATTGTCAATGTCCATAAAGTTTTAGGAAGATGATCTTAGCAAATAGATAAGATCATTAAGGGTCTTGTCATAGTCTGTTTCATAGGAGTTCCAAACAAACACACTATGTAACTTAGAAAGTGATTGAACCACTAACTTTCTTAAGACTT
Organism: Lactuca serriola; assembly: GCF_051521515.1. Classification (NCBI taxonomy): domain Eukaryota; kingdom Viridiplantae; phylum Streptophyta; class Magnoliopsida; order Asterales; family Asteraceae; genus Lactuca; species Lactuca serriola. Next base: position 312,595,174 of record NC_136410.1, on the reverse strand, counting down.
TGACACCCAACTCTCCCGGCTTGTCAGCATGTGACTTCTTCTCCAAGATGTGATCACACCTAGACCTTGCCTTGCCAATAGGGCTTGAGTGACCTTGTACTTGTGGGTTAGGGAGAATAATTGTAGGAGGTGGAGGAAGTGAAGTTCCATGATATTTGGGAAGATCATAGATGTCTGAACTTGACATCTTTTGGGAGATATTCAAGATAGTTGATTTAAAGTCCTTATTATAACACCCAATATGAAATATTAAGGCTAGGACCCAACAAACTATTTTATAACATGGAAGAGGGATGCCGTAATCCAAGCTATAGAATATTTGAAGGTAGGTGAATGACGATTCACCAATTTCCACCATGAAAAACGAAATAATTAATTAGGTTTTAATTGGATTAGAAATTCCTAGATCTTTGAGATTCATTGAACTGTTCAATGACATGTTTCAATCTTGAGTGTGCCCTTCAGGTTTTGTGACTGGGATGCCGAGGATCAAGAAACAAGGTGTGAAGTAACGATGCAAATTACTTCGTACCCTTAAGTGTTTACCCCTCAATCGATGTGCCGGTTAACCACACACGCTCCATCGATACTATGATAAACATTAAGTTACCCTTTGCCTACCTTGTTAAATACGAGTTAGTGTGCCGGTTAACCACACACGCTCCACTAACTGCCTTAAACAAAGTGCAAAGTGTAATTTCATGGATTTGCACCTTATTCACATTGTCCTAAGTAACTAAGATTCGGTATTATTAAGAGTTTAGTTACTTAGTATTTATCATTAATACTTTTAATGAAGGGAGAATTATAGTCCTGTCAAACCCGTTCGGCTAACGACCCTCCACCAGTCAAAGAAGCGGTGGGTGAGAGTGGACACCCATTAAATTGCCATTTTATAGGTAGTAACCTTATACCCCCCTTATAGACCGGCTTCGTGAATGAGGCCTACTAACGGTAAGACTGACTTTACTCTTATACATACATACATATATATATATATATATATATATATATATATATATATATATATATTATTAACTTATAATATTATAAAGTATAAGGGTTGAATTTTAACTTTTAAAATTCTCAGGGCTAACTTGGAATTAAAGTATTCATAAGTGAAAACTTTTCTAATTCCATAACTTATGTGTTTAAAGTAGTTTTAATCCAAAAACTCTTCAAATTCCATAACTTGAGGACAAGTTATGGAAGACTTTAAACTAATAAAAGAATTAACTTTTCTTTATTTTATAACTTATGGAATTAATTAAGGTTACACTTTTTTTATTTATTATTTAATGAAGAAACTCTTGGTTCTCCATAACTTAAGGACAAGTTATGGAGTCATAAAACCATTTAATAAGGAAAGACTCTTCATTTTTTTTTGTAACCTAAGGCATTTTTTATGAGTTTTTAAGATTCATAAATGTGACTTTTCATATAACTTGAGGACAAGTTACAAAAACACATTTTATGAACCACTTTTAGATTAATTTGGATTGAAAACTATTAACACATATTTTTCATTAATCTAAAAAATAACTCATAAAACAAGGCAACATAAAACTTTTGGTAATCCATAACTTATAGAGTTAAATGTTTGTTTTATGATGAAACTTTTCATGTTCCATAACTTAAGAATAAGTCATGGAATTCTTTAAAACATTAACACCAAATTTTGTAACTCCATAAAAACTTTGAATCAATTTTTTTTAAACCTTTTCATGTCCATAACTTATGGAGGTTTCAAAAAACTCTTTAGATAAAACTTTTAAAACTAACAAAATAATCATATCATTTTATCCTTTACTAAATTTGACCTAATTCAACTCATATAGAAAATGATTCAAATTTTACAAATAATTAGTTTCTCACAAAAAAAAAGTAATTATCTTAAAATTTGACAAACGTCATGATTTTTTTTTCCTTTTTTTTCAACTTTGAAAATTAAACATTTGCATCAATATAACAGAAAAGAACCCATGGCTCTGATACCACTGTTGGGTTTTGAGCATTCTAACACTCCTATGGTGTACATGCAACCCTATAAACCTTGGATCTATGTTTTCTCTATTATACATGCAAATAAGGACTTTCCAAGGCTTTAATCCTAACTAGCATATTATGAAGTTCTTATACTAGAAAGTTCTAGTTAGATGACATACCTTTTGATGTAGCTTGATGTCTTCAACCTTTAAGAGCTTAGCCCCAATAGTGTGGAAGCCTCAAGTGGAATCACAAATCACCAAAACACCTTGGTAGACTTTAGAGAATATGGATACTTGGTTCTCTCTAGTGAAATTGGCTAGCCCTCTTAGTGTAACCACACTAGTCCTAATTTCACCAACCAAGGACATCTTTATATAGTATGGATACTAGGTTTAAACCCATGACATTTCATTTCATATGATCCATAGGTTAAACACTCCATGGACTATCCATGAAAGCTTAGCCCAACCTAAATGAACTTGGCTCATTCCATATATATAAGAGTCCATATTTAATTAGTTCATTTTGATCACTTAATTAATTCTAAATTAAGTCTTGATCAATACTAATTAAATAATATGATTCCATATTAATATATTAGAACTTATAATATATTAATATAAATCATAAATATACTATTCTCAAAAGACTATCCATATAAATTGTGTCGGTGAAGTGCAACCCAAATGGACCATGCCGGATCGGGTCAAGTACATACGAAATATAGTTATGGACTTAGACATTAATCCAACAATTTATGTGTACATGTTTGTTTGATTGGGGGTTGGGTTGTTGCAGTCCTGCTTTGTGCAGTAGGCCAACATACCCGGTGAGCGGTCTGAATAGGCTGTAGGCCCTACGAGGCGGTCCAGTCATGCCGAAGGATCGGGAGCGGTCCAGATAGGCTGTAGGCCATGCGAGGCAGTCTAGTCAGGTTGAAGGCTCATTATGCATGCTGTTTTGTATTTTTTATATGATGTGGTTATATTTGTATGACATTGGTATTTTAGGAGAACTCACTAAGCTTTCGGGCTTACAGTTTCAGTTTATTATTTCAGGTACATCAGGGGATCGCGGCAAGGCGAAGGCATGATCGTACAGCTCCTAATGATTTGTTTATATTTTTGGGAAAACTGTGATATTAGGTATTTTGAAAAAAACTTTGTAATGATGAATGGTTTTAAATGGTTTGAAAGAGTTTTAATTTGGCATGAAATTTTTGGGTGTTACAATTTAGGGTTATGAAGCTTTCGTTAGGCAAGAGACTCATGACAGGCTTGAACCTTGAAGTGAGAGATGTATTTTCATCGACTACCCACAAATGTCCTTTGGATATTTTTTCTATAGACATAGTGAAAATGTGGTCTTCGTAGCACAAAGGGGAGTCTTTCGCGCGCGCACGAGAGAGAGAGAGAGAGAGAGATGATATTCAAATAATACAGTGGGATTACAATTGATCTTGAAGAAATTCAAGAGTCAAACGATGAAGGAACCTCTAAAAACGCTAGGGCTCAACCTTAGGAAGAAATTCCAGTTGAACCAATTGATGAGTCATTACCTCTTAGGCGTTCTAGTAGAGTTAGCGTTCTGCCTGTGTTGTATGGTTTTTATATAATGATAGAAGGCGAGGCATTTATCAATGATAGTGTAATGGGAAATTTGTATGAACCTGCTAACTACAAGGAAGAAATGGCGAGCCTTGAGGTTTCTAGGTGGAAAGATTCAATTGACAGTAAAATCAAGTCCATGTATGACAACCAAGTTTGGAATTTAGTTGAAAATATACCAGGTTGTAGGACAGTTGGTTGAAAATGGATCTTCAGGAAGAAGACCAACATGGATGGAAAGGTGCACATTTTTAAGGCTTGACTGGTTGTGAAGGGATTTACTCAAACCCCAGGGATTGATTCTGATGAGACCTTTTCACCAGTAACTAATATCAAATCTATTAGGATAATGCTAGCCATAGTTGCGTCTCATGACTATGAAATTTAGAAGCTAGATGTCACAACCGCTTTCCTTAATGGAATGTTGGTTGAGGATGTTTACATGAGTTAGCTAGAGGGTTTTGTGAATGCAAAGTACCCCAATAGACTATGTAAATTTGAGAAATCAATCTATGGATTGAAACATGCTTCTCGCAAATGGAATCTTTGCTTTGATGTGAAAGTTAAAGAATTTGGCTTCTCTAGAAGTGAACATGAATCTTGTGTATATGTGAAAACTAGTGGGAGTATAGTAACCTTCTTGGTATTGTATGTTGATGCCATACTTCTTATAGGGAATGACATTCCAACCTTGCAAGAAGTTAAATCTTAGCTTGGAAAGTTTTTCGCTATGAAGGATCTGTGACAAGCTGCCTATATTCGGGGGATAAGGATTTTGAGAAACATGATAAAAAATACTTAGTCAAAGTACATATTTGGATAAAGTATTAAAAATTTTTACCATGGAGAATTCCATGAAAGGAGAACTACCTATCCAGAGTAATATCAAATTGAGTAAGACTCAAAGTTCGAGTATTGATGCAGAGATAGCAGAAATGAGTCAAGTTCCATATGCTTCCGCCGTTGGATCGGTCATGTATGCTATGACATGTACTCGCCCTGATGTGGCTTTTTCCTTGAGCATGGTTTGTCGATATTAGGGAAATCTAGGTAGAGCTCATTGGACAGCGGTCAAGAATATTCTTAAGTATCATTGAAGAACTAAGGATTTGGTCCTTGTGCTTGGTGGAATTGATGACTTGAGAGTAACTAGGTACAGTGAGATGAGTTTTCAGACAGATATAGACAACTTTTGTTCTCGGTCTGGATGGGTGTTTACCCTTAATGAAGGAGCGGTAACTTGTAAAAGTTCTAAGCAGGAGACAGTGGCTGATTCTACCTGTGAATAAGAATACATAGCCAGAAGGGAAGCATCCAAGGAGGCTATATGGTTGAAGAAATTCATTGCAGAACTTGAATTCGTGCCATCCATAAAGGAGCTGATGAAGATTTTCAATGATAATGAAGGAGCGGTTTCCTTGACAAAGGAACCGAGAGATCATGGCAGATCGAGACATATCGACAAAAAATACCATTTTATCATACATATAGTAGAAGAAGGGCACCTTTTCGTGAAGCGGGTATCATCAGAAGAGAATCCTGCAGAGTCCCTCACAATGGGTCTAAGTAGAATTAAGTACGTTTAGCATCCTAGGATCATTGGTATGAAAAATGATATTAGTTTTAGTAGTTAGATATATATTTAGAAACTTGTAACAAAGTAAATGTAGTTGACATTAGATGATTAAGTAATGGAGAATTATTTATGAGTATTGCTTACTATCTTTTGTCAATTATTTATTATTGTGTTTCATTTTGTATGTTTTACTACCCGAATAATTGGATTATTCAAACATCCACAATCGATCATATTGTTTTAAGTAAGTAATGAATCAAGATACTCATGAATCGGACTGTAAATTGTCTAAGGGTTTAGACATGACAATAGTTTGCTACAATATTCATGAGTACTTTTTGTAACAACGTAAACTTTCAACCAAATTTTTTTAAATTTAGAAAGACATTTATTCCAATAATAAACCCACAAAGAGTCAGAATCTCAAATCATAAAAAACTCAAGTCCAAAAACTATATATAAAACTCCAGGATCCTCTCAATCATAACTCAATCTCCGATGTGTGTACAATCAAGTCGGCGCCTTCCCGTGATCCTGAGAATTACCAGAAACACATAAAACATAACACAGTAAGCACAAAGCTTAGTGAGTTTCCCAAAATACCACACACAACTCATTAGGCACTCTACACCATAACTCAAAAAGACCCTCCGGTCAGTGTGTCTCAGTGGGACCCTCCGTTCCCAACTCAGCGAACTCATAATAACAATATTCAACATAATTACAAAGACATAATGTAGAATATCACAATACACAAATAAGCACATAAGATAGCTCAATCATGGAAATATACCACTCTTGGTAAGTATAGTGAGAAGACTCACCTCGTATGCTAGCAGGTAAAAGTCTCGTACTCGGAAATCTCGAACTAGCTTCCACCTAACATATTAGATAAGTATATCTAATCAATAATCCAGTCATCCTCAATTGCACTAAAGGTTGTTCTCTTATTTTCTCTAACTCTAGGAATGGGTAAAAGACCATTTTACCCCTCCATGGTATCCATCACTTATATTGACCAAACCCTAAAGTCAACATAAGTCAATCTCGAGTCAACAGTCCCAGTTTGACCTGACTCGCCGAGTGCACTCTTATGACTCGTCGAGACCATTCGTTCCTCAAAAGTCCTCATGAAGGTCCAGCTAGTCGAGTTAACCCCTTACTCGTCGACTTGCAGCATAGCCAGCTCATCGGGATAAACCCTAACCGAATCGTCGAGTCGGCTGCTCGACTCGGAGAGTCCATTCAAACTCCTTTCTCATTCAGACGATTTCAAGGCAGAAAACCTTTCCAAACTCTAGATCTACACTCTTAAGGCTAGTTTATCATGTAAAATCACAGTCTTTACGTCCATGCATGGTACAAAGGGCTTGAAATGACAAATCATACCTTAAAAAGGGTTTTTCACTCAAGATCATTACTATGGCTAAACAAAGTAGGGACTTTTAGACTCTAGGGACCTCACATGGTCCAGATATGAAGTCTAAACCTCTATATGAATTTAAAGCTATCTAGGTCCTCATTTAGATAGAAAAGTCCCTAAACTCCAAAACTCATGAGATCTACTCAACAAAATGAGAAAGGTGCAAGCTTTATACCTTTCCAAGAAGCTCTGTGGTGAAATAGCCACGGATCTAGCAACTCCTTTTCGTCCTTTGGCAAGGAAACCTTCTCTTCTCTTCAAAAGATGCACCAAACACTGAAGGTTAGCTCAAAACACTCTTTCAAAACACTCTCGGGGATTTAGGGTCTTTCATGACAGCGTCTTCGGCGAGTCGGCTCTTGGACTCGTCGAGTAGGTCATTAGTCCCACGTGGCACATCGCGACTCGACTCGACGAGTTGAAGCACCGACTCGTTGAGTAGCTCAATAGTCTTCAAAATAATTAAATAAATAAACAATATACCTAGAAGTCCGGATGTTACAATTCTCCCGCACTAGAATCAGACTTTGCCCTTGAAGTCATGATCTGGAAATAACTCGGGATACTACTCTCGCATCTCGGACTCCGACTCCCAAGTCAACTCGGACCCTCTTCTATGATGCCACTGGACCTGAACCAGGGGCACATCTTTGTTCCTCAGAACCTTCACCTTTCGATCCACGATCGCAATCGGTATCTCAATGTAATTCAAGCTCACATCCACCTGAATGTCCTATATTGGCATCACTGCCTTCTCATCAGCTACACACTTCCTCAGCTGCGACACATGGAAGGTGTTATGAATCTGTTTCAACTCCGCAGGTGGCTCCAAAGGTTACATTACCTTACCCACTCTGGCGGTCACCCTGAAAGGACCGATGTATCGGGGCCCTAGCTTGCCCCTCTTCCTTAATCGCATCACCTCTTTCCACGTTGATACCCTTAGGAGGAAAAAATCTCCTACCTGAAACTCAAGCTCGGATCGTCGCCTTTCTGCATAACTATTCTGGCGACTCTAGACCGTCAGTAGTCTCTGTCTGACCTGTTGAATCTACTTAGTTGTCTTGAGCACTATCTCAGTGCTACCCATCACTCGCTGCCCCACCTCTCCCCAACAGATAGGAGTCTGACACCTCCTCCCATAAAGAAGCTCAAAAGGAGGCATACCAATACTGGAATGGTGGCTGTTGTTGTATGAAAACTCAGCCAAGGGCAGATATGTGTCCCAACTTCCATTGAATTCCATAACACATGCTCGAAGCATGTCCTCAAGCGTCTGAATCGTCGGCTCACTCTGCCTGTCCGTCTGTGGGTGGTAGCCTATACTGAAGTGCAATCACGTACCCAACTCCTCATAAAACTTCTTCTAGAACCTGGAATTAAAGCGCACATCTCCATCTGACACTATCGATGTTGGCACTCCATGTCGAGCTACCACATCTCTTACATATATCTCGGTCAGTCACTCTGCATAATAACTCTTACTAATAGCAAAGAAGTGATCGCCTTCATCAACCAGTCCACAATCACCCAAATCGTGTCGACACCTCGTGCGGTCCTAGGCAATTTGGTGATAAAATCCATGGAAATCTGTTCCCACTTCCACTGGGGAACCTCTAGTGGATGCAACTTGCCATGAGGACGCTAGTGCTCAACGTTAACCCGACGAAAGGTCAAGCACCTCTCGACTACCCTAGCGACGCCCCTTTTCATACAAGGCCACCAATAATCTTTCTTCAAGTCCAAGTACATCTTAGCGGCTCCTGGATGGATCGAGAACCTCGATCTATGCGCCTCCTCCATAAAAATACGTCGAGATCCGCAAGTATAGGGTACCTAAATCCGCCCTATGAAAGTCATAAGCCCTCAAGTATACGTCGTAAACTCAGACACCTGCCCAATCACACGCTCCTTCTTATGGTTCTCCGGTCTTATGGCCTCCGTCTGGGCCTCTCCAATGGTATCCAAGACTGGAGTCATCACTATCATCCTCATACACACATCTCGGATCAGAGCACTCTCTACTCTATGGATGAGGGCGTCAGCTACCACATTAGCCTTGCCCGGATGGTAAAAGATCTCGCAGTCATAATCTTTCACCACATCCAACCACCTCTTATGTCTCATATTTAGGTTGGGCTGATCAATGATATACTTTTGGCTCTTGTGGTCCATGTATATGGTACACCAAACAACATAAATATAGTGGCGCCAAATCTTGAGGGCGAACACTACCGCCCCTATCTCCAAATCACGGGTGGGATACCTCGTCTCGTGAGGCATCAGCTGCGTCGACACATATGCTATCACGTGACCCCTCTGCATCAACACTGCACCCATCCATGAGATAGACGTATCGCAATAGACCATAAAGTCCTCCACTCCCTCCGGAAGGGCTAACACCGGATCTTTGCACAATTGCTGGCGAAGAGTCTCGAATGATGTCTGCTGCTCAGGCCCCCAAACAAAAGTAACGCCCTTTTGGGTCAACCTGGTGAGAGGAACTGCAATCTTGGAGAAATCCCTGATAAATCGCCGATAGTAGCCGGCCAATCCCAGAAAACTCCTGATCTCGGATAGGGATCTCGGCACCTCCAATCGCATAATTGCCTCAATTTTTACCGGATCGACCAATCTCCCGTTCTGATTAACGAGTTGTCCTAGGAACTGCACCTCTCGTAACCAGAGATCACACTTGGAGAATTTGGCATTCAACCTCTTCGACCTCAAAACCCCAAGGACCTCTCGCAAATGCTCTTCATGCTGATCTCTAGATCTCGAATATACTAAGATATCGCCAATGAACACGATCACCGACCGGTCCAACATAGGCCTGCACACCCGGTTCATGAGATCCATAAATTTCGTCGGTGCCTTGGTGAGCCCAAAAGGCATCAGCACGAACTCGTAATGCTCATAACGAGTTCTAAAGGCCGTCTTCTGAATATCCTCCTCACATACTCTCATCTGGTGATATCTGGAGCTCAAATCAATCTTGGAAAACCAAGATACCCCCTGCAGCTGATTAAATAAATCATCAATACTCGGAAGTGGATAACGGTTCTTGACTGTCAACTTGCTCAACTCTTGGTTATCAATGCACATCCGGTGTGAACCATCCTTTTCTTGACAAAAAGGATCGACTCTCCTAACGGCGAGCTAGTTGATCAAATGAATCCCTTCCCCACCAGCTTCTGAAGTTGTGAGGATAACTCCCACATCTCTGGTGGCGCTAAGCGATAAGGTGCCTTGGCGATAGGCGCCGCTCCCAGAACCAAATCAATCCGAAACTCCACTTGCCTCCCAGGACGCACACCCGACAGCTCCTCGAGAAAAACATCAGGAAACTCGCACACTATCGGGACTTCGAAGATAGAACTCAGCCTCTCTGACACAGTCCGCGAATCCATCACGTACGCTCGGAATCCCGTACAACCCTGCTGTAAACTCTGTCTCGCTCTGGTAGCAAAGCAGAAAGCTGACCCAGATCTGGTACTATAGCCATACACTCTAAGCACTCCTCCATTAGGGTCTCGTATAGTCACCAACTGAAGCTCGCAGTCAATCACTACTCCGAAGTGGCTCAACCAATTCAGACCCACGATGACACATACATCACCTATCGTGATCGCTACCAGGTCAATCAGAAACTCGACACCAAAAATCTCCAGCACACATCCTCGGAATACATCGGTAGCAAAAACCGCATGCTCATCTACTATAGAAACACTTAGAGGTCGACTCAACGTTTCACGCCGGACACCGATGTGATGACAAAAACCTAAAGACACGAAGGATCGACTCACACCCGAGTCAAATAACACTAAATCAGGTATGGAACTTACAAGAAATGTACCAAAATAAAGCACATAATAAGCACAATAAAGCTCAGAATAAATAAATAAGGAAATATGTACCAGCCACGACATCAGATGCTGCGCGGACCTCTAATGCTGTCAGCTGAAAATCCCTCCCACGAACCTTTGGAACCACGGCCTTCACCGGCCGAATGTCAATAGCACGCAAAGTAGCAAGAGCGGAACCCTGGGCTGATCCCTGAACAAGCTGAGGGTACTCGGCCTTCCGATGGCCAGTCTGATTGTAGTGGAAACAGACTGCAAACCCCTTGATGCAATCCTTCGCCATATTCCCCTCCTTGCCACATTTGTAGAAAATCTCTACCCGACAAGATCCCTCATGACTCTTGTCGTACTTGCCATAAGTACGACCCTTCTGGCATCCTAAACTCGATTCAGCGGGCTTATCCCGCTGGCTGCCGGCTGCAACTGTGTCAGCCACCGGTCTCTCCGCTGAGACTCTGCGTCCTCCCTCGCCTGAGTCTACAGCTCGATCTCCCTCCTCCTGGAATTTACCTAAAGCTCAACAAATGTTCGATAAGACAAGTTCGCCACAAACTCTCAAATATCCCTCCTTAGAAAGCTCAAACACAGTCTACTGCGTGCCTACTCGTTGACACATGCTCAGGGCAAAACAACGCCCTCTCGTGTAACATCCACGTAATCACAGTCACCGACTCTGTCTTCTGTGTAAGAGATAGAAACTCCTGGGCCAACCATTCCCTCTCCATCGGGGGAACATACTCATCTCGGAACATCACAACAAACCTCTCCCAAGTCACCACAGCTTGCTCTATAGGAGTAAACCTGGCCGTTACAAACTTCCCCTAGTCCTTGGCTCCCAAGCAAAGCTGGTTCAACGCGAACCAGACCCTCAAATGATTTGGGCATGAACAAGTGTAGAAACACCCCTCCATATTAGAGATCCATCTCATTGCAGCAATCGGATCCTGAGTCCCATCAAACTCTTGTGGCTCCGTGTTGCTGAAATCCAGGTACAGCAACAAGTCACTTCCCTGTGGTCTGGCAGCAGCGACAGCTATGGTGGCTGCAGCAGTCGCCGCCTCAAAAACTGCAGCATATCGCTTGTCAAACGTCTTGATCAAAGTGGTCTTAATAGACCCAAACATCTCTCGTATGGCTGCGGCCACCTCGTCGTGAATCATCCTGCGAATCTCATCATCACTGTCTCCACTGCTTTCTAGGGTGTGGTGTGTACCAACCATGATGTCTCTGAAACACAACACAAAAACATCTGATACTCGCTCGAGCATACTCACACTTAACTACTCATCCCTACCTGCTCCTTAGCATCCTAAGGATTCTCACTGGGATTTCACACAGACTGGGTACTTTCGGTAGTACGGGCCCAATACTACCTTCCACACCCTACCTGTAGTCACCCCAAGTCCTCCTCCTAGGATTCTAATTCACAAATACTCTATATCTCATGAATCACAAGCTACTCTCTAATTAGACCCCTCTCTTAAGCTCATCTCCCGACTCAGAACTCAGCACATTTTCAAGCAAATAAAAGATAACACTGATCTAAATAGCTCCTAGGCTAAGGCATCACAAATCAGGAACTCTAGCCTTAGAATATGAAATACCTAGCCTATCCTCTAGCATGCAATCTTAACAAAATATCTCATAAATATCTTATAACACAAACGTTAGGGTATTTTGGGAAATCATCGTTCGGGCTCAGGCTGATTGTACACACCGCTTCAACTTTTTTTCTCTTAAAACTTGTTCTTGTTTTGGAAAAAGAATTTTGTTTTTAAAATTCTTCTCAAATCCTCAGTTTAAGTCAAAACACACCCGGAGGTGCATCCAAATCCCTCAAACCAAGGCTCTGATACAAAATTTTAACAATGTAAATTTTCAACCAAACTTTTTTAAATTTGAAAACACATTTATTCCAATAATAAACCCACAAAGAGTCACAATGTCAAATCATCAAAAACTCATGTCCAAAAATTGTATATAAAACTCCAGGATCCTCTTAATCATATCTCAATCTCCGATGTGTGTACAATCAAGTTGGCGCCTTCCCGTGATCCTGAGAAGTACATGAAACACATAACACATAACACAGTAAGCACAAATCTTAGTGAGTTCCCCAAAATACCACACACAACTCATTAGCCACTCTAGGCCTTAACTCAATAAGACCCTCCGGTCAGTGTGTCTTAGTGGGACCCTCCGGTCCCAACTCAGTAAACTCATAATAACAATATTCAGCATAATCAAAAACACATAATGCAAAATATGACAATACACAAATAAGCACATAAGATAGATCAATCATGCAAATATACCACTCTTGGTAAGTATAGTGAGAAGACTCACCTCGTATGCTAGCAAGTAAAAGTCTCGTAGTCGGAAATCTCGAACTAGCTTCCGCCTAACATATTAGATAAGCATCTCTAATCAATACTCCACTCATACTCAATTACACTAAAGTTTGCTCTCTAATTTTCTCTAAATCTTGGAATGGGTAAAAGACCATTTTACCCCTCCATGGTCTCCATTACTAATATTGACCAAACCCTAAAGTCAACAAAACTCAATCTCGACTCAATAGTCCCAGTTTGACCTGATTCGCTGAGTGCAACCTTGTGACTCGTCGAATCCATTCGTTCCTCAGAAGTCTTCGTGAAGATCCAACTCGTCGAGTTAACCCCTAAGTCGCCGAGTTACAACATAGGCATCTCATTGGGACAAACCCTACCCGACTCGTCGAGTCGGCTCCTGGACTCGGCGAGTCCATTCAGACTCCTTTCTCATTCAGACGATTTCAAGGCAGAAAACCTTTCCAAACTCTAGATCTACACTCTTAAGGCTAGTTTATCATGTAAAGTCACAGTCTTAATGTCCATGCATGGCACTAAGGGATAGAAATGCCAACACATACCTTAAAAAGGGTTTTTCACTCAAGATCATTATTATGGCTGAATAAAGGAAGGACTTTTGGACTGTAGGGACGTCACATGGTCCAGATCTGAAGTCCAAACCTCTATATGAACTTAAAAAACTCTAGGTCCTCATTTAGATAGAAAAAGCCCTTAACTCCCAAAATCATGAGATCTACTCAACAAAATGACAAAGGTGCAAGCTTTATACCTTTCCAAGAAGCTCTGTGGTGAAATAGCCACGAACTAGCAACTCCTTCTCGTCCCTTGGCTTGGAATCCTTCTCTTCTCTTCAAAAGACACACCAAACACTCAAGGTTAGCTCAAAACTCTCTCTCTCTAAGCTTACAGGCGGATTAGGGTTTACTCTCAGGGAAGTATAGCAACAAATGAGGCTGTAATTGCCCTTAACTAGGCCCCAGAACCGGGGTTTTAGGACTTCTCGTCATAGCGCCTACTCGGCGAGTCGGCTCTTGGACTCGTCGAGTAGGTCATTAATCCAACGTAGCGCATAGCGAATCGACTCGACGAGTAGAAGCACCGACTTGTTGAGTAGCTCAATAGTCTTCAAAATAATTAAATAAATAAACAATATACCTGGAAGTCCGAATGTTACAATTCTCACCCACTAGAATAAGAGTTTGCCATTGAAGTCATGATTTCGAGTTAAATCTGGATACTACTCTCGCATCTCGGACTCTGACTCCCAAGTCAACTTGGACCCTCTTCGATGATGCCATTGGACCTGAACCAGGGGCACCTCTTTGTTCCTTAGAACCTTCACCTTTCTATCCATGATCGCAATCGTTCTCTCAATGTAATTCAAGCTCGCATCCACCTGAATGTCCTCTAATGGCATCACTGCCCTCTCATCGGCTACACACTTCCTCAGCTGAGACACGTGGAAGGTGTTATGAATCTGGCTCAATTCCGCAGGTGGCTCCAAACGATACATTACCTTACCCACTCTGGCGGTCACCCTAAAAGGACTGATGTATCGGGGCCCTAGCTTGCCCCTCTTCCTTAATCGGATCACCCCTTTCCATGAGGATACCCTTAGGAGGAAAACATCTCATACTTGAAACTCAAGCTCGGATCATCGCCTGTTTGCATAACTCTTCTGGCGACTCTGGACCGTCAGTAGTCTCTGTCTGACCTGTTGAATCTGCTTAGTTGTCTTGAGCACTATCTCAGTGCTACCCATCACTCGCTGCCCCACCTCTCCCCAAAAGATAGGAGTCTGACACCTCCTCCTATAAAGAAGCTCAAAAGGAGGCATACCAATACTGGAACGGTGGCTGTTGTTGTATGAAAACTCAACCAAGGGCAGATATGTGTCCCAACTTCCACTGAAGTCCATAACACATGCTCGAAGCATGTCCTCAAGCGTCCGAATCGTCCGCTCACTCTGCTGTCCGTCTGTGGGTCGTAGGCTATACTAAAGTGCAATCACGTACCCAACTCCTCATGAAACTTCTTTCAGAACCTGAAAGTAAAGCGCACATCTCGATCTGACACTATCGATGTCGGCACTCCATGTTGCGCTACCACATCTCTTACACATATCTCGGTCAGTCACTCTGCATAATAACTCTTACTAATAGTGTAACAACCCGAAACTTTGCTTCCTCACCGTAACCGTTCCGTCAAAACTCGTCTTAAGCAAATTGTTCCGATTTCGTCCTCAATTAGGTTAATTAAGTCAAAACCTTTATTTTGACTTGGTAAGTATCCAAACATGTTGGAAACATGCGAAAAACGTCCCAAACTAGTAATATGAAAAATTATAGTTTCGACCATATCGGGTAACGACAACTTAATCGGGTGCGACCCAAAGCATCGGTTAACGTTGGTATCGGGTAGAATTCCACCGTGTATCCAATTCAAACCATATTTAAAGTGAATTAAGACTCATTTGAAGCTTTTTCACTCTCTCTCTCTAACCTTTCTCCTAAAATCCATATTGTTAAGCCAAAAATCAACCATTTCAAGCCTTAAAACTCCAAGGTAAACATCCTAGCTCCTAGTATAACATCCTTAGGCTTCATTTTCGTGTTTCAATCATGGGACAAGACCATAAAAATGAGTTTACGGCCCTGAATCAGCCTTAGGCCGTAAACACATGTAATTGGGGTTTTTGAGCCATAAAACCCTTCCAAATCACCATAGGAGCTTAGATATGACTAAAGGAATTATTGGAATGGACTTGGAACACCTTGAATGTCAATTTTAAGGAGTAAACATGAGTTTACTGCCCAAGAACATGCTTGGGCCGTAAACTCATTTAAATGGGTGGTAAACTCCTCTTTTGGGTAATAAAATGCAACTTACACACCCCTTAGGCTTTGGAATAAATTAAGGAACCAGCCAAAAATCATTTAGAGGCCTTATACATTTCATAACTCTCTAATTGAGAGTTTACGGCCAGAGCATATGCTCCAGGGCCGTAACCTCCTAGATGTATGCCATTTGAAGCCCTAAACTCACCCATTGACTTATAAAAATTAGTTGCATCACTTGGGATAAATCAATGACCTTCAAAACAATTATAAATGATGTGGGTGAGAGTTTACGGCCGTAAACTCTTATTTTACTGCCGTAAACTCATCAATTAGTCCAAATGGTTGAAATAATTCCTTTATAATGTCTTAGAACCAAACCTAGCAACACCCTTCATTTGATTTAAGGCCATTTAGCACAATAAAACACCCCACCATGAGTTTACGGCCGTAAACTCATGGGGATGTGGTGTTTAGGCCGTAAACACTCCCTAAGAGTTTACCATTGGAGAGCAAACTCTAAATCCTAGTCATTCATGTCCTAAAACACCACCCGGGTCACTTCAAACGCTCATTTTGGAGTGTTTTCGCGTCTTAGAATGTTCAAGTGTATCTAATTAGTTATTTAAATCTAATTATATATATATATATATATATATATATATATATATATATATATTGTGTATTATTTAATATTACATAGGAACCTCGCTCGTATTCAAGCCTCGGTTCGACGTTTAGCATCCCATTCGACACTTCCCGCGTCCGGTGAGTTCATACCCCTACCCTTTTTCAATGATTTTTCAATGTTTTCAGGGGGGAATACAAGCAAGAGTACAAGAATATCTTGTACTTAAACTTATGATTTTAATTAAATGTTTTCATACTTGTACATTTTTAAGGATTGAAAACCCTTTTAGCGAACTGTTTTAACTTGCAGGGTTGTTTGTTTAAAACCGATTTTCAATTCTTATTAGATAATGTCATATTGTATACTTCTCAGTTGAATGTTCATACTTATATTGATAGAAAACATAAAACATTGTAAAGTTTGTAATAAAATACCATAGGCACGAGTATAAAAGTCAGACGCCATAAAGAACACATAAAACTTCATACACCTAGGCTCGAGTGTAAAGGACAACAGTCATTTGATAATATAGAACATTGTAATGTCTTTAGTAATGCACCTTGGCTCGAGTGTAAATGGATAGTCGTCATTAGAAAACATAGAACATTTGTAATGTCCTTAATAATAACACCGAGGCCCGAGTGTAAAGGACAGGCATGTTAGACCTTAGTTAGTCGTAGATACTATTTTCCTAGTCGAAGAGTAAAGAGTGATCTTAAAGATTGGAGACACGTCCTCTATAACACGTCCCGTGGCTCGAGAGTGGAGGACTACCCCTGTAACCAGAATCTCCGATCATAGGAGAGCGTGACTTGAGTGTATAGATCTATACGGGACTGACAATCCCACATCTGGCTGCTAGCTAGAGCCGAACCGAAAGGTTCAAGGGTGACGAAAGTCATAGAAAGGATGTTGACCCCGACTCGAGTCATATCCAGTCTGAGTATGGTTAAGGACTCGCAATCTAGATTATTAACACTTTAGATTCATTTTCTAGCTTTATGTACGTAGTAAAGCTAATGTATGTTCAAGGGTGACAGGCACACACATACACACATTCAGGAAAACATGGGGTTTTCCTATGGATAACATTGAATATAATCAGAACTGGTAATAGTTAGCACACTCAGAATTGGTAATAGCACACACACATTCAGGAAAACTTGGGGTTTTCCTATGAATAATAATGAACATAATCGGAATCAGTAACAGTTAGCTCATACGGAATCAGTAATAGTTCACACTTTCACACATAGGAAAATATAGGATTTTCCTGAGTAACAGTAGTTTGTAACCAGATAAGTGTAATAAGTTAAATAACTAAACTTTACAAATCATTTGAACAATCATGTTTTTATTGTATATCTTTTACATTACAATTTGGATTTGGTATCTCACTCTTAAGAAAATATGGGATTTTCTTGGTTAACCACTTTTTCGGGAAACTAAAGGAACTCGTTCTTTTCATAAAACAAACCGCTTATGAACTCACCAGCTTTATGCTGATTTTCAAACCGCTTGTATTCTTAGGTCCACTTTAGACAGGTACCCGACGGTCTCTTTTGGTGAAGACGAAATGCGTAGAAGATTCGTCTCTTTTTTGTTTAAACTATGTATTTTTGAAACTTGTACTACTTTACTTTTCAACCGATGTAATGAAATCTATGTAATGTAATGTTTTGTGTTTTACTTCACTTACTATGTACATTGGTTATGATTCACATGAAGTCACCTCCGCCTCGAGACGTTTCCGCCTTCCGTTTCGGGGTGTGACAGATTGGTATCAGAGCCCTTGTTTATAGTGAACTAAGTATACCAAACTTTACATGGTATAAGACTATAAACATTAAGGGGCCTAAGTGCTCTGAACTAAAAGTATATCTCAAATATAAGTATTTTCAAAAAGTATACAAGTATCCTAGCCGTCGAGAATCGTATCTATAAGTAGAACAGAACATAAGTAAATGGGTGTTGCATGCTGCAGTTAAACCTAGGCAGTTATGTAGTCGTGTCTAGGATCAATATAGCCTGATCAACTACATTCATTCGAGACACGGCCAACATGTGCTTGGGAGTGACTGTGGAATGCAGCATACCTAAAACTTACCAAAATACCACAAACAACGAGTCGTCGTCGCGATGAATCGTGAAATACTATGGGAGTATTTCTGGATCCAACCTTGTAGTAGAAATTCCTCATTCAAGCATTGCCCCTCGATCATTCTGTTAGCAATAAATGTCTACTTTGATAATTCATTCCGGCTTATTTGCATAATAGAATTATATATCTGTCATAAAGAGATATCCTTTGTTTCATATCTCTTGATTCAATTTAGAGGACTTATTATCCGCTTTTCCTAAACTTTAGATCGAAATGTCTTTAAAGGAAGGATCTAGTTCAAGTAACAACAACCCTCCGTCGCCACCTCCTCCCCAATTCGATCCAATGATGACCCAGTTGGTTGTGTCTGCCGCAGTGGCTGCCGTAGTGACATATTTGTTATCTAACATGTTTAGTGGACCAGGAAGTAACACCAACCCTCAAAGCCATGAAAATGTTCAGGAGCACCAAAATGAGAGTAATCAGAAAAAGAAGAAAGTTTTCTGGAAAAAGCGAAAGAGTCAGAGCTCTCAAGGACCCTCCAAGAAGCTCAAAAATGTGGCAGTCCAAGTTGCTACCAATCCTGCCGCTGTTCCTATAGTTCAAGCTACCACTACTCTTGTTATTTCGTCTAAGGCTCAAGCACCTGTCCCTGGGTATGCTGGTAATCTCCCTTGGTTCAACAAGTGCAAATATCACCATTATACCCCCGGTCCGTGTTTTGAAAATATTTGCAACAAATGTGGCATAAAGGGCCACTTCGCTCGAAACTGCAAAACGCCAATTCAAATATTTAGTCAAGCTTCCGGACCGAGTACCATGCATGCTTGTTATAGTTGTGGAGAGATCGGGCATTTCAAGTGAAACTGCCCAAAAGCAACAACCCCCAACAATGTCAACAACGCCGGAATGGTCTTAGCATTGAAGCAGGAGGAGGCAGCCGCCAATCCCACTAACGTCACGGGTATATTTCTTTCCGACTATCCTTATGCTCGCATCCTTTTCGAATCTAATGTCAAGAAAGTTCAATTAGTCATTCATTCAATTATCTTGTTAAACATAGTCCTTGTTTAACAACCAAAAACATTTACCGTCAAGATAGTTGTCAGTGAGAATGAGTGTATAAACGACTTATCTCTACGTTGTGTCCTTACCTTGAGTAATCATTCATTTCTCGTTAAACTGATGTCAATTTCAGTAAGAACTTTGATGTTATCCTTATTATATATCGATTGAGCCCCGACTGTGTTGATACACCTCGTTATAGAAAGCTATTCGTCTCAATCTTCCTTCTGATCAGACCCTCGTAATTCATGGTGACGAGTTTAGCCCAAACCTTCGCTTCGTTCAATGCATCCAAAACTCGAAAGTTCTTGCGAAAGAAGTATCAAGCATTCCTAGTCCATGTGATCAACGAGAAACAAGGAGTTAAAGACCCCAAGAACGTCCCCGAGGACTATAATGTTCTTGATATCTTTCCGAATAGATCCCGAGAATTTCTTCCGAACGCCAAGTTGAGTTTCGTATCAACTTAATCCCTGGATCTATCCCCGTAGCCAAACCTCCATATCGCATTGCTCCAGCAGAAATGCAGGAGTTATCCAGTCGACTTAATAAGTTGACCGTCAAAACCGATACCCTCTTTCCTGAGTAAGATGACTTCTTCGATTGAATTCAGGAGCTAACTACTTCTCGAAGATAGACACTAGGTCGAGACATTATCAGTTACGAGTTTGTGAGAGTGATGCTTCAAAGACAGCATTCAAGACCCGATATGATCACTAAGAGTTCGTATTGATACCCTTCGGTCAAACCAGTTTCTTTCTGGTCGTGTAGTAGATGATGAAGACGTACACGTAGATCCTCCTAAGATCGAAACAATAGAGAATTGTTCGGCACCAAAAACACCCATAGTAAACTGGATAAGGCATGGAAAACTTAGTTTGTGATACATTAGACCCTTTGAGATCCCCATTTGGATTAATTCCTTAACCTTCAGCTTCGAAACACCTTCAGTAATTAGCATCGTCCATCTTGTACCTTACACCACTATCCTTAATGAATACCTGCCTGATAAATCCATAGAAATCCATTCTAGTGTAACCAAGAACCTTGATATACCCAAACTCTCTGGACGAGCAAACTAAGATCATAAACCAAGTAATCAAGCGTATGAAACCGAGCCACGTCCCATTAGTGAAGGTTCCAAGCGAGAACCTGGATTCGCATGGGAGCATGAAAACCCGATACAGCAGACACATCTACACCCTTTATCCAAGATTTTGTATCTAAATTCTTGAATTTCGGGACGAAATTCCCTCTAACGGGGGGATAATGTAACAACCCGAAACTTTGCTTCCTCGCCGTAACCGTTCCGTCAAAACTTGTCTCAAGCAAATTGTTCCGATTTCGTCCTGAATTAGGTTAATTAAGTCAAAACCTTTATTATGACTTGGTAAGTATCCAAACATGTTGGAAACATGCAAAAACGTCCCAAACTAGTAATATGAAAAATTATAGTTTCGACCATATCGGGTAACGACAACTTAATCGGGTGCGACCCAAAGCATCGGTTAACGTTGGTATCGGGTAGAATTCCACCGTGTATCCAATTCAAACCATATTTAAAGTGAATTAAAACTCATTTGAAGCTTTTTCACTCTCTCTCTCTCTAACCTTTCTCCTAAAATCCATATTGTTAAGCCAAAAATCAACCATTTCAAGCCTTAAAACTCCAAGGTAAACATCCTAGCTCCTAGTATAACATCCTTAGGCTTCATTTTCGTGTTTCAATCATGGGACAAGACCATAAAAATGAGTTTACGGCCCTGAATCAGCCTTAGGCCGTAAACACATGTAATTGGGGTTTTTGAGCCATAAAACCCTTCCAAATCACCATAGGAGCTTAGATATGACTAAAGGAATTATTGGAATGGACTTGGAACACCTTGAATGTCAATTTTAAGGAGTAAACATGAGTTTACTGCCCAAGAACATGCTTGGGCCGTAAACTCATTTAAATGGGTGGTAAACTCCTCTTTTGGGTGTTAAAATGCAACTTACACACCCCTTAGGCTTTGGAATAAATTAAGGAACCAACCAAAAATCATTTAGAGGCCTTAAACATTTCATAACTCTCTAATTGATAGTTTACGGCCAGAACATATGATCCAGGGCCGTAAACTCCTAGATGTATGCCATTTGAAGCCCTAAACTCACCCATTGACTTATAAAAATTAGTCGAATCACTTGGGATAAATCAATGACCTTCAAAACAATTATAAATGATGTGGGTGAGAGTTTACGGCCGTAAACTCTTAGTTTACAGCCGTAAACTCATCAGTTAGTCCAAATGGTTGAAATAATTCCTTTATAATGTCTTAGAACCAAACGTAGCAACACCCTTCATTTGATTTAAGGCCATCTAGCACAATAAAACACCCCACCATGAGTTTACGGCCGTAAACTCATGGAGATGTGGTGTTTAGGCCGTAACACTCCCTAAGATTTTACCATTGGAGAGTAAACTCTAAATCCTAGTCATTCATGTCCTAAAACGCCACCCGGGTCACTTCAAACGCTCATTTTGGAGTGTTTTCGCGTCTTAGAATGTTCAAGTGTATCTAATTAGTTATTTAAATCTAATTATATATATATTGTGTATTATTTAATATTACATAGGAACCTCGCTCGTATTCAAGCCTCGGTTCGACGTTTAGCATCCCATTCGACACTTCCCGCGTCCGGTGAGTTCATACCCCTACCCTTTTTCAATGATTTTTCAATGTTTTCAGGGGGGGAATACAAGAAAGAGTACAAGAATATCTTGTACTTAAACTTATGATTTTAATTAAATGTTTTCATACTTGTACATTTTTAAGGATTGAAAACCCTTTTAGTGAACTGTTTTAACTTGCAGGGTTGTTTGTTTAAAACCGATTTTCAATTCTTATTATATAATGTCATATTGTATACTTCTCAGTTGAATGTTCATACTTATATTGATAGAAAACATAAAACATTGTAAAGTCTGTAATAAAATACCATAGGCACGAGTGTAAAAGTCAGACGCCATAAAGAACACATAAAACTTCATACACCTAGGCTCGAGTGTAAAGGACAACAGTCATTTGATAATATAGAACATTGTAATGTCTTTAGTAATGCACCTTGGCTCGAGTGTAAATGGATAGTCGTCATTAGAAAACGTAGAACATTTGTAATGTCCTTAATAATAACACCTAGGCCCGAGTGTAAAGGACAGGCATGTTAGACTTTTGTTAGTCGTAGATACTACTTTCCTAGTCGAAGAGTAAAGAGTGATCTTAAAGATTGGAGACACGTCCTCTGTAACACGTTCCGTGGCTCGAGAGTGGAGGACTACCCCTGTAACCAGAATCTCCGATCATAGGAGAGCGTGACTTGAGTGTATAGATCTATACGGGACTGCCAATCTCACATCTGGCTGCTAGCTACAGCCGAACCGAAAGGTTCAAGGGTGACGAAAGTCATAGAAAGGATGTTGACCCCGACTCGAGTCTTATCCAGTCTGAGTATGGTTAAGGACTCGCAATCTAGATTATTAACGCTTTAGATTCATTTTCTAGCTTTATGTACGTAGTAAAGCTAATGTATGTTCAAGGGTGACAGGCACACACATACACACATTCAGGAAAACATGGGGTTTTCCTATGGATAACATTGAATATAATCAGAACTGGTAATAGTTAGCACACTCAAAATTGGTAATAGCACACACACATTCAGGAAAACTTGGGGTTTTCCTATGAATAATAATGAACATAATCGGAATCAGTAACAGTTAGCTCATACGGAATCAGTAATAGTTCACACTTTCACACATAGGAAAATATAGGATTTTCCTGAGTAACAGTAGTTTGTAACCAGATAAGTGTAATAAGTTAAATAACTAAACTTTACAAATCATTTGAACAATCATGTTTTTATTGTATATCTTTTACATTACAATTTGGATTTGGTATCTCACTCTTAAGAAAATATGGGATTTTCTTGGTTAACCACTTTTTCAGGAAACTAAAGGAACTCGTTCTTTTCATAAAACAAACCGCTTATGAACTCACCAGCTTTATGCTGATTTTCAAACCGCTTGTATTCTCAAGTCCACTTTAGACAGGTACCCGACGGTCTCTTTTGGTGAAGACGGAATGCGTAGAAGATTCGTCTCTCTTTTGTTTAAACTATGTATTTTTGAAACTTGTACTACATTACTTTTCAACCGATTTAATGAAATCTATGTAATGTAATGTTTTGTGTTTTACTTCGCTTACTATGTACATTGGTTATGATTCACATGAAGTCACCTCCGCCCCGAGACGTTTCCGCCTTCCGTTTCGGGGTGTGACAAATAGCAAGGAAGTGATCGCTCTTCGTCAACCGGTCCACAATCACCTAAATTGGGTCGACACCTTGCGTGGTCCTTGGCAATTTGGTGATAAAATCCATGGAAAGCTACTCCCACTTCCACTGGGGAACCTCTAGTGGTTGCAACTTTCCATGAGGACGCTAGTGCTTGACTTTAACCTGACGATAGGTCAAGCACCTCTTGACTACCCTGGCAACGTCCCTCTTGATACAAGGCCACCAATAATCTTTCATCAAGTCCAAGTACATCTTAGCGGCTCTTGGATGGATCGAGAACCTCGATCTATGCACCTCCTCCATCAAAATACGAAGAGCTCCGCAAGTATAGGGCACCTAAATCCACCCTCAGAAAGTTATAAGCCCTCGACCATCCGTCGTAAACTCAGACACCTGCCCAATCACCCGCTCCTTCTTACGGTTCTCCGGTCTCATGGCCTCTATCTGGGCCTCTCGAATGGTATCCAAGACTGGAGTCATCACTATCATCCTCATACACACATCTTGTAACAACCCCAAACCTAATTCCGTTAAAAATCCCATTTTTCACTAACGGAACGTGTCACTATACGTTATGTTGTGTAATATTTGAAATCGTCAATATCCAAATGTCTAAATTTAAACATGGCTGGATATTATTCAAAGGAATATAACTCGTATGTGTAGACCCCGTTTAACCTAATAGAGTTATATTACCATTTCAACCACTTCACCCGGGTAAAAAGTTTTAACTCAGTTAACTTTAAACATCGGGTAGCCGTGTATCGGGTGCGATTCCCAAGACATATGCAATGGGTGTGCCCAACATTTGAACACTCATTTACTACACACCCACTCTCTCTCTCTACTTTCTCTCTCTAGACTCGAAAACGACCCCGATTCCGCTAATTTCCGACCTCCAAACGTAAGTACTCATCCTCTATCTTAATCTAGTCATGCTTCATTGAATTTAGGGGCCAAAAATCATAAAAATCAAGGACCATAAAGGAGTTTACGGCCTAAGAAGCTCCTTAGGCCGTAAACCCCCAAATCCAAGCCAAAGACCAAGTTTTTCCTTCTTGTGAGTTAGTATACTAATTAAGGCATATATCTAGAAGGGTTTGGACACTAAAACACAAGGATTTGATGCTTAAAAAGGAGTTTACGGCCCAAGCATGTGCTTAGGCCGTAAACACCTCAAACACCCCATAAATATATGTTTTAAGCCCCAAAAACACTTCTAGGGTGTTTGGTAAATTAGACTTGACTCCAAGGAAGGCTTAAGTGCATTAAACATCATCATTTGAACATAAAAAGTGGAGTTTACGGCCAAGGCTAAGCTTGGGCCGTAAACACCCAAACTTTCATGTCAAACAAGCCCCTAAACTACCCTAATGCATGAAAGGAATTTATCTAAGGCCTATGGAAGTGTGTTGTACCATTAAACACTTCATTTTGACACCAAATGAAGAGTTTACGGCCAAGGAAGTTCTTGGGCCGTAAACTCCCCATAAATATGTGCCAAATTGTTCCAAACTCACTATAGGGCCTTCTAGGATTTTTCTAAGCCATTTGGGACCATGTTGTACAAGTAAAACCTACATCTTGAAGGATTTATAGGAGTTTACGGCCCAAGAACAAGTCTTGGCCGTAAACTCCCCAAAAATGTCACAATTTATGATGTTAATCCTTCTCTTTTGGTCCAAAACACACACCACTAAATTAAGAAAGTGAAATAAGGCCATAAACACACATTTTGGAGTGTCACAAGAGTTTACGGCCAAGCCTAGGGGGGGGGGGCTTACCGCCGTAAACTCCCAAAGAATGGCTTTTAGGCCATAAACTCTAAGAGAGTGAACTCAAGGACCCTCCCGTAAATCATCCATAGCCTTGTACCACTCCCGGGAACCCTTTCTAGGCCTTAAAACCCCGAAAACGACACTAGAATGTCCAAATACTATAATGAAAAGCATAAGATGATTAACTTCTTGTAAAATACATATTTCATATGAAATTAGGGTCCTAAAAGGTGCTCAAGTGGTTATTTGGTACCAAACGCTCAATCGACACTATTACCCGATTTACCCGATTCACCCGATTTCCGCGACTTCAGGTGAGTTCATACCCATTTAATGTACCTTTCAAGTGTTTTACATGTTTTAGGGGGGAGATACAAGTTGCTTATAAATGTTATGTAAAGTTTTACAAAACGATTTCCGAGTTACAAGGATTAATCACATGTGATTCACTACTCTTAGTTTAAATCACATGTGATTTGTCCCTATGCCTTAAAAACAGGTTTTACCCTTTTCAAACTATTTTTAGACAGTGAATCAGAATGTAAATGTTCTTTTGGAAAATACTTTTATTAAAACAAATTGCTTATAAAATGTAACCACACTGATATATTTATATAAATAAGACTTGGAGGACTTAGGACCGATATCTCGCCTTATTTCCTGTTCTTGTTTGATTGTGGGCTTAGGGTAGTAGTTATCCGTCCGACTGTCGTTGATTTCTTGCTTATATAAAGTCTGTATATCAGTATGGGATACGATTATTACTGCTTTCACATAATGCTAAAGTCACTAACGTGCTAAGAAACATCCCCACTAAGATAACCATAATAGGTATGGTTAGAGTCGCTACCGCTACTACTCGCTGAAGTTATTACTATCTACACTATAATACTCACTATTACTCTACGATATACTAGTAAGGGAATACTCTATATTCAATACTAAAAGCTTACTACACTATAACCATAGAGTAAACACTAAACAAACATTAATACACTAAACCACTACGAGATACTCTATTCGCTATTCACTACGCCCGGAGTGTTCCAGACGGAGACGACTCTACATGTATAGATCTATACGGGGCAGACGATATTACATCCCGACTGTTAATCTCAGTCCGCGCCGTACAGGCCCAGGGATGCCACTACTTCACTATACTATGCATGACCGGGAAGGTCATGGGATCCTCTATTATCCTCACTATTGGTAATATACAAGGAATACCCTATAACTACCCTAAAATACTACACTAAATGCTAAACTGCATCCCGAAGTAAGTAAGTATCTATCACTAAAGGAAGCTTGCACCTCTATCACTGATTTACACGCTCAACCTGTTCCATCACACTTGTTATTTGGAGATTGCCAATGTATTTATAAAATAAACTGTTTTCAAAGGAATAAAGAATGCATACTTTTCACAGATTGTCACTTACAATGTTTTTCCTGGAAAATATGGGATTCTCTAAGTTTCTACTACTTATGAACGTAATGATACATTTTTAACACTAATGCTTTGTATACAAAAACTCACACTAAACTCTTATGAACTCACCAGCTTTATGCTGATAATCGTTTTCAAAATAACTTGTATCTTCAGGTCAAAGATAAACAGGTACAGACACAGCGTTTTTTTTTTTTTGAAAAGGTGGAGCACACAAGACCCATCTTTTATTTTTGATTTACTTTTGGGTGATTGTTAAACATTACAAACACGCATGTAATTAAATTCACTATGTAATACTATGGTTGTATGTTTCTTGTTTCTACTATTATGCAATTGTGATGATACTGTTCACTACGTCATCCACCCCGAAACGTATTCCGCCGTTATCGGTTTTGGGGTGTGACAGATTGGTATCAGAGCATTGTTTATAGTGAATCAAGTATATCAACCTATAAAAGATATACGAACCATAAACACTTCGGGACTAAAACACTCTGACCAAAAATATATATTGTTAAGTATCTAAAAGATCTAACTAAGTATATATACACAAACATCACTATGAAACACAGGAATCAGTATCATCCTAGAACAAAACAAAAGTATTAAGATTGTTGGGCAGCACAATTAGGTTTAGAGACATATAGTCACATTCAAGATGATGTAGCCTGATCAACTACGTTTTCCTGAGGGTGACTAGCATGTGCCTAAGTTCGGTTGTGATGTTGCAACAAGTCTAAAACTTACCAACAATACCACAATAACGCTAACATAAGAATACTATAGGAGTATTCTGTATCTCTAGATTATACGTATGTGTTAACAGCAAGGGTCGTTACTAGTAGGACAATAGTTGCTAAGTGGATACACCACGATTACATGTGATTGGGGCACTATAGACTCAGAATCTGCAGCCTTTCCTTCATTCCCTATTCTTGTTTGATTGGGGGTCTGGAGTTAGGGTGGTTTATTCGAAGGACTATCTTGCTTCGATTACATGTAATCGGTATGCACTACGCAAGTATTGGGTCAACTGGTAATGATTCCTTCTATAAGTATCTTAGAATAGTACGTCTATTAATCTTCTTTCCCCCTTTCTCGCGTAGATAGCATGGCTGGCTTCCACCTACCCGGCGATCCGTACTTTCCGAACCAGGGCAATGGATGATGGCTCGAAGAAGAGTCTGACGACGATCACCCTATTCCTTTGGATGATCATCATGCTGAAGGCTTCTCGGATAGCTCGAGCTCCGAGCCAGAAGTCAACAACCAACCTCCTGATGCCCCGAACCCTAACCCCCGACCCGCATTTCAGGGCCCCACTCCTATGTGGGCAATGTCCTTGCATCGATGGAGCGAGGAGCAGGGTCAGCCCTTGCCTTACAATGGAGACCGAAGTTTCTACAACGTAAGCGAAGGAGGATCGGCAGATCGGGTTCTACCCATCATGATCCGAAGGATTGCCAGGAATGTTGAACAAGGTCAAGCAGCTATTGGTCGAGTTGTAGAAGTGGATGCCAACTCAAACCTCAACACTGTTCGCATCCGCCAACTCGAAGAAGCCATGGACAGGACAAGGAGGACCAACGAGGCTTTTCAGCATCAACTGGCTGCATCCCGAGCTGAAGTTAGGGAACTCCGAGCACACCAAAGGGCTCATGATCGACACCTTCAAGAAGTCATGCGTCAACTGGAGGATCTGAGGATTCGCCCGACAAGCAACCGCCGCCAGTAGAAGACGTCTAGTTACCTCACTCTTTTGTTTAAAGGACTAGCCTTTTATCTCTATGTTCTGTAGGTCTCTTGTCTGTAAACATTCCTAGTTTAAAAAGTACTCTAGTTGAACCTCTAAACTGCCAACATTCTCTCTATGGTATGATGTAAGACCTACTGCCAGGTCAATTTTCATGAACTTGTGTTGCATCATTAATACCAGTATATTGGCAGATGATTTCTCTATTACTATAACTCTTACCCTGATCTTGGATTATGTTGATTTAATCCACGAAACACTCCATTCATATTCGCAATAGGCTCTTACTATTGCTATCATTTCTATGATCTTCCAGTAAAGGATGCCTCCACGAAAGCGTCCCAGCAGAGGAAGACCTGAAACTCAAACCCCTCCTCCACCACCTCCCCCTCCGCAGTTCGATCCGGTGTTGTTCCAAGCGGCTGTGACTGCGGCCGTAACAGCAGCCATGGCCCAAATGAACTCGGGTGATGCGAGCGGTGGAAATTCTAGGTTTGGTGAAGTCCACCAACGAGTACAGGGATGCACTTATAAGGACTTCATGAATTGTAAACCTGCCTTTTTCGATGGTACCGAAGGAATTCTGGCGTTGTCCCAATGGTTCGAAAGGACCGAAGCTGTATTCGAAATGTGCTCTTGACCCGAGGAGAGAAAAATCAAGTTCGCTACTGCTACCCTCACTAACAGGGCTTTGTCATGGTGGAACGGCCATGTCAACGCACTCTCCTTGGTCACAGCCAATGCCATGGGCTGGGACACTCTGAAAGATCTTATGAGAGGAGAGTACTGCCCAAGGGGCGAAGTTCAGAAGCTTGAGGAAGAACTCTGGAACCTCAAGATGCAGGGGACCGACATAACGGCTTATACGGCCAGGTTTTGCGACTTGGCGGCTATGTGTCCCAACATGATCCCCTCTGAAAGCAAGAAGATTGAACGTTACATCTGGGGTTTAGTGCCCCCGTATCGAGGAAATGTTCTGGCTTCACGCCCTACCACTTTCGACAGCGCCAAGGAGTTGGCCCAGAGTCTGATCAATCACGAAATCTCCTCCACTCCAGCAACAACAACCACAACAACCACTGCACCATCCGGGTCATCCGACAGGAAGAGGAAACGATGGGATAAGAAGAAAGGCAAGAAAACTCAAACCGCCTCTAAGGATCAGCAAATTGTGGCGGTTCATGCTGCCACCATCCCAGCCGCACCAGCTGCTCCAGTCCCACCAAAGGCTTACAGTGGGAACTTGCCTAAATGTCCCAAGTGCCCTTTTCACCACAACGGTCCATGCCGTGAATTGCAGTGTTCCAACTGCGGGCGGAAGGGCCATACTGTTCGGTTTTGCAAGGCCCCTCCCAAACCTATCACACAAGTTCCTGGTACGGGAGTGACACCAACTTGTTATGGCTGTGGTGAAGCGGGCCACTTTAAGAAGAACTGTCCGAAAGCTGCAAATGCTGGGGGAACTGGAAGGTTACTTGCTATCGGTCACAATGAAGCAGTAGCCGATCCCACAGTGGTCACGGGTACGTTTCTTCTCAACAACTCTTATGCCTGTGTCTTATTCGATAGTGGTGCAGAAAGAAGCTTCAAAAATCAAAACTTTAAACACTTACTCAAACAAACCCCTCAACCACTAAAAGAAACATTCGTCGTAGAAATGGCTAATGGGAAAACAGAAAGCTCTAACGAAATCTATATAGGTTGTACTCTCACGTTAGATGATCACCCCTTTTTAATTGATCTTATACCAGTCTCAATCAAAAATTTCGATGCCATTGTTGGTATGGATTGGCTAAGCCTTCACTACGCCGACATTCTGTGCTCCGAGAAAGCCATTCGCCTGAACTTTCCGAATCGAGAGGCCCTAGTGGTATACGGAGATAAGCCAAGTACAAACCTTCGTATCATCTCTAGTATTCAGGCTCAGAAATACTTGCGCAAGGAATATCGCGCCTTTCTTGCTCACGTCGTCGACACTAACCAGAAATCGAAAGATCCAAAAGACATTCCAGTAGTGTGCGATTTTCCTGATGTCTTTCCGGAGGATCTCCCAGGCCTACCTCCTAAACGACAAGTTGAATTCAGAATCGACCTAATCCCAGGAGCTACCCCCGTAGCTAAGTCGCCCTACCGCCTAGCGCCCGCCGAAATGCAAGAACTATCCGGTCAACTCAACGAACTGCTTAGCAAGGGTTTTATAAGACCGAGCTTCTCACCTTGGGGAGCTCCGGTCTTCTTCGTGAAGAAAAAGGATGGGTCGTTTCGGATGTGCATCGATTATAGGGAACTCAATAAACTCACGATCAAAAATCGCTATCCTCTCCCTCATATCGACGACCTATTCGATCAACTCCAAGGAGCAAGTTACTTCTCCAAGATTGATCTTAGATCGGGGTATCATCAATTACGGGTGTTAGAGGAAGATGTTCCGAAGACAGCCTTCCGAACCCGCTACGGGCATTTTGAGTTCGTGGTGATGCCCTTTGGACTGACTAACGCCCCCGCAGTATTCATGGACTTGATGAATAGGGTATGTCGTCCATATCTAGATCAGTTCGTCATCGTCTTTATTGACGACATCCTTGTCTACTCTCGGAGCGAGGAAGAGCACAGAAGCCATTTACGATTAGTCCTGGAAACCCTGCGATCCGAGAAGTTGTATGCGAAGTTCTCTAAGTGCGAGTTTTAGATCCGAAGAGTTGAATTCTTAGGGCACGTGGTCAGCGAAGACGGAATCCACGTGGACCCCTCCAAAATCAAGGCTATTGAGAACTGGTCAGCACCAAAGACGCCTATGGAAATTCGTCAATTTCTAGGCCTCGCGGGTTACTACCGTCGATTCATCCAAAATTTCTCTCGGATTGCGAAACCTCTCACCATGCTAACACAGAAGGGTGTATCATTCGACTGGGAAGAGAAACAGGAGAAGGCATTTCAGACCCTGAAACGAGCCCTATGCACCGCACCAGTATTATCCCTTCCCGAGGGGAGAGAAGATTTCGTCGTATACTGTGATGCATCCAACCAGGGGCTCGGTTGTGTCTTGATACAACGAGGCAAGGTTATCGCCTATGCCTCGAGACAGCTAAAGAACCATGAAGTGAACTACACTACTCACGACCTCGAGTTAGGAGCGGTCGTCTTCGCACTAAAAATCTGGAGACACTACTAGTATGGGACGAAGAGTGTGGTGTACACTGATCATAAAAGCCTCCAACATATACTGAACCAGAAAGAACTCAACATGAGACAGCGTCGATGGGTCGAGTTACTTAACGATTACGACTGTGAAATTAGATATCATCCGGGGAAAGCCAACGTAGTAGCAGACGCCCTGAGCAGAAAAGAATATTCCGGACGAAGGACCAAGTCGTTGACAATGACTATACACTCACATCTATCCACACAGATCAAAGAGGCTCAGTTGGAAGCTCTAAAGCCTGGAAACGTGACGGGAGAATTCCTGCGTGGAATGAAGAAAAATCTGGAGGTTAAGGGTGACGGAGCCTATTACTTTATGGACCGAATCTGGACTCCACGCCATGGAGGTTTTAGGGATTTGGTTATGAGAGAAGCACACAACACTCGTTACTCCGTCCACCCGGGTTCGGATAAGATGTATCTGCATCTCAAAAAGCTATACTGGTGGCCGAACATGAAAGCAGAGATCGCTACCTTTGTAGGTAAGTGCCTTACTTGCGCGAAGGTCAAAGTAGAATGTCAAAAGCCATCAGGACTCCTCCAACAACCAGAAATACTAGAATGGAAGTGGGAGCGAATCACAATGGACTTCATCACCAAGCTGCCCAAGACAGCAGGCGGATTAGATACCATATGGGTCATCGTTGACAGGTTGACCAAGTCCGCCCACTTCCTACCCATCAAGGAGACGGATAAGATGGAAAAGCTCACTAGGACTTATATAAAAGAAATAGTGCGATTGCATGGCGTCCCTATATCTATTATATCAGACAGAGATAGTAGATTCACCTCTAGATTTTGGGAATCATTACAAAAGGCGCTAGGGACGAGGCTGGATATGAGTACAGCCTACCATCCGCAGACTGATGGACAAAGTGAGAGGACGATCCAAACATTAGAAGACATGCTGCGAGCTTGTGTGATCGACTTCGGGAAATTGTGGGATACACACTTACCTCTTGTGGAGTTTTCCTACAACAATAGTTATCACACGAGCATCAAGGCAGCTCCATTCGAAGCTCTCTACGGCCGAAAGTGCAGATCCCCGTTGTGCTGGGCCGAGGTGGGAGACACTCAGTTAGCTAAAGGACGAGTTCCTGATAGCGCCCTCACTGGTCCAGAGATCATTCGAGAGACGACCGAGAAGATTGTATAGATACGTGAATGACTAAAAGCCGCTAGGGATCGACAGAAAAGCTACGCCGACAAACGAAGAAAACCCTTGGAATTCCAGGTCGGAGACCGAGTCCTTCTGAATGTCTCGCCCTGGAAGGGCACGATACGCTTCAGGAAGCGTGGAAAGTTAAACCGAAGGTACATAGGGCCTTTTGAGATTCTTGCCAGAATCGGCCCTGTAGCTTACAAACTAAACTTACCCCGCGAGCTAAGTAACATACATCCGACCTTCCACGTCTCAAACTTGAAGAAATGTCTGTCTGACGAGACTCTCGTGATTCCCCTCGACGAGATCGAGCTCAACGAGAGCCTCAACTTCGTGGAAGAGCCTGCGGAGGTTTTGGATCGTGAAGTAAAACGGACAAAACAAAGCCGCATCCCAATTGTGAAGGTTCGGTGGAACGCCAAGCGGGGACCGGAATTCACTTGGGAGCGCGAGGATCAAATGAAACTCAAATACCCTCATCTCTTCGCTTAGTAGTATTGTAATATCGTATATGGTTGTATTCTAAATTTCGGGACGAAATTCCCCTAACGGGGGGATGATGTAACAACCCCAAACCTAATTCCGTTAAAAATCCCATTTTTCACTAACGGGACGTGTCACTATACGTTATGTTGTGTAATATTTGAAATCGTCAATATCCGAATGTCTAAATTTAAACATGGCTGGATATTATTCAAAGGAATATAACTCGTATGTGTAGACCCCGTTTAACCTAATAGAGTTATATTACCATTTCAACCACTTCACCCGGGTAAAAAGTTTTAACTCAGTTAACTTTAAACATCGGGTAGCCGTGTATCGGGTGCGATTCCCAAGACATATGCAATGGGTGTGCCCAACATTTGAACACTCATTTACTACACACCCACTCTCTCTCTCTCTAGTTTCTCTCTCTAGACTCGAAAACGACCCCGATTCCGCTAATTTCCGACCTCCAAACGTAAGTACTCATCCTCTATCTTAATCTAGTCATGCTTCATTGAATTTAGGGGCCAAAAATCATAAAAATCAAGGACCATAAAGGAGTTTACGACCTAAGAAGCTCCTTAGGCCGTAAACCCCCAAATCCAAGCCAAAGACCAAGTTTTTCCTTCTTGTGAGTTAGTATACTAATTAAGGCATATATCTAGAAGGGTTTGGACACTAAAACACAAGGATTTGATGCTTAAAAAGGAGTTTACGGCCCAAGCATGTGCTTAGGCCGTAAACACCTCAAACACCCCATAAATATATGTTTTAAGCCCCAAAAACACTTGTAGGGTGTTTGGTAAATTAGACTTGACTCCAAGGAAGGCTTAAGTGCATTAAACATCATCATTTGAACATAAAAAGTGGAGTTTACGGCCAAGGCTAAGCTTGGGCCGTAAACACCCAAACTTTCATGTCAAACAAGCCCCTAAACTACCCTAATGCATGAAAGGAATTTATCTAAGGCCTATGGAAGTCTGTTGTACCATTAAACACTTCATTTTGACACCAAATGAAGAGTTTACGGACAAGGATGTTCTTGGGCCGTAAACTCCCCATAAATATGTGCCAAATTGTTCCAAACTCACTATAGGGCCTTCTAGGATTTTTCTAAGCCATTTGGGACCATGTTGTACAAGTAAAACCTACATCTTGAAGGATTTATAGGAGTTTACGGCCCAAGAACAAGTCTTGGCCGTAAACTCCCCAAAAATGTCACAATTTATGATGTTAATCCTTCTCTTTTAGTCCAAAACACACACCACTAAATTAAGAAAGTGAAATAAGGCCATAAACACACATTTTGGAGTGTCACAAGAGTTTACGGCCAAGCCTAGGGGGGGGGGGCTTACGGCCGTAAACTCCCAAAGAATGGCTTTTAGGCCATAAACTCTAAGAGAGTGAACTCAAGGACCCTCCCGTAAATCATCCATAGCCTTGTACCACTCCCGGGAACCCTTTCTAGGCCTTAAAACCCCGAAAACGACACTAGAATGTCCAAATACTATAATGAAAAGCATAAGATGATTAACTTCTTGTAAAATACATATTTCATATGAAATTAGGGTCCTAAAAGGTGCTCAAGTGGTTATTTGGTACCAAACGCTCAATCGACACTATTACCCGATTTACCCGATTCACCCGATTTCCGCGACTTCAGGTGAGTTCATACCCCTTTAATGTACCTTTCAAGTGTTTTACATGTTTTAGGGGGGAGATACAAGTTGCTTATAAATGTTATGTAAAGTTTTACAAAACGATTTCCGAGTTACAAGGATTAATCACATGTGATTCACTACTCTTAGTTTAAATCACATGTGATTTGTCCCTATGCCTTAAAAACAGGTTTTACCCTTTTCAAACTATTTTTAGACAGTGAATCAGAATGTAAATGTTCTTTTGGAAAATACTTTTATTAAAACAAATTGCTTATAAAATGTAACCACACTGATATATTTATATAAATAAGACTTGGAGGACTTAGGACCGATATCTCGCCTTATTTCCTGTTCTTGTTTGATTGTGGGCTTAGGGTAGTAGTTATCCGTCCGACTGTCGTTGATTTCTTGCTTATATAAAGTCTGTATATCAGTATGGGATACGATTATTACTGCTTTCACATAATGCTAAAGTCACTAACGTGCTAAGAAACATCCCCACTAAGATAACCATAATAGGTATGGTTAGAGTCGCTACCGCTACTACTCGCTGAAGTTATTACTATCTACACTATAATACTCACTATTACTCTACGATATACTAGTAAGGGAATACTCTATATTCAATACTAAAAGCTTACTACACTATAACCATAGAGTAAACACTAAACAAACATTAATACACTAAACAACTACGAGATACTCTATTCGCTATTCACTACGCCCGGAGTGTTCCAGAAGGAGACGACTCTACATGTATAGATCTATACGGGGCAGACGATATTACATCCCGACTGTTAATCTCAGTCCGCGCCGTACAGGCCCAGGGATGCCACTACTTCACTATACTATGCATGACCGGGAAGGTCATGGGATCCTCTATTATCCTCACTATTGGTAATATACAAGGAATACCCTATAACTACCCTAAAATACTACACTAAATGCTAAACTGCATCCCGAAGTAAGTAAGTATCTATCACTAAAGGAAGCTTGCACCTCTATCACTGATTTACAGGCTCAACCTGTTCCATCACACTTGTTATTTGGAGATTGCCAATGTATTTATAAAATAAACTGTTTTCAAAGGAATAAAGAATGCATACTTTTCACAGATTGTCACTTACAATGTTTTTCCTGGAAAATATGGGATTCTCTAAGTTTCTACTACTTATGAACGTAATGATACATTTTTAACACTAATGCTTTGTATACAAAAACTCACACTAAACTCTTATGAACTCACCAGCTTTATGCTGATAATCGTTTTCAAAATAACTTGTATCTTCAGGTCAAAGATAAACAGGTACAGACGCAGCGTTTTTTTTTTGAAAAGGTGGAGCACACAAGACCCATCTTTTATTTTTGATTTACTTTTGGGTGATTGTTAAACATTACAAAACACGCATGTAATTAAATTCACTATGTAATACTATGGTTGTATGTTTCTTGTTTCTACTATTATGCAATTGTGATGATACTGTTCACTACGTCATCCACCCCGAAACGTATTCCGCCGTTATCGGTTTTGGGGTGTGACAGATTGGTATCAGAGCATTGTTTATAGTGAATCAAGTATATCAACCTATAAAAGATATACGAACCATAAACACTTCGGGACTAAAACACTCTGACCAAAAATATATACTGTTAAGTATCTAAAAGATCTAACTAAGTATATATATACACACATCACTATGAAACACAGGAATCAGTATCATCCTAGAACAAAACAAAAGTATTAAGATTGTTGGGCAGCACAATTGGGTTTAGAGACATATAGTCACATTCAGGATGATGTAGCCTGATCAACTATGTTTTCCTGAGGGTGACTAGCATGTGCCTAAGTTCGGTTGTGATGTTGCAACAAGTCTAAAACTTACCAACAATACCACAATAACGCTAACATAAGAATACTATAGGAGTATTCTGTATCTCTAGATTATACGTATGTGTTAACAGCAAGGGTCGTTACTAGTAGGACAATAGTTGCTAAGTGGATACACCACGATTACATGTGATTGGGGCACTATAGACTCAGAATCTGCAGCCTTTGCTTCATTCCCTGTTCTTGTTTGATTGGGGGTCTGGAGTTAGGGTGGTTTATTCGAAGGACTATCTTGCTTCGATTACATGTAATCGGTATGCACTACGCAAGTATTGGGTCAACTGGTAATGATTCCTTCTATAAGTATCTTAGAATAGTACGTCTATTAATCTTCTTTCCCCCTTTCTCGCGTAGATAGCATGGCTGGCTTCCACCTACCCGGCGATCCGTACTTTCCGAACCAGGGCAATGGAGGATGGCTCGAAGAAGAGTCTGACGACGATCACCCTATTCCTTTGGATGATCATCATGCTGAAGGCTTCTCGGATAGCTCGAGCTCCGAGCCAGAAGTCAACAACCAACCTCCTGATGCCCCGAACCCTAACCCCCGACCCGCAT
Source organism: Lactuca serriola (assembly GCF_051521515.1). Lineage (NCBI taxonomy): Eukaryota > Viridiplantae > Streptophyta > Magnoliopsida > Asterales > Asteraceae > Lactuca > Lactuca serriola. Next base: position 312,557,459 of record NC_136410.1, on the reverse strand, counting down.
TTCAGGGCCCCACTCCTATGTGGGAAATGTCCTTGCATCGATGGAGCGAGGAGCAGGGTCAGCCCTTGCCTTACAATGGAGACCGAAGTTTCTACAACGTAAGCGAAGGAGGATTGGTAGATCAGGTTCTACCCATCATGATCCGAAGGATTGCCAGGAATGTTGAACAAGGTCAAGCAGCTATTGGTCGAGTTGTAGAAGTGGATGCCAACTCAAACCTCAACACTGTTCGCATCCGCCAACTCGAAGAAGCCATGGACAGGACAAGGAGGACCAACGAGGCTTTGCAGCATCAACTGGCTGCATCCCGAGCTGAAGTTAGGGAACTCCGAGCACACCAAAGGGCTCATGATCGACACCTTCAAGAAGTCATGCGTCAACTGGAGGATCTGAGGATTCGCCCGACAAGCAACCGCCGCCAGTAGAAGACGTCTAGTTACCTCACTCTTTTGTTTAAAGGACTAGCCTTTTATCTCTATGTTCCGTAGGTCTCTTGTCTGTAAACATTCCTAGTTTAAAAAGTACTCTAGTTGAACCTCTAAACTGCCAACATTCTCTCTATGGTATGATGTAAGACCTACTGCCAGGTCAATTTTCATGAACTTGTGTTGCATCATTAATACCAGTATATTGGCAGATGATTTCTCTATTACTATAACTCTTACCCTGATCTTGGATTATGTTGATTTAATCCACGAAACACTCCATTCATATTCGCAATAGGCTCTTACTATTGCTATCATTTCTATGATCTTCCAGTAAAGGATGCCTCCACGAAAGCGTCCCAGCAGAGGAAGACCTGAAACTCAAACCCCTCCTCCACCACCTCCCCCTCCGCAGTTCGATCCGGTGTTGTTCCAAGCGGCTGTGACTGCGGCCGTAACAGCAGCCATGGCCCAAATGAACTCGGGTGATGCGAGCGGTGGAAATTCTAGGTTTGGTGAAGTCCACCAACGAGTACAGGGATGCACTTATAAGGACTTCATGAATTGTAAACCTGCCTTTTTCGATGGTACCGAAGGAATTCTGGCGTTGCCCCAATGGTTCGAAAGGACCGAAGCTGTATTCGAAATGTGCTCTTGTCCCGAGGAGAGCAAAATCAAGTTCGCTACTGCTACCCTCACTAACAGGGCTTTGTCATGGTGGAACGGCCATGTCAACGCACTCTCCTTGGTCACAGCCAATGCCATGGGCTGGGACACTCTGAAAGATCTTATGAGAGGAGAGTACTGCCCTAGGGGCGAAGTTCAGAAGCTTGAGGAAGAACTCTGGAACCTCAAGATGCAGGGGACCGACATAACGGCTTATACGGCCAGGTTTTGCGACTTGGCGGCTATGTGTCCCAACATGATCCCCTCTGAAAGCAAGAAGATTGAACGTTACATCTGGGGTTTAGTGCCCCCGTATCAAGGAAATGTTCTGGCTTCACGCCCTACCACTTTCGACAGCGCCAAGGAGTTGGCCCAGAGTCTGATCAATCACGAAATCTCCTCCACTCCAGCAACAACAACCACAACAACCACTGCACCATCCGGGTCATCCGACAGGAAGAGGAAACGATGGGATAAGAAGAAAGGCAAGAAAACTCAAACCGCCTCTAAGGATCAGCAAATTGTGGCGGTTCATGCTGCCACCATCCCAGCCGCACCAGCTGCTCCAGTCCCACCAAAGGCTTACAGTGGGAACTTTCCTAAATGTCCCAAGTGCCCTTTTCACCACAACGGTCCATGCCGTGAATTGCAGTGTTCCAACTGCGGGCGGAAGGGCCATACTGTTCGGTTTTGCAAGGCCCCTCCCAAACCTATCACACAAGTTCCTGGTACGGGAGTGACACCAACTTGTTATGGCTGTGGTGAAGCGGGCCACTTTAAGAAGAACTGTCCGAAAGCTGCAAATGCTGGGGGAACTGGAAGGTTACTTGCTATCGGTCACAATGAAGCAGTAGCCGATCCCACAGTGGTCACGGGTACGTTTCTTCTCAACAACTCTTATGCCTGTGTCTTATTCGATAGTGGTGCAGAAAGAAGCTTCATAAATCAAAACTTTAAACACTTACTCAAACAAACCCCTCAACCACTAAAAGAAACATTCGTCGTAGAAATGGCTAATGGGAAAACAGAAAGCTCTAACGAAATCTATATAGGTTGTACTCTCACGTTAGATGATCACCCCTTTTTAATTGATCTTATACCAGTCTCAATCAAAAATTTCGATGCCATTGTTGGTATGGATTGGCTAAGCCTTCACTACGCCGACATTCTGTGCTCCGAGAAAGCCATTCGCCTGAACTTTCCGAATCGAGAGGCCCTAGTGGTATACGGAGATAAGCCAAGTACAAACCTTCGTATCATCTCTAGTATTCAGGCTCAGAAATACTTGCGCAAGGAATATCGCGCCTTTCTTGCTCACGTCGTCGACACTAACCAGAAATCGAAAGATCCAAAAGACATTCCAGTAGTATGCGATTTTCCTGATGTCTTTCCGGAGGATCTCCCAGGCCTACCTCCTAAACGACAAGTTGAATTCAGAATCGACCTAATCCCAGGAGCTACCCCCGTAGCTAAGTCGCCCTACCGCCTAGCGCCCGCCGAAATGCAAGAACTATCCGGTCAACTCAACGAACTGCTTAGCAAGGGTTTTATAAGACCGAGCTTCTCACCTTGGGGAGCTCCGGTCTTGTTCGTGAAGAAAAAGGATGGGTCGTTTCGGATGTGCATCGATTATAGGGAACTCAATAAACTCACGATCAAAAATCGCTATCCTCTCCCTCGTATCGACGACCTATTCGATCAACTCCAAGGAGCAAGTTACTTCTCCAAGATTGATCTTAGATCGGGGTATCATCAATTACGGGTGTTAGAGGAAGATGTTCCGAAGACAGCCTTCCGAACCCGCTACGGGCATTTTGAGTTCGTGGTGATGCCCTTTGGACTGACTAACGCCCCCGCATTATTCATGGACTTGATGAATAGGGTATGTCGTCCATATCTAGATCAGTTCGTCATCGTCTTTATTGACGACATCCTTGTCTACTCTCGGAGCGAGGAAGAGCACAGAAGCCATTTACGATTAGTCCTGGAAACCCTGCGATCCGAGAAGTTGTATGCGAAGTTCTCTAAGTGCGAGTTTTGGATCCGAAGAGTTGAATTCTTAGGGCACGTGGTCAGCGAAGACGGAATCCACGTGGACCCCTCCAAAATCAAGGCTATTGAGAACTGGTCAGCACCAAAGACGCCTACGGAAATTCGTCAATTTCTAGGCCTCGCGGGTTACTACCGTCGATTCATCCAAAATTTTTCTCGGATTGCGAAACCTCTCACCATGCTAACACAGAAGGGTGTATCATTCGACTGGGAAGAGAAACAGGAGAAGGCATTTCAGACCCTGAAACGAGCCCTATGCACCGCACCAGTATTATCCCTTCCCGAGGGGAGAGAAGATTTCGTCGTATACTGTGATGCATCCAACCAGGGGCTCGGTTGTGTCTTGATACAACGAGGCAAGGTTATCGCCTATGCCTCGAGACAGCTAAAGAACCATGAAGTGAACTACACTACTCACGACCTCGAGTTAGGAGCGGTCGTCTTCGCACTAAAAATCTGGAGACACTACTAGTATGGGACGAAGAGTGTGGTGTACACTGATCATAAAAGCCTCCAACATATACTGAACCAGAAAGAACTCAACATGAGACAGCGTCGATGGGTCGAGTTACTTAACGATTACGACTGTGAAATTAGATATCATCCGGGGAAAGCCAACGTAGTAGCAGACGCCCTGAGCAGAAAAGAATATTCCGGACGAAGGACCAAGTCGTTGACAATGACTATACACTCACATCTATCCACACAGATCAAAGAGGCTCAGTTGGAAGCTCTAAAGCCTGGAAACGTGACGGGAGAATTCCTGCGTGGAATGAAGAAAAATCTGGAGGTTAAGGGTGACGGAGCCTATTACTTTATGGACCGAATCTGGACTCCACGCCATGGAGGTTTTAGGGATTTGGTTATGAGAGAAGCACACAACACTCGTTACTCCGTCCACCCGGGTTCGGATAAGATGTATCTGCATCTCAAAAAGCTATACTGGTGGCCGAACATGAAAGCAGAGATCGCTACCTTTGTAGGTAAGTGCCTTACTTGCGCGAAGGTCAAAGTAGAATGTCAAAAGCCATCAGGACTCCTCCAACAACCAGAAATACTAGAATGGAAGTGGGAGCGAATCACAATGGACTTCATCACCAAGCTGCCCAAGACAGCAGGCGGATTAGATACCATATGGGTCATCGTTGACAGGTTGACCAAGTCCGCCCACTTCCTACCCATCAAGGAGACGGATAAGATGGAAAAGCTCACTAGGACTTATATAAAAGAAATAGTGCGATTGCATGGCGTCCCTATATCTATTATATCAGACAGAGATAGTAGATTCACCTCTAGATTTTGGGAATCATTACAAAAGGCGCTAGGGACGAGGCTGGATATGAGTACAGCCTACCATCCGCAGACTGATGGACAAAGTGAGAGGACGATCCAAACATTAGAAGACATGCTGCGAGCTTGTGTGATCGACTTCGGGAAATTGTGGGATACACACTTACCTCTTGTGGAGTTTTCCTACAACAATAGTTATCACACGAGCATCAAGGCAGCTCCATTCGAAGCTCTCTACGGCCGAAAGTGCAGATCCCCGTTGTGCTGGGCCGAGGTGGGAGACACTCAGTTAGCTAAAGGACGAGTTCCTGATAGCGCCCTCACTGGTCCAGAGATCATTCGAGAGACGACCGAGAAGATTGTATAGATACGTGAATGACTAAAAGCCGCTAGGGATCGACAGAAAAGCTACGCCGACAAACGAAGAAAACCCTTGGAATTCCAGGTCGGAGACCGAGTCCTTCTGAATGTCTCGCCCTGGAAGGGCACGATACGCTTCAGGAAGCGTGGAAAGTTAAACCGAAGGTACATAGGGCCTTTTGAGATTCTTGCCAGAATCGGCCCTGTAGCTTACAAACTAAACTTACCCCGCGAGCTAAGTAACATACATCCGACCTTCCACGTCTCAAACTTGAAGAAATGTCTGTCTGACGAGACTCTCGTGATTCCCCTCGACGAGATCGAGCTCAACGAGAGCCTCAACTTCGTGGAAGAGCCTGCGGAGGTTTTGGATCGTGAAGTAAAACGGACAAAACAAAGCCGCATCCCAATTGTGAAGGTTCGGTGGAACGCCAAGCGGGGACCGGAATTCACTTGGGAGCGCGAGGATCAAATGAAACTCAAATACCCTCATCTCTTCGCTTAGTAGTATTGTAATATCGTATATGGTTGTATTCTAAATTTCGGGACGAAATTCCCCTAACGGGGGGATGATGTAACAACCCCAAACCTAATTCCGTTAAAAATCCCATTTTTCACTAACGGGACGTGTCACTATACGTTATGTTGTGTAATATTTGAAATCGTCAATATCCGAATGTCTAAATTTAAACATGGCTGGATATTATTCAAAGGAATATAACTCGTATGTGTAGACCCCGTTTAACCTAATAGAGTTATATTACCATTTCAACCACTTCACCCGGGTAAAAAGTTTTAACTCAGTTAACTTTAAACATCGGGTAGCCGTGTATCGGGTGCGATTCCCAAGACATATGCAATGGGTGTGCCCAACATTTGAACACTCATTTACTACACACCCACTCTCTCTCTCTCTCTACTTTCTCTCTCTAGACTCGAAAACGACCCCGATTCCGCTAATTTCCGACCTCCAAACGTAAGTACTCATCCTCTATCTTAATCTAGTCATGCTTCATTGAATTTAGGGGCCAAAAATCATAAAAATCAAGGACCATAAAGGAGTTTACGGCCTAAGAAGCTCCTTAGGCCGTAAACCCCCAAATCCAAGCCAAAGACCAAGTTTTTCCTTCTTGTGAGTTAGTATACTAATTAAGGCATATATCTAGAAGGGTTTGGACACTAAAACACAAGGATTTGATGCTTAAAAAGGAGTTTACGGCCCAAGCATGTGCTTAGGCCGTAAACACCTCAAACACCCCATAAATATATGTTTTAAGCCCCAAAAACACTTCTAGGGTGTTTGGTAAATTAGACTTGACTCCAAGGAAGGCTTAAGTGCATTAAACATCATCATTTGAACATAAAAAGTGGAGTTTACGGCCAAGGCTAAGCTTGGGCCGTAAACACCCAAACTTTCATGTCAAACAAGCCCCTAAACTACCCTAATGCATGAAAGGAATTTATCTAAGGCCTATGGAAGTGTGTTGTACCATTAAACACTTCATTTTAACACCAAATGAAGAGTTTACGGCCAAGGATGTTCTTGGGCCGTAAACTCCCCATAAATATGTGCCAAATTGTTCCAAACTCACTATAGGGCCTTCTAGGATTTTTCTAAGCCATTTGGGACCATGTTGTACAAGTAAAACCTACATCTTGAAGGATTTATAGGAGTTTACGGCCCAAGAACAAGTCTTGGCCATAAACTCCCCAAAAATGTCACAATTTATGATGTTAATCCTTCTCTTTTGGTCCAAAACACACACCACTAAATTAAGAAAGTGAAATAAGGCCATAAACACACATTTTGGAGTGTCACAAGAGTTTACGGCCAAGCCTAGGGGGGGGGGGGGGGGGCTTACGGCCGTAAACTCCCAAAGAATGGCTTTTAGGCCATAAACTCTATGAGGGTGAACTCAAGGACCCTCCCGTAAATCATCCATAGCCTTGTACCACTCCCGGGAACCCTTTCTAGGCCTTAAAACCCCGAAAACGACACTAGAATGTCCAAATACTATAATGAAAAGCATAAGATGATTAACTTCTTGTAAAATACATATTTCATATGAAATTAGGGTCCTAAAAGGTGCTCAAGTGGTTATTTGGTACCAAACGCTCAATCGACACTATTACCCGATTTACCCGATTCACCCGATTTCCGCGACTTCAGGTGAGTTCATACCCCTTTAATGTACCTTTCAAGTGTTTTACATGTTTTAGGGGGGAGATACAAGTTGCTTATAAATGTTATGTAAAGTTTTACAAAACGATTTCCGAGTTACAAGGATTAATCACATGTGATTCACTACTCTTAGTTTAAATCACATGTGATTTGTCCCTATGCCTTAAAAACAGGTTTTACCCTTTTCAAACTATTTTTAGACAGTGAATCAGAATGTAAATGTTCTTTTGGAAAATACTTTTATTAAAACAAATTGCTTATAAAATGTAACCACACTGATATATTTATATAAATAAGACTAGGAGGACTTAGGACCGATATCTCGCCTTATTTCCTGTTCTTGTTTGATTGTGGGCTTAGGGTAGTAGTTATCCGTCCGACTGTCGTTGATTTCTTGCTTATATAAAGTCTGTATATCAGAATGGGATACGATTATTACTGCTTTCACATAATGCTAAAGTCACTAACGTGCTAAGAAACATCCCCACTAAGATAACCATAATAGGTATGGTTAGAGTCGCTACCGCTACTACTCGCTGAAGTTATTACTATCTACACTATAATACTCACTATTACTCTACGATATACTAGTAAGGGAATACTCTATATTCAATACTAAAAGCTTACTACACTATAACCATAGAGTAAACACTAAACAAACATTAATACACTAAACAACTACGAGATACTCTATTCGCTATTCACTACGCCCGGAGTGTTCCAGAAGGAGACGACTCTACATGTATAGATCTATACGGGGCAGACGATATTACATCCCGACTGTTAATCTCAGTCCGCGCCGTACAGGCCCAGGGATGCCACTACTTCACTATACTATGCATGACCGGGAAGGTCATGGGATCCTCTATTATCCTCACTATTGGTAATATACAAGGAATACCCTATAACTACCCTAAAATACTACACTAAATGCTAAACTGCATCCCGAAGTAAGTAAGTATCTATCACTAAAGGAAGCTTGCACCTCTATCACTGATTTACAGGCTCAACCTGTTCCATCACACTTGTTATTTGGAGATTGCCAATGTATTTATAAAATAAACTGTTTTCAAAGGAATAAAGAATGCATACTTTTCACAGATTGTCACTTACAATGTTTTTCCTGGAAAATATGGGATTCTCTAAGTTTCTACTACTTATGAACGTAATGATACATTTTTAACACTAATGCTTTGTATACAAAAACTCACACTAAACTCTTATGAACTCACCAGCTTTATGCTGATAATCGTTTTCAAAATAACTTGTATCTTCAGGTCAAAGATAAACAGGTACAGACGCAGCGTTTTTTTTTTTTGAAAAGGTGGAGCACACAAGACCCATCTTTTATTTTTGATTTACTTTTGGGTGATTGTTAAACATTACAAAACACGCATGTAATTAAATTCACTATGTAATACTATGGTTGTATGTTTCTTGTTTCTACTATTATGCAATTGTGATGATACTGTTCACTACGTCATCCACCCCGAAACGTATTCCGCCGTTATCGGTTTTGGGGTGTGACACATCTCGGATCGAAGCACCCTCTATTGTATGGATGAGGGCGTCGACTACCACATTAGCTTTTCTCGGATGGTAAAAGATCTCGCAGTCATAATCTTTCACCACATCCAACCACCTCTTATGTCTCATATTTAGGTTGGGCTGATCCATGAGATACTTTTGGCTCTTGTGGTCCATGTATATGGTACACCAAACAACTTAAATATAGTGGCGCCAAATATTAAGGGCAAACACTACCGCCCCTATCTCCAAATCACGGGTGGGATACCTCGTCTCGTGAGGCATCAGCTGCGTCGACACATATGCTATCACGTGACCCCTCTGCATCAACACTGCACCCATCCCTGAGATAGACGTATCGCAATAGACCATAAAGTCCTCCACTCCCTCCGGAAGGGCTAACACCGGAGCTTCGCACAATCGTTTGCGAAGAGTCTCGAATGATGCCTGCTGCTCAAGCCCCCAAAAAAAAGTAACGCCCTTCCGGGTCAACCTGGTGAGAGGAACCGCAATCTTGGAGAAATCACTGATAAATCTCTGATAGTAGCTGGCCATTCCTAGAAAACTCCTGATCTCACATGGGGATCTCGGCACCTCCGATCGCATAATAGCCTCAAATTTTACCGGATCGACCAATATCCCGTTCTCATTAACGAGATGTCCTAGGAACTGTACCTCTCGTAACTAGAAATCACACTTGGAGAATTTGGCATACAACCTCAAAATCCCAAGGACCTCTCAGAAATGCTCCTCATGCTGATCTCTAGATCTCGAATATACTAAGATATCGCCGATGAACACGATCATCGATTGGTCATACATAGGCCTGCACACCCGGTTTATGAGATCCATAAATTCTGTCGGTGCCTTGGTGAGCCCAATAGGCATCACCACAAACTTGTAATGCCCATAACGAGTTCTAAAGGACGTCTTCTGAATATCCTCCTCGCATACTCTCATCTAATGATATCCGGAGCTCAAATCAGTCTTGGAAAACCAAGATGCCCCCTGCAGGTGATCGAATAAATCATCAATCCTCGGAAGTGGATAACAGTTCTTGACCGTCAACTTGTTCAGCTCTCGGTAATCAATGCACATCCAGTGTGAACCATCCTTTTCTTGACAAAAAGGATCGACGATCCCAACGGTGAGCTACTCGATCGAATGATTCCCTTCCCCACAAACTTCTGAAACTTTGAGGATAACTCCTACATCTTTGGTGGCGCTAAGCGATAAGGTGCCTTGGTGATAGGCGCCGCTCCCAGAACCAAATCAATCTTGAACTCCACTTGCCTCTCAGGAGGCACACCTGGCAGCTCCTCGGGAAAAACATCAGGAAACTCGCACACTATCAGAACCTCGAAGATAGAACTCAGCCTCTCTGACACAGTCCGTGAATCCATCATGTATGCTAGGAATCCTGTACAACCCTGCTGTAAAATCTACCTCGCCCTGGAAGCAGAGCAGAAAGCTGACCCAAATCTGGTACCCTAGCCATACACTCTAAGCACTCCTCCACTAGGGTCTCGTATAGTCACCAACTGACGCTCGCAGTCGATCACTGCGCCAAAGCGGCTCAACTAATCCAGACCCACGATGACACATACATCACCCATCGCGATCACAACCAGGTCAATAAGAAACTCGACACCAAAAATCTCTAGCACACATCCTCGGAATACATCGGTAGCAAAAACCGCATGCTCATCTGCTATAGAAACCCTCAGAGGTCGACTCAACGTCTGACGCCGGACACCAATGTGACGACTAAAAGCTAAAGAAACGAAGGATCGACTCGCACCCGAGTCAAATAACACTAAAGGAGGTAAAGAAGTCACCAGAAATGTACCTAAATAAAGCACAAAATAAGCACAATAAATCATAGAATAAATAAATAAGGAAATATATGCGAGCGATGACATCAGGTGTTGCATGTCCCTCCTCTGCTGTCAGCTGGAAAGCCCTCCCACGAGCCATCGGAACCTCGGCCTTCACCGGCTGAACGTCAGTAGCACGCAAAGCAGCAGGAGTGGAACCCTGGGCTGATCCCTAAATAGGCTAAGGGCAATCGGCCTTCTGATGGCCGGTCTGATTTTAGTGGAAACAGATTGCAAACCCCTTGGGGCAATCCTTCGCCATATTCCCCTCCTTGCCACATTTGTTGCAAATCCCCACCCGAAAAGATCCCTCATGACTCTCGCCGCACTTGCCACAAGTACGACGCTTCTGGCCTCCTAAACTTGAATCAGTAGGCTTAGCCCACTGGCTACCAGCTGTGACTGTGCCGGCCACCGGTCTCTCCCCTGAAACTCCGTTGTTGGAATAGTGTCTAAGGCTGCAACTATATTAGGCAAGTATTTGACCCGGTTGTGCATGGTCCTTTTGGGTTGCCTTCACCATAGCAACTTGACAGGATGATTTATAATGAGAGAAGAAATAATATTAATATATTATGAGAATAATATAAGGAATAATATTATTGTTATTTGATTAATATAAGTCATAAATTAATTAGGAATTAATTTTGTGACTTAAGGAGATTAATTAAATAGAAGGGCATAAACTGTCAATTGAATAATAGTTGTACTTTGGGCTATAAATCCCTTAAGGATAAGAGGGGACGGTTTTGAGGACTTGGGATAGGCCTAGAAATCGTCCAAGGCTTATCATAAGGAGATTGGATTGCTTAGGGCCTAAGTTATCCAATTAGGGTTTAAAGGAGAAACCCTAGGAGCCTTACAAGTATAAATAGACCCAAGGGGTCAAGGAAATCAGCACTCTTGCCTTTGGAAGAACCTTGGCCGATTTCTAGCTCTCTCCCCTCTCTCTCCAATCATCCTCTTGCTAGTTGGTGTTTGTAAGCCATTAGAGGAGTGACAATTGTGACTCTAAAGCTCCAAGGACAAGAAGATCAAGCAAGTGATTCAAGGTAATCTTCTAATTCTGATTTCTTATTGTTATTATACTAGATTTACCATTAGAAGTCTTGGATACAATGCATGTTCAATTAGAGAAACCTAGATCCAAGCATTAGTGTTTGTATGTGCACATAGGAATGTTCATATGGCTAAAACCCATCATCCGCGTCCTCCTTCGCCTGAGTCTCTAGCTCGATCTCCTTCCTCCTGGAAATTGCCTAAAGTTCAGCAAATGTTCGATAAGACGATTTTGCCATGAACACTCAAATATCCCTCCTCAGAATGCTCAAATACCGGCTCATGCGTGCTTGCTCGGTCGACACATGCTTAGGGCAAAACAACGCCCTCTCGTGTAACATCTGTATAATCAAAGTCATTGACTCTGTCTTCTGTGTAAGATACAAAAACTCCTGGGCCAACCGTCCCTCTCCACCCGGGGAACATACTCATCTCGAAACATTCCAACAACCCTCTACTAATTCACCGCAACATGCTCTGCAGGAGTCAAACTGGCCGTTACAACCTTCCACCAGTCCTTCGCTCCCAAGCGAAGCTGGTTCAGCGCGAACCAGACCCTCAAATGCTTTGGGCATGAACAAGTGTTGAAACACCCCTTCATATTGGAGATCCATCTCATTGCAGCAATCGGATCCTGAATCCCATCAAACTCTGGTGGCTTCGTGTTGCTGAACTCCAGGTACAGCAACGAGTCACCTCCATGTGGTCTGGCAGCAGCGACAGCTGCGATGGCAGTAGCTACCGCCGCCTCAGAAACTGAAGCATTACGCTCGTCAAACGTCTCGATCAAAGTTGCTTAATAGACCCAAACGTCTCTGGAACAGCCTCTCGTATGGTTGCGGCCACCTCGTTGTGAATCATCCTGCGAATCTCATCATCTCTGACTCCACTGCTCTCTAGGGTGTGGCGTGTACCAACCATGATGTCTCTGGAACACAACACAGAAACATCAGATACTCGCTCGATCATATTCGCACTTGACTACTCATCCCTACCTGCTCCTTAGCATCCTAAGGATTCTTACTTGGATTTCACACAGACTGGGTGCTTTCGGTAGTACGGACCCAATACTACCTTCCACACCCCACCTATAGTCACCCCAAGCCCTCCTCTTAGGATTCTAATTCACCTATACTCTATATCTCACGAATCACAAGCTACTCTCTCAGTAGACCTTCTCTTTAGCTCATCTCCCGACTCAGAACTCAGCACATACTCAAGCAAATAAAAGATAACACTGATCTAAAAATCTCATAGGCTAAGGAATCATAAATCAGGAAACTCTAGCCCTAGAATATGAAATGCCTAGCCTATCCTGCGAATCTCATCATCACTGACTCCACTGCTCTCTAGGGTGTGGCGTGTACCAACCATGATGTCTCTGGAACACAACACAAAAACATCAGATACTCGCTCGATCATATTCGCACTTGACTACTCATCCCTACCTGCTCCTTAGTATCCTAAGGATTCTTACTTGGATTTCACACAGACTGGGTGCTTTCGGTAGTACGGACCCAATACTACCTTCCACACCCCACCTATAGTCACCCCAAGTCCTCCTCTTAGGATTCTAATTCATTAATACTCTATATCTCACGAATCACAAGCTACTCTCTCAGTAGACCTTCGCTTAAGCTCATCTCCCGACTCAGAACTCAACACATACTCAAGCAAATAAAAGATAACACTGATCTAAATATCTCATAGGCTAAGGAATCATAAATCAGGAAACTCTAGCCCTAGAATATGAAATGCCTAGCCTATCCTCTAGCACGCTATCTTAAAAAATTATCTCATAACTATCTTATAACACAAAGGTGAGGGTATTTTGGGAAATCACCGTAAAGGCTCTGGCTGATTGTACACACCGCTTCAAATTTTTTTCTCTTAAAACTTGTTCTCATTTTGGAAAAATTCTTTTGTTTTTAAAATTCTTCTCAAATCCTCAGTTTAAGTCAAAACACACCCGGAGGTGCATCCGAATCCCTCAAACCAAGGCTCTGATACCAACTTGTAACAACGTAAATTTTCAACCAAACTTTTTTAAATTTCAAAACACATTTATTCCAATAATAAACGCACAAAGATTCACAATGTCAAATCATCAAAAACTCATGTCAAAAAATTGTATATAAAACTCCAGGATCCTCTCAATCATATCTCAATCTCCGATGTGTGTACAATCAAGTCGGCGCCTTCCCGTGATCCAAAGAAGTACATGAAACACATAACACGTTAAGCACAAAGCTTAGTGAGTTCCCCAAAATACCACACACAGCTCATTAGCCACTCTAGCCCTTAACTCAATAAGACCCTCCAGTCAGTGTGTCTCAGTATGACCCTCCGGTCCCAAATCAGTAAACTCATAATAACAATATTCAGCATAATCAGAAAGACATAATGCAGAATATCACAATACACAAATAAGCACATAAGATAGATCAATCATGCAAATATACCACTCTTGGTAAGTATAGTGAGAAGACTCACCTCGTATGCTAGCAAGTAAAAGTCTCGTACTCGGAAATCTCGAACTAGCTTCCGCCTAACATATTAGATAAGTATCTCTAATCAATATTCCACTCATACTCAATTACACTAAAATTTCTCTCTCATTTTCTCTAACTCTTGGAATGGGTAAAAGACCATTTTACCCCTCCATGGTCTCCATCACTTATATTGACCAAACCCTAAAGTCAACAAAAGTCAATCTCGAGTCAACAGTCCCAGTTTGACCTGACTCGCCGAGTGCACTCTTGTGACTTGTGAAGTCCATTCGTTCCTCAGAAGTCTTCGAGAAGGTCCAGCTCGTCGAGTTAACCCCTAACTCGCTGAGTTACAACATAGCCAGCTCATCGAGACAAACCCTAAGTGACTGGTCGAGTCAGCTCCTCGACTCGGCGAGTCCATTCATACTCCTTTCTCATTCAGACAATTTTAAGGCAGAAAACCTTTCCAAACACTAGATCTACACTCTTAAGGCTAGTTTATCATGTAAAGTCATAGTCTTTACGTCCATGCATGGCACTAAGGGCTTGAAATGCCAAAACATACCTTAAAAAGCGTTTTTCACTGAAGATCATTATTATAGCTGAATAAAGCAGGGACTTTTGGACTCTAGGTACCTCACATGGTCTAGATCTGAAGTCCAAACCTCTATATATGAACTTAAAACACTCTAGGTACTCATTTAGATAGAAAAAGCCCTAAACTCATGAGATCTACACGACAAAATGAGAAAGGTGCAAGCTTTATACCTTTCCCAGAAGCTCTGAGGTGAAATAGCCACGAATCTAGCAACTCCTTCTCGTCCATTGGCTTGGAATCCTTGTCTTCTCTTCAAAAAATGTACTAAACACTCAAGGATAGGGCAACCCCACCACCTCATTAAAAGTATAATATGAAATACAAAGTAACTACATGTTTTTCAAAAAAAAAAATTCCCAATCCTAGTTACTTTAGGAAAAGTGAATTGATGCAATCCCATGAAATTACACTTTGCACCCTTGCCAAGAAGTTAGTGGAGCATGTGTGGTTTACCGGCACACTAATTGGTTCTAAGCAAAGGTGGCAAAGGTGATTCATTGTTTATCATAGTTCGATGGAGCGTGTGTGGTTTACCGGCACGTCGAATAGGTGATTGTTACAATGAAGGCACCATGTGAATCTGCATGGCAATTCACACCCACTTTGTTATCCTCGGTATCCCGGTCACAAACGAGAGGGGCATATCGAGATTTAAACATGCCATTGAAAAGTTTCAATGAATCTCATCTAAACCTAGGAATTCTCAATACATTTAGAACTTAAAGTTATGTTTTCATGGTGGAGAATTAGTGAATCGTCATTCACTTACCTTCAAATTGTTTGCATGTTAGATTACGACATCCCTTTTCTAATATGTAAATATTGTTGCTGGATCCTAGCCCTAATTTTTCTTATTGGGAGATAATTAGGGATTCAAATTCTAATCTATCTTTGTCCTTTCTATTTGTAGATGTCGAATGCAAACAATGATGCTGCTAGCTCGTTCACATTGATAAGCCTTTGCAAAAAGGTGACTTTTGATGGGACGAACTTTAGCGAATGGATAAGATACATTCGCACAATTGCTCGCTACGAGGACAAGGAGTATGTCCTCGATGAGAAACTCGAGAAGATCAACCCAGAAATCGCTACTCCGGCTGAAATGACTGCTTTTAAGACTCATGAACGTGATGCAACGAAGGTTCATTGCATCATGATAGCCACAATGAACGCTGAATTCCAAAATTCCTATGAGGACATGTATCCGTACAAAATGCACCAAGACTTGTTGGAGAGATACCACCAAAACGCGAGGCAGGAGCGTTACGAGATTTTCACTAACATGATCTCCGCTAAAATGGGTCATGGAGAATCTCTAACCGTGCACCTGCAAAAGATGCAAAGGTATGTCAATCGTCTTCGCAAGTTGAATGTTGACTTTGGGGAAGACTTGGAAATCGACATGGTGCTTCACTCCTTGCCTCCGTGTTACAATCAATTTAGGATGACCTACCACATGAACAAAGAAGAGGTCACCCTAAGTAAGCTCCAAGGTCTCCTTAGGGTTGCTGAAAGCAACCTCAAGGACAAGTCTGTTGCACCCACTCCCAATCCACCCGTTGCTCCTGTTTTGGCCATTGGGAAAGGAAGAGGCAAGAAGAGGAAGGCTCAGTCTAAGAGCCACCGCAAGGTAAAGTCCCGAGATGGTTCCTCTTATAGTGGGACCAAAGTTGATCCTGCTAAGCCTAACCCTAACCCAAAGGAGGCAGAATGCCACCGCTACCACAAAATAGGGCATTGGAAGAGAATCTGCCCAAACTACCTGCAAGCCATCAGGGAAGGAAAGATCAAGCCGTCTTTCACAGGTATACACACAACTAAATCTAATGATTCATCACATGCTATTTCTTGGGTCCTTGATACCGGGTGTGGTTACCACATTTGTTCTGAATTGCAAGGACTAAGAAGAAATAGGGATGTGGAGTGTGGAAGAATAAATCTAATCATGGGGAATAGAAGATGGTCGCCTGTGACCAAGATTGGAGTGTATTCTCTAGTGCTTAGGAATGGTTTATGTTTAGATTTGAACAATTGTTGCTATTCGCCAGAAATGGCAAGAAACATCATTTCATTTCATGGTTTGTTTAGACAAGGATTTAGATTTTCTTTTAATAATGAGAATGGTTCTATTTGTGCTTATCTAAATGGTGTCTTATATTTTGAAGCAATAACATGTAATTGAATTTATGAAACTGTTATGATTGTAGATAACCTAGGAAATGATGTTTTATGCACGGATTCTTCTAATAGTATGGATAGAGCATCCTTGTGGCACTCTTGGACATGTCAACAAGAAGCGCATAGCCCAACTCCAAAAGGATGGAGTGTTAGAGTCATTCGACCTTAGGGAAGATGACACATGCGAGTCTTGTTTAATTGGAAAGATGACCAAGTCACCCTTCACTAGCATATGTGAAAAGGGTGAGGGTTTATTGGACCTCATACATACCGATGTATGTGGACCGTTTAGATCAACCACAAAGGATGGTAACCGCTTCTATGTGACTTTTACCGATGACTATAGTAGATATGGGATTATCTACTTAATCAAACAAAAGTCAGAAATGTTTGAAAAGTTCAAAGAGTTCAAGAATGAAGTGGAGAATCAATTGGGCAGGAAAATTAAGATGCTTCGATCCGATCGAGGAGGAGAGTACCTAAGTCTTGAATTCCACGACTATCTAAAAGAGTGTGGAATAATTTCACAATTGACGCCACCTAGGACACCGCAGTTGAATGGTATGGCAGAAAGGTGTAATCGAACCTTGTTAGACATGGTCCGCTCTATGATGAGTCGTGATTCACTACCTATCTCATTCTGGGGGTATGCCTTAGAGACTTCCGCCCAAATCCTTAACCGCGTCCCTACTAAGAAGGTTGCCAAAACACCTCATGAGATGTGGACAGGGAAAGCTCCCTCATTAGCACATATCAAGGATTGGGGTTGCGAGGATTTCGTAAGACGAGATACTCACGACAAGCTCGAACCTCGTAGTGAGCGATGTATTTTCATCGGCTACCCGCAGAAATCCTTTGGATATCTCTTCTATAGACCGAAGGACAATCTTGTCTTTGTTGCGAGGAGAGGAGTTTTCCGAGAGCGATAACTCATAAGCCAAGGAGATAGTGGGAGGAAAATCGAGCTTGAAGAGATTCAAGAGTCGATAGATGAAGGAACCTCTACCGTTGGCGCTCAACCCGAGGAGGAAACTCCGGTTGAACCGATTGACGAGTCCTTACCACTTAGACGTTCCGAAAGAGTTAGAGTTCAACCCTGGTTTTATGGTTTTCATATTACTACCGAAGGGGACACGTATATTAGTGATGGTACACTAATAAATCTAGATGAACCTAATAGCTATAAGGAAGCAATGGCAGGCCCGGAGTCTGCGAAATGGAAAGAGGCAATGGACAGCGAGATCCACTCCATGTATGACAACCAAGTTTGGAATTTGTTTGATAATGTGCCCGGACGTAAGACCGTTGGGTGCAAGTGGATCTTTAAGAAGATGACCGACGTGGATGGAAATGTGCACAGATATAAAGTGCGATTGATTGCGAAGGGCTTTACTCAAACTCCCGGAGTTGACTCTGACGAGACCTTCTCACCAGTTGCGAAGATAAAATCTATTAGAGTGATGCTAGCAATTGCCGCATTTCATGATTATGAGATTTGGCAAATGGATGTCAAAACTGCTTTCCTTAATGGGAAGTTGGTTGAGGATGTTTACATGGCTCAGCCAGAGGGTTTTGTTGATCCGAAGTATCCAAATAGAGTGTGTAAGCTTGAGAAGTCCATTTATGGACTTAAGCAAGCGTCTCGTAGATGGAATCTTTGCTTTGATGAGAAAGTCAAAGAGTTTGGATTTGTACAAAGCGAAGATGAATCATGTGTATATGTCAAATCCAGTGGGAGTATAGTAAGCTTCCTCGTTCTGTATGTGGATGACATACTACTCATAAGAAACGACATCCCGACACTGCAGGAAGTTAAGTCTTGGCTCGGGAAGTGCTTCGCTATGAAGGACCTCGGAGAGGCTTCCTATATTTTGGGAATAAGGATAGTGAGAGAACGAAGTAAGAAACTAATAGGAATTAGTCAGAACACTTACTTAGATAAAGTACTAAAACGTTTTAGTATGGAAAACTCAAAGAAGGGAGAATTACCGATACAAAGTAATGCCAAGTTGAGTAAGACTCAAAGTCCGAGTACCGAAGCTGAAATAGCATAAATGAGTCGAGTTCCATATGCTTCCGCAGTTGGCTCAATCATGTATGTTATGACTTGTACTCGCCCTGATGTAGCCTTTGCTTTGAGCATGGTTAGTAGATATCAAGGGAACCCCGGCGGAGCCCATTGGATTGCGGTCAAGAATATCCTTAAGTACCTTTGGAAGACGAAGGAATGGTTCTTAGTCATCGGAGGGAGTGATGACTTGAAGGTGCGAGGGTATAGTGACGCCAGCTTTCAGACCGACAGGGACAACTACCGTTCGCAGTCGGGCTGGGTCTTTACCCTGAATGGAGGAGCAGTAACTTGGAAAAGTTCCAAGCAGGAAACAGCAGCTGATTCAACGTGTGAATCAGAGTACATTGCAGCGAGCGAAGCGTCGTAGGAGGCAATATGGTTGAAGAACTTTATCGGTGGTCTTGGAGTTGTACCAGCCATAAAGAAGCCCATGGAGATTTTTTGTGATAATGAAGGAGCGGTTGCCTTGACCAAGGAACCAAGGGATCATGGTAGATCTCGACATATCGACAGAAAATATCACTTTATTACACATCATGTAGAATAAGGACAACTCGTGGTTAAGAGGATATCATCACAAGATAACCCAGTAGATCCGCTTACGAAGGGACTGAGCAGGGTTAAGCACTTGCAGCATGCTAGGAGTATTGGGCTGAAGGATGATATTAGTATAGATTAGATAGTATTAGAAACGTGTAATAGAGAAATGTAATTAACATTTGATGATTAAATAAAAGAGTATTATTTATGAGTAATGTTACTGTCTGATGTTAATTGTTTAAATATTGTTTCACTTTGCATGTTTTGACTTCCAGAATAATTGAGTTTATTAAGAATAATCGAATTAATCGAATTGTCCACAATTGTTCATATGTTGGAAGTAGGTATGAATGAAGATTTTCATGAATTGGTTTGTAGATTGTCTAAATGGTATTAGACATAGCAAAAGTTTGCTGCAACGTTCATGAGTGCTTATGAACTGGTTTTGAGCATTGGAACAAACTTGTCCTTGCTGGAATCACCTTATGGAATGTAATAAAAAGGGTGATCGCAAGATGATAATATCATATAATCTTAAAACCTAGATATATTCTTTGTTATTTGTTAATTGGTTGTATATTGATAATGCGAAACCGCATCAGTAACTTGATGTTATAAAACGCATTATTGTGTATAGTTGATTAATGAATAAGTAAATGCATATAAGTTGAAGTTTATCTGTTACTTTTATCCTAAGAGGGTAAAAGCGATATCTCGGCCGCTCGATGATTTGATTTGACTTATGTGTTGGGCCCGGTCAGAACTGAATTGATGTGTTCAATTAAGTTCTATGTCAAATGAATCTGAAATCGAGAAACCAAATGCTAGACAAATTGGTTCCATAGAATTGTCAGCATGATATCTAAACCGAGGACTGTACGATCCCTTATCTAAAGGATAAGATTGAAAAGATCAGAGTTTGACAGCGTCTTTGAGAGCTAGGATTCCTAATCGGATTATATGTGTATATATAGTTACTAGACTTATCCAAGTGGGAGACTGTTGGAATAGTGTCTAAGGCTGCAACTATATTAGCCAAGTATTTAACCCGGTTGTACATGGTCCTTTTGGGTTGCCTTCACCATAGCAACTTGACAGGATGATTTATAATGAGAGAAGAAATAATATTAATATATTATGAGAGTAATATAAGGAATAATATTATTGTTATTTGATTAATATAAGTCATAAATTAATTAGGAATTAATTTGGTGACTTAAGGAGATTAATTAAATAGAAGGGCATAAACTGTCAATTGAATGATAGTTGTACTTTGGGCTATAAATCCCTTAAGGATAAGGGGGGATGGTTTTGAGGACTTTGGATAGGCCTGGAAATCGTCCAAGGCTTATCATAAGGAGATTGGATTGCTTAGGGCCTAAGTTATCCAATTAGGGTTTAAGGAAGAAACACTAGGAGCCTTACAAGTATAAATAGACCCAAGGGGTCAAGGAAATCGGCACTCTTGCCTTTGGAAGAATCCTGGCCGATTTCTAGCTCTCTCCCCTCTCTCTCTAATCATCCTCTTGCTAGTTGGTGTTTGTAAGCCATTAGAAGAGTGACAATTGTGATTCTAAAGCTCCAAGGACAAGAAGATCAAGCAAGTGATTCAAGGTAATCTTCTAATTCTGATTTCTTATTGTTATTATACTAGATTTACCATTAGAAGTCTTGGATACAATGCATGTTCAATTAGAGAAACCTAGATCCAAGCATTAGGGTTTGTATGTGCACATAGGAATGTTCATATGGCTAAAACCCATCATCCGCGTCCTCCCTCGCCTGAGTCTCTAGCTTGATCTCCCTCCTCCTGGAAATTGCCTAAAGTTTAGCAAATGTTCGATAAGACGATTTTGCCATGAACTCTCAAATATCCTTCCTTAGAATGCTCAAATACCGGCTCATGCGTGCTTGCTCGGTCGACACATGCTTAGGGAAAAACAGCGCCCTCTCGTGTAACATCTGTATAATCAAAGTCACTGACTCTGTCTTCTGTGTAAGATACAGAAACTCCTGGGCCAACCGTCCCTATCCACCCGGGGAACATACTCATCTCGAAACATTGCAACAAACCTCTCCTAAGTCACCGCAACATGCTCTGCATGAGTAAAACTGGCTGTTACAAACTTCCACCAGTCCTTCGCTCCCAAGCGAAGCTGGTTTAGCGCGAACCAGACCCTCAAATGCTTTGGGCATGAACAAGTGTAGAAACACCCCTCCATATCGGAGATCCATCTCATTGCAGCAATCAGATCCTGAGTCCCATCAAACTCTGGTGGCTTCGTGTTGCTGAACTCCAGGTACAGCAATGAGTCACCTCCCTGTGGTCTGGCAGCAACGACGACTGCGATGGTTGTAGTTGTCGCCGCCTCAGAACCTGCAGCATATCGCTCGTCAAACGTCTCGATCAAAGTGGTCTTAATAGATCCAAACGTCTCTGGAACAGCCTCTCGTATGGTTGCGGCCACCTCGTTGTGAATCATCCTGCGAATCTCATCATCTCTGACTCCACTGCTCTCTAGGGTGTGGTGTGTACCAACCATGATGTCTCTGAAACACAACACAAAAACATCGGATACTCGCTCGAGCATATTCTCACTTGACTACTCATCCCTACCTGCTCCTTAGCATCCTAAGGATTCTTACTTGGATTTCACACAGACTGGGTGCTTTCGGTAGTACGGACCCAATACTACCTTCCACACCCCACCGGTAGTCACCCCAAGTCCTCCTCTTAGGATTCTAATTCACAAATACTCTATATCTCATGAATCACAAGCTACTCTCTCAGTAGACCTTCTCTTAAGCTCATCTCCCGACTCAGAACTCAGCACCTACTCAAGCAAATAAAAGATAACACTGATCTAAATATCTCATAGGCTAAGGAATCATAAATTAGGAAACTCTAGCCCTAGAATATGAAATGCCTAGCCTATCCTCTAGCATGCAATCTTAAAAAATTATCTCATAAATATCTTATAAGATAAAGGCTCTGGCTGATTGTACACACCGCTTCAACTTGTTTTCTCTTAAAACTTGTTCTCATTTTGGAAAAATTCTTTTGTTTTTAAAATTCTTCTCAAATCCTCAGTTTAAGTCAAAACACACTCGGAGGTGCATCCGAATCCCTCAAACCAAGGCTCTGATACCAACTTGTAACAACGTAAATTTTCAGCCAAACTTTTTTAAATTTCAAAACACATTTATTCCAATAATAAACCCACAAAGATTCACAACGTCAAATCATCAAAAACTCATGTTGAAAAATTGTATATAAAACTTCAGGATCCTCTCAATCATATCTCAATCTCCGATGTGTGTACAATCAAGCCGGCGCCTTCCCGTGATCCAAAGAAGTACATGAAACACATAACACGTTAAGCACAAAGCTTAGTGAGTTCCCCAAAATACCACACACAGCTCATTAGCCACTCTAGCCCTTAACTCAATAAGACCCTCCGGTCAGTGTGTCTCAGTGGGACCCTCCGGTCCCAACTCAGTAAACTAATAATAACAATATTCAGCATAATCAGAAAGACATAATGCAGAATATCACAACACACAAATAAGCACACAAGATAGATCAATCACGCAAATATACCACTCTTGATAAGTATAGTGAGAAGACTCACCTCGTATGCTAGCAAGTAAAAGTCTCGTACTCGGAAATCTTGAACTAGCTTCCGCCTAACGTTTTAGATAAGTATCTCTAATCAATACTCCACTCATACTCAATTACACTAAAATTGCCCTCTTATTTTCCCTAACTCTTGGAATGGGTAAAAGACCATGTAACCCCTCCATGGTCTCCATTACTTATATTACCAAACCCTAAAGTCAACAAAAGTCAATCTCGAGTCAACAGTCCCAGTTTGACCTGACTCACCGAGTGCACTCTTGTGACTCGTGAAGTCCATTCGTTCCTCAGAAGTCTTCGTGAAGGTCCAGCTCGTCGAGTTAACCCCTAACTCGCCGAGTTACAGCATAGCTAGCTCATCGAGACAAACCCTAACTGACTCGTCGAGTCAGCTCCTCGACTCGACGAGTCCATTCAGACTCTTATCTCATTCATACAATTTTAAGGCAGAAAACCTTTCCAAACGCTAGATCTACACTCTTAAGGCTAGTTTATCATGTAAAGTCATAGTCTTTACGTCCATGCATGGCACTAAGGGCTTGAAATGCCAAAACATACCTTAAAAAGGGTTTTTCACTGAAGATCATTATTATGGTTGAATAAAGCAGGGACTTTTGGACTCTAGGTACCTCACATGGTCCAGATCTGAAGTCCAAACCTCTATATATGAACTTAAAACACTCTAGGTACTCATTTAGATAGAAAAAGCCCTAAACTCCCAAAATCATGAGATCTACTCGACAAAATGAGAAATGTGCAAGCTTTATACCTTTCCCAGAAGCTCTGAGGTGAAATAGCCACGGATCTAGCAACTCCTTCTCGTCCATTGGCTTGGAATCCTTCTCTTCTCTTCAAAAAATGTACTAAACACTCAAGGTTAGCTCAAAACTCTCTCTCTAAGCTCACAGGCTGATTAGGATTTACTCTTAGTGAAGTATAGCCACATATCTGGCTATATGTGCCCTTAAATATGCCCCAGACCTGGGGATTTAGGTTTTCTGTTCACAACGTCTACTCAGCAAGTCGGCTCTTAGACTCGTCGAGTAGGTCATTAATCCCACATGGCACATCGCGACTCTACTCGACGAGTTGAAGCACCGACTCGTCGAGTAGCTCAATAGTCATCAAAATAATTAAATAAATAAACAATATACCTAAAAGTCCGGATGTTACACTTCTGACGTGGAGAATTTAAGTATTGGATTGACCCATGTTCAGAAAATTACTTCATGGAATTTATCACGAGTAATTCTGAGACGATAATATCTTATAATCTTTAAACGGAGATATATGAGTTATTATTTACAAGTTGGTTGTGCATTGATAAAGCCTAATGCATTAGTAGCTTGATGTCATAAAATATACTGTTGTGCGTGATTTGATGAGTAAATAATACAAGCATATAAGTCAAAGTTATATGTTCATTTTTCCCTAACAGGAAAAGCGATATCTTGGGCCCTTTAATGATTTGGTGTTGACTTATAGTGGTAGGCCCGACCAGTGTTCGATTATTAGTTCTTTGTTATTATAAATAAGAAATCGAGAAGAAAAGTGTTAGAGAATGAGATTGATTCTTTTCCATGTCGTTTGTCCACATGATATCTTGCAGAACGGAGGATAATATCGTCACCTATCTTAGGACATGTAACTGACTAAGTCAGAGTTCGTCAGCAACTTTAAGAGCTACAATTTGCTAATCAGTTTTTAAAGTTATACTATTAACTATAGCTATTAGACTTATCCAAGTGGGAGAATGTTGGATTAGGTTCTAAAGCCCATAACTGTAATTGGTATACACTTGAATTGATAGTAGCACAGTCCTTTTGGGTTGCCCTCATAACTAGCAACTAAATAGGATGACTTTCGGAGAGAGGTATAATTTATTACTTGATTAATAAATCGAAATAAATAATTTGTTAATATATTATGAGTATAATATATTAATTAGAAATAATAATAATTAATTAATATTTAATCAGAAATTAACTGGAATTAATTTTGGGATTAAAAGAATTAATTAAAAATACAAAGGCTAAAGTGTAATTGTTTAATAGTTGAGCAAGAAGTTCCAGAACCTTCCTAGGGAAGGCTTGGATGGTTTCCTAAGGATATTCTAGGGCTTCTAGAATATCTCATGTGGATAATTAAGGAGGTGGATAGTTACCAGATTTGAATTAATAATATTATATTCAAATTAGGGTTATCCAGGGCATCCTATTTTCACTATAAATAGACCCCATAGGTATATGATCTTTGGCTCCTAAAAAAACCTTAAAGGAATAGACAAAAATCTTAGCTCTCTCTCTCCTCTCTCCTCTCTCATCCTCTTGCTTGTTTGGGTGTGATCTACAAGAGGCGTGACACTTGTGACGCTTGCTCTTGAAGTCTGAAGAAGACTAGGATTTCAAATGTTATTGCTATATAACAATAAAGGTATGTTTTCTTAAACTTATTTTATATATTTTGAAAATATACTAGCTCTATTAGGGTTTTCTATTTGCTGTTCAAAATTAGTATGTTCAATTAGAGAAAACATATATCAAGAATTAGGGTTGTATGCACACATAGGTTTTTGTTTGTTACGCTCAAAACCCGTCATAAGGGACTTCACACACATAAGCTATCTCTTCATCCGTACTTGAGCTTTGATTCTTACTCAAGTTTTAAATGATCTTAATACGTAGCTCTCATTTCTTTGAATTTTCTATACTAAACCATTTTAGTACCTTATCCAAGTATGTACTTTGACTAAGTCCAATTAGTCTCTTGTTTCTATCTCTCAAAATTCTTATACCGAGAATATAGACCGCCTCTCCTAGATCTTTCATAGTGAAACACTTTACCAGCCAAGATTTTACTTCTTGAAAGGTTGGAATGTCATTTCCTATGAGTAGTATGTTATCAACATACAATACTAGAAAAGTTAATATACTCTTACTAGCTTTGTCATACACACAAGACTCATCCTCGCTTCTAGAAAAACCACACTTTTTGACGTTTTCATGGAAACAAAGATTCCAACTGTGAGACGGTTGTTTAGACCCATAGATAGATTTCTCAAGCTTACACACTCTGTTGGGAAATTTTGCACCGACAAAACCCTCTGGCTGACACATGTAAACATCTTCAACCAACTTCCCATTAAGGAAAGAGGTTTTGACATCCATCTGCCAAATTTCATAATCATGAAAGACAGCTATTGCAAGCATTATCCTAATAGATTTTTGATGGGTTTGAGCCATAAGAACTTTCCTATGTGCACATTCCAACCCTAATGCTTGGATCTAGGTTTATCTAATTGAACATGCAATGTATCCAAGACTTTTATTGATAGATCTAGTGTAAACATTCAATTCATAACATATGAAATCAGATCTAAAGGAATGCCTTGAGTTGCTTGCTTGAATCTTCTTGTCTTTGGAGCTTAGAGTCACAATTGTCACTCCTCTAATGGCTTACAAACACCAACTAGCAAGAGGATGATAATAGAGAGAGAGGAGGGTGAGAAAATCGGCCATAGGGTTTCTTGCCTTGCATGAGTTCCGATTTCCTCCACCCAATGGGTCTATATATACTATGAGCTACTAGGGTTACACCTTAAACCCTAATTGAATAACTTAGGCCCTAAGAAATCCAATGATCCCTATAGACTAGGCCTTGGACGATTTCTAGGTTTCTCCAAACCCTAAAATCGTCCACCCTCACATCCATAAAGATTCATAACCCAAAATACAACTATCACACATTTGACAGTTGATGACCCTTTATTCAATTAACCTCTTTAAATCACCAAATTAATTCCTAATTAATTTATGACTTGTATTAATCAAATAACAATATTATTATTCCTTATATTATTCTCATAATATATTAATAATATTTCTTCTCTCATTATAAATCATCCTGTCAAGTTGCTATGGTGAAGGCAACCCCAAAAGGACCATGCTCAACCGGGTCAAATACTTGCCAAATATAGTTACAGCCTTAGAAACTATTCCAACAGTCTCCCACTTGGATAAGTCCAGTAACTATATACACAAGCACAATCCGATTAGCAATCGTAGCTCTCAAAGACGCTGTCAAACTCTGATCTTATCAGTCCTGTCCTTTAGATAAGGGATCGTATAGTCCTCTGTTCAGATATCATGCGGACACAATCATAGTCCAACATTTAGTTTCTTGATCTCAGATTTATTCGACATAGAACTTAATCGAACACATCAATTTATTTTTGACCGGGCCCGACACATAAGTCAAATCAAATCATCGAGCGGACGAGATATCGCTTTTACCCTCTTAGGATAAAAGTAATAGATAAACTTCGACTTATATGCATATACTTATTCACCAATCAATCATACACAACAATGCGTTTTATAACATCAATTTACTGATGCGGTTTCGCATCATCAATGTACAACCAATTAGCAAATAACAAACCATATATCTAGGTTTTAAGACCATATGATATTATCATCTTGCGATCACTTACAATATACATATATACCCTAAAGTGATTCCAGCAACCGCGGGTTTGTTCCAATGCTCAAAACTAGTTCATAAGCACTCATGAACGTTGCAGCAAACCTTTGCTATGTCTAACACCATTTAGACAATCTGCATACCAATTCAAGACAATCTTCTTTCATATCTACTTCCAACATATGAACGATTGTGGACCATTCGAATAATTCGATTATTCTTAATAACTCAATTATTCAGGAAGTCAAAACATGCAAAGTGAAACAGTAGTTCAACAATTAACATAAGACAGTAACTTTACTTATAAATAATACTCCTTTATTTAATCATCAAATGTCAATAACATTTATCTATTATAAGTTTCCAAAACTATCTAATCTAAACGAATATCATCCTTCAGCCCAATACTCCTAGCATGCTGCAAGTGCTTAACCCTACTCTGTCCCTTCGTAAGTGGATCTACTGGGTTATTTTCTGATGATATCCTCATAACCACGAGATGTCCTTCTTCAACTCGATGTCTAATAAAGTGACATTTTCTATCGATATGACGAGATCTACCATGATCCCTCGGTTCCTTGGTCAAGGCAACCGCTCCTTCATTATCACAGAAAATTTCCATATGCTCCTTTATGGCAGGTACAACTCCAAGATCACCAATGAAGTTCTTCAACCATATTGCCTCCTTCGATGCTTCGCTTGCTGCAATGTACTCTGATTCGCACGTTGAATCAGCTACGGTTTCCTGCTTGGAACTTTTCCAAGTTACTGCTCCTCCATTAATGGTAAAGACCCAGCCCGATTGCGAACAGTAGTTGTCCCTGTCGGTCTGGAAGCTAGCGTCACTATACCCTTGCACCTTTAAGTCATCACTCCCTCCAAGGACTAAAAACCATTCCTTGGTACTCGGCTCATCTCTGCTATCTTGGAATCGTAAGGTACTCGGCTCATCTCTGCTATCTCGGTTTCGGTACTCGGACTTTGAGTCTTACTAAACTTGGCATTACTTTGTATCGGTAATTCTCCCTTCTTCGAATTTTCCATACTAAAACGTTTCAGTACTTTATCTAAGTAAGTGTTCTGACTAAGTCCTATTAGTCTCTTACTTCGTTCTCTCACTATCCTTGTTCCCAAGATATAGGAAGCCTCTACGAGGTATGTCATCGACATACAAAATGAGGAAGCTAACTATACTCCCACTGGCTTTGACATATACACATGATTCATCTTCGCTTTGTACAAATCCAAACTCTTTGACTTTCTCATTGAAGCAAAGATTCCCTCTGCGAGACGCTTGCTTAAGCCCATAAATGGACTTCTCAAGCTTGCACACTATATTTCGATGCTTTGTATCGACAAAACCCTCTGGCTGAGCCATGTAAACATCCTCAGCCAACTTCCCATTAAGGAAAGCGGTCTACACATCCATCTGCCATATCTCATAATCATGAAATGCAGCTATCGCTAGCATCACCCTAATAGACTTTATTTTCGCCACTGGTGAGAAGGTCTCATCATAGTCAACTCCGGGAGTTTGAGTAAAGCCCTTCGCAATCAATCGCGCCTTATATGTGTGTACATTCCCATCCATGTTGGTCTTCTTCTTGAAGATCCATTTGCACCCAACGGTCTTACGTCCGGGCACATTATCAACCAAATTCCAAACTTGGTTGTCATACATGGATTGAATCTCGCTGTCCATTGCTTCTTTCCATTTTGCAGACTCTGGGCCTGCCATGGCTTCCTTATAGCTATTAGGTTCATCTAGATTTATTAGTGTACCATCACTAATATACATGTCCCCTTCGGTAGTAATATGAAAACCATAAAACTGGGGTTGAACTCTAACTCTTTCGGAATGTCTAAGAGGTAAGGACTCGTCAATTGGTTCAACCGAAGTTTCCTCCTCGGGTTGCGCGCCAGCGGTAGAGTTTCCTTCATCACTCGATTCTTGAATCTCTTCAAGTTCGATCTGCCTCCCACTGTCTCCTTGGCATATGAGTTCTCGCTCTCGGAAAACCCCTCTCCTCGCAACGAAGACAACATTGTCATTCCGTCTATAGAAGAGATATCCAAAGGATTTCTGCGGGTAGCCGATGAAAATACATCGCTCACTATGAGGTTTGATCTTGTCGTGAGTATCTCGTCTTACGAAAGCCTCGCAACCCCAAACCTTGATATGTGCCAACGAGGGAGCTTTCCCTGTCTACATCTCATGAGGTGTTTTGGCAACCTTCTTAGTAGGGACTCGATTAAGGATATGAGTGGCAGTCTCTAAGGCATACCCCCAGAATGAGATAGGTAGCGAAGCACGAATCATCATAGAACGAACCATGTCTAAGAGGGTTCGATTGCGCCTTTCTGCCACACCATTCAACTGCGGTGTCCTAGGTGGCGTCAATTGTGAAACTATTCCACATTCCTTGAGATAGTCTTGGAATTCAAGACTTAGGCACTCTCCTCCTCGATCGGATCGAAGCATCTGGATTTTCCTGCCCAATTGATTCTCCACTTCATGTTTGAATTCTTTGAATTTTTCAAACGTTTCTGACTTGTGCTTGATTAAGTAAATATACCCATATCTACTATAATCATCGGTGAAAGTCACATAGAAGCGGTTCGCATCCTTTGTGGTGGATCTAAAGGGTCCACATACATCGGTATGTATGAGATCCAATAAACCCTCACCCCTCTCACAAGTACCAATGAAGGGTGAGTTGGTCATCTTTCCAAGCAAACAAGACTCACACGTGTCATCTTCCCTAAGGTCGAATGACTCCAACACTCCATCCTTTTGGAGTTGGGCTATGCGCTTCTTGTTGACATGTCCAAGACGACAATTCCACAAACATGCTTTATCTATACTATTGGAAGAATCCATGCATAAAACATCATTTCCTAGGTTATCTACAATCATAACAGTCTCATTAATTCCATTACAAGGCATTGCTTCAAAATATAAAAAACCATTTAGATAAGCATAAATCAAACCATTCTCATTATTAAACGAATATCTAAATCCTTTTCTAAACAAACCATGAAATGAAATGATGTTTCTTGCCATATCTGGCGAGTAGCAACAATTATTCAAATCTAAACTTAATCCATTATTAAGCACTAAAGAATACACTCCAATCTTGGTGACAGGCGACGATCTTCTGTTTCCCATTATTAGATTTATTCTTCCATGCTCCACATCCCTATTTGTTTTTAGTCCCTGCAATTCATAACAAATGTGGTAACCACACCCGGTATCAAGAACCCAAGAAATAGCATGAGATGAATCATTAGATTTAATTGTGTAAATACCTGTGAAAGAGGGCATGATCTTTCCATCCTTGATAGCTTGCAGATATTCTGGGCAGCTTCTCTTCCAGTGCCCTATTTTGTGGCAATGGTGGCACTCTGCCTCCTTCGGGTTAGGTTTGGGTTTAGCAGGATCAACCTTGGTCCCACTAGAAGAGGAACCATCTCGGGACTTTCCCTCGCGGTGGCTCTTTGACGGAGCCTTCCTCTTTTTGCCCCTTCCCTGCCCTATAGCCAAAACAGGAGCAGCGGGTGGATTGGGAGTTAGTGCAACAGACTTGTCCTTAAGGTTGCTCTCAGCAACCCTTAGGATCCCTTGGAGCTTGCTTAGAGTGACCTCTTTCTTGTTGATGTGGTAGGTCTTCCGAAATTGGTTGTAACACAGAGGCAAGGAGTGAAGGACCATGTCGATAGCCATGTCTTCTCCAAAGTCGACATTCAACTTGCGAAGACGATCGACATACCTTTTCATCTTTTGCAAGTGTACGGTTAGAGATTCTCCATTACCCATTTTAGTAGTGATCATTTTAGTGAAGATCTCGTAACGTTCCTGCCTCGCTTTTTGATGGTATATCTCCAATAAGTCCGGATGCATCTCGTACGGATACATGTCCTCATAGGACTTTTGGAATTCGGCGTTCATTGTGGCTATCATGATGCAATGAACTTTCGTTTGCATCACGCTCATGAGTCTCAAAGACAGTCATTTCAACCGAAGTAGCGATTTTTGTATTGACCTTTTCAAGCTTCTCGTCAAGGACATACTCCTTGTCCTCGTAGCGAGCAATCGTACAAATGTATCTTATCCATTCGCTAAAGTTCATTCCATCGAAAGTCACTTTTTGGAAAAGGCTCATTAACATGACTGAGCTAGCAGCAGCGTTGTTCGCGTTTGACATCTACAAATAGAAAAGGACAAAGTTTGATTAGAATTGAATCCCTAATTATCACCAATATGAAAAATTAGGGCTAGGATCCAACAACATTGTTTACACATTAGAAAAGGGATGTCGTAATCCAACGTGCAAACAATTTGAAGGTAAGTGAATGACGATTCACTAATTCTCCACCATGAAAACATAACCTTAAGTTTTAAATGCATTTAGAATTCCTAGATTTCGATGGGATTCATTGAACTTTTCGATGGCATGTTTAAATTTCGATATGCCCCTCTCGTTTGTGACTGGGATACCGAGGATCACAAAGTGGGTGTGAATAACCATGCAAATCTACACGGTGCCTTCATTCTTACAATCACCTATTCGATGTGCCGGTAAACCACACACGCTCCACCGAACTATGATAAACAATGAATCACCCTTTTCCACCTTTGCTTAGAACCAATTAGTGTGCCGGTACACCACACATGCTCCACTAACATCTTAGCAAGGGTGCAAAGTGTAATTTCATGGGTTTGCATCAATTCACTTTTCCTAAAGTAACTAGGATTGGAAATTTGAAAAACATGTAGTTACTTTGTATTTTAACATTATACTTTTAATGAGGAGATAGGGTTGCCCCATCCTACCCGTTCGGCTAACGACCCTCCACCAGTCAAGCAAGCGGTGGGTGTGAGTGTACACCCATTAAGGGCCATTTTTTAGGCAACAACCTTATACCCACCTTATAGACCGACTTCATGAATGAGGCCTACTAACGGTAAGACTAGCATTTTAATTATATATATACATATATATATATATATATATATATATATATATATATATATATATATATATATATATATATATTAGTCTTGTAATATTATATGAGTATAGGGTTGAATTTTAAACTTTGTAAAATTCTAGGGTTTCAAATTTAAATTGTCCAAATTAAACTTTTAATCACAAAACTAAATTTCAAAACTTGAGGATTAGTTTTAAACTTTTTCAAAACATAAGGTATCAAATAACAAGTAATTTAAATTAACCATTTAATCTCATAATTTTCCATATTTGATTTATTTAAATGTTTCTTGCAAAACAATTCACCAATTTAATTAAAATAATCAGTTAATATCATATAAGGAAATTATTATTCAACTAATTGGTAAATATCTTTTGTTAGGTCAAGAATATACTCACATATATGTTAAAATCTGAATTTTATTGACCCATAAAGATTAAGGCAAGTTTTCATAAGAAAAACAGCAAGAAATCCCGAAACTAGCTCCATCTGACCCTCGAACTCGCCGAGTACCACAATGGACTCGCCGAGTTGAGGCCTACTCGCCGAGTTCATCAGGCAGATGGACAAAAATCGAATTTTGCAATCAACAAGCAATCAACCAATGCATCAATTCAATAGAAACCAATCAAGGCTCTAATACCACTGATGGGTTTGAGCCATAAGAACTTTCCTATGTGCACATGCAAACCCTAATGCTTGGATCTAGGTTTCTCTAATTGAACATGTAATGTATCCAAGAATTTTATTGATAGATCTAGTGTAAACATTCAATTCATAACATATGAAATCAAATCTAAAGGAATACCTTGAGTTGCTTGCTTGAATCTTCTTGTCTTTGGAGCTTAGAGTCACAATTGTCACTCCTCTAGTGGCTTACAAACACCAACTAGCAAGAGGATGATAATAAAGAGAGAGGAGGGTGAGAAAATCGGCCCTAGGGTTTCTTGCCTTGCATGAGTCCCTATTTCCTCCACCCAATGGGTCTATATATACTATGAGCTACTAGGGTTACACCTTAAACCCTAATTGAATAACTTAGGCCCTAAGCAATCAGTTGATCCCTATAGACTAGGCCTTGGACAATTTCTAGGTTTCTCCAAACCCTAAAATTGTCCACCCTCACATCCATAAAGATTCATAGCCCAAAATACAACTATCACACATTTGACAGTTTATGCCCCTTTATTCAATTAACCTCTTTAAGTCGCCAAATTAATTCTTAATTAATTTATGACATATATTAATCAAATAACAATATTATTATTCCTTATATTATTCTCATAATATATTAATAATATTTCTTCTCTCATTATAAATCATCCTGTCAAGTTGTTATGGTGAAGGCAACCCAAAAGGACCATGCTCAACCTGGTCAAATACTTGCCAAATATAGTTACATCCTTAGACACTATTCCAACAATTTTATCTTAGCCACTAATGAAAAGGTCTCATCATAGTCACTCCTTGGGATTTTAATAAGGCCCTTCGCAACCAACTTCCGGTCTTCTTCTTGAAGATCCATTTGTAACCAACTGTCTTTTGACCAGGTTCTTGATCAACCAAGTTCCAAACATGGTTATCATACATGGAATTCATCTCGCTGTCCATTGTCTCTTTCCGCTTAGCAGGCTCAAGGCTTTCCATTGCTTCTTTGTAGTTAGCTAGTTCATCCAAATTTACCAATGTACAATCACTGATAAACGTATCACCTTCTGCAACTGTATGGAAGCCGTAAAACTGAGGTGGCATGCCAACTCTACTGGAAAGACGAAGAGGTAATGAAGTCTCAACTTGTTC
Organism: Lactuca serriola; assembly: GCF_051521515.1. Lineage (NCBI taxonomy): Eukaryota > Viridiplantae > Streptophyta > Magnoliopsida > Asterales > Asteraceae > Lactuca > Lactuca serriola. Next base: position 312,523,231 of record NC_136410.1, on the reverse strand, counting down.
AACTGGAATTTATTCCTCTGCTTGAACGCTAGTGTCTTTAAAGGTTCCTTTATTAGCTGATTCTTGAATCTCTTCAAGGTCAGTTATACTCCTAATGTCCTCTTTGCATATGAGCTCTCTCTCGCGAAAGACTCCTCTTCGTGCTACAAAGGCCACATTTTCACTAGTTCTATAGAATAAGTATCCAAACGAATTTTGTGAGTAGCCAATGAAAATACAATTCTTACTTTTGGCTTCTATCTTTTCATGAGTCTTTCATCTAACAAAAGCTTCATAACTCCAGATTTTGATATGTTCTAACGAGGGAATTTCTGCTATCCACATCTCGTGAGGTGTTTTGGCAACCTTATTAGTTGGGACATGATTGAGGATATAGGCGGCTATCTCTAAGGCATACTCCCAAAAGGAAATAGGAAGAGTGACTCGACTCATCATGGAATGAAGCATGTCCAACAAGGTTCGATTACACATCTTAGCCACACCATTAAGTTGGGGTGTCCTAGGAGGAGTTGTTAAACTATTCCATATTCCTTGAGGTAGTCGTGGAACTCGATACTAAGATACTTCTCCTCTATCCAATCATAACATCTTTATCTTCATGCCGAATTGATTCTCAACTTTATGTTTAAACTCTTTGAACTTTTCAAAGGTTTCTGATTTATATTTGATTAAGTAAATATAACCATATCTACTATAATCATCTGTAAATGTTACATAAAAACGATTAGCATATCTTGTGGTGGATATGAAGGGCCAACACACATCTGTGTACATGAGGTCCAATAAACCTTCACCTCTTTCACAAGAACGAGTGAAAGGTGATTTTGTTATCATGCCTAAAAGACAAGATTCACATTCATAATTTGGCCTTAGGTCAAATGATTCCAAGACTTCATCCTTTTGGAGTTGGGCGATGTGTTTCTTGTTAATATGCCTAAGACGAGAATGATACAAGCATGCCTTGTCTCAACCATTAGACGAACCAATGTGAAATGCATTATTGCCTCAGCTATCAACACAAGTCAATGCTTCATACACACCATTACAAAGTAAAGCTTCAAATATAAAAACACCATTTTTATAATCTAAAATTGAACCATTCAATCATTAAACGAATAACGAAAACCTTATCTAAACAATGTATGAAATGAAATAATGTTTCGCGTCATTTCTGACGAATAGCAACAATCTATCAAATCTAAACTAACTTCACTACTAAGAACAAGATGATAAGTCCCCATCTTGGTAAGAAGAGAATATCACCTATTTCCCTTGAACAGATTCATCTTCCCATGCTCCACCTCTTTACTTTCTTTTCGCCCCTAAAAATAAGAACAAATGTGAAAATCACATCCTCTATGAAGGAACCAAGAATGAGTAGACTATGAGTTTTAGTTTGAATAGTGTATATAACTACTGATGATGGCTTCACTTTGTCATCCTTGATGTCTTGCAAGTACTTGGGGACAACTCCTCTTTCAATAGCCCTTGTCATTGTAATAGTAACAAGTGGCCTCTTTTGGGGGTCACTAACAGCTGGAACGTCTTAACTGGGCTTCGCCTTTCGGCCATTGCTACATAACCCAACATGGGCCTTGTTCTTCCAGTTAGCTTTGGGAACAACCTTTCTCTTTTTCCCCTTTCCTTGTCTAATGGCAAGAACGGGAGCATTAGTTGAAGGGGCCGAATTATTTCCTTTCATTCCCGACTCAACAGTCTAGAGCAGGTTGTGGAGTTCGGCTAATGTGGTTTCTATGTTGTTCAAATAATAAGACAATATGAATTGATCATAAAAACTTGGGAATGAGTTCAAGACCATGTCAATGGCCATCTCCTCGTCAAAATGCACATTGAGCCTAAGAAAGCGTTCCACGTATTTTTGCATTCTCTGCACGTGGTCGAACACAAACTCTCCTTTTTTCATCTTGCAAGCCACGGGGGACTTGACCACTTCACATTTCTCTTGACGGTCTCTCTTGTGATACTTTTCAACAAGGTTATTGTTCATCTCATATGGCCAATAGTCCTCGTAGAACCTCTGTTTCAGGAGCCATTGTAGCGACAATGATGCAAGCAACTTTTGTTGCATCATCGTAGTGTTTCTTGTAGGAGGCCAGTTGTTCTGAGGTAGTAGTGGCTTCATCTATTTCAATAAGTTTTTCTTCAATGAAATACTCTTTTCCCATGAATCGAAGAACCATCTTGATGTTACACATCCAATCATTATAGTTGGTGCCATCAAAAGTCACATTGGACATAATAGAGAGTAGGGAGAAACCCGAATGGTGGGTGAACGACAATGGAGCAGAAGCATCACAAGGAGTAGACATCTATAGAGGAAAAGAATAGCTTTAGTTATATTACAATAAGCCTTAATATTTTAACCCATAATAAATAATTAAGGCTAGGATCCAAAATAATAATTCACAGCTAAGAAGAGGGATGTCGTAATCTTATAGCGGATTTATAAAGATTGGTAAAAGAAATTTACCAATTTTGAACTATGAAATTCCTAGATCTTTTGAGATTCATTGAATCAATGAATGAAATGCTTAATCTCAGATTATGTTCTTCTATTTGTGACTGAAATACAGAGGATGACAAACAAGATGTGAATAACCATACAAATATATTTGACACTCTCGATGCAACTTATCATCTCATATTAATGTGTCAGTTAACCACACACACTCCATTAATCAATGATAATTTTCAAGATGCCAATTATGACTCTTTATAGTCACTATTTGTGTGTCGCTTAACCACACGTGCTCCACTAACTACTAGTAAAGTATAATGTGCAGTTTTATGGATTACCATACGTTTCACATTTTTCTAAAGTAACTAAGACTGGGATTTAAAAGGTGGATTAGTTACTTTAATAGTATTATACTTTTAATGAAGTTAATGTCCTATCAAATCCGTTATACTAATGACCCTCCACCAAACAAGGAAGCGGTGGGTGAGAGTTGACACCTATTCAACTACCATTTTGTAAGTGGTTCCCTTATACCCCTTTATAGTTCAGCGTCGTGAAAGAGACATACTAGAGATCTGACTGACTTAGTCTTATACATATAGTAATTACTTTTAATATTATATATATATATATATATATATATATAAGGTGTATTTTTAAACTTTTTCAATTATACTAGGTTTAATTACAAATTCGAAATTAACAAAAACTAATTCAATTTAAATTAAACCAATAAGGATTAAACAATTTATTTACCATTAAACAATTAATCAAATAAATTTTAATCCAAATTCAATACCTATAATTTCAAAATTAGCGTTCGGGATTCAACAAATAATGATTATCCAATTTCAAGGTATTTAAAACTAATAATTATCAAAACAAGTAAACCCTACCAAAACCCTATCAATTTTGAAAATGATGAAGAAGGCTAGGGTTTCTAAAGTCCCTTGCCCAAATCGAAAACCATCAAAAGGGTTTTGATCTTATTCAACATTGTGCAAGATCACAAAGAGCAACCGCTCTAATATCACCGATGGGTTTTATATGTAACAAATTTCATATTTTTGACAGAAAACCTAAAACACTAAGTTCGCATACACCCTAAAGGATCTATGTTCTCACTATGATATGCAAACAATAATTTGAATTTAATAATCCTAAAGTACATTGCTTTTTTTCGCTTTAGGAGAAGGGTTAATAGATAACATACCTTTTAGTTTATTATTGTATATAAACTAGTAATCCTTCTTTGTAGAACTTTAGAAAGCCAACTCAAGAAATCTCGAGCCTCTGATGACTCACACCCTAACCCTAGCAGTTGAAGGCTACTGAAGAGAGAGAAGTAGAAGGTCTAATTTTTGGATCTAGGGATTCATTGGAAGAGTGAAATACGAAACCCTATGCCTTGGAGTATTTATAGAGCTTAAGGAGTATAAAAGACGTGTTTCCTTTTGGATAACTCTAACCCTTTTCTTCCCCCCCCCCCCAAGCAACCCTAAGCTTCCAAGAACTCCTAGAAAAGCTCCCTTGACCCCTCTAGAATCGTCCCCTCTCCTAGAGAGGTTCCAGAATTAGTCAATATTTAACTTTTGGACATTGACGATTTTAGTACTTCTACTTTTAATTAATCCAATTAATCCCAAAATGAATTCTAATTAATCATATAATAAATTAATAAATTATTCTCTATCTCTCTAAATAGCGCTCGAGTTTTGTAGTAGGTTTGAGGGTAACCCAAAAGAACTTTGCTAATAATTTAAGTTTATAATAATTTAGTTAATGGCTTAAACATGTGATCCAACACATAATTCATACAAAAACATCATGCAATGTATCTAGCATGCAATATAACCTATATACTTCTTCCATAATAGGGTATTCATATTCCATCGCATACATCATACACAAACAGGGGCACCCATTATACATATCACCTTAAGAATCACTTAAGTAATCCTGGGGTATGAGAATTCCCCGATAAAGTACTCAAAGTGCAACAAGGATTGACTCACCTCAACTCCATGTTTTGGGACCCTATGAAAAGAGGAAAGCACTCCACAGAAAGCAATTAAGCAACCAAAAAGAACACACAACAACCAGACTAAAAACGAGACTCAAAACAGAAAATGGTCGACATAAAGAAAAATTTGCATCGCGGGTAGGATAGGGTCCCGTCACAACTACCCAACAGATCACGAATCAAGTCAACACGGACCTAAAAATTATAGAACTTCGTTCCAACCTTCTACCATTTCTAATCCAGCCTAGGTCTGATCAAAATCCATTTTCGGAAGATTTCAACCCTTCCAAACCATGATCAAGTGTCCATGATGGTTAGAATACTTTAGGGGATCAATAAAACACTTTGCACCATGGATTTTGCACAATCCATGGCTATCTCTTGAGTGCGAGTTATAGGAACATAAGAGAACGCAATGGAAGAACCACATATCTTCTAGAAATTTGTGATGAGAAAAAGAACAAGGTAGAGGGGAAACCATCCAATGAATCACTACCGATAATCCACCAACATGGACAACAACTTCACTTTAATCACTTCTACTCCATGGATGGAAAACACTCAAGATCTCTCTCTCACTTTAAGGTTTGATGGCTATAAATAGAGTGATAAACATGAATTTTAGGGTTAACATTTCTTAAATGCTTCACAAGTTACAATCTAGGTCCTCAAAGTATAACAAAATAACCCCTTGATCCTTATACATAAACAAAAATCATTTTCTTATACTTTGGCCCTCATAACTTAACTTTAATCATGGAAAATGTGAGTTTAAGAATAAAACCTAACATAACACTAACGTCGATGATGGATGGGAATTTGGGTTGTTACACTGAGAGGCTTGTGTCAAGAACTCTAACCCTAATCACATGGTCCATATAATAAGAGAGTTAATATAACTCACCTGAAGTAGCAAAACATAGAATATAACCACTGAAGTGAGTAAGATGGATTTCCAGCTCTTTGAACACCTACAACCATATTAATAATCCTTTCTTAGCTCATATTTCAAGTATTACTTATTAATACTTCATAATATATTTTTTATTCAATTTTATTATCGTTACAACAATTGGTTTATGGTCAGATTTACCCCTCTTATCCCAATTTTTAAAAAGTTTAATAAAACATATCCTTATCTTTTTAGGGATATAAAATACGTGTTCCAACGATTTTTCTTTATTATTGTATGATTTTTATAAGTTTACAATAAAAATTGGTCAACGATCTAAACCAACCGTAAAAATGGTCACTAAAACCAAAGAATGAGTGACGAAGATTCCTTTATAAACATATACTAGACTCGTTCCTCTAAACTGAGTCCAAAAACTCATATCAAATGGATTTCTCTAAAATTAATTACACATTTTCAAGATGGCTATTGCAAACACACGTATATAATGCACCACATCAAAATACATTGTATAGTTTGCGGGTGATATCTTTGTTAAACCTTACTATACGATAGTTTGACTTCTTAACTCTGAAACACTCATGTAATATAGTTATGAAAGAAAGACCTTTCATTTTAAACTTTTGGTGATTATCGTTTTAAAATTATAAAACAATTTTACATATGCCATGCACTAGTCGATGTCACATAAAATATGAAAGCGTGGTTGTACAGATGTAACTGAATTTAAAATATAATTATTTTAGCAAACAACTCTATGGTAAGTGAGTCGGTACATAATTCATTTTAATTTCACCACTGAACATATGGTCGCTATGAATTTGATATTTGACATCATAGAGTAAAATGAATATTTAGCAAAAACAATTAAATTAAGTAAAAAAACCAAGTTAAAAAATTCAGTTTAAATAATATTAGAAAAGTATTAAATAAAAAGGATTGATAAAATTTGAATCCAAATATAAATAGAACATCAAACGAAGGGTTAAAGGGGCCATTTCCATTTCCTTCATCACACCACCATTTTCAGTTTCCGTTTGTTGTCTGTCTCTCTCTGCATTTTCGAAATGAAGAAATTACGTGCAGTTGTGGTTGATGATCAAAGGGTGCAGCTTATGTACGCCTCACGGATGCTCCGGACTTCATCATTTGAAGGTATAACTGAAATCTTAATTTGACATTAAACGTCAATATGGAGAGATTCGGTTGGATAATGAGTATAGATTTAATTATGATATAATAATAATAATAATCTATGTTTGCAGTTATTGCTGCTGTTGAAAGTGGAGAAGCTGCTCTCGAATTCCTTGGATTAACTGGAGAGAATGTAGGGGTTTCCATACATTTTCATATATTTGTTCAGATCAATATATCATAAGGAATGACTTGTAATTTGATTAGTCTAAGCACATCTAACTTTTTGATGAAATGACAGGATGTGAAGGTCGATGTCGATCTCATACTAACTGATCATGATATGACGGGAATTAGTGGTTACGAGCTACTCCTTGAACTCAAGGTTGGTATATATGTGTATTAACTTGCAAATTTCATTCGCATCAAACTAAGTTGAAATTGTTTTGATAGAAATCAGAGCTGAGCAATGTTCCTGTGGTCATATTGTCCGCTGATGCAAATGAAGAGCGCATCAAAAAGTAAGAGAAATCTCAAATCACAATTTCCAAATTAAAAAACTCCGTCGCTAGCCCTAATATGCCACTAATTAAATCTTTAACAGATGCATGGATGGAGGGGCGCTCATGTTTCTAGAAAAACCACTGCAGGCCAAAGATGTTGCTAATGTGTATAACGCAATCGTTGAATAAGGTAAGATGCAGCAGGAGCGTTGCATGGCTAGGGAAAGTAGAAGTTGGCGACCACCATGGCCTGGCAATTAAATAAAATAACTAAAGCTAGGTAGTGCTAAAAGTTACTATTATATATGATCCATTAGATATTTTGAAACTTTCATCGGAATAGAATTATGTTAGAAACGATTGATGGTTTGGGATGTTAAATTACTACTATATATGTTTAAGGATATTAACTTTAAATTTTCCTCGACTAACATCTGAAATTATGGTGTTTCAAATTTATTGTCTTCAATTACGCAATCCACAAATACTGAGAATAGGATTTCCCCCCAATCAAGTATATATGTACTTGTCATAGTTATGCAGATACTATGAACTTAATCAAATGGCTTGAATATTGATTAGCAAGAATATATTTGTATAATTAATTCACCAACTCATGGGCTCATTCAAGGGAAGCCTTGGACATGAAAACCACCGTACTTTAGGTATTTAAAAGTACTCAAATACTTTTATTAGATAATGTGTTAAAGTAAAATGGTGCATTCTTTTAGAACTAATTGGATTAATGCTTTTTAAAGTGTGGTAAATCGAACTGGCTCCACCCAAACAATTGACAGTGTTAAAACACCTACATGGCTACATAAAAACTTTTGAAATTAGTTGTCTATTGATTATATTAACTTAATTCTACAACAGTGATGTGCTGATTAGTATTGTAGTGCTTTTCTTGCAGTGATACCTATATTATTTTCCTTGTTAAGAAAATATAATAATATCCCTTGTATTTTCATTGCTTATTACATACTAGTATCTTTCAAGAAGATGTGTAGTATTTTTAATTTGTTTCGGCCATTGTTATATGTTGGCGTTCTCGATCAAGTTAATTTCTGCATATTGTACATTAATTAAGACATTTAGTCATTCATTTGCGTATAAACTTATTTTAAAAGAAAAGCAAGTCTTGTAGATAAGGGTAATTAATATAGCATAATTAAGATGTTGCCTTTTTTGGAACATGGAAATAAAAGGACGCAAACATCCTTTTGTACATTAATAGTTTGATGGTTTCTATATATATAAGAATGCACTCTCAGTAACTATGTTGGTTCCATGGTTTTAATCCTTTAAATGCCACAATTTCGACAAATATGCTTATAAGATGATCCTATTTTGTGTGTGTATATATATAAATATATATATATAGGTTTATATTTTATGGAAAACAAAAAACCTTAAAAATCATTAAAATGCATAAAAAAATACTTAGAGATCACAAAACTTGTTTTTGAATTTTTTTTATCAAAAAATCGCAACTTTTAGGTCAAAATTGTTGAAATTTTTTTTTTGAAAAAAAATTTTTTTTACAAAAAAAAAAATTGATTTTTTTATTTTTTTTTCAATGAAATTGTAAAAAAATGCTGCGATTTTTTGATAAAGAAAAAAAATTCAAAAAAAGTTTTGTGATGTGTTGGTATTTTTTTATTTATTTTTATGATTTTTAGGGTTATTTTAGGGTTTTTTTGTTTTCCAAATAATCCTTCCTTATATATATATATATATATATATATATATATATATATATATATATATATATATATATATATATATATATATATATATATATAGAATGAGTTCTATGGAAAACAAATAACTAAGGCAACATCTACCGGAACCAATAATCAAATGACACGTGTCCATTTCTTTCTTCACAAATAATGTATTTTGGAAGTTATTGTGAAAATGATGTGTTGTCATGTTTTCATTGGTTCAAATATGTGTTGCCCTAATCATTCATTTTCCATATAACTCTTCCCTATATATATATATATATATATATATATATATATATATATATATATATATATATATATATATATATATATATATATATATATATACACCTTAAAATTCATTTAGCATGTTTTGCTGAATTTTAAGAGGTACAAAGAATAATGCTATGTGTACAATGAGTTTATGCATAAAATTAGATTTGGTCAACAAAAATATCCGTCAAAGAATCAAAGAATCAGTATTCCTTTAGTGTCGCACAATTGAATTGGTCAAAGGCCAATTGAAGCGGTCAATTTGAGATAGATGCGCCCATAAGAACTCTACTACCAGATTGCCACTATCAACCACCACACTGCCACCCCTCATATTTTGTTGAAAAAATTCACCTTAAACCCTAGATGACATTGCCGTCTCCGCCACAAGGTACCCCTACTGCCTCAAACATTTTGAAAGTCTTCTAACCACTACCTTTGCCGTCACCATCACTTCAGCACTGGTAAATCAGGTTTGTTTCTTTCTTACAATCGTCTTCCTACTCTGCATAAAGATTTCAGTACATACAAAAGTTAGCCATATTTGACCACCATCGCCTTCATCGTCGTCAAATTATCCAGATCAAAGGTTTGCACCCTCACTTAACTATAAGTTTTTGCATAAAGAAATACGATAGTAATCTTCTCCATTCCTTTTATATTCACCCCAAACACAATGACCTTCATCACTATCATCATTTTCTTAGAAGGTAATCTAACCGATGCCTCACTTTTCCATTAATTATTTACTTTGTTATTTTGCCAAGTCATGAAAGGATTTGTTTGGGTCATTGAAGAAAATGGTACTTTCCATTGCAAGGTTTTTTTCCCGATTGATATGTGTTCATATGTAGCATTTATTAAAAGACATGTTGATTATATAGGGATATATGTCTTTTAGTTTGTCAAGGGATTAACAAAGAAGTGTGAATCTCTTCAGAAACTGGAAGAACGATGAAGTTGACTTAAAATTATTTATTGTTGGATGCATTTTGAACACCTCTGTAATTGCCAAACCTGTCCGGCACACCTACACTTAATTGACTATAAATATGGTTTTTTTAATCATGCTGATCAATTTGATCTACAAATTTTGGTTTCAAATTACTTTACAAACTATTTATAGTTGTTACTGTGGTATATTTTGTAGCACCTGATTCCTGGTACGTAAAATTTATCATAGTGTGTTTCATTTTTTAGCCTTAGACTCGGCGAGTTGTAGGTCCGACTCGCCGAGTAGAGACGGGATCTGGAACACGTTTAAGTTGGCGACTCAGCGAGTCCATATTCTGGACTCGGTGAGTCCCCGCTGTCTGTTGAAACCTTAAATTTCAAGGGTTTGCACCCTATAGAGTGGTATTTTGGGGGACTCACTAAGCTTCGTGCTTACAGTGTTTTGTGTTATGTGTTTCAGGTTTCTCTCAGGATCACGGGACGACACCGGCTCGATTGTACACACCAGAGAAAGAGTCATGTTTTAAGGATCCTGGTTTATTATGCAAGTGAAAATGGAGTTATGTTTTGTAATTCGATTATGAATGAGATTTTAAGCAAAGTGTTTTTAAGAATCAAACTATTATTTTTAAATGAAAAATTGTTTTGAAATTTTCGGTGTTACAAGTTGGTATCAGAGCCTTGGTTTGAGGGATTCGGATGCGCCTTCGGGTAAATCTGGACTCAAACTGAGGAAGTAAGAAAAGTTTTCAAACAAATAATTTTCTAAAGCGAATAAGAGTTCAAAGAGAAAGCGAGAAAGAGCAGTGTGTACAATCAGCCAGAGCCCGAACGGTGATTTCCCAAAATACCCTTACTTTTGTGTTATGTGATATTTATGATGCACTTTATGAGATATTATTGCATGCTAGAGACAGGCTAGGTATTCCATATCTTAGGACTAGAGTGGCCTGATTTGTGATGCCTTAGCCTAGGAATTGCTGTTATATGCGATGTGCTTTTGAGTATGTGATGAGTGAGAATATTTAGTTGGAATCCTTTAGGGGATTTGAGTAGAGGAGTAATCTAGGGGAGATACCTAGATAAGTACCGTGGTACTTAGAGAAAGAATAGTTAGAACCCGCGAAGGGAAGAGTTGCAGAGTTCGGTGGTACTTTCGAGGATGAGTAGAGCAAGCGGAGTTATCACCCAGAGTGAGTCATATATATTCTTCGATGCTCGAATGCTGCTTGCTTCGTGCTTTGTGGAACTCTCGATGATGGGAGTCAGCTACCAAGCGAATATGACGATATTCAGGAGGTAGATGGCTGGCATCATTAGGAGCTCTTTAGCAGCTGATGGCAGAGAAGTGTGGGAATCTAGGAAGAGCCTAGGGAGTAACCTTAACCAGATGAGTGCGCTGGCAGAGTAGAGAATTTCGCTGGGGAGTGAGCGCGTGACGGAATTGGTGAACGAGAAGGTCGAGCAGCTACTTAGGAGCTCAGGGATAGTTCGTGTGGAAAGTATGGGTAGATGTGGCAGGTAGTATGGGCCCGTACTACTGAAAGCAGAGGACCCATACTTGATACAGGGAGTATTCTGAAGGTTCTAATGAGTGGATGGAGGAGTGATGCTATGGTTCGAGTACCATACATCAGAGCAGATTGAGGAGTGATGTTATGGTTCGAGTACCATACATCGGAGCGGATTGAGGAGTGATGTTATGGTTCGAGTACCATACATCGGAGCAGATTGAGGAGTGATGTTATGGTTCGAGTACCATAAATCGGAGCGGATGAAGGAATGATGTTATGGTTCGAGTACCATACATCGGAGCAGATGGAAGAGTGATGCTATGGTTCGGGTACCATACACCGGAGCATATTGAGAAGAGATGTCATGGGATGAGTACCATGGTTCGTAGTGAATGATGCTTGTGGTTCTCCGGTTATCCGGTCATGATTGATGAGGTAGAGATTCGACGCTATGGGTTTTAGGCCTGTGAGCCATGATTGAGTTCGAAGAGGCGTCCCTTGAGAGGGAGGTCGAGAGCCTTTCAGAGTATTTTGGTAAGGAGTCAGATGGAGGGGATAAATTTCGGTCTGAGTTGAGCAATCAGTCGATAGAGGAGATGTCACCTTCTATGACTGGGTGGTGCTATTTATGTTCGTGTGCGGAACATGAGAGGCATGATGTTTAAGTTTTGGGTTTAGGGGTAAACGATGCAGGTTGTCATTGATGATGATTTTCCATCAGAGTATCAGGTAGCATGTGTGCCGCGAGGCAGTGATTTACCATGAGCAGATAGTTAGTTGGGACTGAGATAATCGAGGACCACGTTACACCTATTTGAGTATAGTAGGGCGTATTGTAGAGGTATCAGTGGGGAGTCCAGTTGAGTTGTTTGGTTTTGGATTGGTACGAGACTTGGAACGACTAGAGGCAGTCGTGACGAGAAGTTCTTGAGGATTCCATCTGAGGTTCAGAGTTATGAGATCGATTGATTTCCTTAAAGGGGATTATCGGGCGTTGCATAGCACTTTCCAGGGGCAGGTGCGTTATTGCTGGTGAAAATAGTTTGTGAGGTTGTTGATGTGTCAGATAGTGATGGTTCGAACCCTAAGTGGGGGAGAACCGGGTGGTTTATTGAGAGAACCAGAGATTTGTGCATGAGCGGTTAGGGGTTGGATATAGAAACCGCGACTTGAATTCATGAGATCAGGGTCATTGGAGATCAAGGAAAGGTGCAGGGCGAGATAATGCATGTGGTATATGTCTGAGAGAAGGATGGGTGTCTCCACGGCGGGTGGTCAATGGTCAGGAATCTGGTGGTGGTCAGAGTCGTTTCAAGTGGAAGACTCGTAATGATGGTATGGGCAGTTGAGAACTTCTGGGTTGAAATATGGGTAGAAGATTGTCGAGTAGCCAACTCCCGGGCTGGGATGTGTACTCTTTCTTGGATTTTGAGCAGTAGTAGAAAGGGTTTCGGAGGATCATCAGTGTGTTCTGAAGGGTTAGCGCCTTCCTTGTATTCGAATTGAGTGTTTGGATGCACTGAAGTTGCGCATTGAGTGAAATAGGAAATTATTATGGGATTTAGAGGAAATGTATTGTTGTATGTGTATGGCGCTGGGAGTAAGGGAATCAGTGGTAGAGGCAGGACATTGTGATGCTCTGTTAGGGTGTTCCGTGGTTTCCGCGTATAGCGTCCCGATTTCAGAGTTATTTAGAGTCTTGGGTTTAAGATGACTAGTGATGTATCATGTATCCACGGTTCCAGTGGGAGCCCATCGTGTATTGTCATCAAGAGGGATTATTTAAGGAAGTGGATCTCTGCAGAGGTAGGTTCTGTGTTATGGCGGTTGCCGCCAGAGTCTGTAATGCATATTGGGGCAAGTGTATGTGTAACTATCTATGATAGTCTTCGGTGCATGAGTTAGTTAACATAGTGTGGCGTTGTAATGAGAATGAGAGTATAGGGTGAAGCTATGGGGAGCCGTAGTATTCACCAGTCAGAGGGTGTTGTGATGCTACGGGGAGCCGTAGTACTCACAAGTCAGAGAGAGAGAGTCGGGATGCTACGGGGAGCCGTAGTATTCGCCAGTCAGAGGGTGTTGTGATGCTACGGGGAGCCGTAGTACTCACAAGTCAGAGAGAGAGAAAGAGTCGTGATGCTACGGGGAGCCGTAGTACTCACTAGTTAGTTGGCGTTGTGATACTATGGGGAGTCGTAGTACTCACTAGTCAGAGGCTGTCGTAATGTTGCGGGAAGCCATAGTACCCACTAGACGGCAAGAGAGTGTGATGATGGAGTGTTCTCCGATAAGTGCATGATGCAGAAGAGTTTTAGGATTGAGTAGCCCTAGTGATGAGTTTTTGGAGCCTAGTGGTTAAACCGGGGTGTGACTGGAGTCTCCGCCTCTGTCGGGAGGGTCAGCGAGGCGCGCGGGAGAATATGCACAGCAGACGCCAGAGGTTAGATCTGAGTCGATCTTCGATTGGATTGTATTTTTTTATGAGGAAAAGGGAATTTCGTGACTTGCATGTCACTGGGCCGTGATAGTGGTCACGGGGAGGAAGTTAGTGAGATGTTTTGGATCATGTTATGTGTGACCTTTGGGGGTTCAGCTGTGGGGCTAAAAGCTGACCTGGTGCTCGGTATCGAAGATGAATATGAGAAATGAGCTAGAGTTTACCATGGTGATGTCTGCGGACACTTCAGAGGGAGCGAACGATTCAGATGCCCGAGGATATGTTTCGGGCAAGTGTATTAGATTTCGGGGGGAAATTGTGGCTCATATTTGCCCTAGGCAGAGTTTTCCTACAACAACAACCATCATTAGTGCATCAGTATGCCACCCTTTGAGCTGTTGTAGGGAAGGGGGTATCGGACCCCATTTGCGGGGGAGAGGTAGAGCAACGTGTGATGGGAAGTACAGAGATCGTGCTTCAGACGTCAGAGCAGATACATCAGGTCAGGCAGAGGTTGTTGAGTGCTTAGAGTCGCCAGAAGAGTTATACGGACAGGCGCCGGTCCGAGCTCGAATTTTTGGTCGGTGACTTTGTACTCCTGAAGGTCTCTCCTTGGAAAGGAGTGATCCGATTCAGGAAGAGGGGCAAGTTGGGGCCCCGATATATCGGTCCTTTTCGGGTGATCGCGAGGGTAGGCAGGGTAGCCTACCGGTTGGAGCTACCTGCAGAGCTAGGTCAGATCCATGACACTTTCCATGTGTCGCAGCTGCGAAAGTGTATAGCCGAGGAGTCGGCAGTAGTGCCATTAGAGGATATTCAGGTGGATGTGGTCCTGAACTACGTTGAGAGACCGGTGGCTATTCTGGATCGAAAGATCAAGGTTCTGAGGAATAAAAAGCTGCCTCTGGTGCAAGTCCAGTGGCAACACCGGAAGGGGTCGGAGCTTACTTGGGAGCCAGAGCACGAGATGCGTGAGCAGCATCCGGAGTTGTTTCTAGAGTGAGACTTCGAGGGCGAAGTCTGATTCTAGTGGGGGAGAATTGTAAAATCCGGATATCCAGGTATGGGAATTTGAGTATTTTATATTGGGGAATGAGGAGACTCAGCGAGTTGACGCCTCAACTCGTCGAGTAGGATCGCGTTTTGGGGACCAGTTTAATGAAGAGACTCGACGAGTCAGATATTTGGACTCGCCGAGTCGGCGCTGTCAAGGAAAACCCTAATTGTCTGGGTTTGGGACCTATTTAAAGGCCCTTATGGCCTTCAGTGGCAGCCACCTACACCTTTGAGAGACTCCTATCGAACCAGAGAGCTGAGAGAGTGAAGAAGAGCCATTTTCGAGCATTCTTGATGTGGTTGTGCAATGGAGTAGTCATTTCCAGCAAAGGGAGGTCAAGGGGGGGTGTCGATTCATAGCTTCTGAGCTTGCATCTTCACCATTGAGGTATCAAATCGTTCTCACTTTTCTGTTTTGGGTAAGATTGGTGAGTTTAGGGTTTTCTAGCTTCTTTTATGGCTTGATTAGTGTCCCATTGAGTGTGAAGCCATAGATCTGGACCCAAAGAGGTCCAGAAAGTCCCTTCCATCCTGCTTTATGCATTCTATTTGGAGTTTTGAGCTAGGGTTGTTATGTAATGGAGGGTTTCACCTAAATGAGCTTGTAGAACCTTGCATAAGTGCCCAACGTTCGACCTTTTCGTGGTTATTGGCTTTGAGGGAGTTAGATATATGGTTTGGTGAAGCAGATCTGACCTCATAAGGTCAGATGAGGGTTGTCATAAGAGCAACTCGCCGAGTCCATAAACAAACTCGACGAGTCGAGTTGGGGTTTCCCCGCGTTTCGTTGCCGAGTAACTCGACGAGTGGAGAGGGAACTCATCGTGTCTAAGAGGTTTAAAAAGGATTTAGAGAACCCGCATGGACTCGCCGAGTCACTCTTGTGTACTCGCCGAGTCTGGTCAGTGTTGGCTGTTGACTTGAGTTGTCTTATGTTGACTTTGGGAGTTTTGGTCAACAAAGGTAATAGTGGTCAGGGAGGGGTAAAATGGTCTTTTACCCATTACCTGAATAGAGAGGGAAAGAGTAATCGCCGGTTAATTAGAGTTGGGACTTCGAGTACTAATTAGAGATATTTGCCTTATGTGTTAGGCGGTGGCAAGTCCGAGGTTCGCATGTGCAGATAATTGCTTTCTGATTTCGAGGTGAGTCTTCTCACTATACTTTACCTAGAGTGGTAACAGAGTTATGTGACAGAGTTATTTTATGTGACGTGTGGCACCGCATTATTTCTATGTGATTTATGTTGTGTGTATATCAGAGATAGGACTAGAAGGTCCATAGAGCTAGGACCAGAGGGTCTGTAGAGTTCGGGCCCAAGGGCCCATAGAGTTATAGCCTCGAGTGGCTAATATGTTATATATGTGGTGTTTTTCTTATCATGTGCAGTATATTTGTATGCTATTTATATGTTGAGATTTATTGTGATATGTGATATGCATGATTCAGAGTTAGGACCTTTGGGTCCATAGAGTTAGGGCCAGAGGGCCCACAGAGAATTGGGACTGGAGGGTCCCACTGAGACACACTGACCGGAAGGTCAACAGAGTTATATCCTCGAGTGGCTAATATGTGTTAGAGTGGTATTTTGGGGAACTCACTAAGCTTCGTGCTTACAGTGTTTTGTGTTATGTGTTTCAGGTTTCTCTCAGGATCACGGGACGACACCGACTCGATTGTACACACTAGAGAAAGAGTCATGTTTTGAGGATCCTGGTTTATTATGCAAGAGAAAATGGAGTTATGTTTTGTAATTCGATTATGAATGAGATTTTAAGCAAAGTGTTTTTAAGAATTAAACCATTATTTTTAAATGAAAAATTGTTTTGAAATTTTTGGTGTTATAGAATACTTTTTCCAATTCCACATTTGTTGAGTGTTATAAACCTACTAAAGTCGTGTCACTTAATTCGCAATCTTGGAGTATGACTCTAAGACTCCATATTGGAATGAAGTATGATTGACTTCTAAATTTAACCATTTCCACAATACTCGATTCCTCTTCTTAGATATACAAATGCACTAAAACTCACTTAGAGGATCAACTGAGGAATGTTTCTTAATCATTAAGACTTATGATAAAACACAATAAAAGGTACTCTCCTTTCTTCTTAGGATAGAGAAGCTTTTATCTTTCTGCCTACTTGATTCTTCTTATTCATTCTGCTATTAATTGAAACTCTTTCAATCAACTCAGAATTATGTTTAATCTTATAACTATAACCATATTTACAAAACTTTAGTAAATCATGACGAATATCTTTATCACTCTTGTAGTGGACTTGATCAACGCACAACCTAGTGTACTCGATCTCCCAGTCCTTCACTTGACACTTTGTCAAAGAATGTAATGCTCGTAGATCTGGGCTAGTCAATTTAGAGGCAATAGGGGTCGAAAATGACATTTCGACAAAAGATTATTTAGAATAAATAATCTTAACCAAGTTGTAGAATATGTCACAAGGTTTCCATACATATAAAAAACACCGAAATCCGAGTTATAACGAAGAAGTTATGACCCGTCGAAGTTTCACGACAGAACCGACACGACACCGGGAAGCGTAAATAATGAATTTACGATAGAGCGAGATTTAGCCTTAGCGATCTAAACGAAAGTCGTAGAATATGTTAAACTAAGAACATCGATAAAAAGAACGCCCAAATCTGACTTCGTATGAAGAAGTTATGATTTTTCGAAGTTTCGGAATAGTAGTGTACAACCCGAAATTCGAATATTAGATCGAGTGATTTTTAGTCGACACGACCTAAACGAGAATCGAAGATCTCATTAAGAGTAGCGTAACGAGAAAAAGATGAGCAAAAATGGACATCGGATGAAGAAGTTATGAGGATTTAACGGACCACTCCTGTCCCGGCCTGTTAATAATATAAAATTAAAATATATTCAAAATTAGCCAATGGAGTCTAAATGAAAGTTGTAGAGTACGTTCCCACCTTCGCGTGGATATAAAGAACGTCAAAAACGGAGATCGTATGCGAAAGATACGAATTTTTAAAGTTTGTAGTGAAACTTGCGAAGCTGATGCATGAAATGATGACGTGGCCGAACTCCCAGCCGTCGGATGAAATCGCTTCGGATGGTGACACCTGGTGTGAGGGTTACGCCAGCGTAGCGAAGAGACGCCTAGCGTCCGGAGTACGCCCCGCGTCCGAGGCCAAGTACGCCCCGCGTACTTCGGTTCTTATCCGTCCGATGGAGTGCAAGACAGCTGGTCCGAGGCTGGCAATCTTATCCAAGGAGTACGCCCAGCGTAATGACCGAGGCCCGACCCTATAAATTGATGTGCGAGGCTGCCATTGTTCTTCACTCCAAATCCACTTCTTTCTCTCACTACTTTCTCACTCTAGCTCATCTAAACCCCCCTAAACCCTAGAAAAAGCCCCTAGCACCCTAGGGAAGCCCCGAGGCTCCCGGAGTTCCGAGAAAAAGGAGTTTTTCGGTTTCGAAACGTTGCTCCAATTAAGTTCCGGTTTTCGATAAAATTCGCTGTAAGTGTGCTACGCTTACGCAATCTTTTATATAGCTTTCAAATAATTATAAGAATGCTATTAGGTCCTTAAAATAATTATTTGGGCTATTATTGAGTGTTATTAACGGTTAATAATAGTCAGACTAATTAATTTGTCGCGGTTATCGTTAGACTAAACCTTAGTGGTATTGGTACTAGGTTTTATCGAAGGAAAATCGTTTTGAGAGTATCGAAGCGCTGTCCGAGTGCTGAGTCACCACCTTTCAGGTGAGTGCATAGTTACTTTCAGCTTACATATAGATATGCAGTATTTTATATAAATTAAGTACTATGTGTGCATATTATCTGAATACTTGCTATCTATGTTGGATGAACGTTTTATACATGTTTTCAATGATTTAAACTGTATATGTATTTTATATCTACAAAATGTGTTGGGTAAAACATGGGTAGATGTAATAGTTGCTATGTGACAAAATAAAATAATGAGAGGCCTCGTTATAGCTGTTCTTGATGATCTAGTCATCTGGCAGAGTGTAGATGACGACCACGGACTATTCTAGACAGTCCAGTGGAACACTAGCAGGCTCGCAACCTGTAGGTGTTTATTTGAACTGTGTGTTTATTCGAACTGTGTGTTCATTCGAACTGTGTGAACTGTGTGCTCACCAGGTACACTCCATCCCAATGATAGTCCTTTGTCTATGTCCCTTGTGTTAGATGTTTTAGGGACGTAATGTGAGGATAACGGGAATGGGTAATTGGGTTGATTGTTTGATGTTTAAAAATAATAATTATATTATTATGGGTTGAATACCCTATGTGCTCACCAGGTTTCCCAACCTGACCCACTCAGTTTATTTATATCACAAGTGTTGATATGAAGTGACATTACACTGAGAGATTTAAAGAGATGTAGATCACTAGTGTAAATAATTGTAAGTTCTGTTTATGCTTATGTTTCTGTATTAACGATGACATCCCAAACATTTTAAAATGAAATAAATACGTTTCTTCGAAAATGTTTTAATAACGTATTTACCGTGTTTTTTTAGGAACAAATTCCGCAACATTTTTATAAAATGAAGTACTCTGATTTTTATAAAGCATAAACAAAATCGGTCTTTTCTGGCCGTGATTTTGGGGATGTCACAGTTGGTATCAGGGCATTAGTTTAAGAGAACTAGGAATATGGATTTATTTCTAGACTTAAACTTAGAATGCTAAGTGATGATTGTGAGGTGTGAGAACTAGCTTATTTTAGGAATTGTGCCTAAAATGCTTTTATGTGCTAAATGCTTTGTGCATGATATGTTGTTAATTGTTAGGATCTATGGTCTGTTGCCGACCGGATCTGGAAACCTTATGTGTTTAGGATTCTAAACGTACGACTACGATATTAGAACTAGCATGTAAACGTTTCGAAGTGATACGGATGATTTAATCGTCAATCCTATGTAAAGATCTAGATTCACCTTATTCGGTGTATAGATCAAGATGGAAAGAACCTGTAGCGGAAACGTCAATGCAAATGGGAACCGAAACCAACCCCCAGTGATTGAGAAAATACCGGTTGTGGTAGCCGCTGCTGAGCCAATAACGATGGCCGGAGTACAAGCAATGATCCAGGCGATGTTGGATCGTCAAATGGAGGAAACCAGATGTTTGCTCCAGCAAAATCGAGAGGAAGTAACCATTCAGATCGAACAGCCCGAGTTGAACGAAGGGCAGACTGAGGAAGGAAACTACAGTGCGACTGTTGCTCAAGTTAACCCACCAATAGTTCGACAAAACAACCAAGATGACGAAGTCGAGAGGAATGGATGCAAGTACAAGGATTTTCTGACTTGCAAGCCATCGGCTTTAACCGGAAAGGAGGATTCGATCGGGGTCATGGATTGGATCTCGGAGATGGAATTAGCTTTCATGAGATGCGGTTGCAAGGGAAAACAACAGACCACATTTGCAGTGCGTCAGTTTCGAGGAGGCGCTGTACGTTGGTGGAATACCTTGGGGAAGACTCTAAGCCCCAACGAGCCCCTACAACTGACATGGGCATAATTTCTGGTGCAATTCAAACGTAGGTACTGCTCAGCCCAAAATCTGCTCGAGCTAGAAAACCAATTCCTTATCTTGAAGAAAGGAAGCATGTCTGTTGATGAATACACCAACAACTTCACAGAGAAGATGGAGTTTTCCTTGCGCCTTGTTCCGGATGAGCTGACGAAAATTGACAAGTACGCAAAGGGACTTCCATGGGAGTACGTGGTGCCAGTGCGTCAGGCACCTACTCTGGAGGCAGCTATCTGGGCTTCCAAGTCTGTGGAAGATATGATTAAGGGAAGAGCTGCCAACAAGATTGAGGTTGGTGAAAAGAGGAAGTTTGAGGGGTCTGCAAAGCTCGATGAGAGAAGCAAGACCAGTACCAGGAAGTTTAGAGGAGGGAGTGAAGAAAGATGGTGCGATAAGTGCAAAAAGAAACACTCTGGAAAATGTGGTGAGGAGTTGACTTGTTTCAAGTGTGGGAAGTATGGGCATTATGCCAATGACTGTAAATTCAACAAAACGGTGTGTTACGAATGTAACGAGGAAGGTCACTTCAAGAAAGATTGCCCAAAGAGAGAAGGGGCTACGAAGCCAAATGTGCCGCCAAAACCAAAGGTAAGAGCATTTCCAATGATCCTTGACGAAGCAGCTGACGATGCAAGGAATCAGGAGTAAGGATGGATATATAGAGATCGAGTTATGAAGAAGCCATATAGATAGTGTCATATGATGTAGCCTATTAGAGGCATAATCGAGGGTGAACTTGAACACCCATGTAATAGTTTCAAGAAATAATAAAATCTTCATTTCGTTATCTGGTGTGTTAATTTGTTGTGTGATTTGCTGCATGGTGACTTGGGAAACTGCGGGACAATACTTGGGACGAGTATGAGTAGGTGTGAATGGTAGCAGAGGACTTTACTACCAGAAGCACAGGACTCACACTTGGATCAGGGAAAGTCACAAGGTTACCAAGAAGCTAGTAATTGATTTTGTTTTATTCAAGTATGTCGTTACCATTGTTTCGGTAATGACTAAGAAGATTGTTGTTATCCCGACCCTAGTGGTCATATCCCATTGAGTCCGACTACGATGAGTAGGTTACATTGTTCAGAGAACCAAGTTTGATGTAGCGTCCGACTTAAACCAAACGATTGAAATCAAAGCGATTAGTAGAAGTATCGCGCTCGTTGTTAAAAGAGTTGGTAGCCAGAATTGCCTAAATGTTAAAGTGTGATTATATCACATTAAAACATGAAGGAAGGCATAGTCTGTTTTAGAATTTAATTCTAAGAGACCTAAGTCTAAGTTTTGCAACATACGATAATAGGTCATTAGAATATGACACATCGATCTATAGTAGTAATAAAAGAACTCATCTCAAGTTCGTATCCAGTAAGGATCGAGATTGTGACTTAAATGTCATAATTAGTCTAACCTGAGGTAGAGAGCAGGTGTACGATCGAGTACTACTTACAGTCAATGAGTCTAAGAGATAGACTTGAAGGAATATAGAAGTTATAATTATTACCTAGGATGAAGAGATGACGTATGGGGTCATTATACGAGCCCTGTTTTGTTGATGATTCTGGGACGTAATCATCCTAAGGGGGAGATAATTGTAACGCCCGTAGATCCAGGCTAGTCAATTTAGAGGCAATAGGGGTCGAAAAAGACTTTTTGACAAAAGATTATTTAGAATAAATAATCTTAACCAAGTTGTAGAATATGTCACAAGGTTTGCATACATATAAAGAACGCCGAAATTCGAGTTATAACGAAGAAGTTATGACCCGTCGAAGTTTCGCGATAGAACCGGCACGACACCGGGAAGCGTAAATAGTGAATTTACGATAGAGCGAGATTTAGCCTTAGCGATCTAAACGAAAGTCGTAGAATATGTTAAACTAAGAACATCGATAAAAAGAACGCCCAAATCTGACTTCTTATGAAGAAGTTATGATTTTTCGAAGTTTCAGAATAGCAGTGTACAGCCCGAAATTCGAATATTAGATCGAGTGATTTTTAGTCAACACGACCTAAACGAGAATCGAAGATCTCATTAAGAGTAGCGTAACGAGAAAAAGATGAGCGAAAACGGACGTAGGATGAAGAAGTTATGAGGATTTAATGGACCAATCCTGTCCCGACCTGTTAATAATATAAAATTACAATAGTTTTAAAATTAGCCGACGGAGTCTAAATGAAAGTTGTAGAGTACGTTCCCACCTGCGCGTGGATATAAAGAACGTCAAAAACGGAGATCGTATGCGAAAGATACGAATTTTTGAAGTTTGTAGTGAAACTTGCGAAGCTGATGCATGAAATGATGACGTGGCCGAACTCCCAGCCGTCGGATGAAATCGCTTTGGATGGTGACACCTGGTACGAGGGTTACGCCCAGTGTAGCGAAGAGACGCCTAGCTTCCGGAGTACGCCCCGCGTCCGAGGCCAAGTACGTCCCGCGTACTTCGGTTCTTATCCGCCCGATGGAGTGCAAGACAGCTGGTCCGAGGCTGGCAATCTTATCCGAGGAGTACGCCCAGCGTACCCTCGGTACGCCCAACATAATGACCGAGGCCTGACCCTTTAAATTGATGTGCGAGGCTGCCATTGTTCTTCACTCCAAATCCACTTCTTTCTCTCACTACTTTCTCTCTCTAGCTCATCTAAACCCCCCTAAACCCTAGAAAACCCCCCTAGCACCCTAGGGAAGCCCCGAGGCTCCCGGAGTCCTGAGAAAAAGGAGTTTTTCGGTTTCGAAACGTTGCCCCAATTAATTTCCGATTTTCGATAAAATTCACTGTAAGTGTGCTATGCTTACGCAATTTTTTATATAGCTTTCAAATAATTATAAGAATGCTGTTAGGTCCTTAAAATAATTATTTGGGCTACTATTGAGTGTTATTAACGCTTAATAATAGTCAGACTAATTAATTTGTCGCGGTTATTGTTAGACTAAACCTTAGTGGTATTGGTACTAGGTTTTATCGAAGGAAAATCATTTTGAGAGTATCGAAGTGCTGTCCGAGTGCTGAGTCACCACCTTTCAGGTGAGTGCATAGTTACTTTTAGCTTACACATAGATATGAAGTATTTTATATAAATTAAGTACTATGTGTGCATATTAACTGTATATGTATTTTATATCTACAAAATGTGTTAGGTAAAACATGGGTAGATGTAATAGTTGCTGTGTGACAAAATAAAATAATGAGAGTCCTCGTTATATCTGTTCTTGATGATCTAGTCATCTAGCAGAGTATAGATGACGACCATGCACTATTCTAGACAGTCCAGTGGAACACTAGCAGGCTCGCAACCTGTAGGTGTTTATTTGAACTATGTGTTTATTCGAACTGTGTGAACTGTGTGCTCACCAGGTACACTCCATCCCAATGATAGTCCTTTGACTAAGTCCCTTGTGTTAGATGTTTTAGGGACGTAATGTGAAGATAACGGGAATGGGTAATTGGGTTGATTGTTTGATGTTTAAAAATAATAATTATATTATTGTGGGTTGAATATCCTATGTGCTCACCAGGTTTCCCAACCTGACCCACTCAGTTTATTTATATCACAGGTGTTGATATGAAGTGACATTACACTGAGAGATTTAAAGAGATGTAGATCACTAGTGTAAATAATTGTAAGTTCTGTTATGCTTATGTTTTTGTATTAACAATGACATCCCAAACGTTTTAAAATGAAATAAATACGTTTCTTCGAAAATGTTTGAATAACGTATTTAGCATGTTTTTCTGGGAACAAATTCCACAACATTTTTATAAAATGAAGTACTCTGATTTTTATAAAACATAAACAAAATCGGTCTTTTCTGGCCGTGATTTTGGGGATGTCACAAAGAATTAGTCTAATTTACAAATATGAGGTTTCACATTTATCACACAACCAAGTTGTATGATTCCATGTTTCTGTCCAATTGAAACTTGAGCGATGAGAAACTCTCCTTATTTGGTAAATTCTCGACATTTCCACAAATAACATAACTAAGAATCAAATCAATTATTGCTAATAATAGAAATATTCAAACATCAATTTTTCATACATGCCATCGCAAGGATAAATAAATAAGACAAAATAAAAATTTATTTTATTGCGGAAAAATTTATCCTTACCATGCAATTCAACTGAAAACTATGCTATTACATATTTCTTAGCAATTTACCCTAAATCTAAAGTAGCAGCTCAAAAATCTAATGTTGGAATCCATGCGATCGAAATCCGTTTCTTCGAGATTAGATTCAACACGCCTCTTTCTTAAGCTTCCTCTCTTTTATTCGATCCTGCAAAACATCAAAATGTGATCTTATCACATCATGTATCAAGAATAAAAAAAATAGGAACTTACAGAGTTAGTTAGTGGATTTTTACCTGAAGCAGAGCCTTACTTCTTGACTCTCCCATCTCTTAGATCTCTCAGGTAAACAGGGCAGCTTCGTCTCCAATGCCCCTTCTCTTGGCAATAGAAGCAAATGGTCTCTTTTGGAATTACACAAGGAATTATCTCAGAATTTACCTTTTTTGGATTTCCAATGTCACCATTTTCAATGTCCATTGAAGTTTGAGAGTTTGATTCACCAAACAAATTTGCTCTCAGCATGCCAAATCATTGCTGATTTAGCACCTATAAGCAAATAGGTTAAATCAATGTGGGTCACGTCATGGTCCATCATATAGTACTCTCTAATGAACTCACTATATGATTTAGGAAGTGACTGAAGAACCCAGTCAACAACCAACTCACCTGAAATCTCGACACCCAACATCCTTAACCTGTCAATGTGTAAATTCATCTCTAAGACATGTGCACACACAAGTTTCCCATTTTCGTGTTTGCTTGCCAAAAGGGATTGAGTGAGCTTGAACTTTTCAAGCCTTCAAATTTGTGGGTTAGGGAGAACAATAGGAGGAGGTGGAGGAAGTGAAGCATGACTCTTATTTCCTTGATCATATCGTGGAATTTCATTTCATTTGGAAAGCTTGTTCCAAGGGATTTGGGAAGACCATTATTGTCAGAACTAGACATCTACAAAAATGGGAGAAAATTCAAGTTAGTTGATAAGAATCCTTGATGTAACACCCAAATGAAACATCAAGGCTAGGATCCAACGCAATATTCTACACCCTATAAGATGGATGTCGTAATCTAGTTGCAGAATATTTGAAGGTAGGTAAATGACGATTTACCAACTTCCACCATGAAAAACGGAAAAATGAAGTTTAAGTTTTAAATGAATTGAAACTCCTATATATTTTGAGATTCATTGAACTCTTCAATGGCATGTTTAATCTCGATTATGCCCTTCAAATTTGTGACTGGGATGCCGAGGATCACAAACAAGGTGTGAATAACCATACGAATCTACGTGATGCACTCAATGCTACTATCACCTAATCAATGTGTCGGTTAACCACAAACGCTCCATTGATCTATGATAAACATCGAGCCATTCTTCACTACCAATGTCAACCCCAAATTAGTGTGCCAGTTAACCACACACGCTCCACTAACGTTTGGCAAGGATGTGAAGTGTAATTCCATTGATTAGCATAGAATTTCACATTTTTCCTAAAGTAACTATGATTTGGGAATTTTGTAAAAGCATTTAGTTACTTTGTACTTCATTATACTTATAATGGATGGGTTCATCCTATCCTACCCATTCGGCTAACGACCCTCTATTAGTCAAGAGTACGGTGGGTAAGAGTGGATACCCATTCAATCGCCATTTTATAGGCAATTTACTTAAACACCCCTGATAGACCAGCTTCGTGAATGATGCCTACTAACGGTAAGACTGAAAGTTTACTCACACATATATGATATTAGACTTTTAATGTTATATGTATTGTATAGGGTGTATTTTAAGCTTTTAAAATACTAGGTGGTCTAATTTAATAAATTATACTTTTAATTTAATTAAATGTAAACCATAACTTTATGGATTTGTTAACTCAATTTTAATTATCCACTTTAATTAATTGACAAAACCATAAGGGTGTAATTTGAAATTTTCAAGGTACTAGGGTTTTAGAATTTAATATTTCAAAATTAAACTTTAAATGTAACGCCCCGATTCTCAGGTATTGATTAAATAAAAGGTTCTTTGGTTTTAAGTCCTACTCGACGAGTTGGTTGCCCTACTGATCGAGTAGCGGCGGGGTGGGATTGCGTGTTTAGTGACCTACTCGCTGAGTCCAAGAAGGGACTCGACGAGTAGGAGTTGGCAGATGAAACCTTAGATCCTGGGGTTTCGCACTCTATTTAAAGGAGCCTCAGCCTCCTTTGGCCTCTTTACAGTCTTTAAGAAGCTCAGTGAAACCCTAATTCGTGTGGTACTCTTCTTGGTGTGATTTAAGCATTGGAAAGAAGGTTGGTCAGGATGGAAAAGCTTGAAGATCAATGGAGTTGAAGCAAGGAAGGTGTAGGAAGCAGAATTTACCTCAGGTAGCATCTTCTGGAGGTATCAAGTTGCAATATTTACTTCCCTTTCCTTCTAGATCTCTTTTCGTTTGGTTGAGTTTTAGGGTTTTATGGATTTTGAGTTGATATAGGAGCTATGGGCTAGATCTGAAGTTGTAACTTCAGATCTGGACCCTTCCTAAGTCCTTGAGGCATAAATTTGCGGGTATGGGGGTGATTGAAACCCTCCTTGAGCATGAAAACCCATTAAGAGCTTAGAATTGCCATTAAGAGCCTTTTTAGCCATGCATACACGTAAAGTTTGCAACTTTACGTGAAAAGCATGCTCTAGAAGCTTGGATCTGTAATTTGGAGCCATTGCATGGATTAAATGAGTCTGTATGGCTTAAGGGCTGAAGGAACTCGGCGAGTCGCAAGCTTGACCTGACGATTCGTATGAAGATGGCCTTGAACTCGACGAGTTGGATGAGCAACTCGGCGAGTCCGATGAAGATTGTCATAGAATCGACGAGTTGTATGAACAAATCGGCGAGTCGGATGAGTTTTCTCTAGGATATGTATGCATGTGTATCCGTCGAGTTGTGTCATACCCCGAAACTGATGGCGGAAACGTTCCGGGGCGGAGGACGTCATGTAAATTATCACTACCAATGTACATAGTAAGCATAGTAAACACAACCACTACATTACATAGGAAATTTACATTTGTTTGAAAAGCAAAGTAATACATGTTTTATCTATACATTAGTATAACAAAAGTAAAGACGAGTCAGCTAAAATGCTCCATCTTCTCCAAAAGATTGCGAGATACCTGTCTAACGTTGACTTGAGAATACAAGCAGTTTTAGAAATATCAGCATAAAGCTGGTGAGTTCATAAGCGGTTGGTTTCTGTAAAAGAACAAGTTTCCTTTGGTTTTTTGAAAAAGTTATGCTATCCAAGAAAATCCCATATTTTCTTATAAGAAAAGTCTAGTTATGCAATGATCACACAGTATGGTTAAGAAAAGTCAAGTCATCCCAGGAAAAACCCTTATTTTCCTTAAAAGTTGGTTATCGATCCGGAATGAAGTGTACAAGTATATACCATACTTGTAGCGTTAAGAGAAGTATTCTGAAAGCCTAGTTATCATTGTAAAGTGCATTAGTTTTAACACATATATAAAACTAATAAGTAGGAAGTAAACTAGTTACTAGGTTCATTATTACTAACAAGTAAATCTCTATTATCTAAATTGCGAGTTCCATAACCATACGATAGACTAGATATGGCAATAAGAAGTCCAGTATCATTTAATGACTTTTGTCACCCGTAGACCTGCTGGTCCCACTGTAGCTAGCAGCAAGGTGCGGGGTACTCAGCCTCGTATAGATCTATACACTCAAGTCACGCTCTCCGCCTAGGAGATTCTGGTTACAGGGGCAGTCCTCCACTCGCGTATCTTTGTGGAGTGTTTCTGAGGACGTGTCTCCAATTTTTAAGAATAACAAATTTAAAAGTAATAATGCGGAAAAATTATGTTACAAAGGTGGTCCTCCACTCGCGTATCTCTGTGGAGTGTTACCGAGGACGAATCGAAAGTACTAAGCTAATGCTTTTAACAGTAGTGATGTGGAAAATCATTTGAGAAATATAAAATATAAAATTTTATAATGAGTTTCACAAACAGTATAAAAACTAACTCTACAAAGTTAAACAGTTGGTTAATACGGTTTCCAGTGTTAAAAGCATATGGAATATCAAATATTTCAAATGAAATAATATGTTTGAGTACAAGATTTCCTTGTACCTTTGCTTGTATTCCCCCTTGAAAACATTGAAAACACGGGAAAAGGTGTAGGGGTATGAACTCACCAATCGAGAAATGTGCCGATTAGGATGCTAAGTGTCAGTTCGGGGCTTAAATACAAGCGAGGTTCCTATGTAATATGAAGAGATACATAATTTTATCTAATTAGACTTTGAACTACCAATAAAGTAAGACAATACACTTCGAGGCATGGAAACACTTCAATTCAAGTGTTATGAGTGATCCGGGTAGCATCTAAGGAGGTGTAAGGTCTAGATATGGAGTTTGGTATTCAAGAGCAAACTCCTAAGGGGGATTATGGCCTAATGACCATATCCCCATGAGTTTACGGCCGTAAACTCATGGATAGTGTGATCTTGGATGCTTAATGGTCTTATAACACTTGTGGAATTAGGATAGGATCAATTCTAAGGCATTGGAAAGGATTAAACCAACAAAGGGACCACTTTAAGGAGTTTATGGCTGTAAACTAGGAGTTTATGGCTGTAAACTAGGAGTTTACGGCCGTAAACTCTCATATACCCTTTCTTATTGTGTTTTGATGATCCTAGGTTAAGCACAAGTAGTTCTAGTCCAAAGTACAAGCCATGGAAGGAAGTTAGGGCACCATTTGACAACTTTATAGGAGTTTATGGCCCATGAACCATTCCTTGGGGGGTTTACGGCCGTAATCTCCTAAAGAGGTGGTTTCTCTCATGTTTAAGGTCCCTAACACAATGGTGGTTGATTCTAGACATTATTCCAAGGCAGAGGAGGTGTTTAAGGGGCATTTTAACACCTTAAATGGTGTTTACGGTTCTTGAAGGGGTGTTTACGGTCTAAGCATGTTCTTGGACTGTAAACTCATGTTTACTCCCCAAAAATCAAGATTTTGGTGTTCTAAGTCCATTCATGTAAGCCCCTAAGGCATAACTAAGCTCCAGAAGTGGTTTGGAAGGGTTTTGGGGCTCTAAAACCCCATTTAAGGGTGTTTGCAATTTGGGATTGTTCCTGGTCCGTAAACACATGTTCTTGGTCCTTCTGGATGATTTAGACACAAATTTGAAGGATAAACAAGCTAAACTAAAAGTTAGGAGGGATTACTTACTAATTTGGAGCTTGAATGGGTGAGTTTTGGATCAAAGTTTGGGTTTGTAGAAAGAGAGAGAGAGAGAGTAGTGAGAGAGAGAGAGAGAGAGAGTAAAAAGCTTCAAATGAGATCCTCTCAACTTTATATATGGTTTGAGCTTGAGACCCGGTGGAAATCTACCCAATACCGATGTTAAATGAGGCTTATGGTCGTACCCGATTTAGTTGTCGTAACCCAACGTGGTCAAAACTAAAAATTTTCCAAATAAAAATTGGGATGTTTTAACGTGTTTCAAATGGGTTTGGACAATCATGAGATCATAATAAAGGTCTGAAGTTAATTAAGTTAACCCAAAAGTTAATGTAAAAATTTGGAATACAAACGGTTTTATTTAACGGGAACGGTTTACAATGACGGAATAAATTACGGGTTGTCACA
This sequence comes from Lactuca serriola, assembly GCF_051521515.1. NCBI lineage: Eukaryota > Viridiplantae > Streptophyta > Magnoliopsida > Asterales > Asteraceae > Lactuca > Lactuca serriola. Next base: position 312,492,913 of record NC_136410.1, on the reverse strand, counting down.
TTATCCCCCCGTAAGAGAAAATTTCGTTCCGAAATTTAAAATTAAGATACAAATCATTGATTAGGAAAGAGATGCAGATATTTCTGCTTCATGGAGTCTTCGCGCTCCCAAGTGAACTCGGGTCCCCGCTTGGCATTCCAGCGAACCTTTACTATCAGGATGCGGATTTGTTTCGTACGTTTGATCTCTCGGTCCATGATTTCGATTGGTTCTTCCACAAAGTTTAGGTTTTCATTGATCTCGATCTCATCAAGAGGAATCACGAGGGTTTCATGGGATAGACACTTTTTAAGATTTGAGACGTGGAAGATAGGATGGATGTTGCTAAGTTCTTGAGGTAGTCGGGGTTTATAGGCTACGGGACCGATCCTAGCGAGGATCTCGAAAGGTCCTATGTACCTCGGGTTAAGTTTTCCGCGCTTTCCAAAGAGTATCATGCCTTTCCAGGGCGAGACTTTCAACAGGACACGATCTCCAACCTGGAATTCTAGAGGTTTCCGTCGTTTCTCGGCGTAACTCTTCTGTCTGTCTCGTGAAGCTTTCAGTTGATCTCGGATTTGAATGATCTTTTCGGTGGTTTCGCGGATGATTTCAGGACCAGTGAGAGCAATTTCGGGGACTTGACCCTTAGCTAGCTATGTGTCCCCTACCTCGGTCCAACACAGAGGGGATCTGCACTTGCGACCGTAGAGGGCTTCGAACGAGGCAACCTTGATGCTGGTATGGTAGCTGTTATTATACGAGAACTTGATCAAGGGTAAATGGGTGTCCCACGACTTTCCGAAATCAATGACACATGCTCTCAGCTTGTCTTCTAGGGTCTGGATAGTTCTCTCACTCTCTCCATCTGCCAAAACCTTGAGGTAAACCTGCTATCTCGATCGGAGATAATGGACAGAGGTACACCGTGCAGTCGGACTATCTCTTGGATGTAGGTTCGTGTAAGCCTTTCCATTTTGAATGATTCCTTAATCGGAAGGAAGTGAGCGGATTTTGTCAAATGATCGAAAATTACCCAAATAGTATCGTACCCACTCGGAGATTTGGGTAAGTTGGTGATGAAGTCCATAGTAATCATCTCCCATTTCCACTCAGGTATCTCAGGCTGCTGGAGCAGACCCGAGGGCTTCTGATACCCGACTTTTACCTTGGCATAAGTCAGACACTTTCCCACAAAGGTAGCGATCTCGGCTTTCATGTTTGGCCACCACTCTGATTGAATAATGAATTGAAAACACTTTTGTAAACAACTACTACTTTGTTTTATTTATGCTTGAAAAGTTTAAATTTGGTGTAAAATTTATGGGTGCTACAAGTTGGTATCCAAGCGTTGGTTTGAGTGAATTGGGGGAAACACATGTGTGAACCCAATATCAAATCAAGGAAATTTTCGAAATAAATTCTAAAATGGTTTTCAAAATAAAGGATGCAGGATGCAGAGGGTACGATCAGCCCGAGCCTGTAAGTGTACCCCAAAATACCATACAATTATTTGATATGTTGATATGTTAGAACAGCATGCTAGTGCTAGGCTAGGGATCTTCAGCAATTGCATGGTAGATTTGCTTGATTATATGATGCCTATTAGCCTAGGCTTTCTTGTATATGGAATTGACATCATAACTGTAGATGTTTAGTGTATGCATCACAAATGTGCATAATAAAGACCTTATAGACTGAGAATGTTGATTCGTCCTTCGGGTAGGATTGGATATTCGAAAGTCTATTGGGTCCAGCGTTATGTGCAGCTAGCATGCTCTAGAGCTGCAGGGGATGATGAATGTTTCATGGATGTGTGAGTCGTGAGAAGTGGTGAGACTAGATGCGAGATAGTTGATATTCCTGTAGAAGTGAGGGTTAAGCGCATTTTGTAGGTTGATAATATTGTTAGGGCGTTGTGGTGATACTTGAGACAAATATGGGTAGGTGTGGAAGGTAGTACGGGCCCGTACTACTGAAAGCACAGGACCCATACGCGTTGCAAGGAAATCACAACGCCAAGGGTTTGTGGGAATTGGTCTCTCGATATTATGATTATTTATCTGACGTCTTGGGTATATTTTCAGTATGGTGGTGACGAGACGTTTTGCTGCTGGATCCGGGTCGGGATCTGGGTCAGGATCGGGGTCGGGAGATGGAGGGTCAGAGGTGCCAGTAGCACCTAGGCCCGTGGTTCAGATTGGGACAGAGGAGTTGGATGCCAAGATCCGGGAGATCCTGCACGACGAGATTGTTGTGGTGTTCCGAGCGTAGCCACCAGAGATGTTTGGGTCGATTAAGACTGCGATGGTTGAGTACTTTGATGAGCAATACGTAGCTCTGGTAGAGAGAGCGGCCGCTGCAGCCACATCGACTGTAACCGCGACATGGGTTGGAGGAGGAGCCGGCAGGGCTTTCCAATATCGGGACATCGATAACACGAAGCCCCCGACGTTTGATGGTACACAGGATGTGATTAGGGCTATGAGGTGGTTGTCTGATATGGAGGGTTGTTTTTTCACGTGCTCGTGCCCGTCTGACCAGAAGGACAGGTGTGCCCTAAACCTGCTAAGGCTCGGGGCAAAGGACTGGTGGAGATTGACGACAGGGTCGTATACTGATGATCAGCGAGCTGCTATTACTTGGGAGCAGTTCTGGGATATGTTCCGCACCCGCTACGTTCCACGTGTGGAGTGAGAGTGGCTTGCTCGGGAGTTCTTGACTTTGAGGCAGGATGGGGATTTTGTGATGGAGATTACCCGTATGTTCACGGAGAGGGCGATACTTTGCTCGGAGTTTGCTTCAGAGCAGTCTCAGATGACCCGTTATCTGAGTATGCTCAAGACTGATATTCGGTAGTTCGTGTCTACACATCGTTGTGATACCCTCTTGGATCTTCAAGAAGCCGCGAGGCGGCGTGAGTTGGAGTTAGAGCTGCAGTTGAAGGAGCAGCGTCAGGCACCGGCACAGTCTCAGCCGGCGCCTAAGCGGTTTAAGACCGCTGATACTCGGGCTGGGAGTCAGCAGACCTGCATGTGTGGAAAGTGTGGCAAGGGTCATTTTGGGGTTTATCGAGCATGAGGTGGGTGCCACAAATGTGGCAAGGAGGGGCATTATGCTAGGGACTGTCGTCAGTCCGCCCCTCCAGCAATTTGAGGATTTGTTACCATTGTCATCAGGTTGGTCATGTGAAGACCAACTGTCCGCAACTCGCCGCCAAGCTGGCATAGGGTCCCGCACCAGCTACTATGAGGATTGGAGATGGGAGGCCAGTCAAGGTGGAGCCTCCGAAGGCTTAGGGTCTCGCCTTCCAGCTCACGGCCGAGGAGGCCAAGGCAGCACCGGATGTGGTTGCTGGTACGTTTATGTTCTCTGTCTCAGTTATTGTATTTATGATATGCTTATTGGTTGTACCAATGATTAGGTAAGTTTTTAGTGAATTCTTTGCTTTCTTTGGTTTTATTTCATTCGGGGGCGAGTCGGTTGTTCGTATCTCAGACTTTAAGTAGAGGGTTGAGTGTGTCGGTAGATGAGCTTGAGTGCCCATTTCGAGTTTCGATCACCAACGACCACGAGGTTTCTGCTTCTTCGGTCTACCGGGGATGCGAGTTGGAGATTTTCGGGGTGCCCTTCCCGATAGATTTGATTCTGATTCCCATGGGGGAAGTGTGCGTGATCATAGGGATGGATTGGCTCAGTCGATCTGGTGCCATGATCGACTGTGAGGGGCAGGGAGTGGTAGTTCGAACCCCAAGTGGGGGGAGAACTGGTGGTATATGGCGAGGGCACCAAGATGGGATCAAGGTTTTGTTCGGCGGCCAGGGCTCAACAGTATATACAGCATGGGTGTGCCGGTTATTTAGCGTGCGTGGTGGATATGCGAGTTAGGGATTAGCCCTTAGTTTCGGAGGCCCCTGTAGTTAGAGAGTTTGCTGATGTGTTTCCGGAGGAGTTACCCAGAGTTTCTCCGGAGAGGCAGGTTGAGTTCAGGATTGATTTAGTGCCGGGTGCGGCCCCTATCGCTAGGGCGCCATACTGTCTGGCACCGCCTGAGACGCAGGAGCTATCTTCTCAGTTGCAGGAGTTGCTGGGTAAGCAGTTTATTCGTCTGAGTAGTTCACCATGGGGAGCATCGATCCTTTTCGTCAGGAAGAAGGACGGCTCGCACAAGATGTGCATTGACTACAAGGAGCTAAACAAGTTAACGGTGAAGAACCGTTATACACTCCCAAAGATAGATGATCTTTTCGATCAGCTGCAGGGTGCATCTTGGTTTTCCAAGATTGATTTGAGGTCAGGATATCACCAGGTCAGGGTGAGGGAGGAAGACATAGACAAGACCGCTTTTTAGACTCGTTATGGTCATTACGAGTTAGTGGTGATGCTGTTTGGGCTGACCAATGCGCCAACAATGTTCACGGATTTGATGAACCAAGTTTGCAGACCGATGTTCGATCGCTCGGTCATTGTGTTCATAGAAGATATCTTAGTGTGTTCCAAGACTCGAGAGCAGCACGAGGAGCATCTTAGGGAGCTGCTGGAGGTCGTGCGGCGAGAATGGTTGTATGCCAAGTTCTCAAAGTGTGATTTTTGGTTACAAGAGGTTCAATTCCTGGGACATCTCGTTAATCAGGAGGGGATTTTGATCGATCCGGCCAAGGTGGAGGCGGTTATGCAGTGGGAGACTCCGAAATCTCCCTCAGACATCAGGAGTTTCTTGGGATTAGCAAGGTACTACTGGAGATTTATTCGATATTTCTCCAAGATCCCAGTACCCCTCACTCATCTTACGAGGAAGGGGGTGGATTTTCGGTGGGTCCCTAAGTAGTAGAGGGCGTTTGAGACCCTCCGGCAGTGTTTATGTGAGGCGCCAGTGTTGACACTCCCCGAGGGAGTCGAGGACTTTGTAGTGTTTTGTGATGCGTCCATCACGGGCTTGGGGGCAGTCCTCATGCAGAGAGGACGGGTGGTTGCCTATGCATCGCGGTAGCTGAAGCCGCATGATACGAGATAACCTACACACGATATGGAGTTGGGAGCGATGGTTTTCGCTCTCAAGATTTGGAGGCATTATCTGTACGGTGTCCGTTGCACTATATATACGGATCACAAGAGTTTGAGACACATTATGGATCAGCCGAACCTGAATATGAGGGAGCACAGGTGGCAGGATGTGGTCAAGGACTATGATTGTGAGATCCTTTACCATCCTGGTAAAGCGAATGTGGTTGCGGATGCTTTGAGTTGCAAGTCAGTTGGGTCTTCTACCCCGGCAAGGTGTATGAGTATAGCGGTGGATTCCCTGCTTTTGAGCTTGATTAGGGATGCTCAGGTTGAGGGTATGATACTGGAGAACTGGAAGTTGGAGAGAATTAAGGGAGAGAGTCCCCGGTTTGTTCATGATAGTCATGGGTTATTGACCCGATACGGTCGGGTAAGGGTTCCGATGTCTGGAGGGGTTTGGCAGAAAGTGATGGAGGAGGTTCATAAGTCTAATTTTTCTATTCATTCAGGGGCCACCAAGATGTATCGTGATTTGAGTTTGAGTTATTGGTGGCCCGAAATGAAGCGAGAAATCGCTGGGTATGTTGAGAGGTGCTTGACATGTAGGATGGTCAAGGCCGAGCATCAGAGGTCGCATGGCAATCTGCAACCTCTGGAGATTCCCATGTGGAAATGGGAGCAGATCACGATGGATTTCTTTACAAAGTTGCCGAGGACGACGAAGGGGTTTGATGCTATTTGGGTCATCGTGGATCAGTTGACCAATAGTGCCTATTTCTTGGCCATACGGGAGAGTTCATCGGCAGAGAAATTGGCCGACATGTATGTCAGTGAGATTGTCTCTCGCCATGGGGTTCCACTTTCTATCGTTTCCGATCGGGATGCCAGGTTTACTTCCCGTTTTTGGCTGAAGTTTCATGAGGAACTAGGTATTCGACTGCATTTTAGTACAACTTTCCATCCGCAGATAGATGGGCAGAATGAGCAGACCATCCATGCCCTCGAGGATATGTTGAGGGAGTGTATTATTGATTTTGGTGGGAGTTGAGATTCCCACCAACCGCTTGTAGAGTTCGCCTACAACAACATCTATCATTACAGTATTGGCGCCTTGCCTTTCGAGTTGTTGTATGGTCGGAAGTGTAGAACCCCAGTCTGCTGGGGTGATATTGGGCACAGGGTAATGGAACGGATAGAGGTAGTTCTGCAGACTACTGAAAAAGATACAACAGACTAGACATCATTTACAGACCGCTCAGAGTCGGCAGAAGATTTATGCGGACAGACGCCGATTTGAGTTGGAATTTTAGGTGGGTGACATGGTACTCCTGAAAGTCTCACCCTGGAAGGATGTGACCCGTTTCAGGAAGAGGGGAAAATTGGGTCCCCGCTTCATTGGGTCGTTCAGGATCATTGCCAAGGTTGGCAAGGTGGCTTACAGGTTGGAGCTCCTGGAGGAGCGTAGCCGGATCCATAGCACGTTCCATGTTTCGCAATTGCGGAAGTGTATTATGGGCCAGGAGGCATTGGTATCATTGGATGATATTCAGGGTGATGAGCGCCTGAACTATGTGGAGAGGCCTGTGGCCATCTTGGAAAAGAAGAAGAAGATTTTGCGGAACAAAGAAATACCTTTGGTGAAAGTGCAGTGGGAACATCGGAAGGGATCTGAGTGGACATGGGAGCCGGAGGCGGAGATGTGTGAGCATTACCCGACATTGTTTATTCCAGCATACTTCAAGGGCGAAGTCTAGTTCAAGTGGGGGAGATTTGTAACGCCCTGATTCTCAGGTATTGATTAAATAGAAGGTTCTTTGGTTTTAAGTCCTACTCGACGAGTTGGCTGCCCTACTCGTCGAGTAGCAGCGGGGTGGGATGAGTTTTCTCCAAGATATGTATGCGTGTATATCCGTTGAGTTGCAAGAAGGAAACTCGACGGGTGGCTTAAAAGTATGATCAAGAATCGGAGGGACTCGACGAGTCAACTTGATGACTCGGTGAGTTGGATAGTGCTTCAAGGAACTCGACGAGTAGCAGAGGGTACTCGGCGAGTAGCCGAGGGTGCTCGGTGAGTGAAGGTCAACATGGACTGTTGACCTTGACGAAGGACTTTGACCTTAACCAGGGGTTTACTAGTGGGTTATGGACCACCTTATAAGGTTAAGGACTTATGAGTATATTATACTATGGTAATAGGTGGTGGAGCCTGTGTCAAGTGACCCAAGAGTTGGAATTTATCTTCCGAGTAGACATCTGCAAGGTGAGTTATGTTGGATTAGTGTCTAATTAAGGTTGTAACTATATTTGGTAAGTACTTGACCCGGTTTAGCATGGTCCTTTTGGATTGTCTTCACCATAGCAACTTGACAGGATGATTTGTTAAGTGAGAAGAAATATTATTGCTAATATATTATGAGAATAATATATTAAAGGATTAATAATATTATTTGATTAATATAAGTCATATATTAATTAAGAATTAATTTGGTGACTTAAAGAGGTTAATTGAATAAAGGGGCGTAAACTGTCAAATGTGTGATAGTTGTGTTTTGGGCTATGTATCCTTATAGATAACGGGGTGGACGAAATTTAGTGTTTGGGAACCTTAAAATCGTCCAGGCCTAATATCTAGGAGGATCTTGGATTGCTTAGGGCCTAAGTTATTCAATTAGGGTTAAAGGTGAAACCCTAGTATCCCATAGTATAAATAGACCCCTAGGGTGAGGGAAATCGGCACTCATGCAAGGCAAGGAACCCTAGGCTGATTTCTCACCCTCCCCTCTCTCTCTCGAATCATCTTCTTCCTAGTTGGTGTTTGTAAGCCATTAGAGGAGTGACAATTGTGACTCTAAGCTCCAAGAAGAAGAAGTATCAAACAAGCAACTCAAGGTATTCTTCTAGATCTGTTTTTATATGTTATGAATTGTTTGGCTACACTTGATCTATGAATGAAAGTTTTGGATACATGCATGTTCAATTAGAGAAACCTAGATCCAAGCAATTAGGGTTTGCATATGCACATAGGAAAGTTCTTATGGCTCAAACCCATCAGTTGTATCAGAGCTTTGATTGATTTCTATTGAATTGATGCATTGGTTATTTGCTTGTTGCTTGAAAAATTTGATTTTTGGTCTTCTGCCTGATGAACTCGGCGACTTCCATTGTGGACTCGGCGAGTAGCTCCAACTCGGCGAGTCCATAGTGGGAACTCGGTGAGTTCGAGTGTCAAAAAGAGGGAGTTTCGGGATTTCTTGCTGTTTTACTTGAGGAAACTTGCCTTAACTATTTTGGGTCATTAAAATCCGATTTTAACCATATATATGAGTATATTCTGGACCAAACAAAAGATAATTACCAATTAGTTAAATAATAATTTCCTTATGTGATAATAATTGATTATTTGAATTGAATTGTTGAATTGTTTTGCAAGTAATATTGAATAAGATCAAACTGAGATAATCTAATTGTTGATTTACATTATTTGCTATTTGATCCTTGTGTTTTGAGAAGTTTAAAACTTGTCCTCAAGTTTTTGAAATTTAAGTTTTGTGATTAAAAGTTTAATTTGAATAATTTAAATTTCAAACCCTAGAGTTTTACAAGTTTAAAATTCAACCCTATACTATTATATGATTATAAGCTTAATCAATATATATATATATATATATATATATATATATATATTTATATATGAGTTTAAATATGCTAGTCTTACCGTTAGTAGACCTCATTCACAAAGTCGGTCTATAAGGTGGGTATAAGGTTGTTGCCTATAAAATGGCGCTTAATGGGTGCACACTCACACCTACTGCTTGCTTGACTGGTGGAGGGTCGTTAGCTAAACAGGTAGGATAGGGCAAACCTCTTCTCATGAATAAGTATAATGAATCTATATAAAGTAACTAAACTATTTTATAAAATTCCCAATCTTAGTTACTTTAGGAAAAGTGAATTGATGCAATCCCATGAAATTACACTTTGCACCCTTGTTTAGATATTAGTGGAGTGTGTGTGGTTAACCGGCACACTAATTGGTTCTAAGCAAAGTTGGAAAAGGGTGATTCATTGTTTGTCATAGTTCGATGGAGCGTGTGTGGTTTACCGGCACATCGAATAGGTGATTGTAACAATGAAGGCACCATGTAGATTTGCATGGTTATTCACACCCGCTTTGTGATCCTCGGTATCCCGATCACAAACTAGAGGGGCATATCGAGATTGAAACATGTCATTGAAAGGTTCAATGAATCCCAAAGAAATCTAGGAATTCTCAATACATCTAAAACTTAAAGCTTATGTTTTTCATGGTGAAGAATTAGTGAATCGTCATTCACTTACCTGCAAATTATTTGCATGTTGGATTACGCTATCCCTTTTCTAATGTGTAAATAATGTTGTTGGGTCCTAGCCCTAAATTTCCATTTTGGGTGTTAATTAGGGACTTAACTCTAATCAACTTTGTTCTTTTCTATTTGTAGATGTCTAACGCAAACAACGCTGCTGCTAGCTCAATCACGCTAATGAGCCTTTGTCAAAAGGTGACTTTCGATGGATCGAACTTTAGCGAATGGATAAGATACATTCGCACGATCGCGCGTTACGAGGACAAGGAGTATGTTCTCGATGAGAAGCTCGAGAAGATCAATCCAGAAACTGCTACTCCCGAAGAGATGGCTGTCTTTGAGACACATGAACGTGATGCAACTAAAGTCCATTGCAGCATGATAGCCACAATGAACTCCAAATTCCAAAAGTCCTATGAGGACATGTATCCTTATGAGATGCATCTAGACTTGATGGAGCGATACCACCAAAGCGTGAGGCAAGAGCGCTATGAGATCATTATGAATATGATCACTGCTAAAATGGGAAGTGGAGAATCGCTTACTGTGCACTTGTAAAATAGGAAAAGGTATGTCGATCGTCTTCGCAAGTTGAATGTCAACTTTAGGGAAGATTTGGCTATCGACATTGTTCTCCACTCTTGCCCTCATGCTAAAACCAATTTAGGATGACCTACCACATGAGCAAGGAAGAGGTCACCTTAAGCAAACTCCAAGGGCTCCTAAGGACTGCTGAGAGCAACCTTAAGGACAAGTCTGTTGCACCATCTCCCAATCCATCTGCTGCTCCTGTTTTGGCTATTGGGCAGTGAAGGGGCAAGAAGAGGAAGGCTTCTTCAAAGAACCACCGCAAGGGAAAGTCCCAAGACGGTTCCTCTTCTATTGGGATCAAGGTTGAACCTGCTAAGCCCAACCCTAACCCAAAAGAGGCAGAGTGCCATCATTGCCACAAAATAGGGCATTGGAAGAGAAGCTGCCCGGAATATCTGCAAGCCATCAAGGATGGAAAGATCAAGCCATCTTTTGCAGGTATATACACAATTAAATCTAATGATTCATCCCATGCTATTTCTTGGGTTCTTGATACAGGGTGTGGTTACCACATTTGTTCTGATTTGCAGGGACTACGAAGAAGCAAGGATGTGGAGCTTGGAAGAATAATTCTAATCATGGGGAACAGAAGATCGTCGCCTGTTACCAAGATTGGAGTGTATTCTTTAGTGCTTAGTAATGGATTGAATTTAGATTTAAATAATTGTTGCTACTCGCCAGATATGGTAAGAAATATCTTTTGTTTTCATGGTTTGTTTAAACAAGGATTTAGATATTCATTTAATAATGAGAATGGTTCGATTTATGCTTATCTAAATGGTGTTTTATATTTTGAAGCAATGCCTTGTAATGGAATTTATGAAACTGTTATGGTTGTAGATAACCTAGGAAACGATGTGTTGTGTATGGATTCTTCCAATAGTATGGATAGAGCATCCTTGTGGCATTGTCGTCTTGGACATGTCAATAAGAAGCGCATAGCCCAACTCCAAAAGGATGGAGTGTTAGAGTCATTCGACCTTAGGGAAGATGACACGTGTGAATCTTGTTTACTTGGAAAGATGACCAAGTCACCCTTCACTGGAACTTGTGAGAGGAGTGAGGGTTTATTGGATCTCATACATACCGATGTATGTAAGCCCTTTAGAACTACCACAAAGGATGGGAACCGCTTCTATATGACTTTCACCGATGATTATAGTAGATCTGGGTATATCTACTTAATCAAGCACAAGTCAGAAACGTTTGAAAAGTTCAAAGAATTCAAACATGAACTGGAGAATCAATTGGGCAGGAAAATCAAGATGCTTTGATCCGATCGAGGAGGAGAGTACCTAAGTCTTGAGTTCCACGACTATCTCAAGGAATGCAGAATAGTTTCGCAATTGATGCCACCTAGGACACCGCCGTTGAATGGTGTGTCAGAAAGGCGTAATCGAACCCTGTTAGACATGGTTCATTCTATGATGAGTCGTGCTTCACTATCTATCTAATTTTGGGGGTATGCCTTAGAGACTGCCGCCCATATCCTTAACTGAGACCCTACAAAGAAGGTTGCCAAAACTCCTCACGAGATGTGGACAGGGAAAGCTCCCTCGTTGGCACATATCAAGGTTCAGGGTTGTGAGGTTTTCTTAAGATGAGAGACTCAAGACAATCTCGAACCTCGTAGTGAGCGATGTATTTTCATCAGCTACCCGCAGAAATCCTTTGGATATCTCTTCTATAGACCGAGTGACAATGTTGTCTTCGTTGCGAGGAGAGGGGTTTTCTGAGAGCGATAAATCTTAAGCCAAGGAGACAGTGGGAGGCAAATCGATCTTGAAGAGATTCAAGAGTCGAGCGATGAAGGAACCTCTAACGCTGGCGCTCAACCTGAGGAGGAAACTCCTATTGAACTGATTTACCAATCCTTACCTCTTAGACGTTCTGAAAGAGTTAGAGTTTAACCCCAGTTGTATGGCTTTCATATTACTACCGAAGGGGAAACGTATATTAGTGACAGTACACTAGTAAATCTAGATGAACCTAACAGCTATAAGGAAGCCATGGTAGGCCCGAAGTCTGCTAAATGGAAAGAGGCAATGGACAACGAGATTCAGTCCATGTATGACAACCAAGTTTGGAATTTGGTTGACAATGTGTCCGGACGTAAGACGGTTGGGTGCAAATGGATCTTTAAGAAGAAGACCGACGTGGATGGGAATGTGCACACATATAAGCCATGACTAGTGGCGAAGGGCTTTACTCAAACTCCCAGAGTTGACTATGATTAGACCTTCTCACCAGTCGCTAAGATAAAATCTATTAGGGTGATTCTAGCCATTGCTGCATTTCATGATTATGAGATATGGCAGATGGATGTCAAGACCGCTTTCCTGAATGGGAAGTTGACTGAGGATGTTTACATGGCTCAGCCAGAGGGTTTTTTTCGATCGGAAGCATCCCAATAGAGTGTGCAAGCTTGAGAAGTCCATTTATGGACTTAAGCAAGTGTCTCGCAGATGGAATATTTGCTTCGATGAGAAAGTCAAAGAGTTTGGATTTGTACGAAGTGAAGATGAATCATGTGTATATGTCAAGGCCAGTGGGAGTATAGTTAGCTTCCTCGTTTTGTATGTCGATGACATACTGCTCATAGGAAACGACATCCTGACCTTGCAGGAGGTTAAATCCTGGCTCGGGAAGTGCTTTGCTATGAAGGACCTTGGAGAGGCTTCCTATATTTTGGGAATAAGGATAGTGAGAAAAAGAAGTGAGAGACTAATAGGACTTAGTCAGAATACTTACTTAGATAAAGTACTAAAACGTTTTAGTATGGAAAACTCGAAGAAGGGAGAACTATTGATACAAAGTAATGTCAAGTTGAGTAAGACTCAAAGTCCGAGTACCAAAGCCGAGATTGCTGAGATGAGCCGAGTACCCTACGCTTCCGCAGTTGGCTCAATCATGTACGTTATGACTTGTACTCGCCCTGATGTGGCCTTTGCTTTGAGCATGGTCAGTAGATATCAAGGGAACCCTGGCAGAGCTCATTGGATTGCAATCAAAAATATACTTAAGTACCTTCGGAGGACCAAGGAATGGTTCTTAGTGCTCGGAGGGAGTGATGACTTTAAGGTGCGAGGGTATAGTGACGCCAGCTTCAAGACTGACAGGGACAACTACCGTTCATAGTCGGGCTGGGTCTTTACTCTTAATGGAGGAGCAGTGACTTGGAAAAGTTCCAAACAAGAGACCGTAGCTAATTCAACATGTGAATCAGAATACATTGCAGCGAGCAAAGCGTCAACGTAGGCAATGTGGTTGAAGAACTTCATTGGTGACCTTGGATTTGTGCCTGCTATAAAAGAGCCTATGGAAATTTTCTGTGACAATGAAAGAGCGGTTGCCTTGACCAAGGAACCAAGGGATCATGGTAGATCTCGACATATCGACGGAAAATATCACTTTATTAGACATCGAGTAGAAGGACACCTCGTAGTGAAGAGGGTATCGTGAGAGGATAACCCATCAGATCCGCTTACGAAGGGACTGAGTAGGGTTAAGCATTTGCAGCACGCTAGGAGCATTGGGCTGAAAGACGATATTAGTTTAGATTAGAGAGTTTTGAAACATGTAATAGATAAATGTAATTGACATTTGATGATTAAATAAAAGAGTATTATTTATAAGTAAACTTATTGTCGTATTTTAATTGTTTAACTTTGCATGTTTTGACTTCCTGAATAATTAAGTTACTAAGAATAATCGAATTATTCGAATGGTCCACAATCGTTCATATGTTGGAAGTAGGTATGAATGAAGATTGTCATGAATTGGTGTGTACATTGTCTAAAAGAGTATTAGATATAGCAAAGGGTTGCTACAACGTTAATGAGTGCTTATGAACAAGTGATCGCAAGACGATAATATCATATGGTCTTAAAACCAAGATATATGGTTTGTTGTTTGTTAATTGGTTGTGCATTGATAATGCGAAACCGCAATAGTAAATTGATGATATAAAACGCATTATTGTGTATAGTTGATTAATAGATAGTAAATGCGTATAAGTCGAAGTTTATCTGTTACTTTTATCCTAAGAGAATAAAAGTGATATCTCGGCCGCTCGATGATTTGATTTGAATTATGTGCCCGACCCGGTCAGGACTAAATTGATGTGTTCAATTAAGTTCTATGTCAAATGAATCTGAGATCGAGAAACCAAATGCTGGACAATAAGTTCCATAAGATTGTCCGCATAATATCTAAACAGAGGACTGTACGATCCTTTATCTAAAGGACAGGACATTGATAAGATCAGAGTTGACAGCGTCTTTGAGAACTACGATTGCTAATTGGTTTGTGTTTGCATATATAGTTACTAGACTTATCCAAGTGGGAGACTATTGGATTAGTGTCTAAGGCTGTAACTATATTTGGTAAGTACTTGACCCGGTTATGCATGGTCCTTTTGGGTTGCCTTCACCATAGCAACTTGACAGGATGATTTGTTAAGAGAGAAGAAATATTATTGTTAATATATTATGAGAATAATATATTAAAGGATTAATAATATTATCTGATTAATAAAAGTCATATATTAATTAAGAATTAATTTGGTGACTTAAAGAGGTTAATTGAATAAAGGGGCATAAACTGTCAAATGTGTGATAGTTGTGTTTTGGGCTATGTATCCTTATAGATAATGGGGTAGACAAAATTTAGGGTTTGGGAACCTTAAAATCGTCCAAGCCTAATATGTAGGAGGATCTTGGACTGCTTAGGGCCTAAGTTATTCAATTAGGGTTAAAGGTGAGACCCTAGTATCCCATATTATAAATAGACCCCTAGGGTGAGGGAAATCGGCACTCATGCAAGGCAAGGAACTCTAGGCCGATTTCTCACCCTCCTCCTCCTCTCTCTCAAATCATCTTCTTGCTAGTTGGTGTTTGTAAGCCATTAGAGGAGTGGCAATTGTGACTCTATGCTCCAAGAAGAAGAATTATCAAACAAGCAACTCAAGGTATTCTTTTAGATCTGTTTTTATATGTTATGAATTGTTTGTCTACACTAGATCTATGAATGAAAGTCTTGGATACATGCATTTTCATTTAGAGAAACCTAGATCCAAGCAATTAGGGTTTGCATGTGCACTTAGGAAAGTTCTTATGGCTCAAACTCATCAAGTTATCCTCACTATATCGATAGGGTCTAAGGCACCAACGTTGGCCCTTTAGTTGTTATCGTTATGGTATGCTACATGTGGATATGATCCGTTAGATCAGAATCAGGATAGACTATATGTTATGTTCTTATGATCCATAGGGATTGATATGTTAGTGACTTACTAGGTCAGTGCTCGAGTTATGAGAGATTGCTATGTTTGGTAATCAGTGAGATAGATATGTTCGATGCTTTGTATATGCTAGTAAATGTTTGTTATTCGCGCATGGTTATTTGCTTGTTGCATGGGTTGAGGCGGTTCTGCTTTGTGATGAAGGCCAACACACCCTAGGAGAGGCCCGGGAAGACTGTAGGCCCATGTGACGGTCCAGTCATACCGAAGGCTCAATGTAGATCTAGTTGGACTGTAGGCCCTGTAGGGCGATCCAGTTAGGGTGATGGCCCAGTATGCATGTTGATTAATTGGTTATTACAAATATGGTATTATCAGTGTGGTATTCGTATTTTGGGGGTAGCTCATGTCACACCCCCGAACCGAATGACGGAAACGTTCAAGGGCTCTTGTGACTTAAATTGAATACCATCACAATGATTATACATGAATCATAACATCATTCATCACCATACATTGAAATAATACAACTGATATTGTTTACATCCATTACATTGTTTTAGTCATTACAATTTCATAACATAAACCGTTCGATAGCTAATCTAAGCAAAACACCATGACATAACTTGGCACTTATTCTTCGACTTACCTGTTACCTGAGAATACAAGTTACTTTGAAAAACGTCAACATATGAAATGTTGGTGAGTTCATAAGTAATGTTGTAGGTAATATGATTTGGTGTAGTTTGTAAAACCCAGAAAATCCGATATTTTCTTAAAAGAGTATTTGTTTACAAAAAGTGTGAAGATCCGTGAATATGCTTGTTGATTTTCAAAACATGTATAGTTGTTTGAACTTTGTATACATCATGCAAGTGAAAATGTTGAACTTCCCAGGAAAACCCGATGTTTTCCCAATACGTAAAATACATGACTTGTTTATTGTTATATCGATACGTCAAATGTTTTTGATTACCCGGGTGGCGTTGGATTAATTAGGGTTTGTGAGTTGTTATAATCACGCATTAAGAAAATGACTAGTTTATAACTACAAATTACGAACGATCCTTAAAGGCGTCGGTCATTACTACTCACTTAATCCACCCACCCTGATTACTATTGTTTATCGTCCTGAATCTGTTTACTTTGATTTCTCATAAGCCCAACAACCGAGCAGAAAGGAGGGTACGAAGCCCCCTTCATTTCCATGAGTTATTCAAGGCTATCGGGAATGCGAAAGACACTTGACCCAAATCGCATTTGACTTCTCGACCTCACTAGTAGTACTAATGGGCCACTAGGGTCCAATAGCACGTTAGAGCTATTGAAAGTCCTTTTACATGGAATTGGGTCATAGAAGGCCCATTAACACGTAAGCGTATTCCCTTCAGGCCCAAAGATCATGTTATTGGGCTAGCAAGGCCCAAAAAGCATAATTTGAAACTTCCAAGCCCAAAGTTTGTAAGTTAACTCGTCATAATTATCGTGTATTTATCGAAATGCTTTGGTTTTATGATTTGGTTTTGTTTTTGATTTGAGACCGAATCAATTCGTTTTGTAACGATATTTGTTGTTGTGAATGTATTTGTTTTCCTGTTTCATCGGTAGTCGTGGATCTTGTATTTTGTATTAATGACTTAATTTGTTTGAAAATGGAGTTTGATCATTTTCATTACCCTCCTTTTATAAAAAGTAACACTTTTGATCCTTTTAATTAAAAGAGCTTCCTTTTTAGTCCTTTAAATACTTTTCTTGACACTTTTGTATAATTCGTTTGATGAAAACACGATTTTTAACCCAAAGTTTACTTAGTTGACAGATTCAGCCCCTCTAGAACAGTGATTCTCGGTGAAGGACTCATTTTTTGCAACTTTTACAGTTTTAGCCCAAAATCTAAAAAGTTTGCATTTTTGGTCCTTTTTGATAATGAAAAGCATTTTGACCCTTATAAACATTTTGTTATGCCAAGTACCTCCTGTTTAAGAGAAAGTTACATTTCCAGCCCCTCAACTTGTAAAATTTCGCATTTGGAGGCTTATTGGGCCGAGAAGCCCATAATTAGCCCATTAGGTTAAAAATTTACATTTTAAGTCCTTAGAAGTTTCTAAAAATCAGAAAAAATATTTATGGAAACTTTTTTGGCCCCTTTTAACCTTCAAGAAATCGTGACTTGTTGATTTTTACCCCAAGTTTGTATTTTTGACAATTTAAGCCCAAAAATGGGTTTTGTGTTCAAGTATATTCATTCTAACCTTATAAACTATTTTTCTTGACTTGATTAGTGTCAAATAGCTTAGGTTATGTTTATATCCTTTCTCATGCCTTAGATCTCGGTTTTAAACACTCTTTGATAACATATTCATCACAAAACACATGATATCACACACATACATGCATCAAATCACACATAGCATACATTTACACATAGATCTACACATTTTCTTGTATTCCCCCCCCCCCATAAAACTCATTAAAACCGAAAAGAAAGGGGTATGAAACTCACCTTGAGTTGTGATCTCGGTTTTGAAGAAGATTTGGAGAAGTTTGGTGCTATTTTCGGCCCTAGCAAGTTCCTTGGATAGATCTCGGACTTAGTGGGTTCGAAGATGCAAGATCATGAACTTGAATGGATTAAGAGATGATTTTTGATGAAAAGAAGTGAGCTAAAGCATGGATCATACATCAACTTACCTTGGATGATGATTTTTGTGGAAGAATCTCTTTGAAAGCCTCTTAGATCTTGAAAATTTGGAGAGAAATGAGAAGATGTTCTTGAAGAACTTAGAGAGAGTTTTAAGTGTTTTGTATGTGTGTGTCTTTCCTTGCTCTCGGCCGAAGATAGAATAAAGAGAGAAGAGAGAGTTTTGAAGTGACCTTGCATGGGAACATGAGAAAAATTCTTGGTTACCGCATGAACAATTATGAGGTGGCATAGGAAAAAGTCAATTTTCTTTCCTTGTGGGCTTGGTCCTAGATTTGGAGAGGGAAAAGGAAAGAATTGGGCCGTAAAATGCCTATGTCCAAATTATAGATAATTTAGATAACTTTTGGCCCAAAATAAATCAAGAAATGATTTTTATGGCTCATTAGGGCTAATTAGGTTAGTTATGGCCCAATGAGGTCCATTAAGGTATTTTATTTCATTCTAGGCCCAATATGGCCCAAAATACTAAAATAAATGAAAGTGGGTCCAATTAGAGCCCATTCAATAGTTCTAAGCCTAAGATAGTCCAATTGGAAGCTTATTGGTCGATTGGGCCCAATAAGGAAATCCTAGTCCAAAATGGACTTAAACAAGGACTTCTAAGGTTTCCAATTCTTTGTTGACTATTTGTAGTGCTTGTATGGAGGGTTTGATTGAAATTATGTTGTTATTGAATAAGCATCTTACATGTTTTCACATTGTTGGTTCACATTTTGTTATCATTGTTCAATGTTTATAAGGCTTCAAATTCCTAGTTGTGACAGGTCACTAAGCCCTTGGGCTTACAGTTTTTAATTTATTGTTTCAGGAACCTCAGGAGTTCATGGCAAGGCGAAGACGTGACTGTACCGCTCCTCATCCTTATGATCTGGCTTTTGGGACACTCTGATTGAATAATGAAATGAAAACACTTATGTAAACAATTACTATTTGGTTTTATTTATGCTTGAAAAGTTTAAATTTGGCGTAAAATTTATAGGTGTTACATTTAATCACATTTTAAATTCCAAAACTTGAGGGTAAGTTTTGAACTTTTCAAAACATTAGGGTTTAGAACTTACATATTTGAAAATTAACTTTTAATCAAAAATTTAAATTCCAAAACGTGAGGAAAAGTTTTGAAACTTTTGAAAACACATAGGATCAAACAACAAATAATTTTAAATTAAACAATTAATTTAATATTTATCTAAATTTGACCTAGTCAAGATTATTTACAAGATAATTACAAATAATCAATCATTATCTAATAAAACAGATGATTATCTAAATTTTGACAATTATCTTCTATTTTGGCAAAGATAATCTCCAACTCTTGATAACATTCGGATTTTATTAATAAAAAATGTTTTAGGTAATTATCCACAGCCAAAACAGGTTAAAATCCCGAAATCTGCTCCATCTGACCCATTGACTCGTTGAGTCTGGCTTGGACTCATCGAGTTCACTACAGACTCAGCGAGTCAAGTCGAAAAACCTCAAAAAAATTCGATTTTCAGCCAATATTCGGTCAAATAAGCATCAAATTCGCTAACAAACAACCATAGGCTCTGATACCACTAATGGATTTTGAGCACTATATCATTCCTATGGTGTACGTGCAAACCCTATAGTGTAACAACGGAAATTTTAAAACAAAATTTGCATTTCTAAAAATGTATTTACATCCAAAACAAGGCATAAATATCCAACATATCATGTCATAATACAATCACATAAATCCCAAGATCATAAATCATCCATCAGTGTGTACAGATCACGTCGGCGCCTTCCCACGGTCCTCGCTAGTACCTGAAACACATACGCAACAACTGTAAGCATAAATGCTTAGTGAGTTCCCCAAAATACAATCCTACGCACATACGCCTTTCCAGGCCCTAACCTTCCGGTCCATGTGTCTCAGGGGACTTCCGTCCCTGCTGGGTAAACCTTCCGGTCCTACCGATGCCAACCTTACGGTCCACATTACAACGCCTTCCGACCCATAACAAGCATATCATACATAGCACATATAATAATTAACTTATCACACATAGCACATATGTCTCAAACCATATCCGACCTTCCGGTCACACAGTCAAAACCCTTCCGGGTATAGTATAGTGAGAAGACTCACCTCGAGAATATCGATAGCTAGCAAATCCCGAAATCACACGTGCTCGATCCTCCGAGCTACAATCTCCCTATATCATCATACGTCTCTTATTAAGATTTTTACCACTAAGATTGACTACCCTTTTTAAGTCAACACTAGTCAACTCTTGGTCAACGGTCAACGGTCAACGGTCAACTTTGACCGGACTCGACGAGTGCACTATGGCGACTCGGCAAGTCTAGACGTTTTCACCAAACTCTCTAGAATTCCCTTTTGACACGTCGAGTACTCCCCCTGGCTCGACGAGTTCCACCTGGAAGAATCGCGGGGCCACCCCGACTCAACTCGCCGAGTCTCAAGAACAACTCGGCGAGTACCAGTTCAACTCAGACCACCTGTCAAACCTCTCAGACTCTCCCTAACTCACTGAGTCAACCCCATGACTCGATTGGATCACCCACTGGGCGATCTGAGGGCAATCTTCAAGCTACTCGTCGAGTCGGATCATCAGACTCGACGAGTCCATGCCATGCAATCACTCAAACTTGCTTCTAAGGTCAGATCTGTTCCAAGAATTCATAGATCTGGCCTTCCTAGACTGATTCATCTCGTAAAGTCCTTATCTTGGTGCTCATAACACACCCCATGGCTCATAAATGGCATTTTGACCTAAGGCATTAGGATTCCAATCCAAAACCTCCATTGATTCACAAAAAGCTTGGGCAAAGGGACACTCTGGACCTCCAAGGGTCCATATCTATGGTCTAAATCGCTTAAGGGACCAAGGGAGCACTAGATCTAGCCACAACAGGGCTCAATAAGCCCTAAATCAATGCAAACATCAACATAGAAGAGGATAGCTCGAAGATATTACCACAATAGCGATGTTCTGGACTCCAAACTCTCAGAAAGTGGCTCCTCTTGCTTTCCCTTAGTTGATCCTCCCTTTCCCTTGCAAGATGACACCTCCAAGATCAATAATGGCCTCCTACTTTGCTCCAAACGCTCACACTCGATTAGGGTTTCACTCAAGGGACTGATGAGCACAAATGACGGCCATAAGGCGCTTTAAATAGGTCGCAAACCCGAGAAATTAGGGTTTCATTAAACAGCGCGGACTCGCCGAGTCCAGGCGCGAACCCGTGTCCAGAATCGTGATCCTACTCGGCGAGTCTGAGCTCCAACTCGCCGAGTCCCCTCACAAACAACAAAAATTGAAAACATAAAAGATACCTGGAAATCCGGTCTGTTACAACTCTCCCCCACTAGAACTAGACTTCGCCCTCGAAGTCTCGCTCTGAAAATAGCTCCGGATGCTGCTCACGCATCTCTCGCTCTGGCTCGCAGGTCATCTATGATCCCTTACGATGTTGCCATTGAACCAACACTAAGGGTACCTCCTTGTTCCTCAGAACCTTGATCTTTCGATCTCTGATGGCCACCGACCTCTCGGCATAATTCGGGCTCGCATCCACCTGAATATCCTCTAATGGAACCACTGCCGACTCATCGACTATACACTTTCTCAGCTGCGACACATGAAAAGTGTCGTGAATATGTCCCAACTCTACTGGCAAATCCAAACGATAGGCTACCCGGCCTACTCTCGCAACCACACGGAATGGACCAATATATCGGGGCCCCAATTTGCCCCTCTTCCTGAATTGAATCACTCCTTTCCAAGGAGAGACCTTTAGGAGAACGAGATCACCAACCTGAAACTCAAGCTCGGATCGACGTCTGTCCGCATAACTCTTCTGTCGGCTCTGGGCGGTCAACAACCTCTGTCTGACCTATTGAATCTGCTCTGTCGTCTGAAGCACGATCTCTGTACTACCCATCACTCTCTGCCCAACTTCACCCCAGCAAATGGGGGTCCGACACCTCCTCCCATACAACAGCTTAAAGGGTGGCATACCAATGCTCGAATGATGGCTGTTGTTGTAAGAGAACTCTGCCAAGGGTAGATACGCATCCCAACTACCCCCGAAGTCCAACACACATGCACGGAGCATATCCTCAAGCGTCTGAATCGTCCACTCACTCTGACCGTCTGTCTGGGGATGATATGCGGTATTAAAATGCAGTTTAGTACCCAACTCCTCATGAAATTTCTTCCAGAATCTGGAAGTGAAACGCACATCACGGTTCGAAACAATCGAGATCGGCACCCCATTCCGAGATACCACTTCTCTCACATACACCTCCGCTAATTTCTCCGCTGAAGAACTCTCACTGATGGCAAGGAAGTGAGCGCTCTTCGTCAACCTGTCCACAATCACCCAAATTGCATCAACTCCTCTGGCAGTCCTCGGCAATTTGGTGATGAAATCCATAGTGATCTGTTCCCACTTCCACTCGGGAACCTCCAATGGCTGCAACTTGCCATGCGGCCTCTGGTGCTCGGCCTTAACCCTACGGCAGGTCAAGCACCTCTCAACAAACCATGCAACGTCTCTCTTCATACAGGGCCACCAATACTCCTTTCTCAAATCCAAATACATCTTCGTAGCCCCGGGATGAATCGAAAATTTCGATCGATGCGCTTCCTCCATCAAAGTAGTACGCGTACCACCCACAAACGGTACCCAAATTCGACCCTGAAAAGTCATAAGCCCTCGACTATCCGTGACAAACTCCGAAACCAACCCCACGACCCGTTCCTTCTTTTGCATCTTAGGTTGCATAGCCTCGGCCTGTGCCCCACGAATGGCATCCAATACCGGAGCGATCATGGTCATTCTCAAACATACATTCCGCAGTGGAGTGCTCTCCGCCCTGCGGCTCAACGCATCGGCTACCACATTAGCATTTCCTGGGTGGTACAGGATCCCACAATCATAATCCTTGACCACATCCAACCACCTCCTCTGCCGCATATTTAGGTTGGGCTGATCCATCAAGTACCTCAAACTCTTCTGGTCCGTGTATATCGTACACCGAACCCCATACAAGTAGTGACGCCAAATATTGAGGGCGAACACTACTGCCCCCAACTCTAGATCATGAGTGGGATATCTCGTCTCATGAGGCTTCAGTTGCCTCGATGCATATGCTATCACATGCCCCCTCTGCATCAGTACCGCTCCCAGCCCCAAAATTGATGCATCACAATATACTACAAAATCCTCCATCCCTTCCGGGAGAGCTAATACCGGGGCTTCACACAACCTTTGGCGAAGGGTCTCAAAGGAGGTCTGCTGCTCGGGACCCCATGAAAAAGCAACACCCTTCCGGGTCAATCTGGTGAGTGGCACTGCGATCTTGGAGAAATCCTTGATAAATCTCCGATAATACCCTGCCAACCCAAGGAAACTCCTGATCTCAGAGGGTGACTTCGGCACTTCACAATTCATCACCGCCTCAACCTTGGCCGGATCGACCAGTATCCCTTCCTGGTTAACAAGATGTCCTAAGAACTGGACTTCCCGTAACCAGAAATCACACTTGGGGAACTTTGCATAAAGTTTCTCCGATCTCAGGACCTCAAGGACCTCCCTCAAATGCTCCTCATGCTGCTCTCTAGATCTCGAATATACCAGAATATCATCGATAAATACAATCACCGATCGATCCAACATCGGCCTACATACTCTGTTCATGAGATCCATGAAACTGCCGGGGCATTGGTGAGCCTAAAAGGCATCACCACAAACTCATAATGTCCATAACGCGTCCTGAACGCTGTCTTCTGGACGTCCTCATCCCGCACTCTCACCTGATGATATCCAGACCTCAAATCGATCTTGGAGAACCAAGATGCCCCCTGCAACTGATCGAACAAATCGTCGATCCTCGGTAACGGGTAACGATTCTTGATCGTCACTTGTTCAACTCCCGGTAATCAATGCACATCCGGTGTGAACCATCCTTCTTCTTGACGAACAAAATAGGTGCTCCCCACGGCGAGCTACCCGGCCGAATAAATCCCTTCCCCAACAACTGCTGAAGCTGTGAGGATAACTCTTGCATCTCTGGAGGTGCAAGGCGATAAGGCACCTTAGCGATAGGCGTGACCCCCGGAACCAATTCGGTACTGAACTCCACTTGCCTCACAGGAGGCACACCCGGCAACTCCTCGGGAAAGACATCAAGAAACTCACGCACCACCGGAACCTCCTCAACTGAACTCGGCCTCTCGGAAGTCACTCGCGTATCCATCACATACACCACAAAACCCTTACAGCCCTGCTGTAGACACTGCCTCGCCCTAGCGGCCGAACAAAAAGCTGATCCCAAACATGTACCCTCGCCGTACACCGAAAGAAATCCCCCACTAGGGTCTCGTATAGTCACCAACTGACGATCGCAGTCGATAACCGCGCCGAATCTGCTCAACCAGTCCATGCCTACAATGACACAGACGTCACCCATCGCAATAGGAACCAGATCAATCGGAAACTCAACCCCGAAAATCTCTAATACACATCCCTGGAGAACCTCCGTGGCACAGATCACTCTCTTGTCAGTTATAGAAACTCTCAGAGGCCGACTCAACGGCTCACGGCTAAGACTGATATGCCGACTAAAGGCCAAAGATACAAAAGACCGACTCACACCTGAGTCAAATAACACTAAAGCAGGTACATAATTCACAAGGAAAGTACCTACACATATCATAACATAAGCATAATATCTCAACATCAAAATAAATACATGAAATAAAGCATACCTGCCACAACATCAGGCGCAGCGCGGACCTCCTCCGCAGTCAACTGGAAAGCTCTCCCACGAGCCCTCGGGGCCTCGGCCTTCACTGGTCGAATCTCAGTAGTCCTGGCAGCAGGTACAGATCCCTGATGAAGCTGAGGGCACTCGGCCTTCCGATGGCCGGTCTGGTTGCAATGAAAGCAAACCATAAACCCCTTGGGGCAATCCCTAGCGATGTGCCCCTCCTTGCCACACTTGTAGCAAGCACCTGCTCGACATGTCCCCTCGTGACCCTTGCCGCACTTTCCGCAAGTGCGGCCCTTCGGAACTCCCGTCCTCGAATCGGCAGACTTAGTCCGCTTGGCTGCCGGCTGAGACTGAGCCGGCCGCCGATCCACCCGTTGAGACTCGGCCTCCTCCCTGGCCTGGGTCTCCAACTCGATCTCGCGCTTCCTGGCATTCGCCTGAAGCTCAGCAAAGGTATGATACGTTGAGTTCGACACGAACTCCCGGATATCCCTCCTCAACACACCCAAATACCGGCTCATCCGAGCCTGCTCTGTGGACACCTGCTCGGGGCAGAACATCGCCCTCTTATGAAAGTTTCGTGTGATCACCGCAACTGAATCAGTACCCTGCTTGAGGGTCAAGAACTCCTGAACCAACCGATCCCTCTCCGCTGGGGGAACATACTCGTCTCTGAACATAGAGGTAAACCTCTCCTACGTCACAGCTGAAATCTCTGCCAAAGTGAAGTTCACCGTCACGAACTTCCAGCAATCCTTCGCTCCCAGACGGAGCTGGTTCAAGGTGAACCGTACTCTCAGATGCTCCGGACATGAACAAGTGTAGAAGCTTCCCTCGATATCAGCAATCCATCTCATCGCAGCGATCGGATCCTGCGTCCCGTCAAAGTCAGGTGGCTTCGTGTTGCTGAACTCCCGAAACAGCAACGAGTCACCTCCCTGAGGTCTGGCAGCGGCCACAGCTGTGGTAGCTGCAGCGGCTGCAGCCCCAGTCAACGCGGCGTACCGCTCATCAAAGGTCTCCATCAAAGTGGTCTTAATAGACCCAAACATCTCCGGAATCTCAGCCCGGATCGCTGCAGCCACCTTCTCATGAATCATCTGACGAATCTCCTCGTCACTCACACTGCTCGTACTCGGTCTGTGGCGTGATCCAACCATGATGCCTCTGAAATACAACATAGAACTATCAGAGACTCTATCGAGCATAATCGCACTCGATAACGCAACCCTACTCAGTCTCCGATACCCAGGGATTCTTACTTGGGTCGCCCACTGACCCGGTGTCTTCGGTAGTACGGGCCCAATACTACCGACCACACCGCATCAGCATTCATCCGAAGTCCTCCTCCCCAAACCCCGGATCCTGAGTACTCTACTCTTGATGTGCACTAACCACCCGCTCGCTCACAAAGCATCTCATAGCAACAGACTTCCCTAGACTAAGGCATCACAAATAAGGCCACTCTAGTCCTATCATGAATACCTAGTCTTCTAGCATGCATAACAATTCATATCATATCATATCTCTTAACACATCATTGTAAGGGTATATTGGGGATCTTTACCGTTCGGGCACTGGCTGATCATGCACACTGCTTCATTTTTGTTTACCACAAAATCCTTTATAAAAATTTTATGCCTTTGTTTTTAAAAGTTTTCCTCAAATCCTCGGTTTGAGTTCAGTTACACCCGAAGGTGTACCCGAATCTCTCAAACCTGGCTTTGATACCAAATTGTAACAACGGAAATTTTAAAACAAAATTTTCATTTCTAAAAAATGTATTTTCATCCACAACAAGGCATAAATATCCAACATGTCATGTCATAATACAATCACATAAATCCCAAGATCATAAATCATCCATTAGTGTGTACAGATCACGCCGGTGCCTTCCCACGATCCTCGCTAGTACCTGAAACACATACGCAACAACTGTAAGCATAAATGCTTAGTGAGTTCCACAAAATACAATCCTACGCACATACGCCTTTCTAGGCCCTGACCTTCCGGTCCATGTGTCTCAGGGAACCTCCGTCCCTGCTGGGTAAACCTTCCGGTCCTACCCATGCCAACCTTACGGTCCACATTACAACGCCTTCCGGCCCATAACAAGCGTATCATACATAGCACATATAAAAATTAACTTATCACACATAGCACATATGTCTCATACCATATCCGACCTTCCGGTCACACAGTCAAAACCCTTCCGGGTATAGTATAGTGAAAAGACTCACCTCGAGAATAACGATAGCTAGCAAATCCCGAAATCACACATGCTCGATCCTCCGAGCTACAATCTCCCTATATCATCATACGTCTCTTATTAACATTTTTACCACTAAGGTTGACTACCCTTGTTAAGTCAACACTAGTCAACTCTTGGTCAACGGTCAATGGTCAACGGTCAACTTTGACCGGACTCGGCGAGTGCACTATGGCGACTCGGCAAGTCTAGACATTTTTACCAAACTCTCTAGAACTCCCTTTTGACACGTTGAGTACTCCCCCTGACCCGACGAGTTCCACCTAGAAGAATCGCGGGGCCACCCCGACTCAACTCGCCGAGTCTCAAGAACAACTCGGCGAGTACCAGTTCAACTCAGACCACCTGTCAAACCTCTCAGACTCTCCCTAACTCACTGAGTCAACCCCATGACTCGATTGGATCAGCCACTGGGCGATCTGAGGGCAATCTTCAAGCTACTCGCCGAGTCGGATCATCAGACTCGGCGAGTCCATGCCATGCAATCACTCAAACTTGCTTCTAAGGTCAGATCTGTTCCAAGAATTCATAGATCTGGCCTTCCCAGACTGATTCATCTCGTAAAGTCCTTATCTTGGTGCTCATAACACACCCCATGGCTCATAAATGGCATTTTGACCTAAGGCATAAGGATTCCAATCCAAAACCTCCATTGATTCACAAAAAGCTTGGGCAAAGGGATACTCTGGACCTCCAAGGGTCCAGATCTATGGTCTAAATCGCTTAAAGGACCAAGGGAGCACTAGATCTAGCCACAAAAGGGCTCAATAAGCCCTAAATTAATGCAAACATCAACATAGAAGAGGATAGCTCGAAGATATTACCACAATAGCAATGTTCTGGACTCCAAACTCTCAGAAAGTGGCTCCTCTTGCTTTCCCTTAGCTGATCCTCCCTTTCCCTTGCAAGATGACACCTCCAAGATCAATAATGGCCTCCTACTTTGCTCCAAACGCTCACACTCGATTAGGGTTTCACTCAAGGGACTGGTGAGCACAAATAACGGCCATAAGGCCCTTTAAATAGGTCCCAAACCCGAGAAATTAGGGTTTCATTAAACAGCGCGGACTCGCCGAGTCCATACCCTGGACTCGCCGAGTCCAGGCGCGAACCTGTGTCCAGAATCGCGATCCTACTCGGCGAGTCTGAGCTCCAACTCACCGAGTCCCCTCATTAACAACAAAAATTGAAAACATAAAAGATACCTGGAAATCCGGGCTGTTACATATAGCTTTGGATCTAGTTTGTCTAATGAACATGCAATTGATTATCCAAAGCCATAAACCCTAGATCTAACATAGCATGAACTGAGATAAGGGTTTAGTAATTACCTTTGATTGTTATATAGCAATAACAATGAATTCCTTGCTTTGATTGGCTTCAGAAAGCTTAGTGCCTCAAGTGTTGCACCTCTAATGGAGTCACAAACACCACTAAGCAATTTGATGAAGGAGAGAAGAGAGAGGAGGCACCAAAACGGCTGGAAAACCTAAAGGAACACTTAGCCACGTTTTTGGGGCATAGGGGTCCTTTATATACATGTAGGCTATTAGGGTTTGCAACTAGGAAACCCTAATCTGACTGCTTAGGCCCTAAGCAACCCATGGACTCCTTTAACATATCCCTTGGACGAATTCCTTATGGGCTTCCCATAGAATTCCTCCAATCTATATTATTAGGTGATCCATAGCCCAATTGCAATTATCTTATAATTACAATTCCAGTCCCCTAACTTTAATTAATCTCTTTTAGCCACAAAATTAATTCCTAATTAATTCTTGACTAATATTAATTAAACAATACGATTTCATCTTTAATATATTATTTTTATAATATATTAATAAATCATAATTAAACCTTTCTCTCCTTAATTCATCGTACATATTTTTATGGTGAAGACAACCCAAAAGGACCATGCTCATAATCGGGTCAAGTACATACCAAAATAGTTATGGACTTAGACACTAATCCAACAATTTTTACATCTCATTGTTTTAATTCAATTGGTATGTGAAGCGGTGGATGTTTTTTAGTTAGGACGTGTGATTGTTTCATTCATGTTGTTTCATTTTTAAGCTTTACAACATGTAATCCCCCAAAGTTCCCATTTTTTTAAAATCATATTAAACTCCGTTTGATTTAGAAATTTTGAAGTTCGTTTCTATATTTTCAGGAAAATTAGGTAATGAAGGTACCAAAGGCGGAGGTGGTTCTGGTGGTAGCATCTACCTACACTACAAGAAAATTACCCTTTTACGACGCGCAAACCATGACACTCACTGAGTTATGTTACGAAAAAGAGAGTGACATTAAAAAAGCGTCATCTCTTCAAAAAATTTAAGGATTTATGTCACGCTTTATTATGTGCCCTTAAATTAGTGTATAATGTAAAAAAATTAAAAACACAGAGGACACTTTATCTAAAATGTGCGTCCTCTGTAAGTGTCGCTTTATAATTTTAAATAAATGTGTGTTTAGTAGATAGGGGAAAACGAAATCCCAAAAACCCGCTTTTCTACCTTCTTTCTTCTTTCATCTCCGGCTCTCCATAATCGATTCTCCCCTCTCCCTCTTCTCCGATCCGCCTCACCATCTTTAGTAAGTTAACCATGGAGGCCTAGATATACATCGATTTGGGTCCAAACCCTCCCAAAACCCTTTCCTCGACTCAAAGCGAAGAGACAAAAAACTGCCACCACTCGCGTCTGCAACAACCGGAAACAACTACTCCGTCTACAGGCAAGTAGGTATGTATGCTTTCGGTCTCTCATTGGTTTCAACTTCTTCATCAGTCTTCTCCCTTATAAACCCTAGTGTAACACTGTCGGTGAATGAGAAGAAATTCATCGAGTATGCGTTACTATCTGACCTTAGAGTTGATGGTAGGCGTCCTTTCGATTGTAGAAACTATCTATCATCTTCAGAAGGTAAGAAATCCTAAATTCGTCAGTTGATTTCATATTCCGTTGGCTAAAAATAAACAGCTTGCTGACGAACGATGAGTTTTTCATATTATAGAGAAGATGGTTCATCAGAGATCCAGCTTGGACAGACTCGAGTTATGGGATTTGTCACATGACAACTAGCACAACCTTATCGAGACATGCCTAATGAAGGGACACTTGCAATCAACACTGAGTTCTCACCTATGGCGGATCCTTCATTCGAGTCAGGTCGTCCTGGAGAATCTGCTATTGAGTTGGGGCATATTATAGATAGTGGTTTAAGGTATGATAGTTTATTTACTTGCTTAAGCTTCTATTTTTCAAACTTCTGGTCTTATGGACTTCATCTTATTTTTTTTTCAAAGCTGTGATTTACATGATTACATCCACATATGGTCAGCATAAAGACATGGAACACCCATATATAGCAGATTAAATCTTGTCCCTATTAATCTATTATGTAAAAAAGAAACAACTCTTCAGAACAGTTATACTATACAAATTCATGAAAAAAGAGATATAGCCAAACCAAACCGACTTGATGAGATTAACTTTGCAGGGAAAGCAGGGCAGTAGACACTGAATCACTATGTGTCATTTAAGGGAAATTGGTATGGTCTATTTAATTTAATTTTTTTTATTTTTTTTATTTAATATGTTAAGAGTTAATATATTATTAAACAAATCTTGTTCGAAGGATAATAGCAGTAAACTTGAAGAACTTCCCGTGCAAGTTTTCTAAAGCAAAGGGAAGGAGAGTTGGTTCAAGAAAAGGTTGAGGTTAAGAAACTTGCAAGTTTTCTAAAGCAGGTTAGTAATAGTATTTCATTATTCTCTAAAGCAGGCCAGTAAACAATCTCATAGCCCTATGATTGAACCTTCAAATGACATCCACAATGAACTGAAATTTGATTATGTAGATAAATTTGACAAACATAATTCAAGTTTTCCAAATGGTGTTTCACCTTTGCAATATCATACAAATGAGAAATATCAGGTATCCCATTAAGATATGTCTGGAGGTTATGATGACAAATTGTTGCTGTTGGGTTCAAATGTAAAGCGTTCACGTAACTTAAGGGGTGCTTGATTGTCTGTACGTAATACAAGTGTGCACTGATGAAGAAACTACTAATTTCCCCTTCTCATTTTAATTTGTGTTTGATTGAGGTACACCCCCTTATAATTCATTATATGCCCGAACACATCTCTAGGTTATCTGCATTATCCTCCTCCTGTTGTATATATGGGAAATATGCATCGCATAGGCCGTTTAAGTTTAGCAGCATAATTACCATTAATACCCTTGCCTCTCTTCTCCTCTCCTTCAACCACAAGATTCGATTCAAGAAACAATCCTCTTCTGATCAAAATGGTGGTTTAGTGGCAGTGAATGAGTTGATAGCAAACGAAGGAGTAGGAGTAGGACAACTTGTCACTATGATTGGTCGAATACAATCTCAACTGTATGCATTACTTACTGCCACAGCTGCCGCTGAGTTGCCTTGCACTGTAAAGCTAAGAATTTGGTCTCATGATTCAAACAATCCATTTGCCTCTCTCAAGCATGAACGATGTCGCTTAGCGATACCGCATGTTGTCCTTTGCAGGTAATTTTTTTTAAGTAAACAAAAAATAAGGAACTTGGTGGGGGTTGATGTTTGTATTATATGTTGTTGCAGTGAAACGGGTGCTCATTTTTCAGCTTGTGGGAGATATCTAGCTGCTTTTGTTGCATGTGTGCTTCCTCGGTTTGAAGGCAATTTAATTTCTGGGGTACAATCACAACTTCATATAGTTGTAGCCTTAGACACTATTCCAACAGTCTCGCACTATATACAAGTATATTCCGATTAGCAATCGTAGCTCTCAAAGACGCTGTTAAACTCTGATCTAATCAATCTTGTCCTTTAGATAAGGGATCGTACAGTCCTCTGTTTAGATATCATGCTGACAATTCTATGGAATAATTAGTCTAGCATTTGGTTTCTCGATCTCCGATTTATTTGACATAGAACTTAATCGAACACATCAATTCAATTCTGACCGGGCCTGGCACATAAGTCAAATCAAATCATCGAGCGGCCGACATATCGCTTTTACCCTCTTGGGATAAAAGTAACAGATAAACTTCGACTTATATGCATTTACTTATTCATTAATCAGCCATACACAACAATGCGTCTTATAACATCAAGTTACTGATGCGGTTTCGGATTATCAATGTATAATCAATCAACAAATAACAAACCATATATCTTGGTTTTAAGACTATATGATATTATCGTCTTGCGATCACCCCTTTTATCACATTCCATAAGGTGATTCCAGCAAGTGCGGGTTTGTTCCAATGCTCAAAACTAGTTCATAAGCACTCATAAACGTTGCAGCAAACTTTTGCTATGTCTAATACCATTTAGACAATCTACACACCAATTCATGACAATCTTCATTCATACCTACTTCCAACATATGAACGATTGTGGACAATTTGAACAATTCGATTATTCTTAGTAAACTCAATTATTGTTGAAGTCAAAACATGCAAAATGAAACAATAGTTGAACAATTAACATAAGACAGTAACATTACTCATAAATAATACTCTTTTATTTAATCATCAAATGTTAATTACATTTATCTATTACAAGTTTCTACTATTATCTAATCTATACTAATATCATCCTTCAGCCGAATACTCCTAGCATGCTGCAAGTGCTTAACCCTACTCAGTCCCTTTGTAAGCGGATCTGCTGGGTTATCTTCTGATGATATCCTCTTAACTACGAGTTGTCCTTCTTCTACACGATGTCTAATAAAGTGATATTTTCTGTCGATATGTCTAGATCTACCATGATCCCTCGGTTCCTTGGTCAGGGCAACCGCTCCTTCATTATCACAGAATATCTCCATGGGCTCCTTTATGGTGGGTACAACTCCAAGATCACCGATGAAGTTCGTTAACCATATTGCCTCCATCGAAACTTCGCTCGCTGCACTGTACTCTGATTCGCACGTTGAATCAGCTACGGTTTCCTGCTTGGAACTTTTCTAAGTTACTGCTCCTCCATTCAGGGTAAAGACCCAGCCTGACTGCGAACGGTAGTTATCCCTGTCGGTCTGAAAGCTGGCATCACTATACCCTCGCACCTTCAAGTCATCACTCCCTCCGAAGACTAAGAACCATTCCTTCGTCCTCCGAAGGTACTTAAGGATATTCTTCACTGCAATCCAATGGGCTCTGCTAGGGTTCATCCTTTCTAAAATTTTCCAAATGCCTGGGGCATTAAGAAGGGAAAATGTTTAGAACTGGATATGACTAAAAGGATTAAACAATTGTCGAGGACAATCTAAGGTTTACCAAAGATTGGTTGCTCAAGGACAGTTGGAAGTATAGTGATAATTCTAGAAGGACCATATTGACATAATCTGTAAGGAGGCAACTCTTGTTCAGAAGTGATAGTCAAAATGGAATCTGGAAATGTTTCAAAGTTAGAATTTTCAATATGTGTAAGATTAAGGAAACTTAATGTAAGAAGGATGTTTCCAAGGATTTGATCTCCTTTGGAATGCTCTGTAATGTTTGTTCTCAAGTCTTTATGACTTTGTGCATAATCATTACAAGAGGATCAATGCATATAAGTTTAAAATCTAACAGATTTCAGTAAATGGCATGAATTTGGAATTCTTGCATTTGCAATAAGGATTTGGGAGTGTGAAAAGAGAATCATTGAAGTTATGTTCAATTGATCTAGTTCACAAAGTAAAGATCATAGACAAACATAGTATGCATACTTGGTGTATGGCATGACTAGTGTTTAGAAAACATAATGTACATGCTTGGTGCATGGGACAACTATAGTTTTAAATTCAAGAATAAAGTTGATAGCTGAAACAGTATACAATGAATAATGTGTAATCATATGGTGATAAATAAAAGGTGTTTTATTTATGTTCATAGGTTTTGATACCATATTGGATTCAATTATTATTGTGTTTCACTTTGCATGTTTTGACATCCCGAATAAACTAGGTTATTCTTCCGGAATGACTATGTTATTCAAAACATCCACAGTCGGTCATATGTTGGAAGTAGATATGAATTAAGACTGTCAGGGGTTGTCTTGTAGAGGTCTAAGGTGTTGGACAAAGGGCTACAACACTCATGAGTGCTCATAAGTTCTGAGTATTGGATTCAACCCGCGCTCATTGGAATCTCTTCATGGATTTTATCATGAGTGATCATGAGACGATAATATCTTATATTCTTCAAACCTAGAGATATGAGTTGTTACTATGAGTTGATAGTACATTGATTGCACGAAAACACATTGGTAACTTGATGTTATAAAACGTGCCTTTGTGTATGATTCAACAAGTAGTAGAACAAGCCATATGAGTCGAAGTTTATCCATTCCTTTTACCTTCGGGATAAAAGCGATATCTGTGGGCCCCTCGATGATTTGATGATGACAAATGGAATTGCTCGGCCATGCCAGGACTGATTTGATTTGTTCAATTAGTCAGTCGTCATAAATCGGAAATTGGGAAACGAAAAATGGACAGAGAGAATAATTATAATCCATGTCTCAGTCCATATGATATCTAGAATGGAAGAATATATGATCCCTTATCTAATGGACAAGTCATTGACAAAGGTCAGAGTTTATCGACAAGGTCAGAGTTCGACAAAAGCTTTTGAGAGCTACGATTGCCAGTCGGTTCCTGAAGTCATATGCAATAATAGTTTTAGACTTATCCAAGTGGAAGACTGTTGGATTAATGTCTAAGTCAATAACTATAATTGGTAAGACTTGACCCGAACCGGCGTGGTCCATTTGGGTTGCATGGCATCATGCACTTGGATTGACTATAATGAGAGCAATAAGACACTTATGGTTATTAATATATTATAAGTTCTAGTATATTAATAATAAGAATAATAAGATTATTTAATTAATATTGATCAAGAATTAATCTAGGATTAATTAAGTGATCAAAAGAAGACTAATTAAATATATGGTTTGATTGTGTAAATCATCCCTACTTATATAGTGGGCTAATGCTCCATGGATTATCTAGTTGGGCTAAAACCCATATGATTCTCCATGGATGCTCCATGGTGTTTTTGTACCCATGGATCATGGAAATGAAAGGCCATGTCAACTAGGGTTTACATGGTGTAACCCTAACTATATATGCATCTTATTCTTGACCAAAATCGGTCACTAGTATCATTCTAGAGAGGGCTAGCCGATTTTCATGAAGTGTAGAATTCTCTCAAGTTATTCCAAGTGTATTTGGTGTTGTGTGAACCATTTGAGGTGTCACACTTGGGGCACTATGCACTCAAGCTTCATGAAGACTTTCTACATCAAAGAGGTATGTATTCTATCTTGTTATATTCATTGTTGTGTATGCTAGATTAGGATAATACCTTGGATGTTCATATTTGCATGTGTAATAGAGAAAACATAGATCCAAGGTATTTAGGGTTGCATGTACACTTAGGAGTGTTAGAATGCTCAAAACCCATCACTTATTTGATCTTCTTTTCCAATATTTTTGCGTTTTTGGATAAATCTCTGAAAAATAAAGGGGGGGGGTTGTTCTTTGCGTTTTTCATAAAAAAGAGTTTTTGATCGAGTTTTGGAGCAAAAAGGGGGCAAAATTCGTTGTTTTTGCTCGTAACCAGCGAGGGGATGGCGGAGTTTACGGCCAACAACAAGGGTTTCCGAAGTTTACGGCCTGAGTTTGCGGTCCGAGATTACGGCCCTTCGGCTTACGGTCCGAGGCCTCGAATTCTTTTAGTTTTAAATTCCTTTTTCATCCAAAATATATAAAATAATAATAAGAATAAAAATAAATAAATAAAAAATAAAAAAATTAGTTTTTAATTTTTTACTTTATTTTTTTAACTTTTGACCTTAAAATTCTTACTTTAACTTTCAAGTTTGACCTTTGACTTTAAACTTTGACTTTCTCGTTTAACTTTTAAATTTTCAAATTTAGCTTTTCGGTTTGACTTTTAAGTTTGACTTTTCAAGTTTGACTTTTGAGTTTGATTTTTAAATTTAACTTTTAAGGTTGACTTTTGAGGTTTATAGTCAAAGGGCATTTTTAAATTTTAGTTTGACGTTTAAGTTTTATTTTAGCTTCGAGTTGTGCTTTTAATGGCTTTTGAGTTTAACAAGGGAATTGAAGACATGAAAGAGAATCATCAGGATATGTTAGGACAAAATGTCAACATGTTCAATTACATTCCCGGAGAAACCCTGGAAGTTCAGTTGCAGCGATTTACCACACTCACTACTGTGATGAATATAGTTGGGATCGTCTTGAACAAATATGAGATAAACAAAAAGCTATTGAATTCACTTCCAAAATCATGGGATATGAACGTAGCTGTCATCAAGAAGATAAAGGATCTCAATTGTCTTTGTATTGCTGATGTAATTGAAGATCTTGATGCTTTGAAATGTGGAAAAACAATGAGTTCGACAAACATCTCGGCCAATGAAGTTTCATGCACTCCATCTTGTGAATATACGATCAAAATTCTTCGTGAACATAATGATTTGCTAAAAAGGGAAGTCGAGGACCTAAATTACGAAGGATATCAACTCAGGAAAGGACAGAAACCCTTAAAGGCTGAATTAGAAGCAAAAACCAAAGACTTTAGGAAGCTTCAGGAAGAGTATAGCAACAAGTGTGAAAATTATGACTATATTAAGAGACAACTTGCTGTTGTAACTGAAGAACTTGACACTTTGAAAAATAAGTGTGGAAAAACAGTGTTAGTTTCAAAAATTATACTGCGTCTAGTCAGACAGTCGAGCCCTTATTTGAAACCCAATTAAAATTCAAAGATAATCAAAACAAAGGTCTAGGGTATGATAGTGTTCCTCCACCTTTCAATCATAACTACGCATCCATCCCTATGACACACGAAGAACTTGACAGGGAGGCACCTCTTCATTCTGGCAAACCATTTGGATTTGTGTCAGGAGGTATTCAGGTTCAAGATTCTAATGTTTCTAATTTATGTGCAGGTAAAGTTGCAGAAGATGAGAACAAGGAGAAAACCATTGAAAAAACCAACATCTCCTTGAGCTCTGAATCTATTGCTTCAAACATAGCTGCTTCTGATCAACCTGCTGTTGAGAAATACAGGCCACCAATTCCAGTGAAACAGAGTGCTTGATGCAAGTGTGCATGTGGGAACAACAAGAAACGAGGCAATGATACGCCACCAGGGGCAGGAAGAAACAACTTCGCAGTGAAGAAAAAGACTTGTTTTCACTGTGGAACACCGGGACACATTGCCAGAAATTCTCCTAATCGCGCATACATTCCCTACTATGCACAAGGATTGCAAAACGCGCCAAGTGGGAGATACTTCAAAAGAAACCCTTCCAGGTCACGTTCAAACAATGGTGATTGGAACGTGCAGAAGGCCAAGAGTCAAACCCACAAGGCCAAGAATCTGAATCCCAAGGGAAACAAGGGAATGTTGGCCAAGAAGTCTAGTTCAAGAGATGCTCCTGTGAAGCCAAGACCAGTTAAGTCAAATTCATCTCGGCAACCGACTTCAAGTTCCAAATCAAGTGCCGAGGCACCTATCGGATCGAACAAGAAATGGGTTAAACCCGAATATAGATGGGTACCAAAGGTGAAAACTCCCAAATCTTCTAATGACTCTAATATGTCATCGTCTTCTGTTTGTGATAAATAGGATATGTCATGGGAGAGAGTACCCTGCATTGATGACAAAGGTCGACCCAGTTTCAAAATGGATTGGGTTCCAATGACCAACTGATCCCGCTCTGTGCTGGAGCAGCTGTGGAGGCATATCATCAGACTTTGGTTTGTTGGTAGTGGCTGTTCCAGGCACATGATAGGAGGCATTTCTCAACTGTACAACATTCAGAACTTTGTTCGAGAGTATGTGTCATTTGCGGGAAAGGAAAGAAGGGAATACATGAAGGGATCACATGGGGTTTGTGCTTAACGACATGAAGAATTTTCGGATTTGTTATGAGATTATGCATGTTGTTCTCAGACCTTCTGGATGAAAATTCAATCGGTTAATTACGGTATGCGTTTTATTCTCTATACTCCTGAGTTTATCTTAAACTAATTCTTTTCAAAGACAATTTTTCATTTTCTTATAGTTTTTCGTTAGTAGTTATTATTTGGAAGTGATATCAAGAATGTGATAACGGGCAGTCTAAAACATGTGTAAAGCACTGAATCTGAATTGTCTAGACTCTGTGATCAATGTGCTGGTAGGCAAGAAGGATTTGACAGTGTGGATTTAGTTAGGATTTTTTGGACTGACCATACGATTCTCGGGTAGATTGAGCAATGAGATAAACACAAGAACCTACAGGATACACTAAACTAATATGCATCTAGAACAGTGGTTCGAATTTTCCTTGATGTACGGACTTATGTCCTTAATTCTGGTTTTGATAGGATCACTGGGGGTTCTGATAAAGTAGGTCTGTAGAAAATTATTTTCTTGGTTTCTATGTGTCAGTCATATGTTGCTTCCTCTGCGTGATTGGAAGAGATCCGACCTGGAATGCAACATATGCGACTCTATTTTTATGCATCTTCTTTATCTATGAAATTCTTCTTATCTGTTAGCCATATGTTGTCTCCTCTGCGTGATTGGAAAATCTGACCTAGAACACAACATATGCACCTTACTATCTCTATATCCCTCAATCTCTGTTATTCATATGTTGTCCCCTTTGCGTGATTGAAATAGATCCGACCTGGGACACAACATATGCATCTATCTCTAAATCTATCTTCCTCCTTAATAATTGTTTACTCACCTAAAGTAAGGAGTCCTTAGGAAGTTCTTGATAACCAGGGTATATCGGGAAGTGAGGAAGACATTCTAGTGCAACTAAAATTGAACCATTTAGAGGTTGTCTATAGATCTCGCTGCTTAATTTAAGTAGACAACAATACCCGTGGTCGTCGTCAGCTAAATGGTTTATTTAGAAAAGTTTGTCAATATTCTCCATGTTTAAGTGGAACACAATACCAGCAATTGACTAGATCTATTCATGAAGGTGAAGGTTCTGATAAACAAAGTTCAGACTGTCTCACAACTTTGCTCCCAAATATTTTTGTTTTTGTTAAATTTGTTCATAGTTTTCCTCTATGCACAAATTTAGGGGGAGAATTATAAAAAAATCAAAAATCAAAGAAAAATCAGAAAATTTCAAAAAATCAAACAAAAATCAGAAAATTAAAAATCCAAAAATAGTGTTATTTGTGTTTTGTTTCTGTTTTAAGTTTTCTTTTAGTTTTGTTTTGTCTTGAAAACTTAATTCAGGTATAGATAAGACTCATGGAGACTGTATTGAAGATTTTCTGAGCCAAGGCTTCATCCGTGAGCATCGAAGAATTCTCATTCGAAGGAGCAAGAAATGAAGATTATTTTTTCAACATTTAATCCTTTAACCCCAGAAGCAAGGTGAAGCTGAAATTGAAGATTATTTGACAGATTGCATTGAAGCCAACTCAATCAATGTGCTGCTATCATGAACCTACTGAAGTGATCTAGAAGATTTGTTCTCTCTGAAGATTCTCAAGATGAAAGCGCTATCTTTCAAGAATCAGTACATCAAGCATCCTCACCCAATGTGCGTTCAATGTCAAATTTTGAAGAAAAGCCCAACTGCTCATGATGAAGTCATTCATTGAGATTCATCAAGTTCATCTTGAAGTTGTGAAGAATTTGAAGATTAATGCTGAAGCCAAGCTCTCGATGAAGATTGTCAAGAAAAGCCAGCTACTTTTTAGGGGGAGCTTGTTGGGTCAATTAAGAAAAGAAAGATATAAACCAAGGGGGAGATTGTTGGTTCAAAAATATGTTTTATACTTTACTTCTCTAGGTAAATGTATTTTTGTGTCTTGGACCGTAAACAGCTTGGTGTTTACGGCCATATACGTGTTTACGGCCGTAAACCCATTCACGGCCCATGTTTACCAAGCCCATGTTTCTTATGTATAAATATTGGTGTAAGGGGTGAGGAGTAGATTGATGAACAAAAAAGCATTGTACGGCCAAGAGAGAAAGTTAGAAAGAAGATAGGAGTTTTAGTGTGTGTTGTGTGTGAATCTTGTATTTGGATCTACATTCTAATCATCAAATTATACAAGATTCACCATCTTCTTCGTCTCCGTCTCTTCTATTTGATCTGACATCATCCGTTTGATTGGGATTCCGCACCATCAAACGGATCTGATTGATACACAGGCATTTTGGGGACTTACAAAGGATCAAGTTTGAAGAGGAAATTACCATCCGCACTGCAATCCACAATGCAACTGGTACTAGATCCGCTTTATTCGTGCCAGAGGTTTAAATTTTGGGATAATAACTTGAAAGGGTAACAAACTTTCGACTTTTTTCACATTTAGTCACTAAACTTTTTTTCGTTATCTATTTGCCATTGAACTAAATATGAATAAAATCGAAAGTTCGTTTCCCTCTAAAAAGTTCAATGACTAAATGTGAACAAACTTCTTCTTGTATTATGTTTTAGCAAATTATTTATTTTTGTTAAATTGTAGCAACATTTGTTGATGAAGAAATCTATGAAATAAAAAAAAAAAAAAAAACCCTGCAAATATATTTAAAAAAAACAAAAAACCGAAACCGAAATACAAAACCAATGGTTTGACATTTTCCAAAATAAAAAATCAAAATTTCCAATTTGATTTTGGTTTTACAAAAAAATGACCCATTCTCACTGATGTGAATTATGATCATTGGTTTGACATGCGGAATTTGTGCATCCCATGAATATGTAGTTACAACATCGTCTAAACTCGTAATTCATAGTAAGGGGTTACAACATCACCTGAACTCGTAATTCATCACCTTCAGGTTATGGGTCTGCTGGTGTTTCCACTAGGTTGTATAGAATAGTTAATGGTCGTAATCTATACTCTGGTAGATGACTACATCGCCACATTGCCGGTTAAGGTTATGGTATCTCCTTTCATCCTACATCACCTATTCATCATCATTTATTTACGTAATTATCTTCACATTCCTATCATCACGTATCTCTCATCATTTTATTTCATCACACACCAACTATTTCATCTACCCATGTTTCGTTTGCAACATATTTGCAGATATAAAACAAATATACCGTTTAAATGTTTTAAAACATGTATGAAATCGTTCATCCAACATAGACAACAAGTATTCAAATAATATGCACACATAACACGTAATTTATATAAAATACTTCATATCTACGTGTAAGATGAAAGTAACTATATATACCATAAAAATCCCATAAATGCTTCCTAACTTCAAACCCCAAGGTTTACTCTACTAAAGCTTCATATTCTCGGCTCTCTGAACCTAGAAGGGTCCAAATTCCTAACTTCAAACCCCAAGGTTTACTCTACTAAAGCTTCATATTCTCGGATCTCTGGACCTAGAAGGGTCCAGATCTATAACACAAACTTGCAAAAGGGGTTTGAGGCATTCAAAAACCCCCAAAGATGAAGTGATTCAAGCCCTAACCCCAAAATGGAATCTACACAATAAGGAAGGAAAGGGGTTCATTTTTGTACCTCATAATGAAGGTCCTTGCTTGAATAACTCAGAACAATAACCTTCCTTGGTCCCTCTTGTTGGAACTCTTCTCCTTTCTTGCAAAATCACACCAAAAAGCTCAAGATAGCTCTTCCTCTCCCTCTACACACTCAAGCTCGCTAGGGATCTCACTTATGGGAAAGGCAGTCGCAATTGAAGGCCATAAGTGCCTTTAAATATGGCTCGGGCCCAAAGATTTAGGGTTTCTGCCAACAGCGCGGACTCGTCGAGTGGCCTCACCGACTCGTCGAGTTCATTCATTAATCTGAGTCATCAGTCGCGACCTTACTCAACAAGTTGAGTCGTCAACTCGTCAAGTCTCTTCTTAACTCAAAAGAAAAATATTTAAATTATGATACCTGGAAATTTGGATGTTACATTTTGTTTTTTTAGTTTATAGATTTATTCATCAACAAATGTTGCTACAGTTAAGCAAAAATAAATAATTTGCTAAAACATAATACAATAGGAAGTTTGTTCACATTTAGCCATTGAACTTTTTAGAGAAAAACGAACTTTCGATTTTGTTCACATTTACTCACTAAACTTTTTTTCGTTATCTATTTGTCAGTAAACTATTGAAACTGTTCACATTTTACCCATATGACCGGTAACAGCCGGTCATAGGGGTAAAATGTGAACAGTTTCAATAGTTCAATGACAAATAGATAACGAAAAAAAGTTTAGTGACTAAATGTGAAAAAATCGAAAGTTCTTTACCCTTTCAAATCATTATCCCTTAAATTTTTATTTATTTATATTAATAATTTAACCCTTTAATATATATATATATATATATATATATATATATATATATATATATATATACATATATATGTTACACTTCAAGTTTTGGTTCGAAGCCAAATAGCTCGATTGTTGGATCATTGTCTTCAATGTGCTAGACTTGTATACAATGAATTAGTAAATGTATTATCTTTTTTTCTTTTTCTTTTTTTTTTTATAATTCAGAATAAATAAATATTTGGGAAATATTTCAGATCAGCCATAGTTGTCTAGTGCAAGAACTACAACGGTTTCCTGTTCTTAAGATGCACATTAATAACATTGGTGGGAGTTTTTTGTTTAAAGGTATTCAACCTTCACAAACCATAATTGGACACTTAGTAGAAATGGAGGTATTAGACCAAAGTACTTCAATTGCGATTTTTATACATACATGTTCTTGTTCATTAAATCAAAGTATTTATGGTGTCAGGTTCCTTCAGTAAAGACTTGTAGTTGGTATTGACCATTGACCATTGACTATTGATTGACTTACTTTTTTCTGTGTGATGCAGAGTCAAATAGGAGGGAAATTTGTTAATTTTTCAAAGCAAAACAAAGGGTTGATTGAACAAGAGAAAAGAAAACACCAACACTCTATGGCTAATAAGAATAAAAAAATAAAGATATGAGGCAAAAAAAGGTAAAAAAAACTCGTATATATGAATATGATTTGTATGGTAATTAAATTTATAGTGTGTTTATGTTTTGGTTTGCATGCAATTTTTGTTTGGCAGCTTGGACAAACTTTGTAGCACCTGATCGTCCATGCCACTCTTGGTAAAACAAATTTAGAGTGTACTTCTTCCATTCATGTTAGTAATTTCTCATTATGATGTGTTGTTTCTTGTGCAATTTTATTTTTAGGAGGTATTTTACTTTATTAAATGTTTAAAGTTACATGACATGATTATGGGCACATCATAGTACATTTTAGGGCAGTTGTTGGTTTTCCTCTTAGTGATCCATCAATGAAGTGGCCAACTTGCACCATGTAA
Source organism: Lactuca serriola (assembly GCF_051521515.1). Lineage (NCBI taxonomy): Eukaryota > Viridiplantae > Streptophyta > Magnoliopsida > Asterales > Asteraceae > Lactuca > Lactuca serriola. The sequence goes on along the minus strand of NC_136410.1, from coordinate 312,449,639 downwards.
TAACATTTTAGGGGAAGATGTAGGTATATGTTTTTTTAATGAATAATGTAATCATATGTGTGAATATGAAATAAAGTTTGTTATTTAGTATGTGATAATCATGTATAGGGAGAAAACAACTTCTATTGACCTGTTTTATCTTTCCATTGATCAATTATTTGTATGAAATTAAATTTTATGCAACGGATTGTATTTTTTGTATATGGTATTTTTTTTATGAGACATTAAATGCAAATTTAATTTGAAAATTAGTAAATCTATAAATAATATTTTTTTTAACATTTAAAATTATGATACGCAAAAATGTGTGTCATCTTCATGTATGATATGACCTTTTGTCACACCCCAAAACCAAGAACAGCGGAAACGTTCTGGGGCGGAGGACGTCATGTATAGTATCACAACACAGTATATGTAAATAAGCAAACAACATCATCCATTGCATTAAATATATAATTTTAATACAAGTGTGTTATGTACAGTTATAGACACCAAAAATAATGAAACACAAAATATTATGAGATGAATCTTGAATGCACTCCATCTTCTGAAAAGCTGGCCTCGGTACCTGTCTACTGATGACCTGAGAATACAAGTTATTTTGAAAGAGTTTATCAACATAAAGCTGGTGAGTTCATAAGTATTTTAGTGTCAATGTTCTTGTCAAAAACGTTTGAACCTGTCTCAATGTATAAATTGTAAAAATGTAAGTAAATGTTTAAAAGTGTTTGTAAAAGTTTGAATCACTCAGAAAATCCTATATTTTCTATAAAAGTAACCTTCTACCAAGGCTAGACTGTTTTATAAACTTTTCAGTTGTAAAAGTGTGTGATTTCCCAAAGATAACTATCATTTGTTAAAATATAGTTTGTACAATAATGCTTAAGTGAGGTTATCACTAAAATATGTAATGGGTACATCATTGTAGTACTGTAGCTTTGTATAATAAGACTACTGCTGTACTAAATACTACTACCTTAAATCGGATTTATATTAAGGTATATTGTGATAAATTGCACCATGCTATCGACTGATAATCAACGACATAATGAATGGTCGTAATAAAGAAATGACGTTTGGCACCCGCAGACCTGCAGGTCCGGCTGTAGCTAGCAGCAAGGTGTAGGATAGTCAATCCAGTATAGATCTATACGCAAACTCACGCTCTCCCTCCAAGAGAATTCTGGCTACAACTCGGGCCATGACATTTAAGACATGCCCGATACAGTGGATCACAATTATTACGTATTTATGTATATGTATTGTTTCTCGTATATCTGTATATGTATTGTTTCTCGTATATCTGTATATGTATTGTTTCTCGTATATCTGTATATGTATTGTTTCTCGTATATCTGTATATGTATTGTTTCTAGTATATCGGTATATGTACTATTTCTAGTATATCTGTATATATGTACTTGTTTCTAGTATATTTGTATATGTACTTGTTTCTAGTATATCTGTATATGTACTTGTTTCTAGTATATCTGTATATGTATGATCCTGCGTTACCCCGATGGTAACCAGCTAATGATGTACTGATGAGTATGAATATGGAAGTACTTTTATGTCTATACATGTATATATGATATATAAGTAATATGGAAACGACCTTCGGATGGTCACCCGAAATCCCACCAGACCACATCCAAATCGAGGAAAAGGAAATAGGGCGGATGGCCTTCCTAAGCCTTTTGAACATTATTTATATATCTATACATATATGGGCATGCAATTGGATATATAAAAGCATAAATAAGTTTTCATAAAACATTCGAAGCATAAATATAATTTCAAGAGAAGATCGACTTGATGTCGATCTATAAAACAATTTAAAGGCATAAGTTGATAAAACAGTTTAAGTATAAGAAGCATTCGTTTGTATCACAGTCTATAAGTAAGTTTGGATAGTAAAACAGTTTGTAAAACGTTTCTAAGTAAAGCAATTTGATAAACAGTTTGAACAGTGGTAAAAATCGTTGTTTTCCTAGTTATTAATCACATGTGATTAAATGCAATCACATGTGATTGAAGCAATAACTTATAAGTATTTGACTTGTATTCCCCCCCATAAAGTGTTATAAAACATTTAAAATCATTTCAAAGGTTGATTCAAGGGGTATGAACTCACTTGTGGTGAGTCGTTTGAATTGAAGTGTCGGCTACCGTGCTAGGTGGCAAACGGAGACTTGTTTACACGCACGAGCCTAGTTATCATATAATAAGCATATATATAACTAATTAGACAAATAATAACTTAAATAAATAAGTTAAGACACTTAGAAAACACTTAAACACTTGTATGAGTGTTTAAGGTTCAAATGGTTGCATCTAAGTTGCCACGGGACAAGGCAAAAGGGTTTGAAACACCAAAGGGCCTTGTATAGGAGTTCACCACCCAACAAACCCCCCACCTTGGAGTTTACGGCCGTAAACTCATAGGTTTATGGCCGTGAACTCCTCAAAGGGTGGTTTTGGGTGTTTTGTGGTGCTATCTTGATCCTAGAACACTGCTAGCTTTATTGGAATAACACATGAAGTAGTTTAAGGCTCTAGAACACTCGATATGGGAGTTTACGGCCTAAAGTCATTCACCCTAGAGTTTATGGCTGTAAACTCTTGGATTTTAATTGTTTTGAGGCTCTTAAACATCAAGGATGGCTTCCATGAATTTATCTAAGGCTAATGGGGACAAGAGGCACACTTTTGTGCCTTCACTTGGAGTTTACGGCCCAAGCCATGTTCCTTGGCCGTAAACTCCTTTCAAGGAGTGGTTTTTATGTGTTCTACTCTCCATTCTAGTCCCAAGGGTGCAAGGTAAATTGTCTTAAGGCTTAAGGTGTGCTTGGAATGATTTTTTACCCTTCAAAAAGGGGTTTACAGCCCAAGAGGGGTTCTTGGCCGTAAACTCCTTCAAACTTATGATTTTTATGGGTTTAGATGTCTTAAATAAGCACAAGTAATTGAGGGTTTAAGTCCTTAAGCATTTGGGGAAATTTTAGGGCACTAATTTCCCTTTAAAAGGGGTTTACGGCCCAAGGTAGTTTCTTGGCCGTAAACTCCAAGAACTTGTGTTTCTTGGATGCTTTTTGGTCCATAAAGATTATACCCTAACCCCTAAACAAGTTGTCTAACAAGGAATCGGGACTAGGAAGCCATAATGTTCCATTTTGGAGTTTACTCCCCAAGAACGTTCTTGGGCGGTAAACTCACGGATCTTGTAATCTAAGCATGAAATTGATGTTAATAAACACCTAACAAGTATTGAAACACATATAGAAAAGTAGACTCACAATCTGGGATGAAAACCCGAAGATCCGTCAGAGAGAATATGGCTTTTCTCTATTTGGAATTGTGAATAATGAATTAATTTAATTCAGAAAACTATTTATAGTCCTGGAATATTTTGGCAGAAAATATTTTTATTCTGGATATAGGACTGTAACATTATGAAACTTGAAATGCCCAAGTTTCACAAAACTAGGAGTATCCACTCTCCTGATATCATCTAAAACCTAAACCCTAATGTACACAAACTTGTTCGGAAAAGCTTGAAAATCACTGAAACTGAACTAGCTTCTATTGAATAGATGATGTTCGTACAATGGAAATTTCGGGTTGTCACATCATCCCCCTGTTAGAGGGAATTTCGTCCCGAAATTAGAATTTAAGCAAATAAATTCATCTGATCCTCGCGTTCCCAAGTGAATTCCGGTCCTCGCTTGGCGTTCCAGCGAACCTTCACGATAGGGATACGGCTTTGTTTCGTCTGCTTGACCTCACGGTCCATGATCTCTACAGGTTCTTCCACGAAGTTGAGGCTCTCGTTGATCTCGATCTCGTCGAGTGGGATCACGAGAGTCTCGTCGGACAGACACTTTTTCAAGTTAGATACGTGGTATGTAGAATGTACGTTACGAAGTGTGTCGGGTAGGTCGAGTTTGTAAGCTACGGGGCCGACTCTAGCAAGAATCTCGAAAGGCCCTATGTACCTCGGATTAAGCTTCCCACGCTTGCCGAAGCGTATCAAGCCTTTCCAGGGTGAGACTTTGAGAAGGACTCGGTCTCCCACCTGAAATTCCAAAGGTTTTCTTCGTTTATCGGCGTAGCTCTTCTGTCGGTCTCTAGAGGCTTTCAATCGTTCACAGAGCTGAACGATTTTCTCTGTCGTTTCCCGAATGATTTCCGGACCGGTGAGAGTACCGTCGGAAGCTTCCCTCTTGCTAATTGGGTATCACCAACCTCAGCCCAGCACAGAGGGGATCTGCACTTGCGGCCGTAGAGAGCTTCGAATGGAGCAGCCTTGATGCTCGTGTGATAACTGTTATTATAGGAAAATTCGACAAGGGGTAAATGAGTATCCCATGATTTCCCAAAATCAATCACACAGGCTCGCAACATATCTTCCAGTGTTTGGATGGTCCTCTCACTCTGTCCGTCGGTCTGTGGATGGTAGGCTGTGCTCATGTCCAGCCTTGTTCCTAGGGAATGTTGTAGGGATTGCCAAAATCTTGAGGTGAACCTACTATCTCTATCGGAGATAATGGAAATAGGTACACCATGCAACCGTACAATTTCCCTAATGTATGTTCTCGTAAGTTTCTCCATCTTGTCGGTTTCTTTGATAGGCAGGAAGTGTGCAGACTTGGTCAATCTATCAACGATGACCCATATGGTGTCAAGTCCACCCATTGTCTTGGGCAACTTGGTTATGAAATCCATAGTGATCCGCTCCCACTTCCACTCTGGGATCTCTGGTTGTTGCAGTAAACCAGAGGGCTTCTGGTACTCGACCTTAACCTTTGCGCAACTAAGGCATTTACTCATGAAGGTAGCAATCTCTGCTTTCATATTAGGCCACCAGTATAGCTTTTTAAGATCCAGATACATCTTATCTGAACCTGGGTGGACGGAATACCGAGTGTTGTGCGCCTCGGTCATGACCAAGTCTCGGAAACCACCGTGTTTCGGTGTCCAGATCCGGTTCATGAAATATAAAGCTCCGTCACTCTTGGCTTCAAAGTTCTTGTCCATTCCCCTAAGGGCTTCACTCGACACATTTTCAGGTTTCATGGCCTCAAGTTGAGCCGCCTGAATTTGCTTAGTCAGGTGTGAATGGATGGTTATTGATAATGACTTGACCTTGCGACCAGAATATTCTTTCCGACTTAGGGCGTCTACTACTACGTTGGCTTTACACGGATGATAACGAATATCGCATTCGTAGTCACTGAGTAGCTCGACCCACCGTCGTTGTCTCATGTTGAGCTCCTTCTGATCGAAAATGTGTTGTAAACTTTTGTGGTCGGTAAAGATAGTGCTCTTCGTTCCATACAAGTAATGTCTCCAGATCTTCAGAGCAAACACTACTGCTCCTAGTTCAAGATCGTGGGTCGTGTAGTTAACCTCGGGTGTCTTCAACTGTCTCGAGGTGTACGCGATGACCTTACCTCGCTACATCAGAACACATCCGAGTCCTAGATTGGATGCATCGCAATAGACGACGAAGTCTTCTATTCCTTCTGGAAGGGATAGTATTGGTGCGGTGCACAAGGCTCGTTTGAGCGTTTGGAACGCTCTTTCTTGCGTCTCTTCCCAGTCAAAGGCCACGCCTTTCTGGGTCAGGGTCGTAAGAGGCTTCGCTATTCGGGAGAAGTTCTGAATGAACCTGTGGTAGTAGCCAGCGAGACCTAGAAATTGGCGAATTTCTGTAGGTGTCTTTGGTGCTGACCAGTTCTCAATGGCTTTTATTTTGGATGGGTCCACGTGGATTCCTTCCTCGCATACCACGTGTCCTAAGAATTCGACTCTTCGGATCCAAAATTCACATTTCGAGAACTTCACATAAAGTTTCTCCTTTCGTAATGTCTCTAGAACTTGTCGCAGATGATCACCATGCTCTTTCTTACTTCGGGAGTAGATCAGGATGTCGTCAATGAAAACGATGACGAACTGATCTAAGTAAGGTCAGCATACTCTATTCATCAGATCCATGAAGACTGCAGGTGCATTGGTCAATCCGAATGGCATCACCACGAACTCGTAGTGTCCGTAACGAGTTCGGCAGGCTGTCTTCGACACATCCTCCTCGAGCACTCGTAACTGGTGATATCCGGATCTCAGATCAATCTTGTAAAAATAGTTCGCCCCTTGCAGTTGGTCGAATAGATCGTCTATGCGCGGCAGAGGGTAACGATTTTTGATCGTCAACTTGTTGAGTTCTCTGTAGTCAATACACATACGGAATGATCCGTCTTTCTTCTTAACGAACAAGACCGGTGCTCCCCAAGGTGAGAAACTTGGTCTTATAAAGCCCTTGCTGAGCAGTTCGTTAAGTTGACCAGAGAGTTCTTGCATCTCGGCTGGTGCTAAACGGTAGGGCGACTTGGCTACTGGGGTAGCTCCTGGGACTAAGTCGATTCTGAACTCGACTTGTCGTTGCGGAGGTAATCTGGGTAACTCTTCTGGGAAAATGTCGGGGAAGTCGCTCACTACTGGGAGGTTCTTTAGTTCTTTCGTTTCTAGGTTCGTGACGACGACGTGAGCAAGGAATGCGTGGTATTCTTTGCGCAGCTATTTCTGTGCTTGAATACTAGATATAATGCGAAGACTCGCACCAGGTTTGTCGCCGTAGACTATAAGAGTTTTGTTAGACGGGAGGTTTAGTCGGACTGCTTTCTCGTAGCACATGATGTCCGCGCGATGAAGACTTAACCAATCCATGCCGATAATAACGTCGAAACTTTTTATTGAGACCGGCATAAGGTCGATTGGGAATGAATGGTTATCTAAGGTTAGAAGACAACCTAAGTATATGCTATTAGTACTTTCAGTTTTCCCATTGGCCATTTCTACTGTGAATTGTTCATTAAGTGCATGTGGTTGTTGCTTAAGCATGCGAGCAAATTTGTGGTTTACGAAGCTTCGCTCCGCTCCACTATCGAACAGAATGCATGCATAGGAGTTATCAAGGAGGAACGTACCAGTCACCACTGTCGGGTCAGCAACTGCTTCCCCGTGGCCTATTGCTAGTACCCTCCCTGCTCCTCCAGTATTCCTCGCCTTAGGGCAGTCCCTTTTAAAGTGGCCTGCTTCGCCACATCCATAGCAAGTTGGGCTCACGCTAGAGCCAGGAACTTGGGAGATCGGTTGTGCCGGGAACTTACAGAATCGGACGGTGTGTCCTTTCCTGTGGCAGTTAGTACACTGAATTTCACGGCAGGCGCCGTTGTGGTGGAAGTTGCATTTGTTGCACTTCGGCAAACTTCCAGAATACTGCTTCCCTGGAGCAGTAACAACAGTAGGGGATACCGCAGCATGTACTGCCACGATGTGTTGTTTCTTTGAAGCTCGTTGCTTCTTCTTCTCATCCAAAAACTTCCGCTTGTTGCCAGCGGGTTTGGAGGGTTCTGGGATGGCTTGGGTGGTTGTGGATGCAGGGGTCTTGACTCCATGGTCAATAAGTCTTTGTGCCAATCGCTTGGCACTGTCGAAGGTAGCAGGGTTGGATGCTAAGACATTCCCCTGGTACGGAGGCACTAGCCCCCATACATACCGTTCAATCTTTTTCCCTTCAGTGGGAACCATATTGGGGCATAGGGCCACCAGTTCGCTAAAGCGGGCAGTGTAAGCGATCACGTTGGTGCCCTTCATGGTCAGATTCCAGAGTTCATGCTCTAACTTCTGGACTTCGCCCCTCGGGCAATACTCCTCAGTCATGAGGTCCTTCATCGTTTCCCAGCCCATGCTGTTAGCCACAACAAGAGTTAGGGCTTTGACGTGGCCGTTCCTCCACGTTAGGGCTGTATCCTCGAAGGTGCATGCGGCATATTTCACTTTGAATGCTGCAGGGCACGAACAGATTTCGAAGACTGATTCAGTCTTCTCGAACCATTGCGAGAGAGCAATGACTCCGCCGGTGCCATAAAAAGGCTTCGGCTTGCAGTTTGTGAAATCCTTGTAAGAGCACTCCCTTGAGCGCACAGGGATTTCGATCGGAATAGATTCCACAGGGGTTCCACCTCTGCTGGCATCTGATGAGTGATACTGAGCCATGGCAGTTGCCACTGCTGCAGCTACGACAGCATTCAGGGCTACAGTATCGATGACCGCAGGTGGAGGAGGCGGTGGAGGTACAGGATTATTCCTAGTCTTGGGAGCTTTGCGAGGAGGCATCCTTCAGCTATAAGTTTATAAAGACAAGAAGGATGATAAGAATCAATTTGTAAGCAACGTGAGAGTGACCCATGGACTAACTAACCATAGCCCAACAGTTTGAATGAGTGTTTGCAATCATAATAAGAAATATTAGTAGGAATACACAAGTGTACAAATTTTTCCCACAGATTAGATAGATTTCAATAGTATGGGCATTACTAATGTAATAAGTTCAAGGAAAATCGACCTAACAGTAGGTCTTACATCATACCATAAGGACAAGACTGATAGTCCTAGATTCCTAATTAGAGTATCGAAAGTTAGGAATATTTTACAGACAAGTGCTACTTAGAGCACATAAGTTCAAGGCTATCCCTAAATCAAAAGACAGAGATGTACTAGACATCATCTAATGGCGATGGGAATTCCTCGGGCGAGCCCTGAGGTCGGACATTTGGCGAAACACCTCTTGAAGGTGTCGATCCTGAGTTCTCTGACGAGCTCGAAGTTCTAAGACTTCAGCACGGGAGGCAGCCAGCTGTTGCTGCAGAGTTTCATTGGTTCTCCGGGTCTGTTCCATGTCTTCTTCAAGACGGCGGATGCGGACTGTATTGACGCCTGAATTGGCATCAATCTCCATGACCCGGTCGATGGCTGCTCGACCTTGCTCGACATTACGAGCTATTCTGCGGATGATCACCGGCAGAGCTCTGTCAGCAGATCCACAATCGCTGATGTTGTAGAAGGTTCGGTCCCCAAAGTATGGCAAGGGCTGACCCTGCTCATCACTCCAGCGATTCAGATTGTTTGCCCACATGGGAGTAGGACCTGGAAACGCTGGTCGAGGGTTGTTGTTCGGGGCTTGTGTTGGATTAATGTCTAAGTCCATAACTATATTTGGTATGTACTTGACCCGACCCGGCATAGTCCATTTGGGTTGCACTTCACCGACACAATTTATATGGATAATCTTTTGAGAATAGTATGTTTATGATTAATATTAATATGTTATAAGTTCTAATATATTAATATGGAATCATATTATTTAATTAGTATTGATCAAGAATTAATTTATAATTAATTAAGTGATCAAAATGAACTAATTAAATATGGACTCTTATATATATGGAATGGGCCAAGTTCATTTAGGTTTGGCTAAGCTTTCATGGATAGTCCATGGAGTGTTTAACCCATGGATCCTAGGAAATGAAAGGTCATGGGTATTAGTGTTTAACCCTAATCCTCCATACTATATAAAGATGTCTTTGGTTGGTGAAATTGGCACTAGTGTGGATACACTAAAGAAGGGCTAGCCAATTTCACTAGAGAGAACCAAGTAATCATATTCTCTAAAGTATTCCAAGGTGTCTTGGTGATTTGTGATTCCACTTGAGGCTTCCACACTATTGGGGCTAAGCTCTTAAAGCTTGAAGACATCAAGCTACATCAAGAGGTATTTGCATGTATAATAGAGTAAACATAGATCCAAGGTATTTAGGGTTGCATGTACACTTAGGAAGTGTTAGAATGCTCAAAACCCAACAGTGGTATCAGAGCCACGGGTTGTTTTCTGTTATATTGATGCAAATATTTTATTTTCAATGTTGAAAAGAAAAAAAAAACATGAAGTTTGTCAAATTTTAAGATAATTACTTGTTCTTGTGGAAAACTAATTATTTGTAAAATTTGAATAATTTGCTTTATGAGTTGAATTAGGTCAAATTTAATAAAAGATAAAATAATATGATTATTTTATTAGTTTTCAAAGTTTGAGCTAAAGAGTTTTATTTTTTGAAACCTCCATAAGTTATGGATATGAAAAGGTTTTAAAATAAAAAAAAAAAATTTGATTCAAAGTTTTTTTGGAGTTACAAAATTTGGTGTTAATGTTTTAAAGGATTCCATAACTTAAGAATAAGTTATGGATCACCAAAAGTGTTTTGTGTTACCTTGTTTTATGAGTGAATTTAGATTAATCAATAAAATTATGTGATAGTTGGTTTTAATCCAAATTAATCTAAGAATTGATTCTAAAATGTGTTTTTGTAACTTGTCCTCAAGTTATATGAAAAGTCACATTTAAGAATCATAAAACTCATAAAAATTGGCAAAGGTTACAAAAATGAAGAGTCTAGTTCTAATTAAATGGTTTTATGACTCCATAACTTGTCCTCAAGTTATGGAAGACCAAGAGTCTCTTCATTTAATAAAATAAAATAAAATAAAAAAAAAGGTGTAACCTTAATTAATTCCATAAGTTATAAAATAAAGAAAAGTTAATTCTTTTATTAGTTTAAAGTCTTCCATAACTTGTCCTCAAGTTATGGAACTTGAAGAGTTTTTGGATTAAAACTACTTTAAACACATAAGTTATGGAGTTAATTAGTTTTGAATAGTTTCAAAACTTGCCCTCAAGTTTTGGAATTTGTAAAAGTTTTCACTTATGAATACTTTAATTCCAAGTTAGCCCTTAGAATTTTAAAAGTTAAAATTCAACCCTTATACTTTATAATATTATAAGTTAATAATATATATATGTATAAGAGTAAAGTCAGTCTTACCGCTAGTACGCCTCATTCACGAAGCCGGTCTATAAGGTAGGTATAAGGTTGTTGCCTATAAAATGACAACTTAATGGGTGTCCACTCTCACCCACCGCTTGCTTGACTGGTGGAGGGTCGTTAGCCGAACGGGTTTGACAGGACTAGAATTCTCCCTTCATTAAAAGTATTAATGATAATACTAAGTAACTAAACTCTTAATAATACCCAATCTTAGTTACTTAGGAAAAATGTGAATAAGGTGCTAAACCATGAAATTACACTTTACACTTTGTCTAAGTCGTTAGTGGAGCGTGTGTGGTTAACCGGCACACTAACTTGGACTTAACAAGGTAGGTAAAGGGTGACTTAATATTTATCATAGTATCGATGGAGCGTGTGTGGTTAACCGGCACATCGATTGAGGGGTAATTTATTAAGGGTACCAAGTGATTTGCATGGTTACTTCACACCTTGTTTTGTGATCCTCGGCATCCCAGTCACAAAACCTGAAGGGCACACTCGAGATTGAAACATGCCTTTGAAAAGTTCAATGAATCTCAAAGATCTAGGAGTTTCAAAACCAATTAAAACCTAATAATTCATTTCGTTTATCTTGGTGGAAATTGGTGAATCGTCATTCACCTACCTTCAAATATTTTATAGCTTGGATTATGGCATACCTCTTCTAAGTTATAAAATAGTTTGTTGGGTCCTAGCCTTAATATTTCATATTGGGTGTCATATTAAGGACTTTAAATCAACTATCTTGAATATCTCCCAAAAGATGTCTGTAATAGACACCTATGATCTTCCCAAATCTAGTGAAACAAGGTTTCCTAAATGAAGATGATGTCCTTTGGAAATCATACTTCTTTCACCTCCTCCAATTATTCTCCCCAACCCACAAGTTCTTGAAAAGTTTAAGGTCACTCAAGCCCTATTGGCAAGGCAAGGTCTAGGTGTGAACACATCTTGGAGATGTAGTCACATATTGACAAGTCGGGAGAGTTGGGTGTCAAAGTCTTGAGAAAGTTGGTGGTTCAATCACTTTCTAAGTCACATAGTGAGTTCCTTTGGGACACCTATGAAACAGACTATGACAAGACCCTTAATGATCTTATCTATTTGCTAAGATCAACTTCCTAAAACTTTATGGACATTGACAATGATGACATTGGATATCCAGTAAAGCATTCTCTTCCCAATGGAAAGGGATCGGCCATAGTCAACTCGGTTGACCAAATGGTAAAGAGAAAAGCTAAGTCTGTGATAGTCTCGTGTACCATTATCAAAGGGTCCATATGTTTATATTGCCAAGGGAAGGGGCATTGGTTGCGAAGCTGCCAAATTTACCTAAGGATGTTAAAGTCAATAAGTTTGACTCTACTTCAGGTAAAGTCCACTATCTAACTCTGTTAAATTTCTATTCTGAGATTCTTGATACATGATGTGACTGGGTCACATGGTGATGTTTTAAGAATCAAAGAAAAGTGAAGAAACTTAAAGAAGGAATATGCTGAATCTGATCGCGTAGATGGATTTCTATCGCATAGTTTGAAGATCGGATTCCTGAGCTACTTCTTAGGAGTTATGAGATATTGCCTAGGAATAGATAACAACAAGTTTTCATTTGGATTGTAAGGATAAGTTTTTCCGCAAAGTTTTAAAATAAAAGGAAATTTTTGATTTTATTTATTTTAAAATATCCTTACAATGGCTTTTGAGGAAAAATTGTTGCTTATATGATTCCATTAAGAGCAAGAGTGGAAATATGAAATTGATTCTTTCATTTGTGGTAATGTCTAGATTTACCAAATAAGGAAAGATTCTCATCACCCAAGTTTCAATTGGACCAGAACTTGGAATCATGCAAGTTGTATAGCATGATGAATGAGAACTTTCAAGTTTTGGAAAATTAAGACTAATTACTCGGCCACATGGATGTGTGAGTCAAGTAAAGGACTAAGGGATCGAGTACACATTCTTGTGCACTGATTAAGTCCACCACAAAAGATTGATAAGACTATTCGTCATAGTTTACTAAAGCTCAGTAAATATGATTATACTTACAAGCTTAAGTGTAACTCTGAGACATTGGAAAAGGTTCCAATGTATGGCAGGGCGAATAAGAAGAATCAAATTAGGCAGAAGGATAAAAGTTTCTCATATCTGAAAAGATGGGAGAGTACTTTAGTATCAGTTTTGTGATCATCTTAATGATTAAGAAACCATATCAAAATTAGTTCTCTAAGGAAATCTTAGTGCATTCTTATGACTAAGAAGAGGAACTTGAATTGTTGAAATGGTTAAATCAAGAAGATGAGTCATACTTCGTTCCAATACAAGTCTTAGAGTCATACTCCAAGATTGTCATTTGAGTGACATGTCTTAAAGAAGGTTTAAAACACTTGTCAAATGTAAGAGTAAAAGTTTCCTACTCTTGTACATTTGAAATTGGTAAGTTGTGATGTTTTGGATAAAACAAAGACCAACTTAGGCCAATTGGGTAAAGTGTTTTTCTTGATTAGAATCCGCACTATCTCTTGGATGTTTGACAAGGGAGTCTTATATGTCAAGAGGACAGTGGGAGTCTTAAAGGTCTTGAAAGTCTCAAGAAATAATCAAGAATAAAACCTGAAGTTCTTCACTAGCACACGACTTGAGGTTTATAACCTATCCTGTTGACATATCTGTGCCCATTCCAGTTAAAGTTGGCTTTGCATATGAATTCTTAGAGTTCTCAGTTTGTTGCATAACAACTTGGAAGCAATGGCAGGCCCTTGAGCTGCCAGGTGGCAAGAAGTTAAGATTGAGTTCAATCCATATGGTTTTGGATTTGTCATTATCTTTGTCTTGTGATTATGGTTTGACAAATTCATATGGGTAGGAACTCATACACCATATAAATCTAAGTGTCATAAGGTTTCTCTCCGATTCATGAAAATGATGGTGAGGAAACGCTTTCACTAAGTAGATTTTACGAAGATATCAATTGTGTTATTTGCATTTTCAAAAGTCGTTAGTGGAGCGCGTGTGGTTAACCGGCACACTAACATGGACTTGTGAGAAATGGCAAATGCCTAAGCAACTGAGACCATGATTACGGTATCCCTTTTCATGGTTCTTGAAATTGCTTAGACACACAGGTGAGCTATCTACGGAAAGGGTGTATGAATCTAAATTTCAGACTGTCCAACTGATTTCTGAGTACATGTCAAAGCTAGTGGGAGCATAAGTGTTATGCTAATAATCATCATGTTAGTGGGAGCATGATAATTATGATAAGTATTGCAAGTTAGCAATGTTAATTATAGAAAACAAAAGTTTCAATTGGGAAAAAGCTGTTTTGCTATAATTAAGGGAGAGGAAATTATGCTTCGTCTCAAATCTATAAGCTTAGATCGTGAGTTTTTAATCATTTAGTCAAGGATATATATGAATTTCATGTTGGAATGGCTCAACATAAGGAAATTCTGTATATGGGTCCATTATTTACGTTCTAAAATTCGATTATGATTACGGCATCCCTTTTCATAATCTGAATTATGAGAACTTGGGAAATTGAAATGGAAATATTATAGCAAAAGACTGGTTTAGTCTTTATGTAAGACATCATGAATCGTGTCCCATATGCTTCGGATATAGGATCGATTACATGTGCTATATTCATCCGTTCTAAAATTTTCCAAATGCCTGGGGCATTAAGAAGGGAAAAGGTTTAGAACTGGATATGACTAAAAGGATTAAACAATTGTCGAGGACAATCTAAGGTTTACCAAAGATTGGTTACTCAAGGACAATTGGAAGTATAGTGATAATTCTGGAAGGACCATATTGACATAATCTGTAAGGAGGCAACTCTTGTTCAGAAGTGATAGTTAAAATGGAATCTGGAAATGTTTCAAAGTTAGAATTTTCAATCTGTGTAAGATTAAGGAAACTTAATGCAAGAAGGATATTTCCAAGGAGTTGATCCCCTTTGGAAGACTCTGTAATGATTGTTGCCAAGTCTTTGTGACTTTGTGCATAATCGTTACAAGAGGATCAATGCATATAAGTTTAGAATCTAACAATAATAGTTTTAGACTTATCCAAGTGGGAGACTGTTGGATTAATGTCTAAGTCCCTAACTATATTTGGTATGTACTTAACCCGACCCGGCATAGTCCATTTGGGTTGCACTTCACCGACACAATTTATATGGATAATCTTTTGAGAATAGTATGTTTATGATTAATATTAATATGTTATAAGTTCTAATATATTAATATGGAATCATATTATTTAATTAGTATTGATCAAGAATTAATTTATAATTAATTAAGTGATCAAAAGGAACTAATTAAATATGGACTCTTATATATATGGAATGGGCCAATGTGACAACCCGAAATTTCCAATTGTATGAACCTCATCTATTCAATAGAAGCTAGTTCAGTTTCTGTGATTTTCAAGCTTTTCCGAACAAGTTTGTGTACATTAGGGTTTATGTTTTAGATGATATCAGGAGAGTGGATACTCCTGGTTTTGTGAAACTTGGGCATTTCAAGTTTCATACTATTACAGTCCAACATCAGGAATGAAAATATTTTCTGCCAAAATATTCCAGGACTATAAATAGTTTTCTGAATTAAATTAATTCATTATTCACAATTCCAAATAGAGAAAAGCCATATTCTCTCTGACGGATCTTCGGGTTTTCATCCCATATTGTGAGTTTACTTTTCTATATGTGTTTCAATACTTGTTTAATGCATATTATCAACAATAACATGTTTAGATTACAAGATCCGGGAGTTTACCGCCCAAGATCGTTCTTGGGGAGTAAACTCCAAAATGGAACATTATGGCTTCCTAGTCCCAATTCCTTGTTAGAAGACTTGTTTAGGAGATAGGCTATGACATTTATGGATCAAAAAGCAACCAAGAAACATAAGTTCTAGGAGTTTACGGCCAAGGAACTCCCTTGGGCCGTAAACCCCTTTTCAAGGGCTTAAATGCCCTAAAACTTTCCCCAAATGCTTAAGGACTTTAACTACTAGTACTTGTGCTTGTTTAGAACACCAAAAAGCTCATAAAAATCACAAGTTAGTAGGAGTTTACGGCCAAGAACCCTTCTTGAGCCGTAAACCCCTTTTTGTGGGACAAAAATCATTCCAAGCTACCCTTGAGCCTTTAGACAATTTACCTTGCACCTTTGGGACTAGAATGGAGAGTAGAACACATAGAAATCACTCCTTGAAAGGAGTTTACGGCCAAGGAACATGACTTGGGCCGTAAACTCCAAGTGAAGGCACCAAAGTGTGCCTCTTGTCCCCATTAGCCTTAGATAAAATCATGGATGCCATTCTTGATGTTTAAGTGCCTCAAATCAATTAAATTCCTAGAGTTTACGGCCGTAAACTCTAAGGTGAAGGACCTTAGGCCGTAAACTCCCTTATGGAGTGTTCTAAAGCCTTAAACTACTTCATGTGTTATTCCAATAAAGCTAAGAGTGTTCTAGGATCAAGATAACACCACAAAACACCCAAAAACACCATTTGAGGAGTTCACGGCCATAAACCTATGAGTTTACGGCCGTAAACTCCAAGGTGTGGGGTTTGTTGGTTGGTGAACTCCTATACAAGGCTATTTGATGTTTCAAACCCTTTTGCCTTGTCCCGTAGCAACTTAGATGCAACCATTTGAACCTTAAACACTCATAAAAGTGTTTAAATGTTTCTAAGTGTCTTAACTTATTTATTTAAGTTATTATATGTCTAATTAGTTATATATATGCTTATTATATGATAACTAGGCTCGTGCGTGTAAACCAGTCTCCGTGTGCCACCTAGCACGGTAGCCGACACTGCAATTCAGACGACTCACCACAAGTGAGTTCATACCCCTTGAATCAACCTTTGAAATGATTTTAAGTGTTTTAAATACTTTATGGGGGGGGATACAAGTCAAATACTTATAAGTTATTGCTTCAATCACATGTGATTGCATTTAATCACATGTGATTAATAACTAGGAAAACGACGATTTTTACCACTGTTCAAACTGTTTATCAAAATGCCTTACTTTGAAATGTTTTACAAACTGTTTTACTATCCAAACTTACTTATAGACTGTGATTTAAACAAATGCTTCTTATACTTAAACTGTTTTATTAACTTATGCCTTCAAATTGTTTTATAGATCGACATCAAGTCGATCTCCTCCTGAAATCATATTTATGCTTCAAATGTTTTATGAAAACTTATTTATGCTTTTATATATTCAATTGCATGCCCATATATGTATAGATGTATACATAATGTTTAAAGGACTTAGGAAGGCAATCCGCCCTATTTCCTTTTCGCGCCTTGAGATGTGGTCTGGTGGGATTTCGGGTGACCATCCGAAGGTCGTTTCAATATTACTTATATATCATATATACATATATAGACATAAAAGTATTTCCATATTCATACTCATCAGTACATCATTAGCTGGTTACCATCGGGGTAACGCAGGATCATACATATACAGATATACTAGAAACAATACATATACAGATATACTAGAAACAATACATATACAGATATACTAGAAACAATACATATACAGAGATACGAGAAACAATACATATACAGATATACTAGAAACAATACATATACAGATATACTAGAAACAATACATATACAGATATACTAGAAACAATACATATATAGATATACTAGAAACAATACATATACAGAGATACGAGAAACAATACATATACAGATATACGAGAAACAATACATATACATAAATACGTAATAATTGTGATCCACTGTATCGGGCATGCCTTAAATGTCATGGCCCGAGTTGTAGCCAGAATTCTCTTGGAGGGAGAGCGTGAGTTTGCGTATAGATCTATACTGGATTGACTAACCTACACCTTGCTGCTAGCTACAGCCGGACCTGCAGGTCTGCGGGTGCCAAACGTCATTTCTTTTATTACGACCATTCATTATGTCGTTGTTACCAGTCGATAGCATGGTGCAATTTATCACATTATGCCTTAATATAAATCCGGTTTAAGGTAGTAGTATTTAGTACAGCAGTAGTCTTAATATACAAAGCTACAGTACTACAATGATTTACCCATTACATATTTTAGTGATAATCTCACTTAAGCATTAGTGTACAAACTATATTTTTAACAAATGATAGTTATATTTGGGTAATCACACACTTTACAACATACAAGTTTACAAAACCGCCTAGCCTTGGTAGAAGGTTACTTTTATAGAAAATATAGGATTTTCTGAGAGATTCAAACTTTTACAAACACTTTCAAACATTTGCTTACATTTTTACAAACTTATACATTGAGACAGGTTCAAACGTTTTTACAAGAAACATTGACACTAAAATACTTATGAACTCACCAGCTTTATGCTGATAAACTCTTTCAAAATAACTTGTATTCTCAGGTCATCAGTAGACAGGTACCGAGGCCAGCTTTTGAGAAGATGGAGTGCATTCAAGACTCATCTCATATTATTTTGTGTTTCATTATTTTTGGTGTCTATAGCTGTACAGAACACACTTGTATTAAAATATATATATAATGCAATGGATGATGTTGTTTGCTTATTTACATTTACTGTGTTGTGATACTATACATGACGTCCTCCGCCGCAGAACGTTTCCGCCATTCTTGGTTTTGGGGTGTGACAGATTGGTATCAGAGCATTGTTTATAGTGAATCAAGTATATCAACCCATAAAAGATATACTAATCTATAAACCCAAAAGGGACTAAAACACTCTGACCAAGAGTCTATACTTTAAATAATAAAATATTTAATTAAGTATACTAGTTTACATTATACTAAAATCTGTGTCACAATGACAAGAACAAAAGTATTACGATTGTTGAATATCACAAGTGAGCTCGGGGATGTATGGTCAGTCCTGGGAATGGCATAGCCTGATCAACTATGCTGGTCCTAGGAGTGATTAACATATGCCCTAGAATGGTTGTGATATGTTAACAAGTCTAAAAACTTACCAACAATACCACAAGAAGATCAGTAGAACTTAACCTTAAAATACTATAGGAGTATTTTGTGCTATTAGTTACACGTATACTATATTCTTATACCTCTCTTCTCGCGTAGATCTAAATGGCTGGATTCCATCATGGAGACCCGTACTTCCCCAATGAAGGCAATGCCGGGTGGATCGATGAAGAGCCTGAAGATGAGCATCCAATCCCTTTGGATGATCACCTCGCAGAAGGCTTTTCAGATGGATCTGACTCCGAGCCTGAAGTCAACAACCTACCGCTTGTAGGTCAAGCCCCGAACAACAACCCTCGACCAACGTTTCCAGGTCCTACTCCCGTGTGGGCAAACAATCTGAATCGCTGGAGTGATGAGCAGGGTCAGCCCTTACCATATCTTGGGGACCGAACCTTTTACAATGTTAGCGATGGTGGCTCTGCTGACAGAGCTCTGCCGGTGATCATCCGCAGAATAGCTCGTAATGTCGAGCAAGGTCGAGCAGCCATCGACCGGGTCATGGAGATTGATGCCAATTCAGGTGTCAATACAGTCCGCATTCGCCGTCTTGAAGAAGACATGGAACGGACCCGGAGAACCAACGAAACTCTACAGCAACAGCTGGCTGCCTCCCGTGCTGAAGTCTTAGAACTTCGAGCTCGTCAAAGAGCTCAGGACCGACACCTTCAAGAGGTGTTTCGCCAAATGTCCGACCTCAGGGATCGCCCGAGGAATTCCCATCGCCATTAGATGATGTCTAGTACATCTCTGTCTTTTGATTTAGGGATAGCCTTGAACTTATGTGCTTTAAGTAGCACTTGTCTGTAAAATATTCCTAACTTTCGGTACTCTAATTAGGAATCTAGGACTGTCAGTATTGTCCTTATGGTATGATGTAAGACCTACGGTTAGGTCGATTTTTCCGTGAACTTATTACATCAGTAATACCCGTACTATTGAAATCTATATAATCTGTGGGAAAAATTTGTACACTCGTGTATTCCTACTAATATTTCTTATTGTGATTTCAAACACTCATTCAACGGTTGGGCTATGGTTATTTAGTCCATGGGTCACTCTCACTTTGCTTACAAATTGATTCTTATCATCCTTCTTGTTTTTATAAACTTATAGCTGAAGGATGCCTCCTCGCAAGTCTCCCAGAAATAGGATTAATCCTGTACCTCCACCGCCTCCACCACCTGCAGTCATCGATACTGCAGCCCTGAATGCTGCCGTAGCTGCAGCAGTGGCAACTGCCATGGCTCAGTATCACTCGTCGGATGCTAGCAGACATGGAACCCCTGTGGAATCTATCCCAGTTGAAATCCCTGTGCGCTCGAGGGAGTGCTCTTACAAGGATTTCACAAACTGCAAGCCGAAGCCTTTCTATGGCACCGGCGGAGTCATTGCTCTCTCGCAATGGTTCGAGAAGACGGAATCAGTCTTCGAAATCTGTTCGTGCCCTGCAGCATTCAAAGTGAAATATGCCGCATGCACCTTCGAGGATAAAGCCCTAACGTGGTGGAACGGCCACGTCAAAGCCCTAACTCTCGTCGTGGCTAACGACATGGGCTGGGCAACGATGAAGGACCTCATGACTGAGGAGTACTGCCCTAGGGGCGAAGTCCAGAAGTTAGAACATGAACTCTGGAATCTGACTATAAAGGGCACCAACGTGATCGCTTACACAGCCCGCTTTAGCGAACTGGTGGCCCTATGCCCCAATATGGTTCCCACTGAGGGGAAAAAGATTGAACGGTATGTATGGGGGCTAGTACCTCCGTACCAGGGGAATGTCTTAGCATCCAACCCTGCTACCTTCGACAGTGCCAAGCGATTGGCACAAAGACTTATTGACCATGGAGTCAAGACCCCTGCATCCACAACCACCCAAGCCATCCCAGAACCCTCCAAACCCGCTGGCAACAAGCGGAAGTTTTTGGATGAGAAGAAGAAGCAACGAGCTTCAAAGAAACAACACATCGTGGCAGTACATGCTGCGGTATCCCCTACTGCTGTTACTGCTCCGGGGAAGCAGTATTCTGGAAGTTTGCCGAAGTGCAATAAATGCAACTTCCACCACAACGGCGCCTGCCGTGAAATGCAGTGTACTAACTGCCACAGGAAAGGACACACCGTCCGATTCTGTAGGTTCCCGGCGCAACCGATCTCCCAAGTTCCTGGCTCTGGCGTGAGCCCAACTTGCTATGGATGTGGCGAAACAGGCCACTTTAAAAGGGACTGCCCTAAGGCGAGGAATACTGGTACGTTCCTCCTTGATAACTCCTATGCATGCATTATGTTCGATAGTGGAGCGGAGCGAAGCTTCGTAAACCACAAATTTGCTCGCATGCTTAAGCAACAACCACACGCACTTAGTGAACAATTCACAGTAGAAATGGCCAATGGGAAAACTGAAAGTACTAATAGCATATACTTAGGTTGCCTTCTAACCTTAGATAACCATTCATTCCCAATTGACCTTATGTCGGTCTCAATAAAAAGTTTCGACGTTATTATCGGCATGGATTGGTTAAGTCTTCATCGCGCCGACATCATGTGTTACGAGAAAGCAGTCCGACTAAACCTCCCGTCTAACGTAACTCTTATAGTCTACGGCGACAAACCGGGTGCGAGTCTTCGCATTATATCTAGTATTCAAGCACAGAAATATCTGCGCAAAGAATACCACGCATTTCTTGCTCACGTCGTCGACACGAACCTAGAAACGAAAGAACTGAAGAACCTCCCTGTAGTGAGCGACTTTCCCGACATTTTCCCAGAAGAAGTACCCGGGTTACCTCTGCAACGACAAGTCGAGTTCAGAATAGACTTAGTCCCAGGAGCTACCCCAGTAGCCAAGTCGCCCTACCGTTTAGCACCAGTCGAGATGCAAGAACTCTCTGGTCAACTTAACGAACTGCTCAGCAAGGGCTTTATAAGACCAAGTTTCTCACCTTGGGGAGCACCGGTCTTGTTCGTTAAGAAGAAAGACGGATCATTCCGTATGTGTATTGACTACAGAGAACTCAACAAATTGACGATCAAAAATCGTTACCCTCTGCCACGCATAGATGATCTATTCGACCAATTGCAAGGGGCGAACTATTTTTCCAAGATTGATCTGAGATCCGGATATCACCAGTTACGAGTGCTCGGGGAGGATGTGCCGAAGACAGCCTTCCGAACTCGTTACGGACACTACGAGTTCGTGGTGATGCCATTCGGATTGACCAATGCGCCCGCAGTCTTCATGGATCTGATGAATAGAGTATGCCGACCTTACTTAGATCAGTTCGTCATCGTTTTCATTGACGACATCCTGATCTACTCCCGAAGTAAGAAAGAGCATGGTGATCATCTGCGACAAGTTCTAGAGACGTTACGAAGGGAGAAACTATATGCGAAGTTCTCAAAATGTGAATTTTGGATCCGAAGAGTCGAATTCTTAGGAAACGTGGTTAGCGAAGAAGGAATCCACGTGGACCCATCCAAAATAAAAGCCATTGAGAACTGGTCAGCACCAAAGACACCTACAGAAATTCGCCAATTTCTAGGTCTCGCTGGCTACTACCGCAGGTTCATTCAGAACTTCTCCCGAATAGAGAAGCCTCTTACGACCCTGACCCAGAAAGGCGTGGCCTTTGACTGGGAAGAGAAGCAAGAAAGAGCGTTCCAAACTCTCAAACGAGCCTTGTGCACCGCACCAATACTATCCCTTCCGGAAGGAATACAAGACTTTGTAGTCTATTGCGATGCATCCAATCAAGGACTCGGATGTGTTCTGATGCAGCGAGGTAAGGTCATCGCCTACGCCTCGAGACAGTTGAAGACACATGAGGTTAACTACACGACCCACGATCTTGAACTAGGATCAGTAGTGTTTGCTTTGAAGATCTGGAGACATTACCTGTATGGAACGAAGAGCACTATCTTTACCGACCACAAGAGTTTACAACACATTTTCGATCAGAAGGAGCTCAACATGAGACAACGACGGTGGGTCGAACTACTCAGTGACTACGAATGTGATATTCGTTATCATCCGGGTAAAGCCAACGTAGTAGCAGACGCCCTAAGTCGGAAAGGATATTCTGGTCGCAAGGTCAAGTCATTATCCATAACCATCCATTCACACTTGATTGAGCAAATTCAAGCGGCTCAACTTGAGGCCATGAAACCTGAAAATGTGTCGAGTGAATCCCTTAGGGGAATGGACAAGAACTTCGAAGCCAAGGGCGACGGAGCTTTATATTTCTTGAACCGGATCTGGACACCGAAACACGGTGGTTTCCGAGACTTGGTCATGACCGAGGCGCACAACACTCGGTATTCCGTCCACCCAGGTTCAGATAAGATGTATCTGGATCTGAAAAAGCTATACTGGTGGCCAAATATGAAAGCAGAGATTGCTACCTTTGTGAGTAAATGCCTTACTTGCGCGAAGGTTAAAGTCGAGTACCAGAAGCCCTCTGGTTTACTGCAACAACCAGAGATCCCGGAATGGAAGTGGGAGCGGATCACTATGGATTTCATAACCAAGTTACCCGAGACGACGGGTGGACTTGACACCATATGGGTCATCGTTGATAGATTGACCAAGTCTGCACACTTCCTGCCTATCAAAGAAACCGACAAGATGGAGAAACTTACGAGATCATACATTAGGGAAATTGTACGGTTGCATGGTGTACCTATTTCCATTATCTCCGATAGAGATAGTAGGTTCACTTCAAGATTTTGGGAATCCCTACAACGTTCCCTGGGAACAAGGCTGGACATGAGCACAGCCTACCATCCACAGACCGACGGACAGAGTGAGAGAACCATTCAAACATTGGAAGACATGTTGCGAGCCTGTGTGATTGATTTTGGGAAGGCATGGGATACTCATTTACCCCTGGTCGAATTTTCCTATAATAACAGTTATCACACGAGCATCAAGGCTGCTCCATTCGAAGCTCTCTACGGCCGCAAGTGCAGATCCCCTCTGTGCTGGGCTGAGGTTGGTGATACCCAATTAGCAAGAGGGCAAGCTTCCGACAGTACTCTCACTGGCCCGGAAATCATTCGGGAAACGACAGAGAAAATCGTTCAAATCCGTGAACGATTGAAAGCCTCTAGAGACCGACAGAAGAGCTACGCCGATAAACGAAGAAAACCTTTGGAATTTCAGGTGGGAGACCGAGTCCTTCTCAAAGTCTCACCCTGGAAAGGCTTAATACGCTTCGGCAAGCGTGGGAAGCTTAATCCTAGGTACATAGGGCCTTTCGAGATTCTTGCCAGAGTCGGCCCTGTAGCTTACAAACTTGATCTACCCGACACACTGCGTAACGTACATTCTACATTCCACGTATCCAACTTGAAAAAGTGTCTGTCTGACGAGACTCTCGTAATCCCACTCGACGAGATCGAGATCAACGAGAGCCTCAACTTCGTAGAAGAACCTGTAGAGGTCATGGACCTTGAGGTCAAGCAGACGAAACAAAGCCGTATCCCTATCGTGAAGGTTCGCTGGAACGCTAAGCGAGGACCGGAATTCACTTGGGAACGCGAGGATCAGATGAAGTTGAAATACCCTCATCTTTTCGCTTGATTGTTTGTAACTTTTATTTGCTTAAATTCTAATTTCGGGACGAAATTCCCTCTAACAGGGGGATGATGTGACAACCCGAAATTTCCAATTGTATGAACCTCATCTATTCAATAGAAGCTAGTTCAGTTTCTGTGATTTTCAAGCTTTTCCGAACAAGTTTGTGTACATTAGGGTTTATGTTTTAGATGATATCAGGAGAGTGGATACTCCTGGTTTTGTGAAACTTGGGCATTTCATGTTTCATACTATTACAGTCCAACATCAGGAATGAAAATATTTTCTGCAAAAATATTCCAGGACTATAAATAGTTTTCTGAATTAAATTAATTCATTATTCACAATTCCAAATAGAGAAAAGCCATATTCTCTCTGACGGATCTTCGGGTTTTCATCCCATATTCTGAGTTTACTTTTCTATATGTGTTTCAAAACTTGTTTAATGCATATTAGCAACAATAACATGTTTAGATTACAAGATCCGGGAGTTTACCGCCCAAGATCGTTCTTGGGGAGTAAACTCCAAAATGGAACATTATGGCTTCCTAGTCCCAATTCCTTGTTAGAAGACTTGTTTAGGAGATAGGCTATGACATTTATGGATCAAAAAGCAACCAAGAAACATAAGTTCTAGGAGTTTACGGCCAAGGAACTCCCTTGGGCCGTAAACCCCTTTTCAAGGGCTTAAATGCCCTAAAACTTTCCCCAAATGCTTAAGGACTTTAACTACTAGTACTTGTGCTTGTTTAGAACACCAAAAGCTCATCAAAATCACAAGTTTGTAGGAGTTTACGGCCAAGAACCCTTCTTGGGCCGTAAACCCCTTTTTGTGGGACAAAAATCATTCCAAGCTACCCTTGAGCCTTTAGACAATTTACCTTGCACCTTTGGGACTAGAATGGAGAGTAGAACACATAGAAATCACTCCTTGAAAGGAGTTTACGGCCAAGGAACATGACTTCGGCCGTAAACTCCAAGTGAAGGCACCAAAGTGTGCCTCTTGTCCCCATTAGCCTTAGATAAAATCATGGATGCCATTCTTGATGTTTAAGTGCCTCAAATCAATTAAATTCCTAGAGTTTACGGCCGTAAACTCTAAAGTGAAGGACCTTAGGCCGTAAACTCCCTTATGGAGTGTTCTAAAGCCTTAAACTACTTCATGTGTTATTCCAATAAAGCTAGGAGTGTTCTAGGATCAAGATAACACCACAAAACACCCAAAAACACCATTTGAGGAGTTCACGGCCATAAACCTATGAGTTTACGGCCGTAAACTCCAAGGTGTGGGGTTTGCTAGTTGGTGAACTCCTATACAAGGCTATTTGATGTTTCAAACCCTTTTGCCTTGTCCCGTAGCAACTTAGATGCAACCATTTGAACCTTAAACACTCATAAAAGTGTTTAAATGTTTCTAAGTGTCTTAACTTATTTATTTAAGTTATTGTATGTCTAATTAGTTATATATATGCTTATTATATGATAACTAGGATCGTGCGTGTAAACCAGTCTCCGTGTGCCACCTAGCACGGTAGCCGACACTGCAATTCAGACGACTCACCACAAGTGAGTTCATACCCCTTGAATCAACCTTTGAAATGATTTTAAGTGTTTTAAATACTTTATGGGGGGGGATACAAGTCAAATACTTATAAGTTATTGCTTCAATCACATGTGATTGCATTTAATCACATGTGATTAATAACTAGGAAAACGACGATTTTTACCACTGTTCAAACTGTTTATCAAAATGCCTTACTTTGAAATGTTTTACAAACTGTTTTACTATCCAAACTTACTTATAGACTGTGATTTAAACAAATGCTTCTTATACTTAAACTGTTTTATTAACTTATGCCTTCAAATTGTTTTATAGATCGACATCAAGTCGATCTCCTCCTGAAATCATATTTATGCTTCAAATGTTTTATGAAAACTTATTTATTCTTTTATATATTCAATTGCATGCCCATATATGTATAGATGTATAAATAATGTTTAAAGGACTTAGGAAGGCTATCCGCCCTATTTCCTTTTCGCGCCTTGAGATGTGGTCTGGTGGGATTTCGGGTGACCATCCGAAGGTCGTTTCAATATTACTTATATATCATATATACATATATAGACATACAAGTATTTCCATATTCATACTCATCAGTACATCATTAGCTGGTTACCATCGGGGTAACGTAGGATCATACATATACAGATATACTAGAAACAATACATATACAGATATACTAGAAACAATACATATACAGATATACTAGAAACAATACATATACAGAGATACGAGAAACAATACATATACAGATATACTAGAAACAATACATATACAGATATACTAGAAACAATACATATACAGATATACTAGAAACAATACATATACAGAGATACGAGAAACAATACATATACAGATATACGAGAAACAATACATATACATAAATACGTAATAATTGTGATCCACTGTATCGGGCATGCCTTAAATGTCATGGCCCGAGTTGTAGCCAGAATTCTCTTGGAGGGAGAGCGTGAGTTTGCGTATAGATCTATACTGGATTGACTATCCTACACCTTGCTGCTAGCTACAGCCGGACCTGCAGGTCTGCGGGTGCCAAACGTCATTTCTTTTATTACGACCATTCATTATGTCGTTGTTACCAGTCGATAGCATGGTGCAATTTATCACATTATGCCTTAATATAAATCCGGTTTAAGGTAGTAGTATTTAGTACAGCAGTAGTCTTAATATACAAAGCTACAGTACTACAATGATTTACCCATTACATATTTTAGTGATAATCTCACTTAAGCATTAGTGTACAAACTATATTTTTAACAAATGATAGTTATATTTGGGTAATCACACACTTTACAACAGACAAGTTTACAAAACCGCCTAGCCTTTGTAGAAGGTTACTTTTATAGAAAATATAGGATTTTCTGAGAGATTCAAACTTTTACAAACACTTTCAAACATTTGCTTACATTTTTACAAACTTATACATTGAGACAGGTTCAAACGTTTTTACAAGAAACATTGACACTAAAATACTTATGAACTCACCAGCTTTATGCTGATAAACTCTTTCAAAATAACTTGTATTCTCAGGTCATCAGTAGACAGGTACCGAGGCCAGCTTTTGAGAAGATGGAGTGCATTCAAGACTCATCTCATATTATTTTGTGTTTCATTATTTTTGGTGTCTATAGCTGTACAGAACACACTTGTATTAAAATATATATTTAATGCAATGGATGATGTTGTTTGCTTATTTACATTTACTGTGTTGTGATACTATACATGACGTCCTCCGCCCCAGAACGTTTCCGCCGTTCTTGGTTTTGGGGTGTGACAGCCAAGTTCATTTAGGTTGGGCTAAGCTTTCATGGATAGTCCATGGAGTGTTTAACCCATGGATCCTAGGAAATGAAAGGTCATGGGTATTAGGGTTTAACCCTAATCCTCCATACTATATAAAGATGTCTTTGGTTGGTGAAATTGGCACTAGTGTGGATACACTAAAGAAGGGCTAGCCAATTTCACTAGAGAGAACCAAGTAATCATATTCTCTAAAGTATTCCAAGGTGTCTTGGTGATTTGTGATTCCACTTGAGGCTTCCACACTGTTGGGGCTAAGCTCTTAAAGCTTGAAGACATCAAGCTACATCAAGAGGTATGTATTCTATCTTGTTACATTCATAGTTTTTGTATGCTAGATTAGGATAATACCTTGGATGTTCTTATTTGCATGTATAATAGAGTAAACATAGATCCAAGGTATTTAGGGTTGCATGTACACTTAGGAAGTGTTAGAATGCTCAAAACCCAACAGGTTGACCTACCAGCGGTAGGTTGTTGCCTTCAGGCTCGGAGTCAGATCCATCTGAAAAGCCTTCTGCAAGGTGATCATCCAAAGGGATTGGATGGTCATCTTCGGGCTCTTCATCGATCCACCCAGCATTGCCTTCATTGGGAAAGTACGGGTCGCCATGATGGAATCCAGCCATTTAGATCTACGCGAGAAGAGAGGTATAAGAATATAGTATACGTGTAACTAGTAGCACAAAATACTCCTATAGTATTTTAAGTTCTAAGTTCTACTGATCTTCTTGTGGTATTGTTGGTAAGTTTTTAGACTTGTTAACATATCACAACCATTCTAGGACATATGCTAATCACTCCTAGGACCAGCATAGTTGATCAGGCTATGCCATTCCCAGGACTAGCCATACATCCCCGAGCTCACTTGTGATATTCAACAATCGTAATACTCTTGTTCTTGTCATTGTGACACTGAATTTAGTATGAATGGAGACTAGTATACTTAATTAAATATTTTATTATTTAAAGTATAGACTCTTGGTCAGAGTGTTTTAGTCCCTTTTGGGTTTATAGATTAGTATATCTTTTACGGGTTGATATACTTGATTCACTATAAACAAAGCTCTGATACCAATCTGTCACACCCCAAAACCAAGAACGGCGGAAACGTTCTGGGGCGGAGGACGTCATGTATAGTATCACAACATAGTATATGTAAATAAGCAAACAACATCATCCATTGCATTAAATATATAATTTTAATACAAGTGTGTTCTGTACAGTTATAGACACCAAAAATAATGAAACACAAAATATTATGAGATGAATCTTGAATGCACTCCATCTTCTCAAAAGCTGGCCTCGGTACCTGTCTACTGATGACCTGAGAATACAAGTTATTTTGAAAGAGTTTATCAGCATAAAGCTGGTGAGTTCATAAGTATTTTAGTGTCAATGTTTCTTGTGAAAAACGTTCGAACCTGTCTCAATGTATAAATTGTAAAAATGTAAGTAAATGTTTGAAAGTGTTTGTAAAAGTTTGAATCACTCAGAAAATCCTATATTTTCTATAAAAGTAACCTTCTACCAAGGCTAGACTGTTTTGTAAACTTTTCAGTTGTAAAAGTGTGTGATTTCCCAAATATAACTATCATTTGTTAAAATATAGTTTGTACATTAATGCTTAAGTGAGGTTATCACTAAAATATGTAATGGGTAAATCATTGTAGTACTGTAGCTTTGTATAATAAGACTACTGCTGTACTAAATACTACTACCTTAAACCGGATTTATATTAAGGTATATTGTGATAAATTGCACCATGCTATCGACTGATAATCAACGACATAATGAATGGGCGTAATAAAGAAATGACGTTTGGCACCCGCAGACCTGCAGGTCCGGCTGTAGCTAGCAGCAAGGTGTAGGATAGTCAATCCAGTATAGATCTATACGCAAACTCACGCTCTCCCTCCAAGAGAATTCTGGCTACAACTCGGGCCATGACATTTAAGACATGCCCGATACAGTGGATCACAATTATTACGTATTTATGTATATGTATTGTTTCTCATATATCTGTATATGTATTGTTTCTCGTATATCTGTATATGTATTGTTTCTCGTATATCTGTATATGTATTGTTTCTCGTATATCTGTATATGTATTGTTTCTAGTATATCGGTATATGTACTGTTTCTAGTATATCTGTATATGTACTTGTTTCTAGTATATCTGTATATGTACTTGTTTCTAGTATATCTGTATATGTATGATCCTGCGTTACCCCGATGGTAACTAGCTAATGATGCACTGATGAGTATGAATATGGAAGTACTTTTATGTCTATACATGTATATATGATATATAAGTAATATGGAAACGACCTTCGGATGGTCACCCGAAATCCCACCAGACCACATCTAAATCGAGGAAAAGGAAATAGGGCGGATGGCCTTCCTAAGCCTTTTTAACATTATTTATATATCTATACATATATGGGCATGCAATTGGATATATAAAAGCATAAATAAGTTTTCATAAAACATTTGAAGCATAAATATAATTTCAAGAGAAGATCGACTTGATGTCGATCTATAAAACAATTTGAAGGCATAAGTTGATAAAACAGTTTAAGTATAAGAAGCATTTGTTTGTATCACAGTCTATAAGTAAGTTTGGATAGTAAAACAGTTTGTAAAACGTTTCTAAGTAAAGCAATTTGATAAACAGTTTGAACAGTGGTAAAAATCGTTGTTTTCCTAGTTATTAATCACATATGATTAAATGCAATCACATGTGATTGAAGCAATAACTTATAAGTATTTGACTTGTATTCCCCCCCCCCATAAAGTGTTATAAAACATTTAAAATCATTTCAAAGGTTGATTCAAGGGGTATGAACTCACTTGTGGTGAGTCGTTTGAATTGCAGTGCCGGCTACCGTGCTAGGTGGCAAACGGAGACTTGTTTACACGCACGAGCCTAGTTATCATATAATAAGCATATATATAACTAATTAGACAAATAATAACTTAAATAAATAAGTTAAGACACTTAGAAAACATTTAAACACTTTTATGAGTGTTTAAGGTTCAAATGGTTGCATCTAAGTTGCTACGGGACAAGGCAAAAGGGTTTGAAACATCAAAGGGCCTTGTATAGGAGTTCACCACCCAACAAACCCCACACCTTGGAGTTTACGGCCGTAAACTCATAGGTTTATGGCCGTGAACTCCTCAAAGGTTGGTTTTGGGTGTTTTGTGGTGCTATCTTGATCCTAGAACACTCCGAGCTTTATTGGAATAACACATGAAGTAGTTTAAGGCTCTAGAACACTCCATATGGGAGTTTACGGCCTAAAGTCATTCACCCTAGAGTTTATGGCTGTAAACTCTTGGATTTTAATTGTTTTGAGGCTCTTAAACATCAAGGATGGCTTCCATGAATTTATCTAAGGCTAATGGGGACAAGAGGCACACTTTTGTGCCTTCACTTGGAGTTTACGGCCCAAGCCATGTTCCTTGGCCGTAAACTCCTTTTCAAGGAGTGGTTTTTATGTGTTCTACTCTCCATTCTAGTCCCAAGGGTGCAAGGTAAATTGTCTTAAGGCTTAAGGTGTGCTTGGAATGATTTTTTACCCTTCAAAAAGGGGTTTACGGCCCAAGAGGGGTTCTTGGCTGTAAACTCCTACAAAATTATGATTTTATGGGCTTAGATGTCTTAAATAAGCACAAGTAATTGAGGGTTTAAGTCCTTAAGCATTTGGGGAAGTTTTAGGGCACTAATTTCCCTTTAAAAGGGGTTTACGGCCCAAGGTAGTTCCTTGGCCGTAAACTCCAAGAACTTGTGTTTCTTAGATGCTTTTTGGTCCATAAAGATTATACCCTAACCCCT
Source organism: Lactuca serriola (assembly GCF_051521515.1). Classification (NCBI taxonomy): domain Eukaryota; kingdom Viridiplantae; phylum Streptophyta; class Magnoliopsida; order Asterales; family Asteraceae; genus Lactuca; species Lactuca serriola. The sequence goes on along the minus strand of NC_136410.1, from coordinate 312,418,103 downwards.
AAACAAGTTGTCTAACAAGGAATCGGGACTAGGAAGCCATAATGTTCCATTTTGGAGTTTACTCCCCAAGAACATTCTTGGGCGGTAAACGCTCGGATCTTGTAATCTAAGCATGAAATTGATGTTAATAAACACCTAACAAGTATTGAAACACATATAGAAAAGTAGACTCACAATCTGGGATGAAAACCCGAAGATCCGTCAGAGAGAATATGGCTTTTCTCTATTTGGAATTGTGAATAATGAATTAATTTAATTCAGAAAATTATTTATAGTCCTGGAATATTTTGGTAGAAAATATTTTTATTCTGGATATAGGATTGTAACATTATGAAACTTGAAATGCCCAAGTTTCACAAAACCAGGAGTATCCACTCTCCTGATATCATCTAAAACCTAAACCTTAATGTACACAAACTTGTTCGGAAAAGCTTGAAAATCACTGAAACTGAACTAGCTTCTATTGAATAGATGATGTTCATACAATGGAAAGTTCGGGTTGTCACACCTTTCTTGACAGGGGCTTCCTTGATACGCATTACGTGTCATAAACACGCGCGTTGTAAGGTTATGACACACAAATGCGTGTCATATTCCTTTACGACAGGGCCTTCCTTGATACGCAGTGCGTGTCATAACTGCGCGTCGTAAATGCATGTCGTAAATGCACGTCGTAAATAGACGACGCACAAAAGCTTGTCGTCTCTCGCTATGACATGGCCTATCTTGACATGCATTTGCGCGTCGTTTGAGCATTTTACGACACACATTGCGCGTCGTAAAAGGTTGTTTTTCTAGTAGTGCTAAAGGCTTATAAACCGAAATAGAGTAGTAGCACAGGACACCCGGTGAACCCCCTAAATCCCTCCTGGTGTATAGTACTTTGATATCTACCACTAATGAGCGATTTTTGTGTTTATATGTGGCTATATCAGTAAAAATGTGTTTGGATTTGCCTGTAAGTTTCATTTTCATATTTGCAGGGCAGTTTTGGAAACATCTAGAAAAAAAAAAGATTGAATCTTTGAATTATATTTGGATTGTTCTTTTTTCCAGATGATTCAACTCCTTTTATGAATCATATAAAATGATTTTGTTTCTGTATATGTTTATTGCCACTTGATTATCTATTCATATTATTTTGTATAGTTTTGTCTTCATTGACATCATTTTTTGACAAGTTCATGGACCTTCTTATTGCAATACAGTTAAAGTGAATAGTTAAAGGTGAAGAGAATAATAACATACGCATGTTGGTAAGCCTCTCGATACAGTGACTAGACGAAAGTTTAATCGAGTTTATATAAGCCTTCACAAATTTAAGTTTATTTCCCCTTGTTCTTTATGTAGGTTAAAGAGGGAACAGTGTCATAGTTGAAGAACTCGAACCAGTCAGCAGACCACATGGCTTCCAAATTTGTATTGGTATGTTTTTTTTTAATATTGTGTATTGGTACATACTAACTAACACACACAACAAAACACAAACATATTAAGATTAGACAATGTCATTTTAGGGGAAAACCTTGGAGAGCAGTAGTGAGATTATATAAAGAAAGGATAGATGAAAATGTTTTCACTTAAAAGTATTATATGTATAAGGTTTACATAATCTCTTCGTTCTCCTTAATCACTTATATTGTTTATTGATATTGTGTTTGGTGGATTTATTGATTTAAGGTTTAATGTAGATTTGTCACGGTTCTCTAATGTCATGTTTTATTGTCTATTTGTTGCATAATGACCTTTTTTTCTTTCCATTGTAATGCTCCATTTGATTGTAGTAGATACTTTTATTGTTCAAACCTCATTGCATCAGGTTTGGCAATGGATGCCTGTGAGATGTCATTGCATTTATGCTCTTTGTTTATGTATACATGACACTAAATACATTTTGTTTATAACATAGCATTTGGATTGAAGTTTTATTAATTTCAATAAATTTATCTATGGAACGATATTTTTGTAATGTTCGTAATCTCTCTTTGGACTTATTTATGGGTTATCCATCAAGCAACCCTGAGAAGGAATTATGCATATTTTTGTTTTCTCCATTAGAAAAGAGCCAAGAAGAGATCATGATTAGAGATTGATGCATTCATTGTAGGTTACTTACTTATAGTACAAATGGTGTTAAAGGAGATGAAAATTGATTATGTATCTATTTTTGGTTGTTTTTTGTACATATACTATTCTCCTTGGTTTTGTTGTTGAATAATTGGGTGGGTAAACTTTATTTTTATAAAAAAAACTGTATTTCTCATCGGTAATGCTAAAAGAACAAACATCAAGTTATTTGCAACATTTAAGGATAAAAATGTTTATGAAATCTCTATGAATCCATTGTAGTTTAAATTGATCTTACATGTTAATATACATTCTAATTTTTAATACAATTCATCTAATTTTTAATAAACATATTTTCTTAATCAAAATAATCCGTTGAATTGAAACAAATCAATATTTGCCAAAAAAAACATATCACCTAAACAAACTATTTACACCCGCCGCTTGGCGTGGGTAAACGGCTATATATATATATATATATATATATATATATATATATATATATATATATATATATATATATTAGAGCCGTCTCAACCAGTTTGAGGGCTCTAAGCAAACCAAAAGTTGGGGCCGTTTCATAAATACAATTAAAATCATTTTAATATTGTTCATTATTAATTTCAACATTAGACATAATTTTTCTTTTCGTTTTTAATTAAATCTCCTTATTCATATTTTCTCTTAGACATAATTTTTCTTTTCTTTGAAAACAACCATCACCAACACAATAAAAAACCAACTAGAAAGTAAGTCATTAACGGATTATAGACTGAAAATACCTACTTTGCCTCCTTGGCAAGGTGAGTTCTTAAGAATTATTGAGTCTTGACAATTGAAATTCATTCCAACAATCAAACCAAAATCGATCCAATATCCAAAATCCAAAGCTGATTCCAATCTCCAATATCTAAAGTCGAAACTTAATTCAAAACTCTATCTTGATACACTCAAAATTAAAAAAATAAAGTCATATTAACCCTAATAGATAGCCTAAGCGAAAAAGAAGAATCGACAAGGGAGTTATCAGTTATTAGTTGTGGAATATGGAGAAATAAATAATCAAAGGAAGAACATATCGTTTCAGATTCAAGAATGGACTGATGTAGAATCGATTTTTGAGCAGTCAAGATTCAAGAAGTGTTTTTTTATTATTATTTTTATTTTATCAAATTAAGATTCAAGAATCGATTATTTTTCAGACTTCTGAGCCAAGAAGAAGAAGAAAAAATCGAGAACACAGAAAAAGAATAGTTGTTTAGAATTCAATTGGGAATCGGCGTGCGTGTTAGCGAATGGAGAATAGAAAGATTGTCATTCGTCCCTTAACTAATCGATATTTGGGTGAAGGTTAAGTGGGGCCCCTTAGGATTGGGGCCCTAAGCCCTTCCTTAATTTCAACGAATGTAGAGCCGACCCTAATATATATATATATATATATATATATATATATATATATATATATATATATATATAAACATTTTGAGATTGTCTCACGGCCGATTGTTTTTCCCAATGTTTTAAAACCTGGGTCGACCCGGCCGGTTCAACCAGGTGGACCATGACCCGAGGTAGAAGGCGGGTCAATTGAAAACGTTTTTTTTTTTGTAAAAATACGGACCAGATTGAACCGGCGGGGTTTCCTCTAAACCGCGGTCGAATCGTTTATGTCGAACCGGTTAAAAACGGATGGACCCGTTTTGATAGGGCTTAGATCGATTAATTGATGCTTTCTTCTCCTATCCACTGTGAAGTTGACAATTTTGGTTAGTTTAGTTATTATTTGTTGTTAATTGATCACCGATTCAAGGTTTTTGATTGTGTAGATTATGTAATTAGGATCCAATTAACATATGTTTATTGATTATAACATTGCCTTTTAATGAAGTTAAATATTGAATGAAGGGAAGAAGAACCATTACAAGCACAATCTATAACATGATTTGATATTTTTTCAACTTTTAAACTTTAAGGACATCAAATTATCGGTTTTATATGTCTATGCATTATGCAGGAAAGTAAAAATATATGGAAATAGAAAAAGACCATAAACCAGGTTGACCCTTCAACCGGTCATCACACGGAGTCAACTAAAAACCTGAGTTTTAAAACATTGGTTTTTCCGATGTGTGCTAAACAAAACAATGTGGTGGCATAATTGTAATATTATGACACTTCTCAAAGTTAACGATGTTAGTCAGGTCGTTAGGATTATTATTGTCATTTACACACGCATCAAATCAGTTATACACATTGAATGATAAAGGCTACTATATAGATTATTCATACCGTAACCACCTAAACTTTCAATCTCCTATGTCGTTCAAAATTTTCAGTCGAAAACCCTATTTTCTATCCTAGAAATGGGTTGTTATTTTTCATCTATCCTTATTGCACAAAACCCTATAAATGGTGTTATTTTCATAGTGCATGTTTACTTTAACGACTGAATTGTAGGGTTTTTTTTTTCATTCTTGTTATATATGATTTTTGTTTTGATTTTGTAGTTTTTTTCATTAATTTTTACTTTATTTTGATGATATGTTGGTTTATAGTTCAAATGGATATATTTTTTATGTTTGTGGTGATTTTTATTATAAGTAGTTGTTTTTATGTTCACATATAGGGATTTTAAAACAAAGTATGTTCATAAAATGTTCAAAAAACAAACAAATCTCGAATATGGCACAACTAGTGCTATAGGGAAAGATGCAGTTCAAATAATTCATGTTCGAAGAGGTAACTGTTATGTTTTTGTATTCATATTCTTCTATTCTTTTTGTATTCGTAGCTAGTGATGCTCAATTTTATTTATAATGTAACACCTAGTTTATTAAATAAACAAATAAATTAATTAATTAATGTACAGTGGCCCTAAAATCAATAATTATATATAGTAAGGTATTGGTTTCGAGGAACTAATTGTCATAGTTTTAGAGAATAGGGGTTAAAAGTGTAAGTTTCAGATTGGTTTCATAAATAATTATGAAGGAATGGACTACTTGGTAAATTATTGGGACTTAATTTGAAGAGATTTTGGAGGCTTAGGGGATGAATGGTAACATATGGAGCTGAATTGTAAAGATTTCAAAAGACAGGGGCTGTTTGGTCAAATAACGAGACTTAATTTGAAGGGAATTTAGAGGGCAAACATTAAAAAGGTAAAATATGGATTTATTTTGAATGAAATGGAGGAAGGAGGGACCATTTTGGTCATCATGGAACAAGTTGTGGGGATCGGGATATTTAAACCCGTCACCCCTGTTCCAACCCTAACCCTAATCCATGTTACAGCCGTTACCTCCACCTGATGCCACCCACCATCGGTCGCCACCCTATTCTCTCTTGCTTCTCATACCACTGATCCGCTATTGTACCTTTCCGTCGTTGCTGAAGACGGAGACCATCGTATGATGTTGTCATTCAACCGGTAATGAAGGGAAGTAGATCTTAGCTGCCATCTCCGGCCGATAGAGCCACTGTCGTCACCGTGTCGCTGCTATTGCCGCCCCTCCGTGTCTTCTTCTTCTTCTTTTGCCTACTATCGTTGCAGCCCCGCCATCAAAACGCCGCCTTGCTGAGGTGATCGCCACCACAATTGCATCTTCTCTCCACCTGTTTCCGTTGAAGACAATGTCGCCAGTGGTTCGTATATGTCCCATCTGTGTGTGTGTGTCGAATTGTTGATGGTTAGAAGATTTGTAACACCGTAAATTTTCAAACAAAAATTTCATTTTAAAATCATATAATTCTCATAACACATTTCACAAAATCCCATTTATTTAATTTAAAAAACGCAATTCCATAATTGTTTGATTAATAATCCAGGATCATCAAAACATAACTCTTTCTCTGGTGTGTACAATCAATCCGGCTCCTTCACGCCGTCTTGAGAAGAACTTGAAACACATATCACATAACACGGTAAGCACGAAACTTAGTGAGTTCCTCAAAATACCACACATATCTCATGTAGCACCTGGTTCTTGGTATGTATTATGTTATTAAATCTTCATTTATTGTTGTATTTTTGGCCTTGGACTCGGCGAGTCGAAGGACTGAGTCGTCGAGTAGAAGCGGGATGAGATGCAGGGTTTAAGTTGCGGACTCGGCGAGTCAAGTCCCGGACTCGGCGAGTAGCTGCTGTTCGGGCAAAAACCCTAATCTAGGGGCTTGCACCCTATTTAACCGACCTTATGCAACCTCCTTTTCCCCTTTATGCTCCCAAACACTCCTGATAGTAACCCTAGCTGTTTTTGTGAAGATCTAAGGCTTTTTGAGTGATTCTTCTGAGTTTTGGTCTCAAGGAAGAAGGAAGAGCATAGAAGGATCAGGAGGGGACTGAAGGATTCAAGTTTGGTTCATCATTTGCAGTCTTTGGAAGGTATAAAGTGTGAACCTTGCTCATTCTTTTGTTAGATCCCTCTTTGGGGTGATTTAGGGCTTTTATAAGCCATTTTTGGTGGCCAACCATGCTTGCAAACATGGTTGGGGGTTTGGGCATCCGTATCATGTCATTTTATGAGCCACAAGTCAGATCTAGGTGGCTTTTTGCACCAATGAAGGCCCCATGGAACAAAAGAACCATTTTAGAGCCTTTTAAGCTCTAATGTCCAATGCATGCATGTAAAGTTTGTAACTTTACGTGCTAGATCGAGTTTAGGGGCCTGGATCTATCATTTGGTTAAGTGTTGTACATCAGAAATCGAAGTTCTTAGTAAGGAATGTGATAGACTCGGCGAGTCCATTTCCTGGACTCAGAGAGTCCAAGGGTTTTGGTCCCATATCAGTGAGGGTCATAAGGACCAGTTGAGTGTGGAAGGGTTTTAGGTGTCCCGGGGAGTGACCTAGCGTTTTGGACTAAGCAAACTGTTATGGGAATTCATGGTACTTGGCGAGTGCATGAACAGACTCGGCGAGTCAAAGACAATCTTCATGGAACTCGGCGAGTCGAGGACAAAACGTGTTCATAGGATGAAGAGTAACTCGACGAGTTGTTCATAGAACTCGGCGAGTCAAGTCAGGAGATGACTATCAGTTGATGATGAACTCGACGAGCTGCTCATACAACTCGGCGAGTCGGATGTGGGTTCAGTCGTTGTTCATTTAGAAGGAAAACTCATCGAGTCATCGCCTAACTCGACGAGTAGAGACGGGTATGAGGTCTGATGGAAGGATAGGGACTTGGCGAGTTGACGAGTCAACTCGGCGAGTTAGGTCAACTGGAAGTTGACTTTGACTTTGACTTTGACTTGGTCAAGGGGTAAATTGGTCATTTTACCCTAAGGGTAGATGTCAGTTTTTGACTAAGTGTTTTGTGGGAATTTTAGCCGGAGGATTTCCAGAGCAGCAGTGGCAGCAGATAGAGGATTCCCGCACAGACCAGCAGCTACAAGGTAAGTTACCTTCCAGTAGGGTATGTCTAAGGCCACAATGCCGACCCACCATTGAGGAGTACTTAGAAGATAACTGTCTTTGTGATAATTTATCTTGTTCTGGTTTGCGTTTGATTATGAGTTATATCTGTATGATATGTTACATGATAGGGATAGTTTCCCTGATAGTGGTCCTTAGGACCAAGGGGTAGGTCAGTACCCGGATATGTCTGAATGTGTGCTTATATCTTGCTATTGTATGCTAGCAGTAGGGGTGGAATAGTCCCCAGTTACCGATTGAAAGATACCGATGACGATTACCGGTTGAAAGATACCGATGATGATTACCGGTTGGAAGATACCGATGATGTTTACCGGTTGAAAGATACCGATGATGATTATCGGTTGAAAGATACCAATGGTATTGTATGGTATGTGGTATGATGGGGGAACTCACTAAGCTTTGTGCTTACGGTTTCAGTTTTTGGTTTCAGGTACCTCTTCATCCAAGGGGAAGGAGCCGGTGGCGTAGCATGGCATCACACACACTCACATATGATTTCCACACGGTGTTTTTCTGGGATTGTACTCTGATATGACATTTGTTCATGGTTGTGGGTTTCAAACATGATACTTTGTTTTGAGATGTCATGTTTATACAATATTTCCTAATGAATGTTTTATAAATTAATTAATCAAAAATGAAATTTTTGGGCTTGAATTTTGGGGATGTTACAAGTTGGTATCAGAGCCCTGGTTTGAGGGATTCGGACGCGCCCTCGGGGGTGTCTGGACTTAAACTGAGGGGCTAAAATATTTTTTTAATAATAAAATGGTTTTCTAAAAATATAAGCGAAAGGATTTTATGTAAGACAAGGTGTGTGATGCATGCGACCGGCCGGGCTCAAGTAAGTTTTCCCCAAGATACCCATACATGTTATGTTATGATATATGGCTTGATTCACAATTGCATGCTAGAATAGGACTTAGGATCTTGGAAGATGCCTTGTGTGCCTAATATATGATTCTGATAATCGCATGCTAGTTAGGGCTAAGGATCTAGGAGGATGCCTTATATGCCTATTGTATTAGCTATATGCTAGGGCTGTTTAGTCAGTAGTAGGATGGCCTATATAGGTTATGCCTGATTTGGTTACTCGATGCACGAATGCTGCTTGCTTTGTGATAAGGGGGTTCTGGCTATTTCCAACTAACTAAGGAGCGGATATGTAACAGTACCTGCAAGTTAGTTACGGGGAAATGGTAAAGGGGCTCCTGTGCAGCTGATGGCAGAGAGTAGGTCGGAGAGTGCCCTAGGGAAGCCTAGGATGAGGTTAGTGGAAAGGGGTATCGGTAAAGGGACTTGGTGAAGTTGAAGCAATCCTTGACGAAAGCACGGGTAGATGTGGAAGGTAGTATGGGTCCGTACTACTGAAAGCAAAGGACCCGTACTCGATTCAAGGAGGGCTTAGACGAAATCAGGAACCTAGGGAAGTATGTTAAATCCCTCGAGTATGTGAAAGATCCTGACCTTTATGCGTTCATTTTCAGTATGGTGACCACACGACTTGGAGCAGGAAGTTCCGGATCAGGATCAGGATCGGGCTCGGGTTCGGGATCCAAGCAGGTTGATGACGGGCTACGCGAGTTCATCGCGTCTGAGATCACGAGATGCATCCTTGAGTCGACCCATATCATCTTTGGGCCGATCAAGGAGGGGATTGTTGAACTGATGGGGGATCGCCTCTGATCATTCAGGAGTGATATGGCGTTTAGCCAGGTGGGTGCGTGCACACTGTCCTTTAAGGACTTTCGGGGAAGTGGTGCGCCGGATTTACATGGGGTGAAAGACCCCATTGCTGCTAGGAGATGGATCGCAGACATTGAGTCTGCGCAGCTGACGAACTTATGCCCAGAGGGGTCGAAGGTGAGATATGCAGCAGTAAGCTTGCGAGATAGGGCTAGGGATTGGTGGGAGTCTGTTGGCGACTCATTGTGAGCCTCGGTTGTTGAGGCTACGACTTGGTCGGATTTTGTGACCAGATTCAGAGCGGAGTTTGCGCCAGCTGTGGAGCTTCAGCGGATGGCCAAGGAGTTTTTGGATATGAGGCAGACTAGGGAGATTGTGGCGGAGATCACCGCCATGTTCCGGGAGAGGGCATTGTTGGTGCCCCAGTATGCGGGTGATGAGGATATGAGGAGGACCCGCTACCATGACATGCTACAAGATGACATTCGGGAGCATGTTAGTTTTTTAGCTTGCCCTACCTTGGATTCCAAGATTGCTAGGGCTAGGGAGAGGGAGATTGATCTGGAGCACGTCCAGAAGAGGAAGGTAGTAGAGGGGCCGACGACTGGGGCTTCGGGGAAGAAGCCCAAGGGATCTGATGGTAGGCCGAAAGGCCAGGCAGGACAGGACCGCTGTGGGAAATGCGGTCGGTCACACGAGGGAGCTTGTCGCACTGGGCCGGGTTCGGGCTACTATATGTGTGGCAAGGTGGGGCATTTTGGCAGGCATTGTACTGCCCCGGCCTCTGCGGTACAAATGACAGACCTGATTTGCTTCCATTGTAATCAGAGGGGCCACAAAAGGGCCAATTACCCGAGATTGACAGCAGCGTCTGCAGCAGTGCCAGCGGCAGCACCGGTCTCAGTGACGGTGTGGGTTACGGATGGCCAGAAGGTCAAGAAAGAGGTTCCAGTAGTGCGGATCCGATCATTTCAGCTAACAGCTGATGAGGCACGCGCTGCACCTGATGTAGTGACGGGTATGATTCTTTCCCTCTGATCTTCTTTTCGTGGTGATTGTGTTATTGATACGTGCTTTTTTTTAGGATCGTTCCATGTGAATGGCATCCCGGTTCTAGTATTGTTTGATTCGGGCGCTACCCGGTCATTTGTGTCTCTTGCACTTAGCAAGAGATTTTCCGAGTCTTCGGGCATGTTGGATTGCCCTCTAGAGGTAGAGATTGCGGACAACCGTTCGGTGCGGGCATCGACGGTATTTCGAGATTGTGTGCTGAGGTTATTTGAGGAGCGCTACCTGGTATACTTAGTTCCCATTCCATTGCGTGGGAACAAGGTGATTATAGGCATGGATTGGCTGAGCCCTAATGGGGCAGTGATCGAATGTGCGTAACAGTTGGTGCGGGTCAGGACCCCAAGTGGAGGAGAGCTAGTGATTTAGGGCGAGAGGCCACACCGAGGACCAGCTTTATGTTCAGCAGCGAGATCTAGGCGCTACCTATAGCGGGGTTGCGTAGGTTATGTCGCGTATGTTATGGATACCTGGGAAACGGTTACGGCGATGGTGGATGATGTACCTGTGGTACGAGAGTTTGCAGACATATTCCCTGAGGATTTGTCGGGGATACCTCCGGAACGACTGGTGGAATTCAGGATCGACCTGGTTCCTGGTGCGGCTCCGATAGCCAAGGCGTCGTATCGGTTGGCTCCTCCTGAGATGCAGGATTTGTCTACACAGCTGCAGGAGCTGTTAGAAAAGGGTTTTATTAGACCGAGCAGTTCACCCTGGGGAGCCCCGATTCTGTTTGTAAGGAAGAAAGACGTGTCGCATCGGATGTGTATAGATTATCGGGAGTTGAACAAGGTAACGGTGAAAACCGCTACCCACTCCCGAGGATTGATGACCTCTTTGACCAACTTCAGGGAGCATCTTGGTTCTCCAAGATTGATTTGTGTTCATGGTATCATCAGATGAGGGTCAGAGAGGAGGATGTGCAGAAGACTGCGTTTCAGACGCGTTTTGGCCATTATGAGTTTGTGGTGATGCCTTTCGGGCTCACCAATGCTCCTGCCGCGTTCATGGATCTCATGAACCGCGTGTGTAGACCGATGTTGGATTGGTCTGTGATAGTATTTATTGATGACATCTTGGTTTATTCCAAGACGCAGGAGTAGCATGAGGAGCATCTGCGGGAGGTTCTGGAGAATTTGAGGAGGGAGAACTTGTATGCTAAGTTCTCCAAGTATGAGTTCCGGTTGTGCGACGTGCAGTTTCTTGGGCACCTTGTCATCAGAACAGGATTTCGGTAGATCCAGCCAAGGTAGAGGTTGTGATGAATTGGGAAGTTCCGAAGTCTCCATCTGAGATTCGGAGCTTTCTAGGTTTGGCGGGCTACTATCGGAGATTCATTTAGGACTTCTCCAAGATAGCGGTTCCACTCACCCGACTAACTAAGAAGTCGGTGGTGTATCGCTGGGGGCCTGAGCAGCAGGCCGCATTTGAGACGCTGAGACAGAGATTGTGCGAGGCGCCAATCTTAGCCCTGCCAGAGGGCATGGAGGATTTTGTTGTATACGGCATGTCATCGCCTACGCGTCGAGGCAGCTGAAGCCTTATGAGGCGAACAACCCGACGCATGATTTGGAGCTGGGGGCTGTTGTGTTCGCCCTCAAGATTTGGCGTCATTACCTCTATGGGGTTCATTGTACGATTTACACGGACCACAAGAGTTTGAGGTATCTCATGGATCAGCCAAATCTAAATATGAGGTAGCATCGGTGGCTTGATGTGGTTAAGGATTATGATTGTGAGATCCTCTACCATCCAGGTGTTGGGTTTTGGGCAATCTAACACTCCTAAGTGTACATGCAACCCTAAATACCTTGGATCTATGTTTTCTCTATTATACATGAAAATATCAACTTTCCAAGGTATTGTTCTATTCTAGCATACAAAACTTTGAATAACACAAGTTAGAATAACATACCTTTTGTTGGTGCTTGTCTTCATGAAGCTTGAGTGCCTAGTGCCCTAAGTGTGACACCTCAAATGGTTCACACAACACCATAAGCACTTGGAATAACTTAGATAGAAATTAGAACACTTCAATAAGATGCATATCTAGTGGCCGATTTCTCACATCAATAAGATGCTTATATAGTTGTTACAATTAGGGTAAACCCTAATTGTCATGGCTTTCCATTTCCTTGGATCCATGGGTTCAAATACACCATGGAGCATCCATGGAGCATCCAATGTTGGATAAGGTGTCTAAGTCCATAACTTATTTGGTATATACTTGACCCGACCCGGCATGGTCCATTTGGGTTGCAATTCATCCAAACTATTTATGGATAATTTTATGAGAGTTATACACATATGTTTATTAATATATTATAAGTTATAATATATTAATATGAAGTCATGTTATTTAATTAGTCTTAGTCTTAAATTAATTATGAATTAATTTAGAGATTAAAAGGAAGACTAATTAGATTGTGGGCTATTGGTTTTATATAGTGTGGGCTATCACTCATTTGTTAATGGGATAGGCTTATATGGAAGTCCATGGATGATCCATGGAGCTTTTAACCCATGGATCCTTGGAATGGAAAATTCATGGGTTATTAGGGTTTCACCCTAATCATGTACACTATATAAGCATGCTTATGTTGCATGAAATAGCCACTAGTGGCACTAGTTGTGTGAGTTTTGTGTGTGGCCGAAAATTACAAGTGTGTGTACTCTCTCAAAGTTTTCCAAGAGTTTGTGGTGGTTTGTGATTCCATTTGAGGCATTCACACTATTGGTGCTTGGCCCTCAAACTCCTTAAGAATCAAAGTCATCAAAAAGGTATGTAATCTCATCTAATACTTTTATGTTTAAAAGTACCCCATGCCATGTTAGATAGGTTATGAACCTTGGAAAATTATTATTTTGCATGTATTTAGACAAACATAGATCCAAGGTTTATTAGGGTTGCATGCACACTTAGGAAGTGTTAGATTGCTCAAAACCCAACAATGGTATCAGAGCCTAGGCTTGCTTGTTTAGTACTTGATGCAAAATAGTGAAAAAAGTTGAAATTATTGTTGTCTGGCTGATGGACTCGCCGAGTCCATGGGGGGACTCGCCGAGTTCAAGGCAAAATTCATCCTACTCGCCGAGTAGGTTCATGCACTCGGCGAGTAGAATGATCAGGATGCAGAATTTCGACTTTTGCTGCTGGAAATGGACTAGAAACATTACCCTAAACTGTTTTGGTGTTTTAAAACTTGTTTTAGTTGGTGTAATGGTTGTTCTAATCCATTTACAATAGCATATATCAAAATTCCATGTTTTTATGTGTTCATATAATTGTTGAAATTTTGATGATCATGTTCATGTTCTTAAGAATTTAGAAGATGATAGGAATTATTTGCTGAATTGTTTAGGATTAATTCTTGATCATTTATGTGTTTTAATGGAGTCCATAATTTGTCCTCAAGTTATGGATATCCAAAGGTCACTTTTCTTTAACACACATTAAAAACACATAAGTTACATAAATGAAGAGTCTTCATTTTATGAACCTTTAATTCATAAGTTATGAAATGAAAAGTTTTGGATAGTTACAAAACTTGCCCTCAAGTTTTGGAATTTGTAAAGTTTCACACACTTTAATAAACTTTAATTCCACATCCTAGAGTTTTAAAAGTTAAAATTCTACCCTTATAGTATTTATAACATTAATGGTTAATTATTATATATATGTATAAGAACAAGTCGTTTTACCGTTAGTAGGCCTCATTCCCGAAGCCGGTCTATAAGTTGGGTATAAGGTTGTTGCCTATAAAATGGCAACTTAATGGGTGTCCACTCTTACCCACCGCTTGCTTGACTGGTGGAGGGTCGTTAGCCGAACGGGTAGGACAGTGACTTTAAATTCTCATTAAAAGTATAATGATTATTATAAAGTAATTAAATGTTTTATTTAATTCCCAATCTTAGTTACTTTAGGAAAAATGTGAATTTGGTGCTAGCCCATGGAATTCACACTTTGTACCTTACCAAGTCGTTGGTGGAGCGTGTGTGGTTAACCAGCACACTAACTTGGACTAGTAAGGATCACGAAGGGTGACTTAATGTTTGTCATAGATCAATGGAGCGTGTGTGGTTAACCGACACATTGATTAGGTGATAATATTAAGGGTACCAAGTAATTGGTATGGTTATTCACACCTTGTTTTGTGATCCTCGGCATCCCAGTCACAAAATTTGAGAGGGCACACTCGAGATTGAAACATGCCATTGAAAAGTTCAATGAATCTCAAAATATCTAGGAATTTCAAATCCAATTAAAACCTAATAAATTATTTCGTTTTTCATGGTGGAAATTGGTGAATCGTCATTCGCATACCTTCAAATATTTTATAGCTTGGATTATGGCATCCCTCTTCCAAATTATAAAATATTGCATTGGGTCCTAGCCTTAATATTTCATATTGAGTGTTATATTAAGGAATTTGAATCAACTAACTTGATTTTCTCCCATTATAGATGTCTGGTGCAGACAACTATGATCTTCCCAAATCTCTTGAAGATGGTGTCCCTCAACATCATGCTTCACTTCCTCCACCTCCTCCAATTATTCTCCCTCACCCACAAGTTCTTGAAAAGTTTAAAGTCACTCAATCCCTATTGGAAAGCATAGTCTATGTGTGCTCACATCTTGGAGATAAAGTCACATATTGACAAGCCGGGAGAGTTGGGTGTCAAAGTCTCGTAAAAGTTGGATGTTCAATCACTTTCTTAGTAACATAGTGAGTCTCTTTGCGACTACTATGAGACAGACTATGGCATGACCCTTAATGATGTTATCTATTTGCTTGGTGTTGTGGAATCAACAATGATTTGGAACACCAGTAAAGCAAATTTGATTAAAAGAACAACTTCCTAAGTCTTAAATGGACATTGACAATGGTAGCATTGGATATCTAGAAAAGGATTTCTCTTCCCAATGGAAAGGGATCGGCCATAGTCAACTCGGTTGACCAAATGGTAAAGAGAAAGGCTAAGTCTGAGATAGTCTCATGTGTCATTACCAAAGGGTCCATGTGTTTTGTTGCCAAAGGAAGGGGCATTGGTTGCGAAGCTGCCATATTTACCTGAAAGATCATAAGATTGATCAAGTCAAAAGTTTGACTCTACTTCGGGTAAAGTCCACTGTCTAACTCTATTAAGTTCCTATTTGGAGATTCTTATTACATAATGTGAATGGGTCACATGCTGATGTTTTTAAGAATTAAAGAAAAGATAGGAAGCTTAAAGTAAGTATATGTTGATTCTGATTGCAAAGTTGGGTTTTGATCGCATGGTTCGGCAATCAGAATTTTGAGATGTTGCTTAAGAGTTATAATATATTTCTTATGAATAGATAACAATAAGGTTTTCATGTGGATTGTAAGGATAAGTTTTTCCACAAAGTTTTAAAATAAAAAAAGGGTTTTAATTTTATTTATTTTAAAAATATCCTTACAATGGCATCTGTGGAAAATTGTTGCTTATATGTTTCCAGTAATAGCAATATTGGAAAGTGGATTTGATTCTTTCATTTGTGGTAGTGTCTGAATTTACCAAATGAAGAAAGTTTATCATCACCCAAGTTTCAATTGGACAGAAACTTGGAATCATACAAGTTGTATTGTATGATGAATGAGAATTTTCATCTTTGAAAAATTAAGACTAATTCTTTGATCACATGTATATGTGAGTCAATTGAAGGACTAAGGAATTAGGTACACTGGGTGTGCGTTGGTCAAGGTCCACCACAAAGATTGAGTTGTCATGATTTACTAAAGATTAGTAAATATGATTATACTTATGAGGTTAAGGATAATTCTGTAACATTGGAAAGGTTACAATGTATGATAGAACAAATGAGAAGAATCAAATTAGGCAGAAAGATAAAAGTTTCTCAAATCTGAAAGGATGGGAGAGTACTTTAGTATCGTATTTCATGATCATCTTAATGATTATGAAACCATATCACAAATTCATACTCTAAGGACGTCTTAGTGCATTGTTATGGCTAAGAAGAGAGGTCATGAATTGTTGGATTGGTTAAAATCAAGAAGATGAGTCATACTTCGTTCCAAAACAATTCTTAGAGTCATACTCCAAGATTGTAACTTTGAGTGACATAAAGGAAGATTTATTAACACTAGTCAAATGTAAGAGTACAATGTTTTCTACTCTTGTACATTTGAGATTGGTAAATTGTGATGTCTTGGATGAGACAAAGACCAACTAAGACCAATTGTGTGAAGTGTTAGTCTTGATAAGAATCCGCACTATCCCTTGAATATTTGTTTTATCAAGGAATCGTTCTTGACTGGGGAAACTTATATGTCAAGGGGACAGTGAGAGCCTTAAAGATCCTAAAAGAGTTTCAAGATTTAATCAAGAGTAAAACTTGTAATTTATCACTAGCACACGACTTAAGGTTTGCAACCTATCGTGTTGACATAATTCTTATTTCTGTACCTACTTCAAATAAGTTGAATTTGAATGTGAGTTATCAGTGTTCAACTTGGAAGCATTGGTGGGCCTTGTGCTACCAAGGTGACAAGAAACTAAGATTGAACAAGTTTAATCCATGTAAGGCTGAATTTGTCACTAACCGTATCTTGTGATTATGGTTTTGACAAATTCACATGGATAGGAACTCATACACTATGAAATCTAAGTGTCATAAGGTTTCTCTCCGATTCATGAAAATGATGGTGAGGAAACGCTTTCACTAAGTAGATTTTACGTAGATATCAATTGTGTTATTTGCATTTTCAAAAGTCGTTAGTGGAGCGCGTATGGTTAACCGGCACACTAACATGGACTTGTGAGAAATCGAAAATGTCTAAAACAATTAAGACTATGATTACGGTATCCCTTTTCATAGTTCTGAAAATTGTTTAGACACACATGTGAGCTATCTAAGAAAGGGTGTATGAATCTAAATTTCAGAAGTCCAGCAAATTTCTGGAAATATGTCAGAGCTAGTAGGAGCATAAGTGTTATGCTGATAATCATCATGTTAGTGGTAGCATGATTATTACGTTTAGTGTTGCAAGTTAGCAATGTTAATTATAGAAAACAAAGTTTCAATTCGTGAAGTTGCAGGGGTTGAAAAGTTTTTTTGCTATAATTAAGGGAGAGGAAATTATACTTCATTTCAATTCTAAAGCTTAGATTGAGATTTTAATCATCTTTAGTCAAGAATATATATGTATGAGTTTTATGTTGGAATGGTTCAACTTGAAGAAATTCTATATATATTGCGTTTTCAAAATTCGATTATGATTACGGCATCCCTCTTCATAGTTAAATTTTGAAAACATGGCAAATAAAAAATATTGTAGCAAAAGACTTGTCTAGTATCATGTCTTTATGTCAAACATCATGAATCGTGTCCCATATGCTTCGGATATAGGATCGATTGCATGTGCTTTAATATTCATCTTTTCTAAATTTTCCAAATGCTTAAGGCATTGAGAAGGGAAAAGTCTAGAACTGGATATGACTAAAGTGATTAAGCAATTGTCGAGGATAAATCTGAGGTTCGCCAACGATTGGTTGCTCAGGGAAAGTTGGAAGTATGATGTAAGTTGTCGGAAAGGACCATATTAACATGTTCTGAAAAGAAGTAACTCTTGTTCGGAAGTGATAGTCAAAATGGGACTATGGAAATGTCTCCATAGGTGGAAGTTATTCAATCTATGTAAGATTAGAAAACCTTAATGCAAAAAGGATGTTCAAAGCAATGTACTTGGAATATGAGACTTCCGTTCCATAGAAGTTGACCTTCTTTGGAATACTCTGTAATGAATGGTGACAAGGTTTTGGTGACTTTGTGCATAATCATTACAAGAGGAACATTGCATAAAAGTTTAAAATCTAATAGATTTTTGGTAAATGATAGGAATCGGGGATTCTCACATTTACAATAAGGATTTGGATTGTGAAATGAGTATCATTGGAATCATGTTCAATTTGTCTACATCATAACGTAAGGATCATAGACAAACATAGTGTGCATACTTGGAGTATGGCATAACTATTGTTTAGAAAAACAAAGTGTACATGCTAGGAGCATGGGACGACTGTTGTTTTTATTCAAGTCTTAAGTTGATTGTTTGAAACATTATACAATTAATAATGTGTAATCATTATGGTGATAAATAAAAGGTGGTTCTATTTATATTCAAAAGGGTTCTGAGACCATATTGGATTCGATTATTATTGTGTTTCACTTTGCATGTTTTGACTTCCAAAATAGCTAGGTTATTCTTTCCAAATGACTAAGTTATTTAAACACTCCACAGTCGTTCATATGTTGGAAGTAGGTATGAATCAAGACTGTCATGAATCGAGTTTGTAGATGGCTAAATGGGTTTATTCATAGCAATGGTTGCTACAACATTCTTGAGTGCTAATAAGTTATGAGTATTGGAATAAACCGACGCTCACTTGTATCACTTCATGGAATTTATCTCGAGTGATCGTGAGACGGTAATATCATATAAATCTTCAAACCTAGAGATATGAGTTGTTACCTATGAGTTGGTTGTGCATTGATTGCATGTAAACGCATCAGTAACTTGATGTAATAAAACGTGCCTTTGTGTACAATTCAACAAGTAGTAGAACAAGCATATCAGTCGAAGTTTATCTGTTCCTTCTAGAAATAGAAGCGATATCTGGGCCCCTCGATGATTTTGTTGTGACCTATGTACCGGCCGGTCAGAACTAAATTGATGTGTTCGATTAAGTTCTTTGTCAAACAAATCAAAAATCGGGAAACAAACTGTTGGACAATAAGTACGACGTTGTTCCATGTATTTGTCCGGCTGATATCATGAGAATAGAGGATTTTATGATCACTTATCTAAAATGGCGCTTCATAGTTCAACAAAGTTTTCGAGAGCTACGATTGCTGGTTGGTTCCTGAAGTAACATACGCAAATATAGTTATTAGACTTATCCAAGTGGGAGTCTGTTGGATAAGGTGTCTAAGTCCATAACTTATTTGGTATATACTTGACCCGACCCGGCATGGTCCATTTGGGTTGCATTTCATCCAAACTATTTATGGATAATTTTATGAGAGTTATACACATATGTTTATTAATATATTATAAGTTGTAATATATTAATATGAAGTCATGTTATTTAATTAGTCTTAGTCTTAAATTAATTATGAATTAATTTAGAGATTAAAAGGAAGACTAATTAGATTGTGGGCTATTGGTTTTATTTAGTGTGGACTAACAATCATTTGTTAATGGGCTAGGCTTATATGGAAGTCCATGGAGCTTTTAACCCATGGATCCTTGGAAAGGAAAAGTCATGGGTTATTAGGGTTTCACCCTAATCATGTACACTATATAAGCATGCTTATGTTGCATGAAATAGCCACTAGTGGCACTAGTTGTGTGAGTTTTGTGTGTGGCCGAAAATTACAAGTGTGTGTACTCTCTCAAAGTTTTCCAAGAGTTTGTGGTGATTTGCGATTCCATTTGAGGCATTCACACTATTGGTGCTTGGCCCTCAAACTCCTTAAGAATCAAAGTCATCAAAAAGGTATGTAATCTCATCTAATACTTTTATGTTTAAAAGTACCCCATGCCATGTTAGATAGGTTATGAACCTTGGAAAATTATTATTTTGCATGTATTTAGACAAACATAGATTCAAGGTTTATTAGGGTTGCATGCACACTTAGGAAGTGTTAGATTGCTCAAAACCCAACATCCAATGGGTTTGAGCCCAACTTGATAATCCATGGAGCATTAGCGCACTATATAAGTATGGATGATTTACACAATCAACCTATATATTTAATTTGTCTTCTTTTGATCACATAATTAATTCTAAATCAATTATTGATCAATACTAATTAAACAAACTTATTAATATATTAGAACTTATAATATATTAATAAACCTTAAGTGTTATTTCTCTCATTTTAGTCTATCCAAGTGCATGATGCCATGCAACCCAAATGGACCATGCCGGGTCGGGTCAAGTCTTACCAATTATAGTTATGGACTTAGACATTAATCCAATAGTCTCCCACTTGGATAAGTCTAAAACTATTATTGCAAGTATGACTTCAGAACCCGACTAGCAATCGTAGCTCTCAAAATCTTCTGTCGATCTCTAACCTTGTCGATGAACTCTGACCTCTGTCAATGACTTGTCCATTAGATAAGTGATCATATATTCCACCATTGTAGATATCATATGGACTGAGACATGGATTATAATTATTCTCTCTGTCCATTTTTTGTTTCCTGATTTCTGATTTATGACGACCGACTAATTGAACAAATCAAATCAGTCCAGGCCCGACCGAGCACTTACTTTTGTCATCACTAAATCATCGAGGGGCCCACAGATATCGCTTTTATCCCGAAGGTAAAAGGAATGGATAAATTTCGACTCATATGCTTGTACTAACTATTTGTTGAATCATACACAAAGGCATGTTTTATAACATTGAGTTACCAATGCGCTTACATCCAATCAATGTATAACCAACTCATAGTCAACAACTCATATCTCTAGGTTTGAAGAATATAAGACATTATCGTCTCATGATTCACTCATGATAAAATCCATGAAGTGAATCCAAATGAGCGTGGGTTGAATCCAATACTCAGCCCTTATGAGTACTCATGAATGTTGTAGCAACTATTGCATTGTCTAAAGCACTTTAAACAAATCATACAAGCCAAATTCACGACAGTCTTGATTCATATCTACTTCCAACATATGACCGACTGTGGATGGTTTGAATAACTTGGTCAATCAGGAGAATGACCTCGTTATTCTGGAAGTCAAAACATGCAAACTGAAACACAAAATAATGCTAGTCCTATATGGCCTCAACACTTTGAGCGTAAATAAAACACCTTTTATCTAGGCACCATATTGATCACTCATTATTCATGTTTCGATTAATCAACTTGATACTTGAATTGAAACAGTAGTGATGCCATGCTCCAAGCATGCATACTTTGTTTCTCTAAACAATAGCTATGCCATACTCCAAGTATGCACACTATGTTTACATATGGTCATCTCTTTGTGAAATGTATATGAATTGAACATGACTTCAATGATTCTTATTGTCACACCCCCGAACCAGACGGTGGAAACGTCCGAGGGCTGTCGTGACTTAATTGAATACCATAACATTGAATATATATGAAACGTAACAACATTCGTCACCATGCATTAATATAGTACAACCAATAAAGTTTACATGAAGTACATTGTTTAAACATTACATTCCCAAAAATAAATTGTTCGATTCGTTAATAAGTAAACTGCAACCCATCACTGAGTACATTTTCCTTTGATTCACTGGTTCCCTGAGAATACAAGTATTTTGAAAAATGTCAACATGCGAAATGTTGGTGAGTTCATAAGCGGTATTTGAAAAGCAATGTTTTGTATCATTCTGAAAACTACCAGAAAATCCGTTATTTTCTGAAAAGAGCTTTTGAAAACATTTGTGAAGATCCATAAGTATGCTTGTTTGTTTCTATAGTTGTAAAGAAAATGTTCACCAAAATTGTGTACGTTTTGAAAACCGAATGTATTGAAAAACCCTAGGAAAACCCGATGTTTTCCTAATTCTTTGAATTCCATGAAGTTAAAATGAAACCATTGCAATGCGTGAAGTTATCAATTCCAGGCGACGTCGGATTATTTTTGAGCATGATTAATTGCTATAAACACGCGTTACACAAACGACCAGTTTATAACTATACTAACGATCCCGTAGGCGTCGTCCGTACTAATCACGTTATCCGACCGCCCTGACTACGAGTAATCCCACATCCGAAGAGAAAGAGGACACGAAGACCCCGATGACTCCATTAACCGGTTGGGGATAAAAAAAGGTACCAGGGGTCCCTGACCCGCCTCGCATGAAATACCGACTTTACTAGCAATACCAAAGGACCCTTGGGGACCGATAGTATACAAGCCATTGAAAGTCCTTTTACGCTGTGTTAGATCATGTAAGACCCAACAACTCGTAAGGTAGAAGTCTTCGGGCCTTAAGATCAGGTCATTGGGCTAGCTAGGCCCAACAAACAAGATTTTACACTTTTGGGGCCCAAAGATAGTGCGTAGACGTCTGTGCACTCTCGCGTGTATATTGAATTCCCAAATGTTACTTGTATGAATCGAGGTATCGTCGCGTTAGTAGTTTCGGATTTTTATTGGTTCGAGACCGAACCAATTCGTTTAACAACGACTTTTGGTATTGTTGTGTATTGTATTTCGTCGGTAGTCGCGGTGCCATTATTTGATCAAATTGCGTGCATTGAATTAGCCTTGAAAGTTTTCTGTTTTCAGCCCCTCATTGTTTGTAAAATTTAATTTTTCAACCCTCTAATTAAATAACTTTCCGGTTTGGTCCTTAAATCATTTTTCTTGACATTTTAACACCAAAAATTATTGAAATTAATATTTTTCAGCATATTTTTCATTGAAAACAGTTCAAGTCCCTGAAAATGCAGTTTTCTTGATTATAACCCCTCTTTTTCGCAGTTTCGACAATTTTGGCCCAAATTGGAAAATTTTTGCAACTTTGGTCCTTTTTAAATTTAAAAAGGCATTTTAAACCTTTGAAAAGTACTTGGAACACTAGTAAGGGCCTTATTGGGCCGAAAATGTCATTTTTAGCCCATTAAGCTTGAAATTTATGTTTTTAATCCTCCAACAAGTATATTTTCAGAAAATACATTATGGAAACTGTTTTGACTCATCTCACCCATCAGATTTCGAAATATTTCATTTTGGGCCCTTTAAATTTATATTTCTAACATTTTATGTCCAAAAATTGAGTTTTTAGCCCAAATAAAATGTTATTAAGCCATTTAGCTATTTTTCTTGAAACACTTTGTGTGTAGAAATATATTTGATGCTAGTATCATTTAACATAAAGTATATCTCGATTTTTAGAGGTTTATGGCTAGATCCAACATTATAAACACACAAAAACACACATATAAGCATAGAAATCATACAAGGCATACAAAACACATATAGATCTACACTTTCACTTGTATTCCCCCCCCCCCACAAAACTCTTAAAAAAACAGAAAATAGGGGGTATGAAGCTCACCTTAGTGTGTGATTTCGGTTTTTGAAGAAAAGATGGAAGAAAACTTGGTGATTTTTGGCCTTAGCACCCTTTTCTTGAAGATCTCGAGTTTGATGTGCTTCTAGGATGTAAGATCACGATTTTGGCATGGATTAGGAAAAGATTTTTGATGACAAAAAGAATCTAAGTCATAGATCCAAACATAATCTTACCTTAGATGAAGAATTTGTGGAAATTTCCTCTTGAATGCTTCCTAAATTTCGAGATCTTTGAGTGGAGAGGGAGGAAGTTTTCTTGAGTGTTCTTGAGAGAGTTTGTGAGATGTGTGTGTGTTTGAGATGGCCGAGAGTGAGTGGGAGGGAAAAAGGAATGAACTTTGAGGTGATGTATGCATGGGTATATGAGATATAATGCATGGATAACCATGAGGTAATAGTGAGGTGTCACTTGAAAGTCAACTCTCTTCATCTCCTCTTGGGTTTGGGCCTTGGGCCGAGAGTTTTGAAGGGAAAAGGAAAAATTTGGGTTTTTTGCCCTAAGCACAATATTATAGTTTGTTTGGGTGTGTTTCAACCTAAAAGAATGTGGTAGGATTTTTACATTTTTGTTGGACTAGTTTAGGTTATTCATGGATCAAAGCTTTTAATTCATTTCATTCTAGGCCCAAAATGGCCCAAAATGTTGAAATAAATTAATGTGATTCCAATTAGAGCCCAATTAGGGTTCTAAGCCCATGATAGTCAAATTGGAAGCTTATTGGTCCATTTGGGTCCAATAAGGAAGTCCTAGTCCAAAAATGGACCTAAACAAGAACTTCTAGGGTTTCCAATTGTTTGATGACTATTTGTAGCACTTGTATGATGTATTTGATTGAAGTTTTTGATGTCATAATAGTAGGTATCACACATGCTCTTAAGTTTTTGATTCACATTAACTTGAGTGTATAGACTACATGACACAAAATTTCCAGTTGTGACACTTATTTCACACAAGTCACAAAGACTTGGCAACAAACATTACAAAGTATTCCAATGGAAAGAAATTCCATGGAGATGAAGTCTCAAATTCAAAGTACATTCCTTTGAACATCCTTCTTTGCATTAACTTCTTTAATCTTACACAGATTCAAAGAATAACTTCCACCTATGGAAACAATTCCATGTTCCCATCTTGACCATCACTTTTGAACAAGAGTTGCCTCTTTCCAAAATATGTCAATATGATCCTTACTCTATACTTCCAATTGTCCATGAGTAACCAAACTTTGGAAAACCCCAAATTGTTCTCGACAATTGCTTAATCATCTTAGTCATATCCAGTTCTAATCCCTTTTCCCTTCTTAACGCCCTAAGCATTAGGAAAATTTAGAATGGATGAATATTATAACACATGCAATCGATCCTATATCCGAAGCATATGTGATACGATTCATGCTATAAAATTCTTATGTGCCATGTTCTCATAATTCGAACTTTGAAGAGGGATGTCGTAATCATAATCGAATTTTGAGAAAGAAACATATATAGAAATTCCTTATGTTGAACCATTCCAACATAACATTCATATATATATTCTTGACTAAAGTTGATTAAAATCTCAATCTAAGCTTGTAGAATTGGAATGAAGTATAAATTTTTCTCCCTTAATTATAGTAAAACAAGTTTTTTCAAAGCGAGCTGAAACTTTTTGTCTTCTATAATTAACATTGCTAACTTGCAACATAATCATCATGCTCCCACTAGCATAATGATTATTATCTAACTAGCATAACACTTTATGCTCCCACTAGCTTTGACATGTACCTAGAAATCAGTCAGATTTCTGATACTAGATTGCCTTGATAAGACTATATCAAATCATACACCTGGAGTCTAACCCTTTCCTTGAATAGCTCACATGTGAGTCTAAACCTTTGCCATTCTCATTAGTTAGTGTGCTGGTTAACCACACACGCTCCACTAACGACATGAGAATGCAAACTTCACATTTGCTATCCACTTAAATCTACTTAGTGAAAGAGTTTCCTCACCATCATTTTCATGAATCGGAGAGAAACCTTATGACACTTAGATTTTGATGGTGTATGTGTTGCTATCCATGTGAATTTGACATAACCATAATCATACGACAAGCTTAATGACCAATCCAAATTCATATGGACTAAACTCGTGCAGTCTTAATTTCTTGCCACCTAGCAGCACAAGGGCCTACCATTGCTTCCAAGTTGTTATGCAACTAGTTGAGAACTCTCAGAACTCCAATGCAAAACCAACTTTAACTGGAATGGGCACAGAATATGTCAGTACGATAGGTTACAAACCTCAAGTCGTGGTCTAGTGATTAACAAAACTCTTGATTAGTTCTTAAATCTATCTTAAGATCCTTTTAAGACTCCCACTGACCTCTTGACATATAAGATTCTCTTTGTCAAGAACCATTCCTTGACAAAAACAAATATTCAAGAGTTAGTGCAGATTCTTATCAAGTTAAACACTTCTCACAATTGGTCTTAGTTGGTCTTTGTTTTATCCAAAACATCACAACTTACCAATTTCAAATGTACAAGAGTAAGAACACATTTTACTCTACATTTAACAAGTGTTTTAAACCTTTCTTGAGATTATGTCACTCAAGGCTTAATCTTGGAGTATGACTCTAAGATTTTCTTTTGGAACGAAGTATAATTTATCTTTTGATCTAACCATTTCAACAATTCACGATTCCTCTCCTTAGCCAAACAAAATGAACTAAGGTGTCCTTAGAGGATCAATTGTGACATGGTTTCATAATCACTAAGATAATCATAAAACAATATACTCAAGTACTCTCCCATCTCTTCAGATTAGAGAAACTTTTACCTTTCTGCTTTATTTGATTCTTCTTACTCATTATGTCTATCGTTGAAACTTCTCCAATGATCCAGAACTATACTTAAACTTGTAAGTATAACCATATTTACTAAACTTTAGTAAATCATAATGAATAATCTTACCAACTCTATGGTGGACTTGATCAGCGCACACCCAAGTGTATCCGATCCTTTTCTCCTTCACTTGATTCACATATACATGTGAACAAGGAATTAGACTTAATTTCCCAAATATATAAAAATTCTCATGATCATACAATACAAGTTGCATGATTCCAAGTTTCTATCCAACTGAAACTTGGGTGATGAGAATCTTTCCTTATTTGGTAAATTATGACACTTCCACTAATGAAAGAATCAAATCCATTTACACATATTGCTTATCAATGGAAACATATAATCAACAATTTTTCACAAATGCCATTGTAAGGATACTTAAAATAAATAAAATGAAAACCATTTTTCTTTTTATTTTAAAACTTTGCGGAAAAATTTATCCTTACAATCCATATGGAAAACTTTTTGTTATCTATTCCTAAGCAATATATCATAACTCTTAAGTAACGACTCAAAATTCTGATCACCGAACCATGCGATCGAAATCCATCTTCGCGATTAGAATCAGTATATACTTCCTTTAAGTTTCTTCACCTTTTTCTTTGATTCTTAAAACATCAACATGTGACCTTGTCACATTATGCAATAAGAATCTCAGAATAGAAACTTAATAGAGTTAGACAATGGACTTTACCTGAAGTAGAGTCAAACCTATTGACTTTACCATCCTTAAGATGTTTCAGGTAAATTTAGCAGCTTCGCAACCAATCTCTTTCCTTTGGCAACAGAATCATATGGACTCTTTGGAAATGGTACATAGGACTATCACAGACTTAACCTTTCTCTTTACCATTTGGTCAACCGAGTTGACTATGGCTGATCCCTTTCCATTGGGAAGAGAAAATTTTTCCTGGACTTCCAATGTCACCATTTTCAATGTCCAAATAGGTTTGGAAAGTAGATCTTCCAATCCAATTTGCTTTACTAATGATCCAAATCACTGCTGATTTAGCATCATCAAGCAAATAGGTAAGATCATTAAAGGTCTTGTCGCGACCTGTCATCAGGGAGTGACTGAAGAACCAAGTCAGCAGCCAGCTACCTCGAGACTTTGACACCCGACTCTCCCGACTTGTCAATATGTGGCTTAATCCCCAAGATCTAAGCACATATAGACTTTGCTTGCCATTAGGGATTGAGTGACTTAGAACTTATCAAGTGTTAAAACTTGTGTGATAGGGAGATTTATTGGAGGAGGTGGATGAAGTGAAGTATGATTTCTAGTCCCACAAATGCCCAACAAAAGGGATTGATCTTTCACCTTCATTGCCATTTGGGATATCATCTTCATTAGGAAGCTTGTTCCTAAAGATTTGGGAAGACCATAGCTGTCTAAACTAGACATCTATAATGGGAGAAATTCAAGTTAGTTGATTTAAAGTCCTTAATATAACACCCAATATGAAATATTAAGGCTAGGACCCAACTGTTGGATTAGTGTCTAAGCCCGTAACCATATTTGGTAAGTACTTGACCCGGTTGTGCATGGTCCTTTTGGGTTGCCTTCACCAAAGCAACTTGACTGGAGAAATTAAATAGAGAGAGAGGTTATTGTGATTTATTAATATGTTATAAGAATAATATGTTAAAGGAAAAAAATCATATTTGTTTAATTAATATTGGTCAATAATTAATTAGGAGTTAATTTTGTGATCAAGTGTAATTAATTAAACTAGAGGGGCTGAATTGTAATTATAAGATAGTTGCAAGATAGGGCAATATTTATCCTTGTTAAAGGATGGACGAATTCAAGGATAAGGATATCCTTAAAATCGTCCAAGGATAAGAGGATAAGGGTTTTTTTAAGGCTTATCTTGTGGTTGCTTGGTGGGCAAGCAACTGGATAAGGATAAGGACTGAAACCCTAATCTAAACCCTATATAAAGACCCGTAGGCCTTTAGAATTCGTGTAGATGCTCCTAAGAGGTCCCAAGGACGAATTTCATCTCCTCCCTCCTCTATCTTCAGCCTCTCCAATTGCTTGTGGTGTTTGTGAGCCATTAGAGGCACTACACTTGTGGTGCTTGCTTTCAAGACTTGGGATTTGAAGATTTAAGTTGTTATTGCAATATAACAACAAGAGGTATGGAATCCAATCTTGTATGTTAATTTCGAAAATAGCAATGCACATTAGGGTTTTATTCTTGTGTTCATAATGTTGTGTATCTAATAGTGAAAACATATATCCAAATTAGGGTTGCATGCACACTTAGGATTGTTTGTATAGAACCCATCAGTGGTATCAAAGTCATTGGTTAATTTGTTTTTAGTTAGTTTTATTCAATTGTATGAACTTGAAAAATTAGGGTTTATAGCCAATAAAACCTAGGAGGCCATAGAATTCGAGATTAGGGTTTCCTAACCCTAATTTTCGAAAATCTTGAAAGGGTTTTTGAATCCTTCCTTTCAATCCAAGATTTCGAAATCTAGGGGTTGCAAACCCTTAGATTTCGAGATTTGCCTCCTTCCCCATGATAAGATCCTAAATTTTAGGGATTTGGATAATCCCATATCTTGTAATTATCCTTTAATAGTTAAATATGGTAATTAAAGATCATGAACTATCCCATCCTTATTTTCGAAATTTATAGATTTAAGGGATTAGGATAACTTAAATGTTTAAATGGTAATTATCTTTTAGATTTAGATAATACCTTATGATTTGATAATTTAAATTAATAGTTTAATTTATGATAATTATTAAATCAAGAGTTTTAATAATTAAAATTCTAATTTAAGTGACATTAAATTTTGAAAATTTTAATTGAAGATTAACACCCTAGTATTTTTAAGATGTTTAAAATACACCCTATACTATTATATTATTACAAGCTTAATATATATATATATATATATATATATATATATATATATATATATATATGTATAATTAAAATGCTAGTCTTACCGTTAGTAGGCCTCATTCACGAAGCCGGTCTATAAGGTGGGTATAAGGTTGCGGCCTATAAAATGGCGCTTAATGGGTGTACACTCACACCCACCGCTTGCTTGATCGGTGGAGGGTCGTTAGCCGAACGGGTAGGATAGGGCAACCTCATTCTCTCATTAAAAGTATAATAAGAAATACAAAGAAACTACATGTTTTCTAAAATTTCCCAATCATAGTTACTTTAGGAAAAGTGAATTTCATGCAATCCCATGAAATTACACTTTGCACCTTGCTAAGAAGTTAGTGGAGCGTGCGTGGTTTACCAACACAATAATTGGTTCTAAGCGAAGGTGCCAAAGGGTGATTCGTTGTTTATCATAGTTCGATGGAGCGTGTGTGGTTTACCGGCACATCGAATAGGTGATCGTTACAACGAAGGCACCATGTGAATTTGCATGGTAATTCACACCCACTTTGTGATCCTCGATATCCCAGTCACAAACGAGAGGGGCATATCGAAATTTAAACATGCCAATGAAAAGTTTCAATGAATCTCATCTGAACCTAGGAATTCTCAATACATTTAGAACTTAGAGTTAGGTTTTTCATGATGGAGAATTAGTGAATCGTCATTCACTTACCTTCAAATTATTTGCATTTAGATTACGGCATCCCTTTTCTAAAATGTAAATATTGTTGTTGGATCCTAGCCCATATTTTTTCTTATTAGGTGATAATTAGGGATTCATATTCTAATATATCTTTGTCCTTTCTATTTGTAGATGTCGAATGCAAACAACGTTGTTGCTAGTTCTTTCACGTTGATGAGCCTTTGCCAAAAGGTCATCTTCGATGGAACGAAATTTAGCGAATGGATAAGATACATTCGCACGATCGCTCGCTACGCGGACAAGGAGTATGTCCTTGATGAAAAGCTCGAGAAGATCAATCCAGAAATCGCTACTCCGGATGAAATGAGTGCTTTTGAGACTCATGAACGTGATGCAACGAAGGTTCACTGCATCATGATAGCCACAATGAAATCTGAATTCCAAAAGTCCTATGAGGACATGTATCCATACGAGATGCATCAAGACTTATTGGAGAGATACCACCAAAACGCGAGACAAGAGCGTTATGAGATTTTCACTAACATGATTTCCGTTAAGATGGGTCATGGAGAGTCTCTTACCATGCACCTGCAAAAGATGCAAAGGTATGTCGACCGCCTTCGCAAGTTAAATGTTGACTTTGTGGAAGACTTGGCGATCGACATGGTGCTCCACTCTTTGCCTCCGATGTACAATCAATTTAGGATGACCTACCACATGAACAAAGAAGAGGTCACCCTAAGCAAACTCCATGGTCTCTTGAGGGTCGCTGAGAGCAACTTCAAAGACAAGTCTGTTGCACCAACTCCCAATCCACCTGCTGCTCCTGTCTTGGCTATTGGTCAAGGAAAGGGAAAGAAGAGGAAGGCTTCTTCTAAGAACTATTGCAAGGTTAAAGCCCGAGATGGTGTCTCTTCTAGTGGGACCAAAGTTGATCCCGCTTAGCCCTGCCCTAACCCTAAGGAGGCAAAGTGCCACCACTGCCACAAGATAGGACATTGGAAGAGAAGCTGCCCAGAGTATCTGCAAGCCATCAAAGAAGGAAAGATCAAGCCAACTTTCGCAGGTATATACACAATTAAATCTAACGATTCTAGTCATGCTATTTCTTGGGTTCTTGATACCGGTTGTGGTTACCACATTTGTTCTAATGTGCAGGGACTAAGAAGAAGTAGGGATGTGGAGCAAGGAAGGATCAATCTAATCATGGGGGACAGAAGATTGTCACCTGTGACCAAGATTGGAGTGTATTCTTTAGTGCTTAAGAATAATTTATGTTTAGATTTGAGTAATTGTTGCTATTCGCCAGAAATGGCTAGAAACATCATTTCATTTCATGGTTTATATAGACAAGGTTTTAGATTTTCTTTTAATAATGAGAATGGTTCTATTTTAGCTTATCTAAATGGTGTCTTTTACTTTGAAGCTATACCATGTAATGGAATTTATGAAACTATTATGATTGTTGATAACTTAGGAAATGATGTTTTGAATATAGATTCTTCCAATAGTTTGGATAAAGCATCCTTGTGGCATAGTCGTCTTGGACATGTTAACAAGAAACGCATAGCCCAACTCCAAAAGGATGGAGTGTTGGAGTCAATCGACCTTAGGGAGGATGACACGTGCGAGTCTTGATTGCTTGGAAAGATGACTAAGTCACCCTTCGCTGGTACGTGCGAAAGGGGTGAAGGTTTATTGGACCTAATAAATACCGATGTATGTGGACCGTTTTGATCAACCACGAAGGATAGGAACCGCTTCTACGTGACTTTTACCGATGACTATAGTAGATATGGGTATATCTATTTAATCAAGCAAAAGTCAGAAACTTTTGAAAAGCTCAAAGAGTTTAAGAAGGAAGTGGAGAATCAACTGGGCAGGAAGATCAAGATGCTTCGATCCGATCGAGGAGGAGAGTACCTAAGTCTTGAATTCCACGATTATCTCATGGTGTGTGGAATAGTTTCACAATTGACGCCTCCTAGGACACCGCAGTTGAATGGTGTGGCAGAAAGGCGTAATCGAACCTTATTGGATATGGTTCGCTCTATGATGAGTCGTGCTTCACTACCAATCTCTTTTTGGGGGTATGCCTTAGAGACTGCCGCCCATATCCTTAACCGAGCCCCTACTAAGAAGGTTGGCAAAACACCTCACGAGATGTGGACGGGGAAAGCTCCTTCGTTGGCACATATCAAGGTTTGGGGTTGCGAGGCTTTCGTAAGACGAGATACTCACGACAAACTTGAACCTCGAAGTGAGCGATGTATTTTCATCGGCTACCCGCAGAAATCCTTTGGATATCTCTTCTATAGACCGAAGGACAAGGTTGTCTTTGTTTCTAGGAGAGGAGTTTTCCGAGAGCGAGAACTCATAGGCCAAGAGGACAGTGGGAGGAAAATCGGCCTTGAAGAGATTCAAGAGTCGATAGATGAAGGAACCTCTACCGCTGGCACTCAACCCGAGGAGGAAACTCCAGTTGAACCAATTGACGAGTCCTTTCCTCTTAGACGTTCCAATAGAGTTAGAGTTCAACCCCAGTTTTATGGTTTTCATATTACTACCGAAGGGGACACGTATATTAGTGATGGTACACTAATAAATCTTGAATAACCCCAGTTTTATGGTTTTCAAAGCAATGCCAAATTAAGTAAGACTCAAAGTCCGAGTACCGAAGCTGAGATAGCTGAAATGAGTCGAGTTCCATATGCTTCCGAGTTCCATACGCTTCCGCAGAGCACATTGGATTGTTGTGAAGAATATCCTTAAGTACCTTCGGAGGACGAAGGAATGGTTTTTAGTCCTCGGACGGAGTGATGACTAGAAGGTACGAGGGTACAATGACGCCAACTTCCAAACCGATAAGGACAACTACCGTTCGCAATCGGGCTGGGTCTTTACCCTAAATGGAGGAGCAGTGACTTGGAAGAGTTCCAAACAGGAAACAGTAGCTAATTCAACGTGCGAATCAGAGTACATAGCAGCGAGCGAAGCGTCGAAGGAGGCAATATGGCTGAAGAACTTCATTGGTGACCTTGGAGTTGTACCCGCCATAAAGGAGCCCATGGAGATTTTCTGTGATAATGAAGGAGCGGTTGCCTTGACCAAGGAACCGAAGGATCATGGTAGATCTCGACATATCGACAGAAAATATCACTTCATCAGACATCGTGTAGAAGAAGGACAACTCGTAGTGAAGAGGATATCATCAGAAGATAACCCAGGAGATCCGCTTACGAAGGGACTGAGTAGGGTTAAGCACTTGCAGCATGCTAGGAGTATTGGGCTGAAGGATGGTATTAGCATAGATTAGATAGTTTTAGAAACGTGTAATAGATAAATGTAATTGACATTTGATGATTAAATAAAGTAGTTTTATTTATAAGTAAAGCTACTGTCATATGTTAATTGTTTAACTATTGTTTCAATTTTTGGATGTTTTGACTTCCAGAATAATTGAGTTTATGAGGAATAATCGAATTATTCAAATTGCCCATAATTGTTCATGTGTTGGAAGTAGATATGAATGAAGATTGTCATGAATTGGTGTGTAGATTGTCTAAATGGTATTAGACATAGCAAAGGGTTGCTGCAACGTTCATGAGTGCTTATGAACTGGTTTTGAGCATTGGAATAAACCCGCGCTTGCTGGAATCACCGTATGGAATATAATATATAAGAGGTGATCGCAAGACGATAATGTCATATAGTCTTAAAACCTAGATATATGGTTTATTATTTGCTAATTGATTGTACATTGATAATGCGAAAACGCATTGGTAACTCAATGTTATAAAACGCATTGTTGTGTATAGTTGATTATTGAATAAGTAAATGCATATAAGTCGAAGTTTATCTGTAAATTTTATCCTAAGAGGGTAGAAGAGATATCTCGGCCGCTCGATGATTTGATTGGACTTATGTGCCGGTCCCGGTCAGAATTAAATTGATGTGTTCAATTAAGTTCTATGTGAAATAAATCAGAGATCGAGAAACCTAAATGCTTGACTAATCATTCCATAGAATTGTCAGCATGATATTTAACAGAGGACTGTATGATCCCTTATCTAGAGGACAGGTTACTGATAAGATCAGAGTTTGATAGCGTCTTTGAGAGCTACGATTGCTAATCGGGTTGCACGTTATATTTGTGGTTACTAGACTTATCCAAGTGGGAAACTGTTGGATTAGTGTCTAATCCCGTAACCATATTTGGTAAGTGCTTGACCCGGTTGTGCATGGTCCTTTTGGGTTGCCTTCACCAAAGCAATTTGACTGGAGAAATTAAATAGAGAGAGAGGTTATTGTGACTTATTAATATGTTATAAGAATAATATATTAAAGGAAAAAATCATATATGTTTAATTAATATTGGTCAATAATTAATTAGGAATTAATTTGGTGATCAAGTGTAATTAATTAAACTAGAGGGGCTGAATTGTAATTATAAGATAGTTGCAAGATAGGGCAATATTTATCCTTGTTAAAGGATGGACGAATTCAAGGATAAGGATATCCTTAAAATCGTCCAAGGATAAGAGGATAAGGGTTTTTTTAAGGCTTATCTTGTGGTTGCTTGGTGGGCAAGCAACTGGATAAGGATAAGGATTGAAACCCTGATCTAAACCCTGTATAAAGACCCGTAGGCCTTTAGAATTCGTGTAGATGCTCCTAAGAGGTCCCAAGGACGAATTCCATCTCCTCCCTCCTCTAGCTTAAGCCTCTCCAATTGCTTGTGGTGTTTGTGAGCCATTAGAGGCACTACACTTGTGGTGCTTGCTTTCAAGACTTGGGATTTGAAGATTTAAGTTGTTATTGCAATATAACAACAAGAGGTATGTAATCCAATCTTGTATGTTAATTTCGAAAATAGCAATGCACATTAGGGTTTTATTCTTGTGTTCATAATGTTGTGTATCTAATAGTGAAAACATAGATCCAAATTAGGATTGCATGCACACTTAGGATTGTTTGTATAAAACCCATCACCAACAACCTATTTATAACTGGAAGAGGGAGGCTGTAATCCAAATTATAAAATAGTTGAATGTAGGTAAATGACGATTTACCAATTTCCACCATGAAAACGAAATATTTTATTATTAGGTTTTATTAGTTTTGAAACTCCTAGATCTTTTGAGATACATTGAACTTTTCAATGGCATGTTTAAATAACCATACAAATTGACTTGGTACCCTTAACAATATTACCTAATCGATGTGCCTGTTAACCACACACGCTCCACCGATCTATAATAAAGTCAAGTTACCCTTTGCCACTCTTACTAGTCCATGTTAGTGTGCCGGTTAACCACACACGCTCCACTAACGACTTGGTAAGGTACAAAGTGTAATTTTATGGGCTAGCATCTTTTCAAATTTTCCTAAATAACTAAGATTGGGAATTTATAAGTGTTTGGTTACTTAGTATTTTTCATTATACTTTTAATGAAAGGAGAATTATAGTCCATTCCTACCCGTTCGGCTAACGACCCTTATACCCCCCTTATAGACCGACTTCGTGAATGAGGCCTACTAACGGTAAGATTGACTTCCTCTTATACATATCTATATAATTAAAATTATAATAATAGTATAAGGGTTGAATTTTAAACTTTTTTAAAATTTCAATGTTTAATTTGGAATTAAAGTATACATGAGGAGTAACTTTTCAAATTCCAAAACTTGAGGGCAAGTTTTGAAACTATTTCAAGACTCTCTAAATCATAACTTGTGAGTTTAAGGGTTCATTAAAATGAAGACTCTTCATTTTAATGTAACCCCTTATTCTTTAAAAACACTTTAAAGAAGTGTCTTTTCAACATCCATAACTTGAGGACAAGTTATGGAGTCATTAAACTATTTAATGGAAAAAAAACTCTTACATTTTATGTAACCTACAAAACTTTAATGAGTTTTTAAGATTCATAAATATGACTTTTCCCATAACTTGAAGACAAGTTACCAAAACATATTTTATGAACTTCTTTTAGACTAATATGGATTGAAAACAACTAAAACATAATATTTTCATTATCAATCTAAAATAACTCATAAATCAAGGAAACATAAAATTCTTGAAAATTCATAACTTGAGGACAAGTTATGAACTCCATACAATTTTCAACAAGATCATGAATTATATCAACAAACAATTTGCACACAATTCCTATGATCTAGCAAAACTCATAAGCATGATCATTCATATTAAACAATTTTCAAGAATAACATGAACACATATAAACTTGAAACTTTTATTATAGCATTGAAATTGGTTTAACATAATCATTACCACATTCAAAACAAGTTTTATAAGCCCAAAACAGTCAAAGGAAATGATTCTAGACTAATTCCAGCACCAAAACTCGAAAATATGTTGTCTGGGGGTCCAACTTGTCGAGTGCTTGAACAAACTCGGCGAGTTGGATGCATTTTGCCTTGGACTCGTCGAGTCCCTTCATGGACTCAGCGAGTCTGCTGGGCAGACAGCACCAAAAGTCGATTTTTAAGCAGTTTAAGCAAGTACAACAAGAAAACAAGCCTAGGCTCTGATACCACTGTTGGGTTTTGAGCAATCTAACACTCCTAAGTGTACATGCAACCCTAAATACCTTGAATCTATGTTTTCTCTATTATACATGCAAATATCAACTTTCCAAGGTATTGTTCTATTCTAGCATACAAAATTTTGAATAACACAAGTTAGAATAACATACCTTTTGTTGGTGCTTGTCTTCATGAAGCTTGAGTGCCTAGTGCCCCAAGTGTGATACCTCAAATGGTTCACACAACACCATAAGCACTTGGAATAACTTAGAGATAAATTAGAACACTTCAAGAATCGGCTTGCCCTCCATGCATATCTAGTGGCCGATTTCTCACATCAATAAGATGCTTATATAGTTATTACAATTAGGGTAAACCCTAATTGTCATGGCTTTCCATTTCCTTGGATCCATGGGTTCAAATACACCATGGAGCATCCATGGAGCATCCAATGGGTTTGAGCCCAACTTGATAATCCATGGAGCATTAGCCCACTATATAAGTATGGATCATTTACACAATCAACCCATATATTTAATTAGTCTTCTTTTGATCACATAAGTAATTCTAAATCAATTATTGATCAATACTAATTAAACAATCTTATTAATATACTAGAACTTATAATATGTTAACAAACCTTAAGTGTTATTTCTCTCATTTTAGTCTATCCAAACCATGCCGGGTCGGGTCAAGTCTTACCAATTATAGTTATGGACTTAGACATTAATCCAACACCAGGGAAGGCCAATGTCGTGGCCGATGCGCTTCGCCGAAAGGCAACGCCGGTCAGGGGTATCTGTCTAAGGATGACAATGATGATTCCGCTTCTGGAGCGGATCCGCGAGGCTCAGCAGGAGGCTATGAAGGAGGAACATCAGAAGAGTGAGCGGATTGTGGGGCAGGTTTCCTCTTTCGACTATGATAGCCGAGGGTTATTGAGTCTTCACCATAGGGTGTAGGTCCCTTATCATGGAGGAGTGCGCTAGGTCCTGATGGAGGAGGCACATAAATCCCGATTCTCCATTCATCCCTGGGCGACGAAGATGTATAGGGACCTTCGTCTGGACTATTGATGGCCCTGCATGAAGCGGTATGTGGCATGGTACGTGGAGCGATGCTTGACCTGTAGGAAGGTCAAGGCCAAGCTTCAGAGACCTCATGGAAAGATGCAGCTGTTGGATATCCCGCTGTGGAAATGGGGGGATATTACGATGGATTTTATCACGAAGCTTCCTAGGACCGCGCGGGGGATGGATTCGATATGGGTCATTGTGGATCGATTGACCAAGAGCGCCCACTTTCTTCCGATTCAGGAGACCATATCGGCCGAGAAATTGGCCGATATCTATATCAGGGAGGTGGTGGTGCGGCACAGAGTGCCAATTTCAGAGATTTAGGACAGAGACGTGCAGTTTACTTCCAGATTTTGGAAGAGGTTTCATGACGAGCTGGGTACTCGTCTGCATTTTAGCACCGCTTTTCACCCGCAGACGGATGGCCAGAGCGAGCGGACCATACAGACTCTGGAGGATATGCTGCGGGCATGCGTTTTAGATTTCGGAGGTAGTTGGCGGAGTTCTTATATAATAACAACTATCATACGAGTATCGACCGTCCTCCCTTCGAGATGTTGTATGGGAGGAGGTACAGGAACCAGATATGTTGGGGCAAGGTTGGCCAGAGAGTCATGGGGAGCACCGAAGTAGTGTTCAAGACGACAGAGAAGATTCAGCAGGTCCAGAGCAGGCTTCAGACTGCTCAAAGTCGGCAGAAAAGTTACGCCGATAAGCGTCGATCAGATGGAATTCCAGGTCGGGGATATGGTTCTCCTAAAAGTGTCACCATGGAAGGGAGTTATCCGATTCAGGAAGTGGGGCAAGTTGGGCACAAGGTATATCGGTCCGTTTAGGGTTGTAGCTCGGGTGGGCAAGGTCGCGTACCAGCTGGATCTGCTAACCGAACTCAGTCAGATCCACAACACCTTCCACGTCTCTCAGCTGCGGAAGTGCCTAGTGGACGATACGGCGGTGGTACCCTTGGAGGACATTCAGGTTGATGGAAGCCTGAATTACATCGACCGGCCTGTGGCGATCCTTGACCGGAAGTCAAAGGATCTGAGGAACAAGAGAGTAGAACTCGTGAAGGTGCAGTGGCAGCACCAGAAGGGGTCGGAGTGGACTTGGGATCCGGTGAGTGAGACGATGGAGCACTACCCCGAGCTGTTTCGGGATCGAGCGACAGAATTCAAGGACGAAGTCTAGAATAAGTGGGGGAGATTTGTAGCACCTGGTTCTTGGTATGTATTCTGTTATTAAATCTTCATTTATTGTTGCATTTTTTTGTCTTGGACTCGGCGAGTCGAAGGACTGACTCGCCGAGTAGAAGCGGGATGAGGCGCGGGGTTTAAGTTGCGGACTCCGCGAGTCGAGTCCCGGACTCGGCGAGTAGCCGCTGTTTGGGAAAAAACCCTAATCCAGGGGTTTGCAGCCTATTTAAGAAACCTTATGCATCCTCCTTTTCCCCTTTATGCTCCCAAACACTCCTCATAGCAACCCTAGTTGTTTTTGTGAAGATCTAAGGCTTTTTGAGTGATTCTTGTGAGTTTTGGTCTCAAGGAAGAAGGAAGAGCATAGAACGATCAAGAGGGGACTGAAGGATTCGAGTTTGGTTCATCATTTGCAGTCTTTGGAAGGTATAAAGTCTGAACCTTGCTCATTCTTTTGTTAGATCCCTCTTTGGGGTGATTTAGGGCTTTTATAAGCCATTTTTGGTGGCCAACCATGCTTGCAAACATGGTTGGGGGTTTGGGCTTCTGTAACATTTCATTTTATGTGACAACCCGAAATTTCTATTCTGTACAAAATATATCAATTCAATAGAAGTCAAAATAGTCGTAGTAAATTTTCAGACTTTTTATTATACGTTTGAGTATTTCTGGATTTACACTTAAAGAGATATCAGGAGAGAGGATGCACTAGGGTTTTGTGCAACTCTGTTATTTCAAAACTCTATGATATTAGAGCTCATGGCTTGAATAAAATATTTTCTGCCAAAAACCCCAGGGGTATATATATGGTCTTAGCGATATTTATTCATTTGTTACATTTCCAACTAGAGAAAAGCCAAATTCTCTCTCACGGATCTTCAAACTTTTGTCCCAAAACGTGAGTACTTCTATCTAGATGAATTATAGACCTTAATATGTTTCTAATAACCTAGAAATCGAATTAAAATAGCAAGATTAAAGAGTTTATGGCCCAAGAACATCTTGGACCGTAAACCCTTCTTTAAGGGCCAAATGAGTGCCTAGGTCCCTTCCTTTTGCAATGAAACTATGCTAGACCCGTATCCTAATATATGTAGGACTAGTAACCACCCAAGAACACCAAGAGTAAGGTGTTCAGGGCCCAAGAATTTCTTGGACCGTGAACTCCAAACAAAAGGGCCAAAAGGTGCTTTAAACCCTCCGTAAGCCTTGGATACTAGCCTAGATTCACTCCTAGTTAAATTAGGGACTTGAAATCACCAAAAACCCATACCCATGAGAGATTACGACTATAATCTCTAAGGGAATTGGTCCCAGGGCCGTGAACTCCTCAAATGAATTGAAATTTTCCCTAATCTCTTCCACGGACTAAGCCATCAAGTAGCAATGCTAGGGATTAGGAGCTTACAGCCGTAAACTCAAGAGTTTACGACCGTAAACTCCTTGTGTGTTGATTCCTTGAGAGTAAACTCAAGAATGGAGTCCTTGGAACCCTAAACCTACTAGCCTTGTCCTACAACAACTTAGATGAAATCCTTAGGGCTTATACCACTTATATAAAGTGTTTATCATGTTATAGGATGTCTTAACATTCACAATTAGTAGTTTAAGACTAATTGGATGCATATATGTGTGCTTATATGTTAACTAGGATCTTTGGGTGTGTACAAGTTTTCAGTTGACACTTAGCAATCCTACACCGTTCAGTTCATTCAAACGACCATCTATAGGTGATTTCATAACCCTTAATCAATGGCTTAAATGTTTTTAAAGGCTTTAATTGGGGGGGGGGGGGAATACAAGTTGAATACTTATAGTTATTACATCAATCACATGTGATTAATCACTACAAAACCGGTGATTTTCTTACTGTTCAAACTGTTTATCATACTGTTTTCCTTCAAACTGTTTTACAAATTCTTATACCTATCAAATACGTTTAATTAAGCTCTTTTATACTTATTATCAAATGCATGTCTATGTATGTATAGTTATATAAGCAATGTTTTAAAGTCTTAGGAAGGCTATCCCACTCTATTTCCTTTTCCCCGTTGGGATGTGGTCTGGTGAGGTACCGGGTGTCCGTTCGAAGGTCGTTTAAATATTAGTTATTTATTATGTATACATA
Organism: Lactuca serriola; assembly: GCF_051521515.1. Lineage (NCBI taxonomy): Eukaryota > Viridiplantae > Streptophyta > Magnoliopsida > Asterales > Asteraceae > Lactuca > Lactuca serriola. The sequence continues at coordinate 312,377,323 of NC_136410.1, read as the reverse complement.
TATAGTCGTAAAGGTTCTTTCAGTCAATTCAATACTCTTGGGTAGCAAGGGTATACTTCCCTGTTCATACATACAATTTATATTACTAGTAAACTATAATAGGCCTAGTTTAGGGTTTTAATAATACATAGTGATTAGAAACAAACATAATACATAGTGATGAGAAACAAACATAATCCATAGTGATGAGAAAAAAACATAATACATAGTGATGAGAAACAAACACAATACATAGTGATGAGAAACAAACATACAGGCTAGACAGAGGAAGAACACACAATACAGCTAGCACATACATTACATATACATTACATATACATTACATATACATTACATTCAGTTATGTGAGCCATTAAACTGGTCATGGAACTACCTTCCATGACCGTTTTTGTATCCAGAATTTCCTTAATTGGGGAGCGTATGAGTTTGCGTATAGATCTATACTAGATTGACTATACTACACCTTGTTGCTCGCTACAGTGGGACTTGCAAGCCTACGGCTGCCAAATGTCATTTCTTAAAGCGTCTTACATCGTCGTTTTATTGTTGAGTCGGTAGCAGGGTATAGGCCGACCACATGGTACTGTAAATAACAATTGGTTTAAGGTAGTTAGTAAATCAGTAGTTACTTAATACAACACTACAGTACTATAATATTTATCCCATTACATTCACTTCGTGAACATTCACACGATGCACGGTAATGTAAAAACTATAATTTTGGTTAATGGTAGTCGGATTTGGGAAATTACACACTCTTAGAAGAGACACACATAGTTACTAGATGCCTTCGTAGAAGGCTACTCTTAGTAGGAAACATAGGGTTTTCTAGGATAGTTCAAACAAATACAAACTTTACAAAACATATACATTACATCTTACAAATGCTTTTATACAAACTAAGACACTAATATACTTATGATCTCACCAGCTTTAAAGCTGATACTCGCTTTCAAAATAACTTGTATTCTCAGGTCACCAGTAGACAGGTACCGGAGCCAGGTTTTTGAGAAGATGGAGCTTGTTCAAGACTCCTCTTTTATTTTGATGTACTTTTTGGTGTCTATTTAACTTAACGGAACACACTTGTATGAAATTATATTATTAATGCAATGGATGATGTTGTCGCTTGTTTACTACTTTGCATTGTTGTGATATTTTACATGACGTCCTCCACCCGCGAACGATTCTGTCGTTCAGGTTTTGGGGTGTGATATTCTATGAGCCACGAGTCAGATCTAGGTTGCTTTTTGCACCAAGGAAGGACCCATGCAACAAAAGAGCCATTTTAGAGCCTTTTAAGATCTAATGTCCCATGGATGCACGTAAAGTTTGTAACTTTACGTGCTAGATCGAGTTTAGGGGCCTGGATCTATCATTTGGTTAAGTGTTGTACATCAGAAATCGACGTTCTTAGTAAGGAATGTGATAGACTCAGCGAGTCCAAGGGTTTTGGTCCCATATCAGTGAGGGCCATAAGGACCAGTTGAGTGTGGAAGGGTTTTAGGAGTCCTGGGGAGTGACGCAGCGTTCTGGACTAAGCAAAGTCTTCTGGACTACGTAAGGTGTTTACGGCCCAAGAAGTTCTTGGACCGTGAACTCCAAACAAAAGGGCCAAAAGGTGCTTTAAACCCTCCATAAAACCTTGGACACTAGCCTAGATTCACTCCTAGTTAAATTAGGGACATGAAATCACCAAAAACCCATACCCATGAGAGATTACGGTCGTAATCTCTAAGGGAATTGGTCCCAGGGCCGTGAACTCCTCAAAGGAGTTAAAAGGTGCCCTAATCTCTTCCATGGATTAAGCCATCAAGTAGCAATGCTTCTAAAGGACATATAAGACTTCAAAGCACCAAATAAGCTAGTGATTAGGAGCTTACGGCCGTAAACTCCTTGTGTGTTGATTCTTGGAGAGTAAACTCAAGAATGGGGTCCTTGGAACCCTAAACCCACTAGCCTTGTCCTACAACAACATAGATGAATTCCTTAGGGCTTATAACACTTATATAAAGTGTTTATCATGTTCTAGGATGTCATAACATTTTCAATTAGTAGTTTAAGACTAATTGGATGCATATATGTGTGCTTATATGTTAACTAGGATCTTTGGGTGTGTACAAGTTTTCACTTGACACTTAGCAATCCTACACCGTTCAGTTCATTCAAAGGACCATCTACAGGTGAGTTCATACCCCTTAATCAATGGTTTAAATGTTTTTAAAGGCTTCAATGGGGGGGGGGATAAAAGTTGAATATTTATAGTTATCACATCATCACATGTGATTACTAACTACAAAACCACTGATTTTCTTACTGTTCAAACTGTTTATTAAACTGTTTTGCTTCAAACTGTTTTACAAATTCTTATACTTATCAAATACATTTACTTAAGCTCTTTTATACTTATTATCAAATGCATGTCTATGTATGTATAGTTATATAAGCAATGTTTAAAAGACTTAGGAAGGCTATCCCGCTCTATTTCCTTTTCCCCGTTGGGATGTGCTTTGGTGAGGTACCGGGTGTCCGTCCAAAGGTCGTTTAAATATTAGTTATATATCATGTGTACATATATAGTAATAAAGGTTCTTCCAGTCAACTCAATACCCTTGGCTAGCAAGGGTATACTTCCCTGTTCATACGTAGAATTCATATTACTAGTAAACTAGAATAGGTGTAGTTTTGGGTTTTAATAATACATAGTGATGACAAACAAACATAATTCATAGTGATGAGAAACAAACATAATACATAGTGATGAGAAACAAACATAATACATACTGATGAGAAACAAACATAATACATAGTGATGAGAAACAAACATAATACATAGTGATGAGAAACAAACACAATACATAGTGATGAGAAACAAACATACAGGCTAGAAAGAAGTAGAACACACAATACAACTAGCACATACATTACATATACATTACATTCAGTTATGTGACCCATTAAACGGGTCATGGAACTACCTGCCATGTCCGTTTTTGTATCCAAAATCTCGTTAATTGGGGAGCGTATGAGTTTGCGTATAGATCTATACTGGATTGACTATCCTACACCTTGTTGCTCGCTACAGTGGGTCTTGCAAGTCTACGGGCGCCAAATGTCATTTCTTATGGTGTCTTACATCGTTGTTTTACTATTGAGTCAGTAGCAGGATACAGGCCGATCACATGGTACTTTAAATAACAATTGGTTTAAGGTAGTTAGTACAACAATAGTTACTTAATACAACACTACAGTACTGTAATATTTATCCCATTACATTCACTTCGTGAACATTCACACGATGCACCATAATGTAAAAACTATAATTTTGGTTAATGATAGTCGGATTTGGGAAAATACACACTCTTACAAGAGACACACACAGTTACTAGATGCCTTTCCAGAAGGCTACCATTAGTAGGAAACATAGGGTTTTCCAGGATAGTTCAAACAAATACAAACTTTACAAAACTTATACATTACATCTTACAAACATATATCACTACTAGAAAAACAGCCTTTTACGACGCTCATTGCACGTCGTAAAAGGCTCAGAAGACGCGCAAATGCGCGTCATGGAAGGCGCTGTCATAAAGAGACACGATGCACATTTAAGACGCTCATTTACGACGCGCAATTACGACACACGTTTATGACACGCAATGCGTATCAAGGAAGGCCCTGTCATAAAGGAAGACGACACGCATTCGCGTGTCGTAACCTTACGACGCATGTGTTAATGACACGCAATGCGTATCATTACAACCCCTATCAAGAAAGACCATGTCATAAACGAAGATGACACACATTTTTGCGTATCGTAATTTTAAATGTTTAAAAAAAATATTGTTTATGGCTTTACTAATTTTCAAATTAAATTTGCATTTAATGTCTCATATAAGAAAATAAAATACCATATACAAAAAATAAAATCCATTGCATAAAATTTAATATCATACAAATAATAGATGAAAGTATACTGCTATTTCTTCTATTTATCCCTATACTATTCGATCAAATTTCAATGTGACATTAAAGTAATCTCCCAAATGTGACACAAGAGACAATTTGATTACATACAGCTTGAAAAATGTGGGCATCCGACCTCAAAATTTTCTATCTTTGCAAAAATCTTGGTACGCACTCCCCATGTGCTAATAACCTACAATTTTCCATAAATCTTACAACTTAAATAAGTATATGATAAGAAACATCTAATGGAATCACAAAAGAGAAACTTCACCTCCTTATCTTTATCAGCGAGAGTTGGCAGCTCAATACATATTTGGGATACATGCAACACTTTTTTAACATTAAATGCATGTTGTTCAACACTAAAAAAAGGACACACAAACTGTGTGATTGGTGAAACAAGTTTTCGTGGCCTTGGGGATTCATCTCCCAGGAAATTTAGGAGCAAATTCTTCATGCTTTCTGCAATGACTTATGAAGAGTTAGTTACTAAAAAATATAAAAATTAAAAGATAACTGTAATGTACTATTATGAGTTTGAGCACGCACAGACAAATTGTGTTGCTGTAATGCAACTTGTATAAACTAAAATAAAGCAAGCATCTATGTGCAGGAGAAAAAACAAATATACAACAATCAAAATTCAAAACAAAACAAATAGGAATACAACGAAAGTACCTTGGCTTGTACAAACCTGACCAGAGCATCACATTACATTAATTCTACTACCAAGTGTAACATATAGAAAGATAAACCATTTTCCATATAACTTCTTAGACCACATAAAATTTAATTAAAAAAAACACAGAAACGAAAGCCACATTGAAACATCTACTAATATAATTTTTTTTCTTTCTTTTGATATAATAATCTTAAGACCATGATAAACTTTTCACGTTAATTTTCAGGACATACATACCTGTGTAAGGTTAGAACCTGAACCCACCCACTTAAGCATTGCATGTGAGATTTGTGATAAGTCATGGTTTGTGGAGCTTGAAGCTGAATACTCATCAGGTGTCGCACTGTATGGAATGTAAGAGTTTATCTGTAGGTTTTTCTTCTTCAATGAAAACCTCAAAAGATGTTGACTTGTTTTTTCTTTTCTGTTTTCCTTCAGATAAAGCCTTGTAATCAACTTTTACTTCCCTTCCTGATTTAGACTTTCCTGATTTAGAAGATTCACCTATAGGGAACTCATTTCCTACTTTCTCTTTCTCAACTGACACTTTGTTTTTTTTGTCTCCTGTTGCGTGTAGAACCAGGTCTTCCAGGGGCATTGTTGTTATTTGTACCTGTTGTTGGCTTATCATGTTTTAATACAGGTGAATCTGCACACAGAATTTGAATCATAATCATCACAAAGGAATGGAATAGGTCATTCCATTCTATTATCATGTTTAAGTTTACCATCGCCTTTTGATGATTGTATCATTAATGACAATTCAGCTAATGTTTGTAGTGCATCCAATGCAGAAGTTTCATCTGAACAAATTAGGTGAAAGAATTAGTGATTCTATTAAACATTTAAGATTGTTTCACATGATTACATTAACAAGAATACCTCTGAATAGAAGTTTCTTGTTCTTTTTCTTTTACCCTGTGATGAGTACTCAATATTTTCATCAAATTTCCCACCCACACCAAGAGCAAATCCTTCTCCTGTGCCACTACACGCTTCCCCACCATCATTAAGGTCATTATCGTCTTTTTGCCCATAAAACTTTCTCACTTTCTTGTACCCTTCATTTTCAGCTCCTCCACTTCTCGAACTACCCTCAAATATTTCTTCATCAATCAAATTACCATGACGCTTTGTTCTCACTGTATCCAACTGTAAATGGATTTTAACATGTAAAGATTAAAGAAAGCATCTGACAAAGAAATAAAATTTTAAAAAAAAAACATACAATTTTTTGTATGCCCTTCAATGGAGTGGACTTCATGTGGTATGGGGATTGAGAAACATGTGGAGAGCTTCCTCTTTGTGAAGCTTCAGTTAGTGCCAATGCAGCACCATGTGCCACGTCATCAACCTCTCTCCTTTGACTTTTTTTGTAAGGTGAAGGATAATTTCCAATGGGGTGTAGCACTGTATGGGCTTTTGTGGCTTCAAGTGACCATAACTCATCAGGAACAAGTAAGGGAAAGTCGTTCCAAAATAAGCACCATCTATATCTATTATGCAACCAAACTCAAGGAAGACAAACACAAAAAAAAAAACAGATTCTTTTCAATGAAAAATATATTATAATCAAATGCTTTCTTTTATAGGTTTTAATAAAGGATACTGCCTTGGTATTTGGATCGAGGGTAATAGATATCTTCACATTTGGGACAATAAATTTTGACACTGCTGGATCGAGGTATGTTGGATTGGCCAACAGGAAGACAGGGTTGTCCAAAACAGTAAACTCTTGGGTACCTTCCAAAGTCGTAATTTTTGTACTTTTCCAACTATATACATACAATGTTTTAAACACTACAAATCTGAATATACATATATATATATATATATATATATATATATATATATATATATATATATTATAAAAGTTTTAAATTTATCAAACAAGAAAAAGAGAAACAAATTTGTACCATTGCAAACATTCCACGGGTGGTCAATATGTAGCGCACATGAATCAGGCCATACAGCATCTCAGCTGCTGACACAACCAGTTCATTATGTTCTTCAGTGAACATATTGCCTGCTTATTTATAAAACAAATCACCATTACTTTAACCAAACCATATATACATATATATATATATATATATATATATATATATATATATATATATAATTCCAACAAACAATCATTTATATTAGGATATACCAATACCAGTAAACAATAACAGGATACAAATTTATTTATTTCAAAATCTGAACTTTTGTGATTACAAGTTACAATTTATAACTCACGGGTAAACAGAAACAGAAAAAATTAAAGATGAGAATAAAGATTAAAAAAAAAAAAAAAAAAAAAAAAAAAAAAAAAAAAAAAAAACTAGTTTTCTGAGTTTTTCTTTGGAACATAAGTGTATTTTCCAAAGTCCAACATTAATTTCTTAAAATTCACAATTTGAACATGGGATTTTGATTTTTTATCACCTGAAACAAACATATGCTGCTGTGTCTTCACATCTATCCAACTACACACAGGCAACATCCTCAAACCTTTCTTTTTTGAAATTTGAAAATAGAAGCATCGTATCTTTGTTTTCCACATCTGTTGTAAATATTTAGAAGAACAACATAATTACTAAGCTTTTCTAGCTCCATACCGTATATTTTTTCAGCTGCAAGCTTTTGCAAGTTTTAGGTTCTTGTGGACCCTACAAGCTGTAAGCAAAGCATCCCACATGTTTACTGTTGGATTAAATGGAGCATTTTGGATCAAAGAAAAAGCTTCATCTAATAACCCTTTACGACCTAATAACTCAATCATACATGCACAATGCATAACTCTAGGTTTTACCTTGAAATCTGTTCCCATTGATTCAAATATGTCCCATCCTTGATCTGATAAACTTGAATAGCTACAAGCAGATAGAACAGCAAGAAAAGTAACATGATTTGGGATCATGTTTTCAGTAATCATTTTTTTGAATAACTCTAAAACTTCAATTCCTCTCCCCTTATTACCATATCCAATAATTAATGCGTTCCATGATATAAAGTTCTTGTGAGAAATTCTATCAAACACGTTGCGTGCATCATGGATTCTTCCCCATTTATTGTGGAAGTCAATAATTGCAGTGTTGGCAACTATGTCTAGACCAAAACCATGGAAGATGAGGCCTGTGTGTGCTTGTTTGGCGTGTTCTAATGAAGCTAATCGTGTATACACTCTTACTATCATTGAGAAAGTGAAGTGTTCCATTTTAACACCAGAATCTTGCATCTCATTGTAGAGATCTCAAGCTTCTTCACTATATCCAGAATCTTGCTGTACATATCGATTAGTGCACAGGATACGAAGATATATTGACTTACACCCATTTTTATAGCACAATCGTGTAATTGTTGTCCTGGAGAAATCAATTCCAGTCCTGCAGATGCACGCATCATGGAGGCAAAAGTAAGTGAGAAGAAGACTTACCAAAAGGTACTGTAATTTGAAGAACGACAACCTTACTTGAACAAAAAATTGGTTTACGAAAAATTGAGAACAATACTAAGTAGTTGTGGCTACCTAAAGTCGATTTCCCGATTTCTATTTCTCTTTCTCCCATTCCATTCACCTTCAATCACCCAATGGGTGTTTTAATCAAAGTTTTAAACTTTTTAATCTAAAAAAATAAGGATTAACAACGTACAACAGAATGTTTCTGAACCTGTATTGCACATCGGAGTTGTTTTGGCGCCTAAGGTTTCGCTGTGATGCTACCTTTTCTCACGTCGGAAAGTGGTGGTGATGGAAGAGATAGTAGGGCGGCGACGGATGGTAGGAATGGTGGTCACGGTCGATTGTGTAGAGGTGAGTATGAGGTAAGGTGGAATGAGATATTATAAAAAAAAAGCCCTAGATTTGGACACCATTTGTAATTGAGGATAGAGATGAGCGAAAACCTGGTGGAGGATAGAGATGAGAGAAAACCTGGTGGAGAAGGAGAGAATAGAAGGTGGTGGTGTCAAGTAGGGGTTGTTCAACTGGTAGCTTCGATTAGGGGGTGGATACGAGGGAGAAGAAGGCGGGGGTTTAAAAAATTTAGGGATTTCATTTTCCCTCTAAGGAGAAGCGCGTTTCTTAAAAAAAATATAAAACGACATTCATAGACGACGCACCTTTTAGCTAAAGTGCCCTCCGTGTTTTCTATTTTTTTTAAACGAGACAATAATTTAAGGGCACGCAATAATGCGCGCCCTAAATCCTTAAATTTTTTGAAGAGATGACACTTTTTAACGACACTCTCTTTTGCGTAACATATGTAACAATTGGTAAAAATAAGAACGATCGTACGATGCTATGTTTTGATTATTAAACAATATGAGTATTTTATCAAGAATGGTTGAAAGAATTTAACCTCTTTTATTTAAATAAGTTCTTGTGAAATATAAAACAAGTAACTAATGATAATTTCGTTATGATGTATTTCTACGAACCATCACCGGTTTGTGAAAATTAGCATATAAGATCATTTGAACGCAACAAACTTAATTTTTGTATCAACATGTATCTAGTTGATAATTAAGTTAGGTTCTATGTAAAACATGTGCTTAATAGTTGTGGAGGATCTAAATTTGAAAAATATACGAACCAAAGTGACGAAACGTGTTTAACGATATGGTTAACCGGTTAAATGTCACGAAATTATACATTGGTCAATAAATTATATATTTAAATAAATTAAAATATAAAATGAATTATTATAAGGTATAATTAGAATGTATTTAAGTGTTTTTGAATAAAAAGAATAAAACATAAACATTAAAGTTCAAATACACAAAAACTACATTGTTATTTTATACTAAGTATACATGTATGTATTTGTATATATGTATTATTATCTAGTGAATGACTAGTTATGGGTCATTACTTAAAGTGATTTCATGTAAGTTTTATGATGTCTAAATCAATTAGGATAAGAGAATTGGTGGAGATAAGTGCCAACTTAACTAATAAGTGCTTAATCACTTAAGACATTTTACTAAGAATGTTTATTAATCCCTCTTCTAATTTTCGAGATTAAGACCTTCCCTCTCCTTAACTAGAACTCCTAACTAACTAAATAACTAGTAGTTAGTTAGTTAACTAACTCTATCTCTAAGCAACCAACCAAGCAAGTAGTTAGTTAGTTAACTAACTCTATCTCTGAGCAACTAACTCACATCCCATCACAAGCTAGTCTAGGTTTTGTCCCCTTATCCTCTTCCACTCTTTCCTCCTTCATAATCACGAAATTTCATCTTCATTTTACCCTCATTTGACCAGCCAATACTCCAGGGAATTACTCTCAACCTTCATCTCATTTTCAAGCACAAAAACTTCCTTCCAAAGCCATCAAAACCATGAACTAAAGGGCTGCTGTCCCTATTGTGTTTCAGCCACCATTTCACCCATCTACACCTTCCTTTTGCATGATATTTTTTCCACCAAATACCCCTGGAAGTTACTTGTTATGATACTCAAAATTATTGATTCAAAACAGTGAGTAAACTACCCTTTTTCTTGCTCTTTTGCTGTGAAATTTCGTGACAGCAACATAGTCAAAAGAGTGGCTGTTTTGGAGCATCAAACCAACAACCAAAAGTTCATCTTCAACCTTCCATTATTCAAGTATTTACATAAGGTGAGTTCATACCCCCTACATTTTCATGTTTTATTCAAGTTTTAAGGGGGGGAATACAAGTTAGAACACTAAACATAACTTAAATTTAAATGACAACTTTCTACAGAAAAGTTGAGTCCTGTTCACGGACTGTTTTGGCCATCTTAAACTTAATATCCTTCAAAACTGTACAATATGAAAATAGTTAAAGTTTATACCTTTCTAAGGACTTCTCGCACGCGTTCATACGATTTTTCTACAATTTATGGCGATTTTTATAAAACTGCCTGTCATTTCAGAAGTGATTTCGGACCAGTCTATGAAGATGTTCATTTTCACACTAGTTTGAGACCACTAAAAATCATAATAAAAATTAGGAACAAATTAGACTCATTTTATAAACTCTCAGAGGTGACGGATTCAGTTTTTGACTTACGATGATTTTTCTATGAGTTTTCTAAAAACAGGGATAGTAAAGGGTAAAACTGTCAAAAGTGGTTTATAGATTTATTAACATCTTCTAACATTTTTGAGCAATGTTTATACATTAAGGAAGTTAAAACACAATCATTTAAATATGTTTAATTACCATTTTTACAAAAGTGATAAGTACAAAAAGGTCTTTAGTACCAAACAATTACGAAACATACCAACAATTACGTAAGAATATGCCAACAATTACGAAACATACCAAATCATCTTTTAAAAATTTATACATATATATAACCATATACATATATATGTTTTGTTTACAAACTTGTCTTCTACATCGAAAATATACATATATATGTTTTGTTTACAAACTTGTCTTCTATATCAAAAATTACACTTTTCATAACAAGTGAACATTTTACTAGGGATTACTATGCAAACGAGACACATTTTTAGAAAACTATAATAGGTATAGTTTTACGAGAGCATTACACACTTTTACATACTAGAAACACTATTTCAAGAAGTTTACTTTCATATACAAGAACAAACGAACATTTTCATACGTAAATTTGTTTTATACTAAGTTTTGTGAGACATCAACTTCACGTACGTTCGAGTACGCATTTCAAGTCCTATATTATATACCAGAATCCCTTGGAGAGGGAGCATGGTGTTTGTGTATAGATCTATACGGGCTTGACAACCCGCACCCTGACTGTTAGCTACAGTCCACCATTTGGGGTGACAGACGTCAGAACATTCCAATGCCTGAAGAACGTTGTGTATAGGCATTTCTAGTAAATAGCATGGTTATAAAAATCACATGGAGTATTGAAAACACATTGATTTACGGGGTTTTTCAGACGTATTGGAAATTTTATACTTACATACATTTTTAGAAACAAACATTGGTCTTGAGAGAATGCTACATTTATACTAGTAGAAAATATAGGATTTTCTAGAAGCAAACAAACAAGAACAAAACATTTCATTTCATACAAAAATTGTCATTTAATACTTATGAAACTCACCAGCTTAAATGCTGATCTACTCTTTCAAAAATACTTGTATGTCCCAGGGATTCAGTAATTACAGGTAACAAACAGCTTTTGAAGAAGGGACGCTGCGGCGCCAGTTTAAATTCATATTTTGGCATCATATTGTAATTGGTTTTGAACATGTACCTTTTAGCAATGTAAACTTTCAATTATATATATGATGGTTGTATTGCTTTCTTTACTATGTATTCATTTGTTACATTACCACATGAAGTCATCCGCCCCCGAACGCTTCCGCCGTTCCGGTTTGGGGGTGTGACAACATAAATCTCCATGTGCCGTTGTTTGCACGTCGTAAAAGGGTCTTTTTCTTGTTGCATCTTACAAATTCTTTCATACAAACTAAGACACTAGTATACTTATGATCTCACCAGCTTTAAAGCTGATACTCGCTTTCAAAATAACTTGTATTCTCAGGTCACCAGTAGACAGGTATCGGAGCCAGGTTTTTGAGAAGATGGAGCTTGTTCAAGACTCCTCTTTTATTTTGATGTACTTTTTGGTGTCTATTTAACTTAACGGAACACACTTGTATGAAATTATATTTTTAATACAATGGATGATGTTGTTGCTTGTTTTCTACTTTGCATTGTTGTGATATTATACATGACGTCCTCGACCCCCAAACGATTCTGCCGTTCAGGTTTTGGGGTGTGACAGATTGGTATCAGGGCATTGTTTATAGTGAATTGAGTGTATCAACCCATAAAAGATATACAAACTATAAACACAAGCGGGATTAAAATACTCTGATTAAGAGTTTATACTTTAAATAGTAAAATATTTAACCAAGTATACATACCTGCATCCATACTAAAATCAATGTCACTAACACAGTACAAAAGTATTACGATTGTTGGAAAACACAAGTAGACTTAGAGACATATGGTCAACCCTGGGAAGATGTAGCCTGATCAACTACATTATCCGAGGAGTGACTAGCATGTGCCTAAGAATGGTTGTGAGGTTGCAACAAATATAAAAACTTACCAACACTACCACAATAAGAACAGTAGAACATAACATTAAACTTAAAATACTATAGGATTATTCTGTGTTACTATGATTATTTACCTGGGAACTAAATGTTTTTATTAGTAAGCCCAAGTCAAGTATTGGTGTAACTGATAAAGATCACCTTATAATTATCTAGTTAGCTCGTCTTTTAATTATTTCCTTACCCCTTTTCTTGCATAGATATCATGGTTGGAATCCATCATCATGACGACCGATACTTTCCACCTAACGGCAATGCGGGATGGCTTGAAGCAGAGTCCAATGATGAGCATCAAATCCCTTTGGATGATCATCAAGCTGAAGGCTTCTCGGATGGATCTGACTCCGAGCCCAAAGTCAACAACCTACCTCTAGTAGGTCATGCTCCGAATAACAACCCCCGACCCGCATTTCAAGGACCCACACCTTTGTGGGCAACAAACTTGAAAACCTGGAACCATGAACAGGGTCAACCCATTCCCTACAATGGAGATAGAAGTTTCTACAACCTCACTAATGGAGGTTCTGCTGACAAAGTCCTACCCATCATGGTTCGTAGGATTTCTCGGAACACGATACTGGGTCAATCATCTATCAATCGAGTCTTGGAGATTGACGCCAAAACTGGTGTTAACACTGTCCGCATTCGCCAAATAGAGTCTGCTCGTGAAAGGGCTTTGGTTCACAATGCAGCTCTTCGGAGGGAACTCGCTGAAACGCGAGCTGAAGTCAGAGAACTTCGAGCTCAGCAAGCAAGGGCTGATAGGCACATGAGGGACATAGAACGTCTTCAGTCGGGATCAAGAACTCACTCTAGTAGTTCTCGTCGCCGATAGATTCTCATCAACTTCTCTCTTTTTGGATAACCTAGTTATGTAAAACTCTGGTTTAACTCTCTATCATTGTAAATCGTAGGCCTGCTAGGTCTTGGTCAGGTTATAATTCTGTCAAAAATTTCCCATTTTGGTTGATGTAAGGCCTATTTCTGTTGGGCGTTTTTCCCGAATTGTTACATTTGTAATTCCAGTAATATTGATAGGTACCTAATCTTATGGGAATTATTATCCAAATGTGATCATCTATTAGTTCTAGATTTCCATTCAAATCGTATCATTGGGCTATGGAGAGTTAGTCCATGAGTCATTCTCAACAATTCTTCCATTGAAATCTTATCTATGTTTCATCTTCATAAACTATAGATCAAAGATGCCGCCTCGTAGAAATCCAAGGAGAAACCTCAATAACAAAACACCACCTCCTCCACCTCCTCAACCACCTACTCCTCAGTTCGATACGACAGCCTTAAATGCTGCTGTAGCTCCAGTTGTGGCTACAGCCATGGCTCAATATCATTCATCTGGTTCCACTAGAGGTGGAACCCCTGTTCAATCTATTCAGGCTGAAGCTCCTATGCGCTCAAGAGAGTGCTCCTATAAGGACTTCAACGGGACTAGCGGAGTCATTTCCCTCTCGCAATGGTTCGAGAAAACCGAATCGATTTTCGAAATCTGCTCTTATTCCGAAGAGAGCAAGGTGAAGTACGCTGCTTTCACCTTTGAAACCAAAGACCTAACATGGTGAAATACCCATGTTAAGTCGCTATATCTCATAGTGGCTAATGCTATGGGCTGGGATACTTTGAAAGACCTCATGAATAAGGAGTACTGCCCAAGGGGCGAGATCCAAAAGCTGGAGGAAGAGCTATGGAGCCTAACCATGAAGGGCTCCAATGTAATCGCATATACCGCCAAATTCTGCGAGCTGGTGGCTCTCTGTCCCAACATGGTCCATATAGAGGGAAAGAAGATTAAGCGATACATAAGGGAGATGGTGCCACCGTATCAGGGAAATGTCTTGGCATCACACCCCATTATATTTGATAGTGCAAAGCGATTGGCACAACGGCTCATAGACCATGGGGTTCATACCTCGGCCGCAACAACGACTACCCTGGTCATCTCAGAACCTGCAAGAACCGCTGACTACAAGCGGAAGTTCGGGAATGACAAGAAGAAAGCTAAGGCTGCCAAAAAGCAGTAGGTCGTGGCAGTGCATGCTGCGATAGCACCTGCCGCTGCTGCTCCGGTAAAGCAATATTTTGGAAGTTTGCCCAAGTGCAACAAATGTGACTTCCATCACATCGGTGCATGTCGGGTAATGTAGTGTATGAACTGCAACAGGAAGGGGCACACTGCCCGTTTCTGTAAAGCTCTGGCGAAGCCAATCAACCAAGTCCCCGGTGCAGGAGTGGGACAAGCTTGCTACGGATGTGGCGAAGTAGGCCACTACAAAAGGAACTTCCCGAAGGCAGGGATTGCCGGTGGAGTGGCAAGAGTCCTGGCCATAGGCCATATGGAAGCGGTAGCCGACCCCGTAGTGGTCACTGGTACGTTCTACCTAGATAACGCTTATGCATGCATTCTATTTGATAGTGGAGCGGAGAGAAGCTTCGTGAACCAAAAGTTTGCTCATTTATTTAAGCAAAAATCATGAGAACTTAATGAACCGTTCACTGTAGAAATGGCTAATGGAAAGACAGAGAGCACTAGCAGTATATTCATAGGGTGTACCCTCACTTTAGATAGCCATTCATTTTCTATCGATCTCATGCCGGTCTCAATTAAAAGTTTCGACGTCATTATCGGCATGGATTGGATGAGTCCTCATCGTGCCGATATCATGTGTTATGAAAAAGCTGTTCGCCTGAATCTACCGTCTGGCGAAACCTTAATAGTTTATGGCGACAAACCCGGCACGAACCTTCGTATCATCTTGAGCATCCAAGCTCGGATATTCTTACGAAAGGAATGTACAACATTCCTTGCTCATGTGGTCGATGTGAGCCAAGAGACGAAGGACATTCAAAACATTCCAGTAATATGCGATTTTCCCTACATCTTTCCAGAAGAACTCCCAGGATTACCTCCACAACGTCAAGTCGAGTTCTGAATCGACTTGGTTCCAAAAGCTACCCCCGTAGCCAAGTCGCCCTATCGTCTAACACTTGCAAAGATGCAAGAATTGTCCTATCAACTTAACGAACTGCTCAACAAGGGCTTTATAAGACCAAGTTTCTCACCCTGGGGAGCTCCAGTCTTATTCGTCAAGAAGAAAGACAGATCGTTTCGTATGTGCATCGACTACAGGGAGCGCAACAAACTTATCATCAAAAATCGTTACCCGTTGCCTCGTATCGACGATTTATTCGACCAACTGCAAGGGGTGAACTTCTTTTCAAAAATCGACTAGAGATCCGGATATCACAAACTACGAGTACTAGGGGAGGATGTTCCAAAGACAGCCTTCCGAACTCGTTATGGGCACTACGAATTTTTAGTGATGTCGTTCGGATTGACAAACGCGCCCGCAGTATTCATGGACTTAATGAATAGGGTGTGTCGTAAACATCTGTGACAAGTCCTCGAAATATTATGTTCGGTGAAGCTCTACGCGAAGTTCTCGAAATGCGAATTTTGGATTCGACGAGTCGAATTTTTAGGGCATGTGGTTAGCAAAGAGGGTATACACGTGGACCCTTCCAAAATCAAGGCCATTGAGAACTGGTCAGCACTGAAGATGCCTACATAAATTCGTCAATTTCTAGGCCTCGCTGGCTATTATCGCAGGTTCATTCAGAACTTCTCCCGCATAGCGAAACCTCTTACAACACTGACCCAGAAGGGCGTGGCCTTTGACTGGGAAGAGAAGCAGGAGAGAGCATTCCAAACGCTCAAACGAGCCTTGTGCACCGCGCCAATACTATCCCTTCCCGAGGGAATAGAAGACTTCGTTATCTATTGCGATGCGTCGAATCAAGGACTCGGATGTGTTTTGATGCAGCAAGGTAAGGTCATCGCCTATGCCTCGAGACAGCTGAAGACACATGAGGTCAACTACACGACCCACGATCTTGAACTAAGAGCAGTTGTGTTTGCTCTGAAGATCTGGAGACATTACTTGTACGGAACGAAGATCACTATCTTTACAGACCACGAGAGCTTACAACACATCTTCGACCAAAAATAGCTCAACATGAGACAACGATGGTGGGTCGAACTACTCAGTGATTACGAATGCGAAATTCGTTATCATTCGAGTAAAGCCAACATAGTAGCTAACGCCCCGAGTCGGAAAGAATATTCTAGTCGTAGAGTCCAATCATTGACTATGACTATCCATTCACACTTGTCCACACAAATTAAGGCAGCTCAACTTGACGCTTTGAAGCCTGAAAATGTGGCGGGTGAATCCCTAAGAGGGATGGATAAGAACTTGGAGGTTAAGGGTGGCAGAGCTTATTATTTCATTGACCGGATCTGGACCCCGAAACTAGGAGGTTTCATAGACTTGGTCATGAACGAGGCGCACAACACTCAATATTCCGTGCACCCGGGTTTAGATAAGATGTATCTGGATCTCAAAGAGTTATACTGGTGGCCTAACATGAAAGCAGAGATTGCTACCTTCGTAGGTAAATGCCTTACTTGCGCAAAGGTCAAGGTCGAATACCAGAAACCCTCCGGTTTATTACAACAACCTGAGATACCGGAATGGAAGTGGGAGCGGATAACTATGGATTTCATAACCAAGTTGCCCAAGACGACGGGTGGACTTGATTCCATATGGGTCATCGTTGATATACTAACCAAGTCTGCACACTTCCTGCCGATCAAAGAAACAGACAAGATGGAGAAACTTACAAGAACTTACATTAGGGAGATTGTAAGACTGCACGGTGTTCCCTTATCCATTATCTCAGACAGAGATAGTAGATTCAATTCGAGATTCTGGCAGTCGTTGTAAAGTTCCTTAGGAACTAGACTGGACATGAGTACAGCCTACCATCCACAGACCGACGGGAAAAGTGAGAGAACTATCCAAACCTTGGAAGATATGTTGCGAGCCTGTGTGATAGACTTTAGGAAAGCGTGGGATACTCATTTACCCCTTGTCGAATTTTCCTACAACAACAGTTATCACACAAGCTTAAAGGCTGCTCCATTCGAGGCCCTCTATGGCCGAAAGTGCAGATCGCCTCTGTGCTGGGCTGAGGTGGTGATACCTAGTTAGCTAAAGGAGGAATTCCTGAAAGCACTCTCACAGGTCCAGAAATCATACGAGAAACGACGGAGAAGATCGTTCAGATCCGTGAACGATTGAAAGCCTCCAGAGACCGACAGAAAAGCTACGCCGATAAACGTAGGAAACCGTTGGAATTCAAGGTGGGTGACCATGTTCTACTGAAGGTCTCACCCTGGAATGGATTGATACGCTTCGAAAAGCGTGGAAATCTAAATCGAAGGTACACAGGGCCTTTCTAGATTCTCGCAAGAATCGGCTCTGTAGCTTACAAACTTAACTTACCGTGCGAACTCAGTAACATACATTCTACCTTCCACGTATCGAACTTGAAAAAGTGTATGTCCGACGAGACTCTTGTTATTCCACTCGACGAGATCGAGATCAACGAGAGCCTCAACTTCGTGGAGGAACCAGTAGAGATCATGGACCGAGAGGTCAAGCACATGAAACAAAGTCGTATCCCGATAGTGAAGGTTCGCTGGAACGCCAAGCGAGGACCAGAGTTCACTTGGGAGCATGAGGATCAGATGAAACTGAAATATCCTCGTCTTTTTACTTAGTTATTTGTAACTACTTATTTGCTTAAATTCTAATTTCGGGATGAAATTCCTTCCAAGAAGGGGATGATGTGACAACCCGAAATTCCTATTATGTACGAAATATATCAATTCAATAGAAGTCAGAACAGTCGTAGTAAATTTTCAGACTTTTTAGTATATGTTTGAGTATTTCAGGATTTACACTTAAAGAGATATCAGGAGAGAGGATGCACTAGGGTTTTGTGCAAGTCTGTTATTTCAAAACTCTATGATATTAGAGTTCATGGCTTGAATAAAATATTTTCTGCCAAAAACCCCAGGGGTATATATATGGTTCTTAGCCATATTTATTCATTTGTTACATTTCCAACTAGAGAAAACCCAAATTCTCTCTCACAGATCTTCGTAATTTCATCCTAAAACATGAGTACTTCTATCTAGATGTATTATAGTGCTTAATATGTGTCTAATAACCTAAAATCGAATCAAAACATCAAGATTAAAGAGTTTACGGTGCAAGAACATCTTGGACCGTAAACCCTTCTTTAACGCCCAAATGAGTGCCTAGGTCCCTTCCTTTTGCAATGAAACTATGCTAGACTCATATCCTAATGTACGTAGACCAAGAAGTTCTTGGACCGTGAACTCCAAACAAAAGGGCCAAAAGGTGCTTTAAACACTCCATAAGCGTTGGACACTAACCTAGATTCACTCCTAGTTAAATTAGGGACTTGAAATCACCAAAAACCCATACCCATGAGAGATTACGGTCGTAATCTCTAAGGGAATTGGTCCCAGGGCCGTGAACTCCTCAAAGGAGTTGAAAGTTGACCTAATCTCTTCCACGGACTAAGCCATCAAGTAGCAATGCTTCTAAGGGTCATATAAGACTTCAAAGCACCAAATAAGCTAGGGCTTAGGAGCTTACAGCCGTAAACTCAAGATTTTACGACCGTAAACTCCTTGTGTGTTGATTCTTGGAGAGTAAAATCAAGAGTGGGGTCCTTGGAACCCTAAACCCATTAGCCTTGTCCTACAACAACATAGATGAATTCCTTAGGGCTTATAACACTTATATAAAGTGTTTATCATGTTCTAGGATATCTTAACATTTTAAATTAGTAGTTTAAAACTAATTGGATGCATATATGTGTGCTTATATGTTAACTAGGATCTTTGGGTGTGTACAAGTTTTCACTTGACACTTAGAACTCCTACACCGTTCAGTTCATTCAAACGACCATCTACATGTGAGTTCATACCCCTTAATCAATGGTTTAAATGTTTTTAAAGGCTTTAATGGGGGGGGGAATACAAGTTGAATACTTATAGTTATTACATCAAACATATGTGATTACTAACTACAAAACCAGGGATTTTCTTATTGTTCAAACTGTTTATCAAATTGTTTTGCTTCGAACTGTTTTACAAATTCTTATACTTATCAAATACGTTTACTTAAGCTCTTTTATACATTTGATCAAATGCATGTCTATGTGTTTATAGTTATATAAGCAATGTTTAAAAGACTTAGGAAGGCTATCCCGCTCTATTTCCTTTTCCCCGTTGGGATGTGGTCTGGTGAGGTACCAGGTGTCCGTCCGAAGGTCGTTTAAATATTAGTTATATATCATGTGTACATATATAGTCATAAAGGTTCTTCCAGTCAATTAAATACCCTTGGGTAGCAAGGGTATACTTCCCTGTTCATACGTAGAATTTATATTACTAGTAAACTACAATAGGCATAGTTTAGGGTTTTAATAATACATAGTGATGAGAAACAAACATAATACATAGTGACGAGAAACAAACATAATACATAGTGATGAGAAACAAACATAATACATAGTGATGAGAAACAAACACAATACATAGTGATGAGAAACAAACATACAGGCTAGAAAGAGGAAGAACACACAATACATCAAGCACATACATTACATATACATTACATTCACTTATGTGAGCCATTAAACGGGTCATGGCACTACCTGCCATGACGGTTTTTGTATCCAGAATCTCCTTAATTGGGGAGCGTATGAGTTTGCATATAGATCTATACTGGATTGACTATCCTACACCTTGCTGCTCGCTACAGTGGGACTTTCAAGCCTACAGTTGCCAAATGTCATTTCTTACGGCGTCTTACGTCGTCGTTTTACTATTGAGTCGGTAGCAGGGTACAGGACGATCACATGGTACTGTAAATAACAATTGGTTTAAGGTAGTTAGTATAGCAGTAGTTACTTAATACAACACTACAGTACTATAATATTTATCCCATTACATTCACTTCGTGAACATTCACACGATGCACGGTAATCTAAAAACTATAACTTTGGTTAATGATAGCCGGATTTGGGAAAATACACACTCTTACAAGAGACACACACAGTTACTAGATGCCTTGGTAGAAGGCTACTTTTAGTAGGAAACATGGGGTTTTCTAGGATAGTTCAAACAAATATAAACTTTACAAAACTTATACATTACATCTTACAAACATCTTACAAATGCTTTCATACAAACTAAGACACTAATATACTTATGATCTCACCAGCTTTAAAGCTGATACTCGCTTTCAAAATAACTTGTATTCTCAGGTCACCAGTAGACAGGTACCGGAGCCAGGTTTTTTAGAAGATGGAGCTTGTTCAAGACTCCTCTTTTATTTTGATGTACTTTTTGGTGTCTAGTTAACTTAACGGAACACACTTGTATGAAATTATATTATTAATGCAATGGATGATGTTGTTGCTTGTTTACTACTTTACATTGTTGTGATATTATACACGTCATCCTCCACCCCCGAACGATTCCGCCGTTTACGTTTTGGGGTGTGACATTTTATGAGCCACAAGTCAGATCTAGGTTGCTTTTTGCACCAAGGAAGGCCCCATGCAACAAAAGAACCATTTTAGAGCCTTTTAAGCTCTAATGTCCCATGCATGCACGTAAAGTTTGTAACTTTACGTGCTAGATCGAGTTTAGGGGCCTGGATCTATCATTTGGTTAAGTGTTGTACATCAGAAATCGAAGTTCTTAGTAAGGAATATGATAGACTCGGCGAGTCCATTTCCTGGACTCGGCGAGTCCAAGGGTTTTGGTCCCATATCAGTGAGGTTCATAAGGACCAGTTAAGTGTGGAAGGGTTTTAGTAGTCCCGGGCAGTGACCCAGCATTCTGGACTAAGAAAAGTGTTATGGGAATTCATGGTACTCGGCGAGTGCATGAACGGACTCGATGACTTTCCATAACCAAAATGAAAGAAAGTCAACCTATTTCTGCAATTGCAGTCAGTCTCGCTACCTTTTTAGTTGCCATCCAAGACTATTTTCATGGAACTCGGCGAGTTGCTCACCAACTTGGCGAGTCGAGGACAGAACGTGTTCATAGGATGAAGAGTAACTCGACGAGTTGTTCATACAACTCGGCGAGTCAAGTCAGGACATGAGTATCAGCTGATGATGAACTCGACGAGTTGTTCATACAACTCAGCGAGTCGGATGTGGGTTGAGTTGTTGTTCATTTAGAAGGAAAAGTCGTCGAGTCATCGCCTAACTCGACGAGTAGAGACGGGTATGAGTTCTGATGGAAGGATAGGGACTCGGCGAGTTGATGAGTCAACTCGGCGAGTCAGGTCAACTAGAAGTTGACTTTGACTTTGACTTTGACTTGGTATGCTAGCAGTAGGGGTGGAATAGTCCTCAGTTACCGGTTGAAAGATACCGATAAAGATTACCGGTTGGAAGATACCGATGATGTTTACCGGTTGAAAGATACCGATGATGATTACCAGTTGAAAGATACCGATGGTATTGTATGGTGTGTGGTATCATGGGGGAACTCACTAAGCTTTGTGCTTACGGTGTTAGTTTTTGTTTTCAGGTACCTCTTCATCCAAGGGGAAGGAGCCGGCGGTGTAGCATGGCATCACACACACTCACATATGATTTCCGCACGGTGTTTTTTTGGGATGGTACTCTGATATGACATTTGTTTATGTTTTGGGTTTCAAACATGATACTTAATTTTGAGATGTCATGTTTATACAATATTTCCTAATGAATGTTTTATAAATTAATTAATCAAAAATGAAATTTTTGGGCTTGAATTTTGGGGATGTTACATCTCATTAGCCTCTCATTGCTATACTTTGATACGACCCTCCGGCCAATGTGTCTCAGTGGGACCCTCCAGTCCTAAAATTCAGTTGGAACCTCCGGTCCTAACTTAATAAACTAAAAATAATACACAACATAAATCACAAATACATAATGCAGGATATCACACTACTCAACATAAGCACAGAAGACCCTCCAGTCACACAATGGTTACCACTCTAGGTAAAGTATAGTGAGAAGACTCACCTCGGATGATGAACAGCTCCTCTAGATGCTGCTGCTGCACCGACCTCTAACACTAGACCAAAATCCATAAATACCCAATTAAGATCTATGTCCAAATCATCACTCTTTAGGTCTAAAGGTATTCCACTAACTAGCCAATCAATAACCTAAAACTCATTGGGCCCACCAAGTGAGAAAGCTTTGAGCTTTATACCTCCAAATGAAGCTCCTAACACAGATATGCTCAGATCTATAGCCTGGACTCCCACTCCGTCTTCTTCAAAACTCCTTCTTCACTCCAAGAACACACAAAATCACTTAAATGCTCTAAAATGGACACACACAAGCTCAAGAACGAGGATTAGGTTTTGAGAGGGTTGATTGTCTGAGGATGGTGGCCAGGAATGAGTCCATCTTATTCTTAATATACGGACACCCCCCCCCCCATTTAGGGTTTTCACTATGTGCCTAGTACGCCCAGCGTACCCTTTGGTACGGCCAACATACTAGGTGGCTCAGCTTAAAAGTCACACACATGACTACACTATGCGTACTCACACGTATGCCCAACGTACTCAGTGAAGGGTTTTGAGCATTCTAACACTCCTATGGTGTACATGCAACCCTATAAACCTTAGATCGATGTTTTTTGTATTATACATGCAAATATCAATCTTCCAATGTATTGTTCTAACTAGCATAATCTGAAGTACATATAATATAAATTCTAGTGGAATTACATACCTCTTTGTTGTAGCTTGATTCCATGGAGCTTAAGATCCTAGAACCTCAAATGTGACACCTCAAAGGGTTCAAACAACATCACCAACATCATGGAATAACTTGAGAGAAAATGTTCCTATGCTCAAATCGGCTAGCCCTCATGTGTACACACACTAGTAAAACTTCTTGAGCTATGGGGTCCTTATATATTGTGGCTATTAGGGTTACACCATGTAACTCATGTCTTTCCGTATTCTTCATGCTCCATGGGTTAAAACCTCCATGGAGTATCCATGGGTTACTCCATGAGTTTAGCCCAACATGAAGAACTATGGATCATAAGCCCACATATATAAGAATAAATGATTTACACAATCAATCCCCATATATTTCATTAGTCTCCTTTTGATCACAAAGTTAATTCCAAATTAATTCTTGATCATTATTAATTAAATAATATGATTATATATTAATATATTAGAACTTATAATATACTAACAAATCATTAATATCCTTTTCTCACAAAAGTCTATCCAAATTGTTCTGACGCCATGCAACCCAATGGACCATGCCAAGTCGGGTTGAATACATACCAATAATAATTTGGGCTTAGACATCTAATCCAACAGTCTCCCACTTGGATAATTCAAACTATTATTGCTTATGATTCTAAAACCCGACTAGCAATCGTAGCTCTTAAAAGCTGCTGTCGAACTCTAAACAAATCAATGACGTGTCCATTAGATAAGGGATCATATAATCCTCCATTATTGATATCATATGGACTGAGACATGGATATAATCATTCTCTCTGTCCATCTATTTTTTCCCGATTTCCGATTTACGACGACCGACTAATTGAACAAGTCAAATCAGTCTAGGATTGGCCAAGCGCTTCAGGGTGTCATCACTAAATCATCGAGGGGCCCATAAATATCGCTTTTATCCCACTGAGGGTAAAAGGAATGGATAAATTTCGACTCATATGCTTGTTCTACTACTTGTTGAATCATACACAAAGGCACGTTTTATAACATCTAGTTACCAATGTGTTTTCATACAATCAATGTATAACCAACTCATAGTCAACAACTCATATCTCTAGGTTTGAAGAGTAAAAGATATTATCGTCTTATGATGACTCGTGATAAAATCCATGAAGTGAGTCAAAAGAGTGTGGGTTGAATCAATACTCAAAACTTATGAGCACTCATGAATGCTGTAGCAAATCTTGCTATGTCCAATACCTTGGACATCTGCAAACCAGCTTCATGACAGTCTTGCCTTGATACCTACTTCCAACGTATTATCGGTTGTAGATGGTTTGAATAACTTAGTTATTCAGGAAGAATGACCTAGTTATTCTGGATGTCAAAACATGCAAAGTGAAACACAAGAATAATTGAATCTAATATGGTCTTAGAACTTATGAATATAAATAGAACAACTTCTATTTATCACCATATTGATTACACATTATTAATTGCATATTGTTTCAAACTACCAACTATATACTTGAACTAAAACAATAGTTGTCCCATGCTCCAAGCATGTATACTATGTTTTTTTTCCTAAACACTACTGATGTCATACACCAAGTATGCACACTTTGTTTGTCTACGATCTTTACTTTGTGGAATAAATCGATAAAACATAATTCCAATGATTCTTATTTCACAATCCCAAATCCTTACCGCAAATGCAAGAATTCCAAATTCCTTCCATTTACCGAAATCAATTAGATTTTAAACTTATATGCACTGATCCTCTTATAATGAGTATGCACAAAGTCACAGAGACTTATTAACAGTCATTACAGAGTATTCCAATGGAGATTAACTTCACTGAAATGAAGTTTCAAAGTACATTGCTTTGAACATCCTTCTTGCATTAAGTTTTCTAATCTTACACAGATTTAATAACTTCCACCTATGGAGACATTTCAGTAATCCAATTTTGACTATCACTTCTAAACAAGAGTTGCCTCCTTTCAGAATATGTCAATGTGGTCCTTCCAAAATTAATACTATAATTCCAACTGTCCCCTAGCAACCAATCTTTGGTAACCTTAGATTGTCCTCGACAATTGCTTAATCAAATTAGTCATATCTAGTTCTAGTACTTTTTCCCTCTTAATGCTCTAGGCATTTTGAAAATTTTGGAACAAATGAATATTATAGCACATGCAATCGATCCTATATCCGAAGCATATGGGACACAATTCATGATGTCTCACATAAAGACATAATACGAGACCAGTCTTTTGCTAAAATACTCCTATTTCTATTTGCCATGTTTTCATAATTCATATTATGAAAAGGGATGATGTAATCATAATCGAATTTTAGAACGCAAATAATGTACCCATATGTAGAATTTCCTTATGTTTAGCCATTCCAACATAAAATTCATATATATATATATTTGCCATGTTTTCATAATTCAGATTATGAAAAGGGATGATGTAATCATAATCGAATTTTAGAACGCAAATAATGTACCCATATGTAGAATTTCCTTATGTTTAGCCATTCCAACATAAAATTCATATATATATATATATATATATATATATATATATCCTTGACTAAAGATGATTAAAAACTCAATCTAAGGTTTTAGACTTGAAATGAAGTATAATGTCCTCTCCTTTAATTATAGCAAAACAACTTTTCCCGATTGAAACTTTTGTTTTCTATAATTAGTATTGCTAACTTACAACACTTATCATAATTATCATGCTCCCACTAACACGATAATTGTTAGCATAACACTTATGCTCCCACTAGCTTTGACAAGTACTCAGAAATCAGCTAGACTTCTAGAAATCAATACTTTATTGACTTTCTTACCAAAGTTCAGACTTCCGATATGAGATGCTTTCATAAAACTTTATCAAAATCATACACCTTTCCTTAGATAGCACACATGTGTGTCTAAACAATTTCAGAACTATGAAAATGGATGTCGTAATCATAGTATCAATTGTTTAGACCTTTTCCATTCCTCATAAGTCCATGTTAGTGTGTCGGTTAACCACACACGCTCCACTAACGAATTTGAGAATGAAAAGATCACAATTGCTATCTACTTTAAACCTACTTAGTGAAAGCATTTCCTCATCATCATTTTCATGAATCAGAGAGAAACCTTATGAAACTTAGATTTTATGGTGTGTGTGTTTCTATCCATGTGAATTTGTCAAAACCGTAATCACAAGACACGGTTAGTGAAAAATCCAAACTCATATGGACTAAAGTTGTGCAGTCTTAACTTCTTGCCACCTGGCAGCACAAGGTCCTGCCATTCATTCCAAGTTGTTATACAACCAATTGAGAACTCTCAGAACTCATACGCAAAGCCAACTTTAACTAGAATGGGCACAAAAATAGGAATATGTCAACACGATAGGTTATAAACCTCAAGTCATGAGCTAGTGATAAATTACAGGTTTTATTCTTGATTAGATCTTAAACTCTCTCAGGATCTTTTAGATTCCCACTGTCCACTTGACATATAAGACTCTCTTGCCAAGATCCATTTCTTGACAAACAAATACTAAAGAGATAGTGCGGATTCTTATCAAGACAAACACTTCACACAATTGGCCTTAGTTGGTCTTTGTTTTTTCCAAAACATCACAACTTACCAATTTAAAATGTACAAGAGTGGGACACATTTTACTCTTACATTTGACAAGTGTTAATAAACCTTCTTTAAGATGATCTTGGAGTATGACTCTAAGACTTGTTTTGGAACGAAGTATGACTCATCTTCTTGATTTAACCACTTCAACAATTCATGACTCTTGTTCTTAACCATAAGAATGCACTAAGATGTCCTTAGAGGACGAATTGTGATGTGGTCTCATAATCATTAAGATGATCATAAAATATGATACTAAAGTACTCTCCCATCTTTTCAGATTTGAGAAACTTTTATCTTTCTGCTAAATTTGACTCTTCCCATTCGTTCTGCCATACATCGAAACTTTTTCAATTTTCCAGAATTATACTTAAACTTGTTAGTATAACCATATTTACTAAACTTTAGTAAATCATGACGAATAGTCTTATAGATCATTTGTGGTAGACTTGAGCAGTGCACAAGAGTGTGTACTCGATCCGTTTGTCCTTCACTTGACTCACATATACATGTGAACAAGTAATAGTCTTAATTTTCCAAAGAAGAAAACTGTCATTCGTCATACTACACAACTTGCACGATTCCAAGTTTTGGTCCAATTGAAACTTGGGTGATGAGAATCTTTTCTTATTTGGTAAATTTAGACATTACCACAAATGAAAGAATTAAATTCATATTTCCATTATTGCTAGAAACATACAAACATCAATTTTCCATAAATGTCATTGCAAAGAGATATAAAATAAAACAAAATTTTATTTATTTATAAAGCGGAATTTTTTTTCCTGACAATGCAACTTTAAATGAAAACTTATGCTATTACATATTTCCTAGCAATCTATCATAACTCCTAAGTAGTAGCTCAAGAATTCGATCTTCAAACCATGTGATTGATATCCATCTTCGCGATCGGATTCATCATACTCTTCTTTTAAGCTTCCTTTCCTTTGCTTGATTCTTCCATACATCAAAATGTATTAAGAACCTTCAAATAGGAAGTTAAGAGGGTTGGATAGTGGAATTACCTATAGCAGAGTCAAACTTTTTGACATGACCTTCTCTCAGATCTTTCAGGTAGTTAGGACAGCTTCGCAACCAATGCCCTTTACTTTGGCAATAGAAATCTTTTCTAGATTTCCAATGTTACCATTTTCAATGTCCATGGAAGTTTGTGAAGTCGATATTCCGATCAAATTTGCTTTACTAGTGCTCCAAATCATTGTGGATTCAGCAACATCAAGAAAATAGGTAAGATCATAAAGGGTCATGTCATAATCTATTACATAGTAGTCCTAAAGGAACTCACTATGTGACTTAGAAAGTGGTTGATGAACCAACTTCCTCAAGACTTTGACACCCAACTCTCTCGGCTTGTCAATATATGTGACTTCATCTCTAAGATTTGAGCACATATACACATTGCTTTCCAATAGGGCTTGAGTGACCTTGAACTATTCAAGAACTTATGGGTTAGGGAGAATAACTAGAGGAGGTGGAGGAAGAGAAGTATAATTTCCAGTATCCAACCATGGAACATCATCTTCATAAGGAAAGCTTGTTCCAAGGGATTTGGGATGATCATAGATGTCTAAACCAGACATCTAATATGGAAGATTTTCAAGTTAGTTGAATTAAAGTACTTAATATGACACCCAATATGAAATATTAAGGCTAGGACCCATCACAAGATTTTATAACTTGGAAGAGGGATGTCGTAATCTAAGCTATAAAATATTTAAAGGTAGGTGAATGATGATTCACCAATTTCCACCATGAAAAACAAAATAATTTATTAGGTTTTAATTGGATTTGAAACTCCTAGATCTTTTGTGTCACAACTGAAAATTTTGAGCCATGTAATCTATACATTCAAGTTAATGGGAATCAAAAATTTCAATCAAATACAACATGCTAGAACTATAAATAGTCATCAAACAATTGGAGACCCTAAAAGTCCTTGTTAAGTCCATTTTGGATTAGGACTCCCTTATTGGATCCAAATGGACCAATAAGCTTCCAATTAGACTATCATGGGCTTAGAACCCTAATTGGGCTCTAATTGGACCCACACAAAATTATTTCAACATTTTTGGGCCATATTGGACCTAGAATGAAATAAATTAATGACTATGAACCATAATTAACCTAATTTGACCCTAACTAGTCATAAAAATCACCTTTAAATTTATTTGGACCAAAAATCACTCAACTTAACCATGAAAATTGGGCTTAAGTATTTAAAGCCCAAACATTCTCTTTTTCCTCCAACATTTTCGGCCCAAATCAAGCCCAAGAGAAAGGTTTGACTTTCTCATGCCACCTCACTATTAACCAAAGGACTTCCATGCAAGAAACTCATATCTCCATGCAAACATCACCTCAAATATTATTTCTTCTTCTCTCCTCTCTCACTCTCGGCCATACTCACACACACAAACTCACAAAAATCTCTCAACTCTCTCAAGAACACTCCCTTCTTCTCCATCCAAAATCTCGAAAAATAGGAAGCATTCAAGGAAGTTCTTCCACAAAAATCATCATCTAAGGTAAGGTTTTGTTTGGATCTATGACTTGTATTCCTTATTTATCAAAAATCTCTTCCTAATCCATGCAAAAATCATGATCTTGCACTCTAGAAACCCCATAATCTCGAAAAGTTCATCAAGGAGTGCAAAGGCCAAAAATCACTTCATTCCTTCCAATCTTTCTTCAAGAACCGAAACTACCCCCTAAGGTGAGCTTCATACCCCCTATTTTCTGTTTTTATGAGTTTTGTGTGGGGGGGGGGGGGGGGGAATACAAGTGAAAGTGTAGATCTATATGTGTTTGTATGCCTTGTATGATTTCCATGCTTATATGTATGCTTCTATGTGTTTTAATGTTGGATCTAGCCATAAAACCCCTCAAAACCGAGATATAACTTATGTTTTATGATCTTAGCTTCAAATATATTTCTACACACAAAGTGTTTCAAGAAAAATGGCTAAGTGGTTTAGTAATAATTTTCTTTGGGTTAAAAACACAAATTTTGGGCCTAAAATGTGAAAAATACAAAAATAAGGGCCCAAATTGACACTTCACAGATTCTGATGGATGAAGTGTGCCAAAACAGTTTCCATAGAACTATTTCTGGAATTATACTCAATTAGAGGATTAAAAACATAAATTTCAAGCTTAATGGGCTAAAAATGAAAATTTCGGCCCAATGAGGCCCATTATGCGAATTTTTCTGTTTTGGAGGGCCAAAACTGTAATTTTCTGTAAAACAGTGGACTATAAGTGTCCCAAATCCTTTTCAAAGGTTTAAAATGCTTTTTAAATTTAAAAAGGACCAAAGTTGCAAAAATTTTCCAATTTGGGCCAAAATTGTCAAAGTTGCGAAAAGAAGGGATTAAAACCGAGAAAACTGCATTTCCAGGGACTTAAACTGTTTTCTATGAAAAATATGCTGAAAAATATAAATTTCAATAATTTTTGGTGTTAAAATGTCAAGAAAATTAGTTTAAGGACCAAACCGGGAAGTATTTGATAAAAGGGTTGAAAATGTAAATTTTACAAATAATGAGGGGCTGAAAACAGAAATATTTCAAGGCTAATTCAATATACACAATTTGATTAAATAATAGCATCGCAACTATCGACGAAATACAACACATTACAACACCAAAAGTCGTTGTTAAACGAATTGGCTCGGTCTCGAGCCAATAGAAATCTACAACTACTAACTCTACGACACTACGGTTCATATAAATAATGTTTGGGAACTTAGCTTACATACGAGTGTGCACAGACGTCTACGCACCATCTTCGGGCCCCAAAAGTGTAAAATCTTGCTTGTTGGGCCTAGCTAGCCCAATGACCTGATCTTAAGGCCCGAAGACGCATATTTTCTACGAAGTGTTGAGTTTCACCGACTCGGCACAACGTAGAGGGACTTTCAATGGCTTGTATACCACTGGTCCCCAAGGGTCCTTGGTATTGCTAGAAAAGTCTGCATATTTTACGAGGCGGGTCGGGGACCCCTCGCACGCATATTATCCCCAACCGATTTATAGAGTCATCGAGGCCTTCGTGTCCTCTTTCTCTTCGGATGTGGGACTACACCTAGTCCGGGCGATTGGATAACGCGATTAGTACTGACAACGCCTTCGGGAATCGTTAGTATAACTATAAACTGGGCGTTTGTGTAACGCGGGTTTGTAGTAAATAATCCTGCTCGAGAACCTTCCAACGTCGCCTGGGACCGACACTTCTATCTTTGTAATGGTTTCAACGCAACTTAATGGATTTCAAAGGAACTAGGGGAACATCGGGTTTTCCTAGGGTTTTTAATACATACAGATTTGAACTGCATACATCTTCAATGAACATTTTTTTGACACAAGTATAGAAACAAACAAGCATACTTATGGATCTTCACAAACGTTTTCAAAAGCTTTTCTTTTTAGAAAATATCGGATTTTCTGGTGGTTTTTCAAACAATACAAACATTCGATTTCAAACACTACTTATGAACTCACCAACATTTTATATGTTGACGTTTTTCAAAATACTTGTATTCTCAGGGAACCAGTGAATCAAGGGAAATCATATTCAGTGACGGTTGCAGTTTATTTATGTACGAATCAAACAATTTAATTTTTGGGAATGTAATGTTTAAACAATGTATGACATGTAAACACTGCTGGTTGTAATATATTAATGCACGGTGACGAATGTTGTTATGTTTCATATATATTCAATGTTATGGTATTCAATTGAGTCACGACAGCCCCCGGACGTTTCCGCCGTCTGGTTCGGGGGTGTGACAGGTTGGTATCAGAGCTTTGTTTATAGTGAACTAGCATGTCGAGCCATACATTGATATGCAACTATAAACCAAAAAGAGGGACTAACATAACTCTGAACAGAACAAGTAAATAAAACACACTTGCTTGCATTAGGAATAAAGACCTAACGCTGAATCAAACACAATAACACTGGTAACTCGGTTAATTCGGGACTGTTCTTAGTGATACCAAGGAGTGAATGTAGCCTGATCAACTACATTCTCTCTAAGGTAAAATTTACACACGTCTTGATGAGATCGGGATAGCCAGGGAACCTAAAACTATACCCTCTATCACCCAAAAAGAGAATGTTTGCTTAGTATGTATAAAAGTCATAGTACCCTAGGAATAATGTTAGCATATTCACGTACTCGCGCAGACAGCATGGCTGGTTTTCATCACCCTGGAGACCCCTACTTCCCTAATCAGGGAAACAACGGGTGGCTAGAGGAGGAGGAGGAGCCTGAGGAGGAGCAGCAGGGTATCCAGTTTCATCAGGCCTTAGTAGCTCACGGGATGCTTGTGGATGAGCCAGGAGAGAATCCAGGCGAAGCACACGATGTCGGACCCGACGAATACGTAGACACTGACTACGAGTTTGGAGGAATCGACAGTGACGACGAGGGAGGTCAGGCTGGGGATCGGGACCCCATCCCGCCATGCGAGGACGAGGCACAACCAGATCACCCTGCTCCACCAGCGAACCCCCCAAGAGAGAACCGTTCCCTCGAAGCTGAGATCGCCACACTGTGACAACAGCTGTATGCGATGGAGGCTCGGGCAGTGCAAGCAGAGCATGAGAGGGATGAGGTTATAGGAGACATGGCAGAGATGGCACAGCTACTGGCACAACATTTCGGCATATGACTTCGGCACCACCTCCTGACGCAGCTCATCGCGGTTAGGGATAGACTTATCATAGTAGGTTATTAGGAACTATGCTATGTACTCCGGCTCTATGTTTAAGTGACTACACTACTCATGGAGCCATTATGTTGTCTGATTAGTATCACATATGTATGCTCCTACGAGCAAATTTTCTTGTATTAAATGCGGATAATAATATTAATAGACTTTTGTGTGTTTTGTTATGATATTACCAGTTGTTATGTGTTGAGACATTATGATTGTATGCCCGATGGTAGTAATGTTTAGGTTCGCATCATACACCTAGTTAGTAGGATCGCAACCTCACAGAAACCACGTACACTCAACATCTTTCCGTTTCATGACAGAAAGATGCCTCGCCCAGCTACTCGCGGAAATCCCGAACCAACCCCGCCCGAAGTTGACTCCACTGCTTTCCAGGCAGCCGTGTCTGCTGCAGTCACAGCAGCTATGGCACAACTTCACCGAGGGAACAACGGAGGAGGTAACGGGCAAGGATCCGGAAGTTCGAACAACGGGACGAACCAAGGACTCACTAAAACGTGCACCTACAAGGATTTTGCGAACGCTAAACCCCGAACTTTCAACGGCACCGGAGGAGTGATCGCCCTAAAGCGATGGATCGAGAAGGTAGAGTCGGTATTCGAGATATGCGAGTGCCCCGAGGCGAAATACAGAAGATGGAGCAGGAACTATGGAATCTCACGGTGCAGAATGGGAATATCGATGCTTACATATCGAGATTCAGTGAACTATCTCTGTTGTGCCCGGGTATGATCACATCAGAGGGAAAGAAGATCGAACGATTCATCTGGGGACTGACATCCCCTATTCAAGGGAATGTGATAGCTGCGAACCCTGAAACTTTTGACAGTGCTAAAAGATTGGCAAAGAGGCTATATGATCATAACCACAAAAAGGGCGAGAAACCGGTAGAGACTGAGAAGAAGAAGGAGAGTGATGGTAAGAAAGGATGGAACAACAAGAGGAAGGGGCGTCAGGGCCCCGAGACCTCTAAAAAGCAGCAAACGGTGGCAGTTAACGCTGTCACTGCGCCGGTTCCAGTCACATCACATGCTCCAGCCTCAGCTGTTTCAAATGCTTCAAGACCCTATTCTGGTAATTCTCCTAAGTGCAATAAGTGCGGGTTCCATCACCATGGAGAATGCAAGGAGTTCCACTGCACCAGTTGCAACCGAAGGGGACACACTGCAAGGTTCTGCAGGACTTATCCTTCTCAGAACCAGATTCAGGGAAACAACCAGAACAACAACAACTACCGCAATAACATCAACACCAACGCCGGCGGCAACAACGTAGGACCTAGCCACACCTGTTTTGGGTGTGGAAGGACGGGGCATTTCCGTCGAGACTGCCCTAACAACAACAACAACTCAGGAAACAGAGGAGCAGGAAGAATGCTGACTATGGGTCAGAGTGATGCAGTTCAGGACCCCGCAGTTGTGACCGGTACGTTCCTCCTAAACCACACTTATGCATGCATCTTATTTGATACCGGAGCGGAGCGAAGTTTCGTAAGCGAGAAGTTTAAACATTTATTAAAACAACAACCCCAGAAGCTAAATGAAACCTATACGGTGGAAATGGCCAATGGGGAAACCGAATCCACTAGGGAGATCTACATCGAATGTACCCTAACCCTCAACCAACACGTCTTACGAATAGATCTGATGCCAGTATCAATTAGGAGTTTCGATGTGATTATCGGCATGGATTGGTTAAGCCCCCACCATGCTGAGATTATGTGCCATGAGAAGGCCGTTCGCCTTCGTCTCCCAAATCACGAAACCCTAGTAATTTACGGAGACAAACCCAGTACGAATCTTCGTCTCATCTCGTGCATCAAAGCACAAAAACACTTGCGAAAGAACAATTTGGCGTTCTTGGCTCACATAGTGGACAAGACCAAAGAAGAAACTAACATCCAAGACATTCCGGTAGCGTGTGAATTTCCGGACGTGTTTCCTGAAGATCTTCCAGGAGTACCCCCAGAGAGACAGGTGGAGTTCCGAATCGACCTCGTTCCAGGAGCAACTCCTCTCGCTAAATCACCATATCGATTGGCTCCTGCTGAAATGCAGGAATTGTCCAGCCAACTCAGTGAGCTTCTGGACAAGGGATTTATCCGACCTAGCTACTCGCCATGGGGAGCTCCGGTACTCTTTGTCAAAAAGAAGGACGGATCTTTCAGAATGTGCATCGATTACAGAGAGTTAAATAAACTCACTGTCAAAAACCGCTACCCACTTCCACGAATTGACAATCTATTCGACCAGCTCCAAGGAGCTAGTTATTTTTCTAAAATAGATTTACGGTCCGGGTACCATCAACTCAAGGTCCGAGAAGAAGATATTCCTAAAACCGCTTTCCGAACCCGCTATGGACATTATGAATTCGTCGTAATGCCCTTCGGTCTAACAAATGCACCCGCCGCATTTATGGGCCTAATGAATAGAATCTGTCGACCGTTCTTGGACAACTTCGTCATTGTGTTTATCGATGACATCCTCGTCTATTCTCGAAGCAAAGAGGAGCATGACCAACATCTCCGACAAATCTTAGAGACTCTGCGATCGGAAAAGCTTTACGCCAAACTCTCCAAGTGTGAGTTCTGGCTTCGGAGTGTGAATTTCCTAGGCCACGTGGTTAGCCAAGACGGAATTCATGTGGACCCCTCTAAGGTCAAAGCTGTGGAAGGATGGACAACTCCGACTACGCCCACAGAAATTCGTCAGTTCTTAGGCCTAGCAGGCTACTATAGGAGATTCATCCAAAACTTCTCTAAAATCGCCAAGCCACTTACCTTGCTTACGCAAAAGAGCGTGCCATTCAAGTGGACAGACTGACAAGAGATTGCGTTTCGAGCCTTGAAGCAAGCTCTTTGTAGTGCTCCTGTGCTATCTCTACCCGAAGGAACAGAAGATTTTGTAGTATACTGTGACACGTCGAATCAAGGCCTAGGTTGCGTTCTCATGCAACGTGGAAGAGTGATAGCATACGCGTCCCGCCAACTAAAGACGCACGAAGTAAATTACACGACCCATGACCTAGAACTGGGAGCCGTGGTCTTCGCTCTGAAAATTTGGAGGCACTACCTGTACGGCACAAAGTGCACCATCTTTACGGACCACAAGAGCCTCCAGCACATCTTGAATCAGAAGGAGCTGAACATGAGACAACGAAGATGGGTGGAATTGTTAAACGACTACGAATGCGAGATCAAGTACCATCCAGGCAAGGCCAACGTGGTAGCTGACGCATTAAGTCGGAAGGAGTACACAAATCGCCGTACGAAAACACACTCGATAACCATTCAGTCTCATTTGACCACTCAAATTGCATCAGTCCAGGCAGAGGCTATGAAAACGGAAAATAGAACTAGCGAGGCATTACGCGGAATGGAGAAAAACCTAGAAGTCAAGGAGAATGGGGTATACTACTTCATGAACCGTATTTGTGTTCCAAAAATCGGAGGATTCAGGGAGACCATTATGAAGGAAGCCCACAAGACACGATACTCCGTTC
Organism: Lactuca serriola; assembly: GCF_051521515.1. Classification (NCBI taxonomy): domain Eukaryota; kingdom Viridiplantae; phylum Streptophyta; class Magnoliopsida; order Asterales; family Asteraceae; genus Lactuca; species Lactuca serriola. The sequence continues at coordinate 312,340,988 of NC_136410.1, read as the reverse complement.
ATCCCGGTTCGGACAAGATGTATTTGGACATCAGGCAACACTATTGGTGGCCTAACATGAAGGCGGAAATCGCGACTTATGTTGGAAAGTGCCTTACGTGCGCCAAAGTAAAAGTGGAGTACCAGAAACCTTCTGGATTGTTACAGCAACCGGCAATCCCTGAGTGGAAATGGGAGGGGATTTCTATGGACTTCGTGACCAAGCTGCCCAAGACGTCGGACGGACTGGACACCATATGGGTAATAATCGACCGACTGACGAAATCTGCCCATTTCCTACCAATCAAAGAGTCCTACAAGATGGAGAGACTGACGCGTTTGTACCTACGAGAGATTGTAAGGCTTCATGGAGTGCCAAAATCTATCATCTCGGATAGGGAAAGTAGGTTCACGTCATGCTTTTGGCAGTCGCTCCACAAGGCCATGGGAACTCATCTTGATATGAGCACTGCGTATCACCCACAAACGGACGGTCAAAGCGAACGAACCATTCAGACGCTTGAAGACATGCTTCGTGCATGTGTGATAGACTTCGGAAAGTCTTGGGATACCCACCTACCGTTGATCGAGTTTTCATATAACAATAGTTATCATTCGAGCATTAAGGTGGCCCCTTTCGAAGCACTGTACGGGCGTAAATGTAGATCACCGTTATGTTGGGCTGAAGTAGGTGACACCCAGCTAGCAAGAACACATACGTCGGATAGGGCAATAACAGGACCGAAAATCATTCGCGAGACCACAGAAAAGATTGTCCAGATCAAAGCTCGATTACAGGCATCGCGTGACCGGCAAAAGAGCTACGCTGATAAACGGCGAAAGCCCTTAGAATTCCAGGTCGGTGATCGAGTATTGTTGAAGGTCTCACCCTGGAAAGGGGTTATACGTTTCGGAAAACGGGGAAAGCTGAACCCGCGATACATTGGACCTTTCGAAATCGTCGCCTGAATAGGTCCAGTAGCATACAGACTACAACTACCCGCGGAGCTAAACGGTGTACACCCCGTGTTTCATGTCTCTAATCTGAAAAGTGCCTATCAGATGAAACCCTTGTCATTCCTCTTCACGAAATCGAAATCAATGAGAATCTCCTGTTCGTCGAAGAACCAATCGAGATCATGGACAGGGAGGTGAAGCGTACTAAGCAGAGTCGCATCCCGATCGTGAAGGTACGGTGGAACGCAAAGCGTGGGCCAGAATTCACATGGGAACACGAGGATCAAATGAAGCAGAAGTACCCTCACCTATTCTAGCATTCTCAAATCTAGCTTTCAAACAGAATTTCGGGACGAAATTCCCTCTAACGGGGGGATGATGTCACAACTGAAAATTTTGAGCCATGTAATCTATACATTCAAGTTAATGGGAATCAAAAATTTCAATCAAATACAACATGCTTGAACTATAAATAGTCATCAAACAATTGGAGACCCTAAAAGTCCTTGTTAAGTCCATTTTGGATTAGGACTCCCTTATTGGATCCAAATGGACCAATAAGCTTCCAATTAGACTATCATGGGCTTAGAACCCTAATTGGGCTCTAATTGGACCCACACAAAATTATTTCAACATTTTTGGGCCATATTGGGCCTAGAATGAAATAAATTAATGACTATGAACCATAATTAACCTAATTTGACCCTAACTAGTCATAAAAATCACCTTTAAATTTATTTGGACCAAAAATCACTCAACTTAACCATGAAAATTGGGCTTAAGTATTTAAAGCCCAAACATTCTCTTTTTCCTCCAACATTTTCGGCCCAAATCAAGCCCAAGAGAAAGGTTTGACTTTCTCATGCCACCTCACTATTAACCAAAGGACTTCCATGCAAGAAACTCATATCTCCATGCAAACATCACCTCAAATATCATTTCTTCTTCTCTCCTCTCTCACTCTCGGCCATACTCACACACACAAACTCACAAAAATCTCTCAACTCTCTCAAGAACACTCCCTTCTTCTCCATCCAAAATCTCGAAAAATAGGAAGCATTCAAGGAAGTTCTTCCACAAAAATCATCATCTAAGGTAAGGTTTTGTTTGGATCTATGACTTGTATTCCTTATTTATCAAAAATCTCTTCCTAATCCATGCAAAAATCATGATCTTGCACTCTAGAAACCCCATAATCTCGAAAAGTTCATCAAGGAGTGCAAAGGCCAAAAATCACTTCATTCCTTCCAATCTTTCTTCAAGAACCGAAACTACCCCCTAAGGTGAGCTTCATACCCCCTATTTTCTGTTTTTATGAGTTTTGTGTGGGGGGGGGGGGGAATACAAGTGAAAGTGTAGATCTATATGTGTTTGTATGCCTTGTATGATTTCCATGCTTATATGTATGCTTCTATGTGTTTTAATGTTGGATCTAGCCATAAAGCCCCTCAAAACCGAGATATAACTTATGTTTTATGATCTTAGCTTCAAATATATTTCTACACACAAAGTGTTTCAAGAAAAATGGCTAAGTGGTTTAGTAATAATTTTCTTTGGGTTAAAAACACAAATTTTGGGCCTAAAATGTGAAAAATACAAAAATAAGGGCCCAAATTGACACTTCACAGATTCTGATGGATGAAGTGTGCCAAAACAGTTTCCATAGAACTATTTCTGGAATTATACTCAATTAGAGGATTAAAAACATAAATTTCAAGCTTAATGGGCTAAAAATGAAAATTTCGGCCCAATGAGGCCCATTATGCGAATTTTTCTGTTTTGGAGGGCCAAAACTGTAATTTTCTGTAAAACAGTGGACTATAAGTGTCCCAAATCCTTTTCAAAGGTTTAAAATGCTTTTTAAATTTAAAAAGGACCAAAGTTGCAAAAATTTTCCAATTTGGGCCAAAATTGTCAAAGTTGCGAAAAGAAGGGATTAAAACCGAGAAAACTGCATTTCCAGGGACTTAAACTGTTTTCTATGAAAAATATGCTGAAAAATATTAATTTCAATAATTTTTGGTGTTAAAATGTCAAGAAAATTAGTTTAAGGACCAAACCGGGAAGTATTTGATAAAAGGGTTGAAAATGTAAATTTTACAAATAATGAGGGGCTGAAAACAGAAATATTTCAAGGCTAATTCAATATACACAATTTGATTAAATAATAGCATCGCAACTATCGATGAAATACAACACATTACAACACCAAAAGTCGTTGTTAAACGAATTGGCTTGGTCTCGAGCCAATAGAAATCTACAACTACTAACTCTACGACACTACGGTTCATATAAATAATGTTTGGGAACTTAGCTTACATACGAGTGTGCACAGACGTCTACGCACCATCTTCGGGCCCCAACAGTGTAAAATCTTGCTTGTTGGGCCTAGCTAGCCCAATGACCTGATCTTAAGGCCCGAAGACGCATATTTTCTACGAAGTGTTGAGTTTCACCGACTCGGCACAACGTAGAGGGACTTTCAATGGCTTGTATACCACTGGTCCCCAAGGGTCCTTGGTATTGCTAGAAAAGTCTGCATATTTTACGAGGCGGGTCGGGGACCCCTCGCACGCATATTATCCCCAACCGATTTATAGAGTCATCGAGGCCTTCGTGTCCTCTTTCTCTTCGGATGTGGGACTACACCTAGTCCGGGCGATTGGATAACGCGATTAGTACTGACAACGCCTTCGGGAATCGTTAGTATAACTATAAACTGGGCGTTTGTGTAACGCGGGTTTGTAGTAAATAATCCTGCTCGAGAACCTTCCAACGTCGCCTGGGACCGACACTTCTATCTTTGTAATGGTTTCAACGCAACTTAATGGATTTCAAAGGAACTAGGGGAACATCGGGTTTTCCTAGGGTTTTTAATACATACAGATTTGAACTGCATACATCTTTAATGAACATTTTTTTGACACAAGTATAGAAACAAACAAGCATACTTATGGATCTTCACAAACGTTTTCAAAAGCTTTTCTTTTCAGAAAATATCGGATTTTCTGGTGGTTTTTCAAACAATACAAACATTCGATTTCAAACACTACTTATGAACTCACCAACATTTTATATGTTGACGTTTTTCAAAATACTTGTATTCTCAGGGAACCAGTGAATCAAGGGAAATCATATTCAGTGACGGTTGCAGTTTATTTATGTACGAATCAAACAATTTAATTTTTGGGAATGTAATGTTTAAACAACGTATGACATGTAAACACTGCTGGTTGTAATATATTAATGCACGGTGACGAATGTTGTTATGTTTCATATATATTCAATGTTATGGTATTCAATTGAGTCACGACAGCCCCCGGACGTTTCCGCCGTCTGGTTCGGGGGTGTGACATTTTGATATTCACTGAACTTTTTTATGGCATGTTTCAATCTCGATTGTCCCCTATCAAGTTTTGTGACTGGGATGTCGAGGATCAGAAAATAATGTGTGAATAACCATGCAAATAAACTTGGTAACCTTAATATTTATTACTTAATCAATGTGCCGGTTAACCACACACGCTCCACCGAAACTATGATAAACATTAAGTTACCCTTTTCCTACCTTGTTAAATTAAGCTAGTGTGCCGGTTAACCACACGCGCTCCACTAACCAACTTAAGCAAAGTGCAAAGTGTAATTTCATGGGTTAGCACCAAATTCACATTTTCCTAAGTAACTAAGATTGGGAATTCATAAGTGTTTAGTTACTTAGTATTTATCATTATACTTTTAAGGAAGGGAGAATTACAGTCCTTGTCCTACCTGTTCGGCTAACGACCCTCCACCATTCAAGGTAGTGGTGGGTGAGAGTGGACACCTATTAAACTGCCATTTTATAGGCAGTAACCTTATACCCCCTTATAGATCGACTTCGTGAATGAGGCCGACTAATGGTAAGACAGACTTTATTCTTATACATACATACATATATATATATATATATATATATATATATATATATATATATATATAACTATTAACTATTAATATTATAATAGTATAAGGGTTGAATTTTAGCTTTTTAAAATTCTAATGGCTTAACTTGATATTAAAGTATTCATGAGGGAAACTTTAGAAATTCCAAAACATGAGGGCAAGTTTTTAACTATTCAAAACTTTTCAATTCCATAACTTATGACTTTAAAGTAGTTTAATGAAAAAGTCTTCAAGTTCCATAACTTGAGGACAAGTTATGGAAGACTTTAAAATCATTTAAGAAAATAAGACTCTTCATTTTCTTAACCTATGTGTTTAAAGTAGTTAAATGAAAAACTCTTCAAGTTCCATATCTTGTTTACAATTTATGGAAGACTTTAAAATCATTTAAGAAACTAAGAGTCTTCATTTTCATAACTTATGGAAATCCTATGAGTTTTAAAACAAATCATAAATGTGAATTTTCATATAACTTGAGGACAAGTTACAAAAAACACATTTTATGAACAACTCTTAGATTAAGATGGATTGTAAACATAATATCACATAATTTTTCTATTAATCTAAGCTAACGCATAAGAACAAGATAATTCAAATCGAACATTTTTATATAATTAGCCTAATCCTTCAACTAATACAAAATATGAATCCATTGACAATTATCTTTGAAATTTGGATTAGCATGAACATTACCACATCAAAAACAGGTTTATAAGTTCAAAAACAACTTAGGGTAATGTTCCTAGTGAAATTCCATCCAAAAAAAATTCAAAAATATGCTATCAGGGGGTCCAACTTCGTCGAGTGCATGAATCAACTCGACGGGTTGGATGAAATTATTCATGGACTCGGCGAGTCCCTTCATGGACTCGACGAGTCTACAGTCCAGACAGCAAAAAAATCGATTTTTTCAGCATTTTGCATCAAGTATAATTGAAAACAAACCTGGCTTTGATAACACTGAAGGGTTTTGAGCATTCTAACACTCCTATGGTGTACATGCAACCCTATAGACCTTGGATCTATGTTTTCTCTATTATACATACAAATATCAATCTTCCAAGGTATTGTTCTAACTAGCATAATATGAAGTACATATAATATAAATTCTAGTAGAATTACATACCTCTTTGTTGTGGCTTGATTCCATGGAGCTTAAGACCATAGTGCCTCAAATGTGACACCTCAAATGGTTCACATAACATCACCAACATCTTGGAATAACTTGAGAGAAAAGGTTCCTTTGCTCAAATCGGCTAGCCCTCATGTGTACACACACTAGTCCAATTTCTTGATCCATGGGGTCCTTACATATTGTGGTTATTAGGGTTACACCATGTAACTCATGTCTTTCAATATTCTTCATGATCCATGGGTTAAAACCTCCATGGGGTATCCATGGGTTACTCCATGGGTTTAGCCCAAAATGAAGAACTATGGATCATAAGCCCACATATACAAGAATGAATGATTTACACAATTAATCCCCATATATTTAATTAGTCTCTTTTTGATCACAAAGTTAACTCCAAATTAATTCTTGATTAATACTAACTAAATAATATGATTTCATATTAATATATTAGAACTTATAATATATTAACAAATCATTAATATCATTTTCTCACAAAAGTCTATCCTAATTGTTCTGATGCCATGCTCCCCAAATGGACCATGCCAAGTCAGGTTGAATACATACCAATAATAATTTGTGCTTAGACATCTAATCCAACACTCAGCCGCCACCTTTCTTAAATAAGGGACCTATCTTAACAAAACTTCAAACTTACTTAGATTCCTTGATATAACTTTGTTTTCATTGAACCTCATATCCACGGAAAGGTGAAAAGAAGCCCTACGCTTCAAGCAAGTCGTCGCAGCTCTGAGACTTCCTCATGCCCAAGTTGCAGCCGACGAACCCTAATTACGGACGATCCAAAATAGGATGTTACAATTCTCCCCCACTTGAATTAGATCTCGCCCTCGACATCGCTACTTATCAACACATAGATAGAACCCAATAATTCGAGAAGCACCACCGAAAGGACCTCATATCATACAACAATATCTTCCAAAGACACCTGAACCCAACATGAACTCCCGAACTCGAAGAAGAGCAGGCCCTTCTACCACTGCGGTACTCGATCTCTCTCTCTAGAACTTAAAAACTCTAGTGGTCTGTCTCCCTGTCAGACCACCCTCGCAAAATATCATCATGTTAATCACTCATCAAATAACAGAATCAAAGAGCCCTCTACCAATTATGATTCTCCAATCGACCCCGGTCGTAACTCAAAAGGAACGGAAAGGTCACATCCAACCAAGGACACACCGCCTGAACAACTATCAGAACTCATATAAAAGAATGAAACTCAAAAATCTATCCCCAGACACAATAAAATGATCATGCTAGCTTGGAAGTATCCTCTGACATCTATAGACATAATCCCTAACTTCCTCTCAAATATCCTCTTCAACACTGAGCACCAGGTTAGCTCCCAACCCAATAGTTGAACCTCCAAAGGTTACCCATTGCATACCAAAAAAACGTATCACTGACTTTCTTCTCACAATGATTATCTCGGCCCATTGCGACACACAAGTCATGAAGTTCGCTTTATCCAAAGTGAACACTACAATTTCAACTGAAGCTGCCTCACCTCCGACCTCTATCGTCTACTACTCACTAGTTCCATGCGTCTTGTGTTTCTTCCCATACCAACGAAATGACCCACCCCAGTCTAAGACATCATATGGAGATCGATAACCCTCAAAATGAAACCCATCTACGACTTTTGAATGTCATCTAACCTACTCAATACACGGATTGTCCCAAACTCAAATCGATAGTTTGGCTCAACAGCATAATTGGAACCACTCATTTCTAATCTGATACTCAACCCATACCCACGATTCATGAATTTATGCACACACCATCTCTCCAATTCCTTTCAATTATGATAATCCCTCCTTAACCTGGGATATAATAATTCCCGACCGTCGCGGAGTCCCAGCCTCCCCCTGGTCCGACAATCAGGTTCCCAAAGACTCAAGTGGTATGGCTACCCAAGCCTAAGAACTCCTCCACGTCATACTCTAACTAGTGAATACTACAGCTCCCAGCCGAACAGTATTTACTCTTATCGACTACTGAGTGCTACGGTTACCCCCGTAGTCTTAAGACGCTCCTTTATTGACTCATGAATTTTATGGCTCCTCGCAGACTTATGACACCCTCTCAGTGACTCGTGAATGCTACAGCTCCCCGCAGTATCACCACACTCTCTCGCTAACTAGTGAATACTACGACCCCCAAAGTACCATGACACTCTCTCGCTGAATAGTGAGTACTATGGCTCCCCGCAGTATCACAACACTCTCTCGCTATCTAGTGAATACTGCGGTTGCCCGTAGTATTAAAATACTCTCTCGCTGGCTAGCGAATACTATGGCTCCCCGCAGTACCACGATACCCTCTCCCACAGACTCATGGATGCTACGGCTCCCCGTAGTCTTACAACACTCTCTTGCTCACTGACTCAAAATGGGCTCACTCCATAGGATTTCCTGATAATCCCAAGCGATTACTTCCATTCGGATCCACTTACTCTCTTATCACCCCATAATATCATCATCTAGTCATCACTACACTGAGTTCACCAACTCATGCTCCGCAACATAACATAGATAGGTACTTACAACCACCCAAGTTATGCACCACCACTCCTGATGTAATTTCTCATAGGAAAGGCACTTTTCTCAGTACATATACGCCCTTGGACAGTCCCACTCCGACGACAATTAACTGATGGATCCCCACTAGAACAAAAGTTACCCCGTACTCCACTCGCCATTTCACAACTTAAGTCTCAACATGACCAAAAATTAGGACATCATACCCGGGTACCTCGGTACACCATCACAACATCTCACGATGTCTTGCCTCAACCATTGATCTTCCACTCACGCAAATTCAAACCTCGAAATACTCCCATCTCACAAATTGAAACACGGAGGAATCATCAATGACCGAAAATCCAAAGCTCCATCCTCAACTGATCACCACCCATACGAAACTACTCATACCGACTCTAAAATTGGTTGACAAATCAACTGCTCCCCCTCCTAGATTATAGATCACAATCTATACCTATACCCGTAAATCTCAGTTATTGCACCCTGAACTTAGCGACACAACCACCTCAAACTCAACATTTGCAAACAACAAAAATCCCTGGCCACAGTAAATTCTCTGACCAACGGCCACCTGTTGTGGATACACTCATCCTTTCTTATGCACACACATATACATCATCTCTCCTTGCACCTTGGCTCATCGACTAATGACCCAGGTCTCATGTGTCCGCACCGTAGATCTCTAAAACTAGTTCTCTAACCACACTTGAATGGATCGTTGATCCTCTCAATAGAATACCCAGTTCTCCCCTACTCATGGTTCGAACCATCACCAATTGGCATACCAACAATCTACTCCATATACTTTTTCACTAGGTATATCACACTTGACTCTTGGAACATAAGATGTTATTACTTCAATGATTTTCTCGATGGAAACCAAGCAACTCCAAATATCCTGTAACTCAGTCAAAAATCTCAGAATCCTCCAAACGTGACTTCTTCTAGTCATCTCGAAGCCTCAGACCGACACACCGCCGGATACCCCAACTGTTCCAAATTAGTCCTGACTCTCAATCTGGAAATAATGCACTATCACACACTTCGTCTCCATTTCCTCGACCAGCCTCCCATCGCGGAAATCATCATAAAAGCAAGAGACCTCACCTGGAACTGCTGCTAAAAGTATGCCTCCCTCAATAAGGCACGTCCTTGTTTTCTTCCATCTTAGTTCCGCTAATTACACTTTCATGGTATAAGAAATACCTCACAACAAACATACTACCCAAATACTCTGGTGAAAAGGTTGCAACCCTATGCTACCCCACGGGGTTTACCTCCAAACTATGAAACCTAAAACTCATAATCTCTTTTGCTTCTCCCAGGAAACGGGGACAACACAACTCTTCTCACAAAAGGTGATGTCTCATCTATCGGTCGATTGATCAACTCAGACTGTGATCCTCCGAGAAGCATCATCTCTACTCATCCCTGAGTCTTGCGACTCCAACTGGCATCTCAAAAAATATCTCGAAAACTAACTCGATTTACCTCTCAAGGTATGCTCCATTGAAACTCGTTCGACATGGCCCTCTGGCCCAACACTCTATCTTATATGTTCTCAGTCTAATCAATCACAATGGGATAACTGGTAAAATCAGAAGCACTAACCGCCACGAATCATGGTACTCAAACCATGTGATCACCTCTCAATCTGCTACGAATCATGGTACTCGAACCATGTTATCACCTCTCAATCTGCTACTTGGAACTCCTAGAATTCTCCCTGTTTTGAGTATGGGTCCTCTGCTTTCAGTAGTACGGGCCCATGCTACCTGCCACATCTACCCATACTTTCCACACGAATCATCCCAGATTTTCTAAGTAGTTGTTCAAACTTCTCGATCACCAATCCCATTATACCTGGTCGCTCTTTAGTGAATACTCTCCTCTGTCAGCGTACTCATATGACTAAGGTCACTCCCTAGGCTCTTCTTAGGTTCTCACACGTCTCTGCCATCAGCTGATGAACTCCTTATGATGCTAACCATCTACCTCGTGAATATCATCATATTCAATTAGTAGCTGACTCCCATCATCAAGAGTTCCACAAATCACAAAGCAAGCAACATTCGGGCATCGAATAATCTCCACCAACACATAAAACCACTCTAGGTAATAGCTCCACTTGCTCTACTCACACTAAAAAGGTATCACCAAATTCAAGCAACCCTACCTCTTGCGGGTATCTAACTACTCCCTCAGTACGCTCCTCCAATGCTCATCTAGGTATCTCTTCTAAATTACTTCTCTACTTAAAGTTCTTTCTAAAAGATTCCTGCTAGATACTCTTACTCCGCACATACTCAAAGCACATCACAGATAGTAAAATTCCTAGGCTAAGGCATCATAAATTAGACAACTCTAGCCCTAAAATATGAAATACCTAGCCTATCTTCTAGAATGCATCACTAATATCTCAATAATAACTCATAACACAAATAATTAAGGGTATTTATGGAAATCACCGTTTGGGCTCTGGCTGATTGGACACACTGGTCCTTGTTGTTTTTCTCTTAGAAACTCTTGCTCGTTTTAGAAAAATCATTTCTTTTGAAATTTTTTCTCAAATCCTCAGTTTGATTCCAGATATACCCGAAGGTGCATCCAAATCCCTCAAACCAAGGCTCTGATACCAACTTGTAACACTGTAATTTTTCAAACAAAATTTTCATTTTAAAATCACATAATTCACATAACACATTTCACAAAAATCCCATTTATTTAATTAACAAGACGCAACTCCATAATTATTTGATTAATAATCCAGGATCCTCAAAACATAACTCTTTCTCTGGTGTGTACAATAAAGACAATGCCGTCCTGCGATCTTGAGAAGAACCTGAAACACATATCACATAACACAGTAAGCACAAAGCTTAGTGAGTTCCCCAAAATACCACAAATATCACATAACACAGTAAGCACAAAGCTTAGTGAATTCCCCAAAATACTACAAATATCTCATTACCCTCTCATGGCTATACTCATATATGACCCTCCGGTCAATGTGTCTCAGTGGGAGCCTCTGGTCCTAACTCAGTAAGCTCAGAATAATACACATCATAAATCAAAAGGACATAACGCAGGATATCACAATACTCAATATAAGCACCTAAGACCCTCTGGTCACACAATGGTTACCACTCTTGGCAAAGTACAGTGAGAAGACTCAAGTCGGATGATGAACCACTCCTATAGATGTTGTTGCTGCACCTGCCTCTAACACTGGACCAAAATCCATAATTACCCAATTAAGATCTAAGTCCAAATCCTCACTCTTTATATCTAAAGGTAGTCCACTAACTAGCCCATCAATAACCTAAAACTCATTAGGTCCACCAAGGCCCAATAATGAATGGGCTCTCCCGAGGCCCAACTCTTAAGTCCAAGCGATAAGCCCAACACAAGGGCGCAAGGAATATATATAATATTTCTCTGCTCAATATCTCTAGTACACAAGCCCAAAGATCCAGGCCCAACCCTTAAGGCCCAAAATAAGATTTAGCCCAAAAAGCCAATAGCGAGGTTACGCGGGGCGTAGCTCCCTTGGTACGCTCAACGTACACAAGCATGCACGAAATCTAATCAGGGACACTAACCCAGTACGCGGGGCATACTAGGATTATGTTCGGCGTAAGTCCAGTATGGATTTTCTCACTTTCTTGGTTTTAGCACGTTAAGACCTTAGCTTATATTATAGATCTGGACTCCCTAGAGGCTCTTACTCTATAAAGTCTATGACTTTAAGCCTTTGCATGGCTGATAAAGCAACAAACACCCAAAACTCTCATTCTATTATCTCAAATGCTCACAACTCATGTATGGGTTGATTCAAACGTCCAATTCTTGATTTTTATGACCCTGTAATCCTAAAGACACTCATAGGAGATGCTCATAATATATGGAGCTCATTTTCTCATAAAGCATGCAACTTTGGGAACAAAACCCTAAAATGGTCTAACATGATGCACAAAACAAAAGAATGAGAATGCTTTGAGCTTTATACCTCCAAATGAAGCTCCCAACACAGATCTATAGCCTAGACTCCCACTCGTTCTTCTTCAAAGCTGCTTCTTCACTCCAAGAACACATAAAATCACTTAAATGCTCTAAAATGGACACACACAAGCTCAAGAATGAGGATTATGGTTTTAGAGGGTTGATTGTGTGAGGATGGTGACTGGGAATGAGGCCATATTATTCTTTATATAGGGACACCCCCCATTTAGGGTTTTCACACATATGAGTACGCTAAGCGTACTCCCACGTACGTCCACGTACTAAACTGCCACCATTCTAAAAAAAAGGGACCTATCTTGAAAAAACTTCAAGCTTCCTTAGATTCTTCGATACAACTTTGTTTCCAATGAACCTCATATCCATAGAAAGGTGATGAGAAGACCTACGCTTCTAGCAAATCGTCGCATCCCCTTGGCTTCATTATGACTGGGTTACAGCCCACGAACCCTAATCATGTACAATACAAAACAAGATGTTACAAGATGAAGAGGAGCCTTCGCCACAACCGTGAGGTGGTGGCTATCATCGTAAAACCAATGCGTGCCACCATGTTTTTTGAACTTTCTACCATCGCTGCCATTTCTCGTCACCACCATCCACCATAGGAGGTGGCTCTGAGTTTGTGTGGGTGTGTGATTATGCTTCAAGTTCGTCTCGTATGTGTGTTATTTCATGTATATGGTGTTGGTTTGGTCGGAATCCACAAGAACACCCACCACCGCCACCGAGAGGTGGTGGCTGCCGCCATGTGCCACCGCCGGCCACCACAAGGTGGCTATGTGTGTGTTTATCTTTTAGTGTGTGTTTATTTTTTAGATTAAAGATTTGTAAAATGTAATCAGAAAGTGGAATAATGAAAAGAAACTCAAAACCACCACCGTAGGGTGGTGGTTGCCGCTACCGGCCACCGTGTTGGGTGGCGGTGTGCTTAGTTGGTGTTTGGATTGCTTTTGGAGTTCTTGGACTCGATTGGACCAGAACCCTAGCCACCGTCATGAGCCGCCATTGACCAACACTATCCAAGGTGGTAGTGGGTGGTGCCCGACTAGCAAAGCCCTAATGGGCTTAGTGAAACCCTAATGGGCCTAATGAACCCTAATTAATCAAAAGACCTAGCTATTGACCCTATTGGGCTATGATTGGTTTGAAATCCCTAATTAGGGTTTAGGAAACCTAATTTTAGATATATAGGCCTTGGAATTATCGAGACCCACATTTGGGCCATTCGAATGGAATTGTGAATTACACCAAATCACACCATATGATTTATGTAGTAGAGTGATGGACATAATGGATTAAGTCCTTAGTGGGTTAAGTAAGAAACACTTAACCCTAATGCCATTTTATGTGAAAACCCTAACTTCACTTACGCTTTAAGTTGGTCCTTTCTATTGGATTTGATGATGGGATATGGATGGGCTGTCCAGAAATAACCATATGGACTAGAATATGTTGATGGGATTTAAGGTAAGGCCCATATGAGGGTTTGGGCCCAATTTGGAAATTGTGCCATAGATGGGGCATAGTTTCGGCCTTTATGATTATGAGATATTGGGCCATTAGAAATACCAAATGTTTTGACTGGACTAAATGGTTGGGTCTTTGAATAAGACCATGTAAATGTTTGGGCCTAATTTGGAAAATTGGGCCACATGTTGGGCTTTGATTCCTAGTTTGACTTTTGGGCCTTTGGATTGGGCATTGGGCTTGAATCAAACCAAGATGGGATAATGTAGCATGTTACTCCAAGAACTTATGGCTATGTGTTGGGACCCAATTATTAATTGGGTGATGTTTTGATGTTGACAGTTCGAAAACCCATTATCCAATAGCTAGAGTTTTGTCTACGAGACTTCAGCAGTGTGAGGTGAGTTACCTTCTAGTAGTGGTGGGTCTAAGGCACCAATGTCGGCCTACCAGTAGGTGATTATGTATGAGATGATTATCTTTGTGATAATTGTATGGTTTGACACTATATGATTTTGCTTTATATGGTAGAATGCTCTGTTATGTGCGTTAGCAATAGTAGGGGTGAAATAGTCCTCGGATACAAGTTGAAAGGTACGGAAGGGGTAGTCAGTACCCATGCATGCATAACAATATGTTTATGTTATTATGTGGTAGTGGTAGGGGTGGAATAGTCCCCAGTAGTCGACTGAGATAAACCGACAAGTAAGTTAAGCATCCCATAATGGCTAGACATGGGTAAGTCAAGCACCCCAGAATAACTTGACCTGGGTAAATCACGCACTCCAGAATGGCTTGACCTGGATAAGTAAAGCACCCCATAATGGCTTGACATGGGTAGGTCAGGCACCCCAGAATTGCCTGGCAGTATGTTAATGTATGGTGTTTGGTATGATGGGGGAACTCACTAAGCTTCATGCTTACGATTTTCAGTTTTGGTTTCAGATACTTTGTTTTCAAAGGAAAAGAGTTGGCTCGATCGCAGCACATCACACTATGTTTTCCGCACATGAGATCTTTGGGATTACACTTTGATATTATTTCACGATAACATTTTTGACTATTAACACTTTGGTTTTGACATTTTGTTATTATGGATGTTTTGTTACTTATGGTTTTATAATAACTTATTTAAAAATGAAATTTTTGGCCTTGAATTTTAGGATGTTACAAGTTGGTATCAGAGCCCTGGTTTGAGGGGCGCCTCTATTTGTATGGGGAATTCCCTTCTGATAGATCTCGCCCAGTCTCCCTCTCCTTCCCCCGCCGCCTTCCGACCCACGGGAGTATACAATGACAACTTATATACTATCCTCTCTCCGGATAGATAGGCCCCTATGAGCGACTATGCCGATCTTTAGGATTCGGGCACACTCTCGAGTGTGTCTAAACTCAAACTAAGGACTTGGTATGAAAATTTTCTAAAGTAAAATCATTTTATTAAAAGAAGTTTGAAAAGAATTTTAAAAGAGAAAAGAACTTTTAAAAGAATAAGGTCTGTGATGCGTTCAATCAGCCGAGCTCAAGTAGGTTTTACCCAAGATACCCATACATGTTATATTATTATATTATATGTGTATGAGAACTACATACTAGATTAGGGCTAAGGATCTAGGAAGGATGCCTTATATGCCTACCGTATATGTATGAGAACTGCTTGCTAGATTAGGGCTAAGAATATAGGAAGGTGCCTTATATGTCTGATGTATGTTCTTGATGAGTTGCTTGATAGTAATTATCAGTCAGTGAGAGGATAGCCTATTTAGGTTATGCTTGATTATATGAGCCTTTGAATTGCATGTACAGATTGCTGATTAGATGTCACACCCCAAAACCAAGAACGGCGGAAACGTTCTGGGGCGGAGGACGTCATGTATATTATCACAACACAGTAAATGTAAATAAGCAAACAACATCATCCATTGCATTAAATATATAATTTTAATACAAGTGTGTTCTGTACAGATATAGACACCAAAAATAATGTAACACAAAATAATATGAGATAAGTCTTGAATGCACTCCATCTTCTCAAAAGCTGGCCTCGGTACCTGTCTACTGATGACCTGAGAATACAAGTTATTTTGAAAGAGTTTATCAGCATTAAGCTGGTGAGTTCATAAGTATTTTAGTGTCAATGTTTGTTGTCAAAAGTGTTTGAACGTGTCTCAATGTATAAGTTTGTAAAAGTGTAAGTAAATGTTTGAAAGTATTTGTAAAAGTTTGAATCTCTCAGAAAATCCTATATTTTCTATAAAAGTAACCTTCTACCAAGGCTAAACTGTTTTGTAAACTCGTCTGTTGTAAAATTTTGTAATTACCCAAGTATAACTATCACTTGATAAAATATAGTTTGTACATTAATGCTTAAGTGAGATTATCACTAAAATATGTAATGGGTAAATCATTGTAGTACTGTAGTTTTGTATAATAAGAACTACTGCTGTACTAATTACTACTACCTTAAACCGGATTTATATTAAGGTATATTGTGATAAATTGCACCATGCTATCGACTGGTAACAACGACATAATGAATGGTCGTAATAAAAAGAAATGACGTTTGGCACCCGCAGACCTGTAGGTCCGGCTGTAGCTAGCAGCAAAGTGTAGGATAGTCAATCCAGTATAGATCTATACGCAAACTCACGCTCTCCCTCCAAGAGAATTCTGGCTACAACTCGGGCCATGACATTTAAGGCATGCTCCGACACAGTGGATCACAATTGTTAACGTATTCATGTATATGTATTGTTTCTCGTTCTAGTATAGTTGTATATGTCCTGTTTCTAGTATAGCTGTATATGCACATGTTTCTAGTATAGTTGTGTATGTTCATGTTTCTAGTATAACTATATATGTACATGGTTCTGGTCTAGCTGTATGTGTACTTGTTTCTAGTATAACTGTATATGTACTTGTTTCTAGTATAGCTGTATATGTACTTGTTTCTAGTATAGCTGTATATGTACTTGTTTCTAGTATAGCTGTATATGTACTTGTGTTACCCCGATGGTAACTAACTATTGATGTACTGATAAGTATGAATATGGAAGTACTTTTATGTCTATACATGTATATATGATATATAAGTAATATTGAAACGACCTTCGGATGGTCACCCGAAATCCCACCAGACCACATCCAAATCGAGAAAAAGGAAATAGGGCGGATGGCCTTCCTAAGCCCTTTAAACATTATTTATATATCTATACATATATGGGCATGCAATTGAATATATAAAAGCATAAATAAGTTTTCATAAGACATTTGAAGCATAAATATAATTTCAAGAGAAGATCGACTTGATGTCGATCTATAAAACAATTTGAAGGCATAAGTTGATAAAACAGTTTAAGTATAAGAAGCATTTGTTTGAATCACAGTCTATAAATAAGTTTGGATAGTAAAAGAGTTTGTAAAACATTTCCATGTAAAGCAGTTTGATAAACAGTTTGAACAGTGGTAAAAATCGTTGTTTTCCTAGTTATTAATCACATGTGATTAAATGCAATCACATGTGACTGAAGCAATAACTATAAGTATTTGACTTGTATTCCCCCCATAAAGTATTTAAAACATTTAAAATCATTTTAAAGGTTGATTCAAGGGGTATGAACTCACTTGTGGTGAGTTTGTACGAATCGCAGTGTCGGATACCGTGCTAGGTGGCAAACGGAGACTTGTTTACACGCACGAGCCTAGTTATCATATAATAAGCATATATATAACTAATTAGACAAATAATAACTTAATAAATAAGTTAAGACACTTAGGAAAATGTAAACACTTTTTATAAGTGTTTAAGGTCCAAATGGTTGCATCTAAGTTGCTACGGGACAAGGCAAAAGGTTTTGAAACATCAAATGGCCTTGCATAAGAGTTCACCACCCAACAAACCCCACCCTTTGGAGTTTATTGCCGTAAACTCATGGGTTTATGGCCGTGAACTCCTCACATGGTGGTTTTGGGTGTTTTAAAGTGCTATCTTGATCCTAGAACACTCCTAGCTTTGTTGGAATAACACATGAAGTAGTTTAAGGCCCTAGAATGCTCCATAGGGGATTTTACGGCCTAAAGTCCATTCACCCTAGCGTTTACGGCCATAAACTCCTATGGGGTGATGGATTTTAATTGTTTTGAGGCACCTAAACATCAAGGATGGCTTCCATGATTTTATCTAAGGCTAATGGGGACAAGAGGCACACATTTGTGCCTTCACTTGGAGTTTACGGCCCAAGATATGTTCCTTGGCCATAAACTCCTTTTAAGGAGTGATTATGATGTCTTTTGCTCTCCATTCAAGTCCCATGTGTTCAAGGTAAATTGTCTTAAGGCCTAAGGTGTGTTTGGAATGCTTTTTACCCTAGAAAAAGGGGTTTACGGCCCAAGAGGGGTTCTTGGCCGTAAACTCCTATAAACATGTGATTTTGATGGGTTTTGATGTCCTAAATAAGCACAAGCATTTTAGGGTAAAGTTCCTAGGCTTAAGGGGGTGAGTTAGGGCATATATGTCCCTTAAAAAGGGGTTTACGACCCAAGGAAGTTCCTTGGCCGTAAACTCCAATAACTTGTGTTTCTTGGTTGATTTTTAGTCCCAAATGTTTATACACTAACCCCTAAACAAGTTGTCTAACAAGGAATCGGGACTAGGAAGCCTTTAGGCTCCGTTTTGGAGTTTACTCCCCAAGAACGTTCTTGGGCGGTAAACTCCCGGATCTTGTAATCTAAGCATATTATTGATGTTAATAAGCATCTAACAAGTATTGAAACACATTTAGTAAAGTAGACTCACAATATGGGATGAAAACCCGAAGATCCGTCAGAGAGAATATGGCTTTTCTCTATTTGGAATTGTGAATAATGAAATAATTTAACTCAGAAAACTATTTATAGTCCTGGAATATTTTGACAGAAAATATTTTTATTCCTGATATTGGACTGCAACATTATGAAACTTGAAATGCCCAACCAAAACCAAGAGCATCCACTCTCCTGATATCTCCTAAAACATAAACCCTAATGTACATAAACTTGTTCGGAAAAGTATGAAAATCACTGAAACTGAACTAGCTTCTTTTGAATAGATGATGTTCGTACAAATGGAAATTTCGGGTTGTCACATTAGAGGATAGAACGGTTTGATTAGATTTTGATGGTTAGATTTTCTACTGTCTGAATGTTGTTTGCTTTGTGCTTTGTGGGACTCTTAGTGATGTGAGTTAGCTACAAAGTGAATATCCTAAGTCACATGGGATATAGGTTGGGTAATCAGAGATTGATGGGCTTGAACCTATTGAGCAACTCTCAATTGAGTCTAACAGTTCTAGGGATGAGTCTTTTACTCGAAGGATTATCTAATCTCTGTTGCATGTGGCTATATTTATGAGGTCACTAGTTGACATTACTAGGAATCTTTCAGCAACTGAGGATTGGGTGAGTTGGGGAACCTAGCAAAGCCTAGGATATGATCTAGTGGGTTAGTAGTGAGGTTTTGTGAGACTTGGGAGCATCAGTTTAAGGAAGTAACTTTGAGGATTCGGGAGGATTGCTGAAAGTATGGATAGGTGTGGAAGGTAGTATTGGGCCCATACTACTGAAAGCGTATGATCCTTACTCAAATTTGTGAGAGTCTTGGAGAATTTGAGGAGCTTTAGGGAGGATTTTGTGACCCAGTTTGGGGACAGAGGATGTTCCAGTTGTTGCAGCTTAGCCATTGGCAACTAAGCTAGTGAGCGTGATAGGGTTTCAGACCGTAGAGGATATGACTTTTATGTTTGAGGATGCGAGATCGATTTCGAGCACTTTGAGAAGAGAGGTTCGCGCTAGGTGCATATAGTTAGGGGTCCCGGGGAGAGACTCAAGACTTCTGATCATTGTGTGAAAGGCCGGCAAGGCCGGACTCAATGTAGCACGTATGGGAAAGTGCACATGGGAGCTTGTCGCTCCAAGGGTTCAGGCTGCTACGAGGTAGTGGGTTGGTCATGTCAGCAAAAGGTGATTAGGATTCCTCCAGATGTTGCCGTCATGTCATCTTCTACTGCTACTATATGTATGTTGGGAATTGTACCACTTTGAAATTTTGATTGAATTTGGACAAGTTAGATCTCGGGTCAGTTCTCTGCCATTGTTTGGGTTATCAAGGATTGTTATATACCATTCTGCATGCCGAAAAGTCCTTAATGAACCTACAAAGGGACGTATCTCGTGGAGTGGGTTCCGCATGTACCGTTATCATTCCGGATCTTTGTCGAGATCTCTGCAGGATTATTATTAAGAAGATCATTGGTCAGGAATTAGTGGGATGGTTCTCCAGTGAAGTCAGAGTTCAGTGATTCTATCATTTGTTCGTATATGGTGGACATTTGAATATGGAAGAACTTTGGGGTTCAAGGCACTATTATTGCTAGGAAAGGACTGGTAGCATGAAGATGGTGATGTCAGTTGCGGGTGTTAGATGTATAAGTGGTTGGTGATTAGATGTTCAAGGGAATGGTATTTTCGCATGGGCTGTGTTCGGGTGGAGTTTAGTGGTGCTACAAGAATTGAAGTGGAAATGAGGATTCATCAGCCAGAGTGAAGATTAAGGTATCAGATTGGATAATATTTCAAGAGTACTCATCAAGATTTCCGAGGATGGGTGATCTCAGGGTTTAACCGGTGATATATTGCTAGCATTGGTAAGTACAGGTTGTCATCAGTGGATTATTAGGAAGCAAGAGAGATTCGGAATCCTTCAATTCTCATGTACCATGAAGACTTAGTTGGATATAAGTAGGGGAGACTCGATTAGGTATTCGGGACTAGAAATAAGTGTGAAACTAGAATGAGTTTCGCATCCCAGTAAGGGAGGAAGGCGATCGAGTGACCGTATTGATTGAGGATTGGGTGAGTTGGGAGTTCAGAAAACGTTCCAAAATTTGTTTTACGTTTTCCTTGGTATCGGATAACAGGTTTAGGGAACAAGGATAGAGGTCCATTTAGAATTCAAGTTTAGTTGAGTGTTAGGTCGAGTGCGTGTTCGACCTAATATGGACAGTGTTGTAAGACTGGTGGGGTAGTCGTAGCATTCACAAGCAGTCAGATAGTGTGGAAAGTGTTGTAAGACTACGGGGGTGGCGATAGCATTCACAAGCAGTCAGATAGTGTGGAAAGTGTTGTAAGACTATGGGGGTAGCCGTAGCATTCACAAGCGGCCAGATAGTATGGAAAGTGTTGTAAGACTACGGGGTAGCCATAGTATTCACTAACATTCAGTTAGCATGGACAGTGTTGCAACATTGTGGGGGTAGTCGTAGCATTCACTAGTGGTCAGATAGTGCTAGGCTGTTGTAAGTCTATGGGTGTAGTCATAGCATTCATGAGGTTGGCAAATAGTGATAGAGTGTTGTAAGTCTATGGGTGTAGCCATAACATTCACTAGGTTGGTAGATAACATGAGTCCCTTGTTAGGACATGGAAGGAACAGTAGTACCCACCAGTCGAGTGTAGTAGTGAGGGCATGGCAAATCCACGGATTGGTTTATGGATTTCTACAGAGGGATTAGACTTGGTTAAGCCAGTTATAAGACTGTAGGAACGCCACTACAATGAGATTAGGCTACCATTTGGTCATGTAGCAATCACTTTTAGCCTTGGATTGGCGATGCATGGACCCGATCGGTCAGAATAGAATGTTGTTAGAGCCACAGTGGCATGATAACTAGTGGCAACTAGTTACAGATAAGGATTTCGTTTAGAAGTTGTGTGGATCGACTGTGTGTGATTCTTCTGGCTCCATAATGTTGTATGGGCAGTTTCAGTACTTTGTCAGCGTTAGTATTAGTGTTTCAGGTTTACAGGTGCGGACAGAGAAAATGATAAGTTGGTAAGCGACAAGTCACACAAAGCGGGATTAGCTAAGGCTTGGCTATGTCTAAGTGACCGGTAGGGATACTTGGGTTGGTGATCCTATTTATAGTGGGAACCTCAAGTTATCAGAAGTTGAGTAGTCGGTTGAGGCATAAGTGGACTGGGTTCAACGATATTGATTTAGTATGAGCGGTTTGTCAGGTAGTTAGACCAACTCGAGACTGCTGATTTCAGAAGAAGTAGATGTGATTTTATTACAAGCAATTCATTCATTTTTGGGTTTTAGAATTCTACAAGGGATGATTTAGATTTCCTTGGAATGGCTAGGGTGTACCAATGATTGTGGCCATGTTACTTTAGTGGTTTGGCGTGCAAGGAATGGTAATGAATGATTTTGAGGATAAAATCTAATTAAAGTGGGGTAGTGTTGTAACACCCCATTTATTAAATAAATTAATGAATGTATAGTAGCCCTAGAATCAATAATTATATATAGTAAGGTGTTGGTCTCGAGGAGCTAATTGTCATAATTTTAGAGATTATGGGTTAAAAGTGTAAGTTTCGGATTGGTTTCATAAATAATTACGAAGGTAGGGATTATTTGGTAAATTATTGGCACTTAATTTGAAGAGATTTTGGAGGCTTAGGGGCTGAGTGGTAACATATGGAGCTGAACTGTAAACATTCTAGAAGACAGGGATTGTTTGGTAAAATAATGGACTTAATTTTAAGGGAATTTAGAGGGTAGGGGTTAAAATGTAACATCCCAAATTCTGGTATGTTATTTAAATAATTATTTTTCAAGTTTTCAAGAGGAACTCGACGAGTCAGTAGCCAGACTCGTCGAGTAGAGTCGGGATATTGAGCACGTTTAAGTTGGCGACTCGGCGAGTCCATACTCTGGACTCGGCGAGTCCGCCAGTCTGGATGAAACCCTAATTTCAAGGGTTTGCACCCTATTTAATCAACTTTTTGGGACCTCAATTCAGCCCCCATCACCCCCAGAGCATCCTTCTCGAAACCCTAGAACTCTATTAGCATTTTGTGTGTTTTGGTGTGATTCTTTGAAGAGCTTGAGAGAAGAAGGACGGTAGATCAAGAGGAGAAGAAGGAGATCCAAGATCTTTGTGGCATTTCGGAGTATAGTAAGGTATTGCTCGACCCCTTTTCTGTTTCGATGCTAAAATCCCCATTGGAACACCATCGAAGTTATTCTTGAACCATTTCTTGGCTTGGTAGTAGCATAGAGGACACATTGAGATGAATCGCCTTCGGATCTAGCTATGTTTGAGTTCCAGAAGCCTAGATCTAATACCTTTATGGAGCCATATTGCATGAAAGTCCTAGATCTACTCTTATAGTGTGCTTTAAGCCTTAAAACCTTCATTTGGTGTTTATTTACACGTAAAGTTGGAAACTTTACGTGTTAAATAAGCCCTAAGAACCCAGATCTATGAACGGAATGAACTGGTTTCAACGAGAATCGACGAGTCTAGTCGCGAGTCCCCTGTTTTCCCCTTTTCGAGTTATGTCGAGTGGAACCAGTGAGTGAGAGATGGACTCAGTGAACTGGAGGTTAGACTCATTCATGGAAGGACTCGGCAAGTCAATGTCCTGACTCGGCGAGTCCAAGGCAATCTTCATGCCTCAAGAACAGACTCGACGAGTTGTTCATACAACTCGGCGAGTCACAGTCAGAGTATTCATGTGTTGAAGGAGGACTCGACGAGTTGTTCATACTGATGGGTTTTGAGCATTCTAACACTTCCTAAGTGTACATGTAACCCTAATAACCTTGAATCTATGTTTTCTCTATATACATGCAAATTTCTTTTTCAAGGTTATTTCCTAACTAGCATGGCATGGGGATTACATAAAACATAAAACTAGTAGAAATACATACCTTGTTGTTGCTTGGATTCCTTTAACACTTTGTGAGCCTAGGACCCCAAATGTTGTGCCTCAAATGCTTCACACAACACCACAAAACTTGGAATAACTTGAGAGAATACTTCTAGCACTCAAAATTGGTTATGCCCTCTCTAGTAACCCTAGGTCCCGATTTTGCTAGCCAAAGGGTTCCTTTTATAGTGGTTTCACAATTAGGGTTTCATTAAGAAGACCCATAATTGTCATTACTCTTCATTTCTCATGACCCATGGGTTTGTAACTCCCATGGACTATCCATGGAGCTCCAAGTGGTGACATCCATAACCCATAAACAATGGATCATTAATCCACCATAAAATAATTGATGATTGTCATAATCAACGCTATATATTTAATTAGTCTCACTTCGATCACCAAATTAACACTAGCTTAATACTTGATCAAATACTAATTAAATAATACTATTATTAATATATTAGAACTTATAATATATTAATAATCATAAGTGCCATATTCTCTCATTTAGTCTATCCAAGTATTGCAATGCCATGCAACCCAAATGAACCATGCCGGGTCGGGTCAATTACATGCCAAATATAGTTATGGACTTAGACACTATATCCAACAGTCTCCTACTTGTATAAGTCTAATAACTATATTTGCAAATATGACTTCAAAATCCAACTAGCAATCTTAGCTCATTCAAAGTCTCTCGGAACTGAGATGATGATGATACGCCATTTAAGATAAGTGATCTTATAATCCTCTACTCTCATGATATCAGCCGGACAAACACATGGAACATGCTCTTACTTACTGTCCAACATTTGTTTCTCGATCTCCGATTTGTTTCGACATAGAACTAAATTGAACACATCAATTAGGTTCTGACTGGGCCCGGTACATAGGTCAAAACCAAAACTTCGAGGGGACCAGATATCGCTTCTATTTCTAGAAGGAACAGATAAAATTCGACTGATATGCTTGTACTAACTACTTGTTGAATTACTCACAAAGGCACGTTTTATAACATCGAGTTACCAATGCGTTTTCGTACAATCAATGAATAACCAACTCATCGTCAACAACTCATATCTCTAGGTTTGAAGATTTATATGATATTACCGTCTCACGATCACTCGAGATAAATTCCATGAAGTGATGCAAGTGAGCGTCGGTTGAATTCAATACTCAGCCCTTATGAGTACTCATGAATGTTGTAGCAACCATTGCATTGTCTAAATCACTTTAGACAAATCATACAAGCCAAATTCATGATAGTCTTAAATCAATACTTACTTCCAAAGTTTGACTGATTGTGGATGGTTTGAATAATAACATGATTATTCTGGAAGTAAAAACATGCAAAATTGAAACATAGTATACAATCAACACAAGATAGTAACACCTTACTCATAAATAAATAACAACTTTTATTTATCATCAAATGTCAATTACATTTTACAAGTTTCAGGAATCTAATTATTGGAACTAATATCATCCTTCAGCCCAATGCGCCTCGCATGCTGTAGATGCTTAACCCTACTCAGTCCCTTCATGAGGGGATCTGCCGGGTTCTCATCTAATGATACCCTCTTTGCCACGAGGATTCCTTCTTCTATTCTATGTCTGATGAAATGGTATTTTCTGTCAATGTGCCTAGATCTCCCGTGATCTCTTGGTTCTTTCGCCAAAGCAACCGCATTTTCACTGTCATAGAAAATTTCCATTGGCTCCTTTATTGCTGGTACAACTCCAATGTCTCCGATGAAGTTCTTTAGCCATATCGCCTCTTTTGCTGCCTCGCTTGCTGCTATATACTCTGATTCACAAGTTGCTCCTCCATGTAATTGCTCCTCCATTTACGATAAAGACCCGGCCTGATTGAGAGCGGAAATTATCCCTATCAGTTTGAAAGCTAGCATCACTATATCCTTCCACTCTCAAGTCATTACTGCCTTCGAGGGTAAGGACCCAGTCCTTAGTCTTCCGAAAATACTTGAGAATGTTCTTTACCACTGTCCAGTGTGCCTTGCCAGGGTTCCCTTGATATCTACTAACCATGCTCAAAGAAAAGGCCACATCAGGGCGAGTACAAGTCATAGCATACATGATCGAGCCTACAGCAGAAGCATATGGTATCTGACTCATTTCAGCTATCTCAGCCTCTGTGCTCCGACTCTGAGTCTTACTTAGCTTGGCATTACTCTGGATTGGTAATTATCCTTTCTTGGAATCTTGCATACTAAACCACTTCAATACCTTATCCACATAAGTACTTTGAATAAGTCTAATTATTCTCTTACTCCTATCTCTCAATATCCTTATCCCTAGGATACAAGCAGCTTCCCCAATGTCTTTTATAGCAAAACACTTCCCAAGCCAGGCCTTAACCTTCTGCAAAGTTGGGATGTTGTTTCCTATGAGAAGTATGTCATCCACATAAAACACCAAGAAGCTAACTATGCTCCCACTAGCCCTGACATACACACAAGACTGATCCTCACTCCTAGAAAAGCCAAACTCTTTGACTTTCTCATCAAAGCAAAGATTCCACCTACGAGATGCTTGTTTCAATCCATAAATGGATTTTTCAAGCTTACACACTCTATTAGGGTATTTTGGATCAACAAAACCCTATGGCTGAGCCCTGTAAATATCCTCAGCCAACTTTCCATTAATGAAAGCGGTTTTGACATCCATTTGCCATATTTCATAGTCAGGAAATGCAGCTATGGCTAACAACACTCTATTAGACTTAATCTTAGCTACTGGTGAGAAGGTCTCATCATAGTCAACTCCCGAAGTTTGAGTAAAGCCCTTCGCAACCAGTCACACTTTATAAGTGTGTACTTTCCCATCCATGTCGGTCTTTTTCTTGAAGATCCATTTGTACCCAACTGTCTTACGACCTAGTACATTGTCAACCAAGTTCCGAACTTGATTGTCATACATGGACTGAATCTCGCTGTCCATAGCCTCCTTCCATTTCGCAGACTCCGAGCCTGCCATGGCTTCCTTATGATTATTAGGTTCATCCAAATCTATCAGTGTACTATCAATGATAAATGTATCGCCTTCAGTGGTGATGTGATAACCATAATAAAATTCAGGTGTGTTCCTCACCCTAGTGGAACGTCTTGGAGGTACAGAGTCATCTATCGGCTCAACAGGAGTTTCCTCCTCAGGTTGGCTGACAGCATTTGAGGTTCCTTCACCACTTGACTCTTGAAGCCCTTCAAGGTCAATTTGCCTCCCACTGTCCCCTTGGCTTATGAATTCTCTCTCACGAAAGACTCCTCTTCTTGCTACAAAGACCACATTATCACTGGGTCTGTAGAAGAAGTAACCAAAGGATCTCTGTGGGTAGCCGATGAAGATACACCTCTCGCTTCAGGGCTCAAGCTTTTCATGAGTCTCACGCCTCACAAAAGCTTCACAAGCCCAAATCTTGATGTGGTCCAAATTGGGCACTTTCCCAGTCCACATCTCGTGAGGTGTTTTGGCAACCTTTTTAGTCGAGACTAGATTAAGGATATGGGCGGCAGTCTCTAAGGTATACCCCCAGAAAGAGATTGGTAACGAAGCTCGACTCATCATGGAATGAACCATATCCAACATGGTTCGATTGCGCCTCTCAGCTACACCATTCAACTGTGGTGTCCTGGGAGGTGTCAATTGTGAGACAATCCCACATTCCTTAAGATAGTCAAGGAACTCAATGCTAAGATACTTTCCTCCCCGATCGGATCGGAGGATCTTGATGTTCTTGCCCAATTGATTCTCAACTTCCTGCTTAAACTCTTTGAACTTTTGAAAGGTTTCTGACTTATGCTTGATTAAGTAAATATATCCATATGTATTGTAATCATCAGTAAAAGTCACATAATAACGATTAGCATCCCTTGTAGCAACTCTGAAGGGCCCACACACATCCGTGTGTACAAGGTCCAACAAACCTTCACCCCTATTACAAGTACCTGTGAAGGGTGACTTTGTCATTTTTCCATGTAAACAAGACTTGCAACTATCATGTGACTTGAGGTCAAATGATTCCAAGACTCCAGCCTTTTGGAGTTGGCCTATGCGCTTCTTGTTAACATGTCCAAGACGACAATGCCACAAGGATGCTTTGTCCAAGCTATCAGAAGAATCAATATACAACACATTATTTCCTAAATTGCCTACAACATTCACAGCTTTATATACACCATCACAAGGTATTGCTTTAAAGTAAGACACATCATTGTAATAAACATTAACAACACCATTTTTATTATCAAATGAAAATGTAAAACCTTGTTTGTACAAGCCGTGAAAAGAAATAATATTCCTCGCCATTTTGGGCGAGTAACAACACTTATTCAAATCTAACATTAACCCATTATTAAGCAATAAAGAATAAACTCCTATCTTGGTAACAGGTGATGCTTTCTTGTTGCCCGTGACTAAGTTTATCTTCCCGTGCTCCACTTGCTAACTTCTTCTTAGTGCCTGCAAATCAGTACAAATGTGAATACCACACCCTGTATCAAGCACCGAAGAATTAGCATTAGATGAGTTGTTAGACAATATTGTGTAAATACCTACATGGGTGGGTTTGACCTCCCCATCCTTTACATCTTGCAGATATTTGGCGCAGCTTCGCTTGAAGTGTCCCTTATCCTGGCAATAGAAGCACTGTGTTTCCTTTGGGTTTGAAGAAGGAGTAATGGGACCTTTCTATGTCCCACTTGAAGAGGAAACATCAAGAGTCTTACCCTTGGTACCCTTCGAAGGGCTTTTCCTCTTCTTACCCTTTCCCTGCCCAATAGCCAGAACAGGGGCTGTTGAAGGAGTAGAAGTAGCAACCGCTTTACCCTTAATGGGTTAAGTAAGAAACACTTAACCCTAATCGTCATTTTATGTGAAAACCCTAATCTCACTTGGGCTTTAAGTTGGGCCTTTCTATTGGGCTTTGATGATAGGATATGGATGGTCCATCCAAGAATAACCATATGGACTAGAATATGTTGATGGGCTTTAAGGTATGGCCAATATGATGGTTTAAGCCCAATTTGGAAAATTAGGCCATAGATGGGCCTTAGTTTCGGCCTTTATGATTATGAGATATTGGGCCATTAGAAATCCCAAATGTTTTGACTAGACTAAATGGTTGGGCCTTTGAATAAGACCATGAAAATGTTTGGGCCCAATTTAGAAAATTGGGCCATATGTTGGGCTTTGATTCCTAGTTTGACTTTTGGGCCTTTGGATTGGGCCTTGTGCTTGAATCAAGCAGAGATAGGGTAATGTAGCCTATTACTCCATGAACTTATGGTTATGTGTTGGGACCCAATTAGTAATTGGGTGATGTGTTGATATTGACAGTTCATGCAACTGTCATCCAGTAGCTGGAGTTTTGTATACGAGTCTTCAGCAGTGTAAGGTGAGTTACCTTCCAGTAGTGATGGGTCTAAGGCACCAATGTCGGCCCACGAGTAGGTGATTATGCATGAGATGATTGTATTTGTGATATTTATCTGGTTTGACACTATCTGATATGCTTTATGTGCTCGGATGCTCTGTTATCTGTGATAGTAGTAGTAGGGGTGAAATAGTCGCCGGATACCGATTGAAATATACCGAAGACGTAGTCAGTACCCATGCATGCCTAGCAGTATGTTTATGTTATTATTTGGTAGTGGTAGGGGTGGAATAGTCCCCATTAGTCTGTTGAAATAAACCGACGGGTAGTTTAGCTCCCCATAATGGCTTGACATGGGTAAGTCAAGCACCCCAGAATGGCTTGACATGGGTAAGTCAAGCACCGCAGAATGACTTGACATGGATAAGTCAGGCAACCCTGAATTTCATTGGAGTATGTTATTGTTGTTGGATTAGTGTCTAAGTCCATAACTATTTTGGTATGTACTTGACCCGATGGTGCATGGTCATTTTGGGTTGACTTCACCAAAGCAACTTGATAGGATGAATTATGGAGAGAAAGGATTAAATATGATTTATTAATATATTATGGGAATAATATATTAAAGGAGAAATCATATTGTTTAATTAATATTAGTCAATAATTAATTGCTAATTAGTTTTGTGACTAAAAGAGATTAATTAACCTTAAGGGACTGGAATTGTAAATATAATATAATTGCAATTTGGGCCATGGGTTGCCTTTTATTATAAGGTGGACGAATTCTATGGGGGAAGCCCTTATGAAATCATCCAAGGCCTTAAGGAAAGGGCTCCATGGGTTACTTAGGGCTTAAGCATCCAAATTAGGGTTTCCTTGTTAGATAACCCTAATTACCTCCTATATAAAGAGATCCCTTATGACCAAAAAGGTGGCTAAGACTTCTCTAGGGTTTGTAGATGTTTTTGGGCAGCCTCCATCCTCTCTCCTCTTCATCCTCTTACTTATGGTGTTTGTGAACCATTAGAGGAGTGACATTTGTGACTCTAAGCTTTGTAAAGTCAATACAAGGAGATTTGGGATTGTTATTGCTACATAACAATCAAGGTAACATCTTAAACCAATTCTCATGTTAATATGATTACTTGAATGCTAGAATTAGGGTTTATAGTCTTAGATAACTTGCATGTACAATAGAGAAACCTAGATCCAAGCATTAGGGTTTGTATGAGCACATAGGATGTTCTTAGGACAAAAACCCATCAGTGGTATCAGAGCCTAGATTGGTTTCTATTGTATTGATGCTTTGTATGTTGAAATAATTCAATTTTTGTGTTTCTGGGGGCTGAACTCGTCGAGTTTTTTAGATGAACTCGGCAAGTTCATGATGAACTTGACGAGTCCATGCCTGACTCGACGAGTCGGCTGGTCAGAGTGAGGGAAAACCGGGATTTCTTGTTGTTTTTGCTTGAGGATACTTGCCTTATCATAATAGATCAATGTAAATCCGATTTTTTGATATATATGGCTATATTCTTGATCTAATTGAAGATATTTATCAATTAATAAAATATTTGTTTCCTTATGTGATAATTGATTAATTATTTTGATTAAATGGATAAATTGTTTTGCAAGAAATCATTAAATAAATCAAATATGGATAATTATGTGATTAATTGTTAATTAAGATTATTTGTTATTTGATCCTTGTTGTTATGAAAAGTTTCATATTTTCCCCTTTAGGTTTTATAGTTTAAATTTGAACCCAAAAGTTTTGTTGTTTTGAAATTTAAATAGTTAAAACCCTAATGTTTTGAAAAAGGTTTCAAAACTTGCCCTCAAGTTTTGGAATTTAAATTTTGATTAATTGTTTAATTTTGATGTATATTTAAATTCTAAACCCTAATGTTTTGAAATGTTTCAAAACATGCCCTCAAGTTTTGGAATTTAAAAGTTGATTAAAAGTTTAATTAGGAATGTTAAATTCTAAAACCCTAGTAATGTTTTGAAAAGTTCAAATCACTCCCTTATGGTTTTATTAATTAATTAAGGTGTATAATTAAAAGAGGTTTAATAAATCCATAAAAGTTTAGGTTAACAATTTAATTCAATTAAATGTATAATTGTTAAATTAAACCACCTAGTATCTTAAAAGTGTAAAATACACCCTATACTATATATATAACATTAAAAGTCTAACATTATATATATGTATGAGTAAAAGTCAGTCTTACCGTTAGTAGGCCTCATTCACGAAGCTGGTCTATAAGGGGTGTTTAAGGAAATTGCCTATAAAATGGCGATTGAATGGGTATCCACTCTTATCCACCGCACTCTTGACTAGTGGAGGGTCGTTAGCCGAATGGGTAGGATAGGACGAAACCTTCCATTATAAGTATAATGAAGTACTAAAGTAATTAAATGTTTTCCAAATTCCCAATCTTAGTTACTTAGGCAAAAGTGAATTGATGCAATTCCATGAAATTACACTTTGTTCCCTTGCGAAGACATTAGTGGAGCGTGTGTGGTTTACCGGCACACTAAATGGTTCTAAGCAAAGGTAGCAAAGGGTGACTCAATGTTTGTTATAGTTCGGTGGAGCGTGTGTGGTTTACCGGCACATCGAATAGATGACTGTAACATGTGGGGGCACCATGTAAGTTTGCATGGTTATTCACACCCGCTTTGTGATCCTCGACATCCCAGTCACAAACAAGAGGGGCATATCGAGATTTAAACATGCCATTGAAGTGTTCAATGAATCTCAAAGGATCTAGGAGTTTTCATAGATTTAAAACCTAAATTTCTTTTTCGTTTTTCATGGTGGAAATTAGTGAATCGTCATTCACTTACCTTCAAATGTTCTGCAAATTTAGGTTACGGCATCCCTCTCCCGAGTTGTAGAATATTGTGTTGGGTCCTAGCCTTTGTATTTCATTTGGGTGATTTACTAAGGACTCAATCAATCAACTAACTTGAATTTGTTTTCTCCCATTTTGTAGATGTCAAAGTTTGACAACTATGGTCTTCTCAAATCCCGTGGAACAAGGATTCCACATGAAGATGATATTCCACGATTCGATCGGGGAACAAGAGATCATACTTCACTTCCTCATCCTCCTCCAATTATTCTCCCTAACCCACAAGTTCAAAGGCTTGAAAAGTTCAAGATCACTCAAGCCCTTTTGGCAAGTAAAAATAAAAAAGGAAAGCCGGTGTGTGCACACATCCTAGGGATGAAGTCACACATTGATAGGTTAAGAATGTTGGGATCCGTTGTCTGTGAGGAAATAGTTGTTGATTGGGTTCTTCAGTCACTTCCTAACTCATATAGTGAGTTCGTAAGAGAGTACTATATGATGAACCGCGACGTGACCCTTATAAATCTCACCTATATGCTTATTGCTGCTGAATGGTTTGGCGCAATAGAAAAGCAAAGTTGATTGGTGAATCCGCCTTCAAGACCTCTATGGATATAGACATTGGCAACGAAAGATATGATATGATCGAAATGTTTGATCATAAGAGAAAGGCAATGTCTGAAGTAGTTCCATGTTCTATTCCAAAAAAGTCGATTTGCTTTTATTGCCAAGAGAAGGGGCATTGGAGACGAAGTTGCCCTATTTACCTAAGAGATCTAAGAGATGGGAGAGTCAAAATGTATGGCTCTGTTTTAGGTAAAATCCATTGACTAACTCTTTTATTGCCAAGAGAAGGGACAATTGATGTTTTGTAGGATCGAAGAAAAGAAAAGAAGCTTAAGGGAAGAATTGTGCAGAATCTAACCATGAAGGAATGGATTTCGATCGCATTACTTGAAGATTAGATTCTTGAGCTACTACTTAGAGTTAGAATTAGATTGTTAAGAAAGATGTATTAGCATACTTTTTCAATGAATTAAGGACAAATTTTTTCCGCAATAAAATAAATTTTGATTTTATGTTATTTATTTATTCTTTCAATGCCGTATATGAAAAATTGATGTTTGAATGTTTCTATTACTAGAAATAATGGATTTGGTTCTTATTATGTTATTTATGGAAAGTCGAGAGTTTACCAAATAGGGAGAGTTTCTCATCGCCCAAGTTTCAATTGGACAGAAACTTGGAATCATGCAACTTGGTAGCACGATGAATGAGAAATTTCATATTTGGAAATTAGACTAATTCATTGACAAAGTGTCAAGTGAAGGACTAGGAGATCGAGCACACAAAGTTGCATGTTGATCAAGTCCATCATAAGAGTAACAAAGATATTCGTCATGTTTTACTAAAATTTTAGTAAATGTGATTATACTTACAAGATTAAGTGTAATTATGAATTGATTGAAAAGGTTTAAATCAATAGCAGAACAAGTAAGAAGAATCAAGTAGGCAGAAAGATAAAAGTTGCTCCATTCTAAGAAGAAGGGAGAGTAGCTTTTATGCTTTATGATAGGTCTGAATGATTAAGAACCATATCATAATTGATCCTCAAAGTGAGTCTTATGGCTAAGAAGAGGAATCAAGAATTGAAAAAATGGTTAAATCAAGAAGTCATACTTCATTCAAAAACAAGTCTTAGAGTAAAGATTGTGACATTGAATGACAAGAATTAGAAAGGTTTGTAACATTCATCAAATGTGGAAAGTTGTGATGTCTTGGATAAGACAAAGACCAACTAGGACCCATTTATGAAGTGTTTTGATAAAAGCTACACTAACTCTTGAATATTTGTTTGTCAATAAATGGTTGTTGACAAGAGAATCTTATATGTCAAGGAGTCAGTGGGAGTCTTAATGGTCTTGAAAGGTTTCAAGAACAAATCAAATAGACCTTATTAATCATCACTATTTTGTTGAGGTTTACAACCTATCGTGTTGACATTATTTTGCTTCTGTGCTGTTCCAATTGAGTTAATTTTGCATGTGAGTCCTATGAGTTCGCATTTGAATGCATAAAAGGCAAGGCACCTTGATCAATGGAAAGTACATTGATAAGAAAAAGGTGAGCTGCTTAACTACTTGGAAGACATGGTGGGCAGCTGTGCTACCATAAAGGCAAGAAATCGAGATCAAGAATGTTCGATCCATATGAGTTTGAATTTGTCACAAACTTTGGTTTTGACAAATTCACATGGATAGGAACAAATACACCGTTTAAATCTAAGTGTCATAAGATTTCCTCCTTCATGAAAATGATTGTGAGGAAATGCTTTCACTAAGAAAGATTTTAAGAAGATATTGATTGTAAAATTGCATTCTCGAATTCGATTATGGTTACGGTATCCCTTTCCATAATTTGAATTGTGAGGTTTGGCAATTGTTTGCACACACATATGAACTATCTAAGGCAAAGGTGTATAAGTTCAAGAAGCCTTGATAAAAGATTATCAAAGAACTAAGTATTAGAAACATGAACTTAAGAAATTCAATAAGCATTGTTTTTTTCTGAAAGTTAAGCTGTTTCTAAATACATGTCAAAGCTAGTGGGAGCATAAGTGTTACGTTTATAATAATCATCATGATAGTGGGAGCATAAATGTTATGATTGTATGATTATTAAGGAAAGTATTGCAAGTTCGCAATATTAATTATAGAAAAACAAGAGTCATTCTTTGCAAAGTTGTAAGGATGGAATAGTTGTTTTGCTATAATTAAGGGAGAGAATATTATGCTTCATTTCAAATCTAAAGGATTAGGTTGAGAAATGTTAATAAATTTAGTCAAGGGTACATAGTGTGTTCTTAAAATTTCGATTATGATTACGGCATTCCTCTTCACAATTTGAATTTTGAGAACATAGCAAATAAAACATTATGCATCGTGTCCCATACGCTTCGGGTATAGGATCGATTGAAAATGCTTTAATGTTTGACCATTCTAAAATTTTCCAAATGTCAAGCGCATTTAGAGGGAAAAGGGACTAGAATTGGTTTTGACTAAAATAATTAAACAACTATCAAAGGAAAATCCAAGGTTTGATGAGGATTGGTCGCTTGTGAGTAGTTGGAAGCATGGTATTGGATGGACCATATCGACATTATTATGAACATAAAATATTCTATTAAGAATAAGTTGTCATATGAAATTATGGAAATGTTTCCATATTGAATGGACCATATCGACATCATTGCGAATAGATAAGATTCTATTAAGAATGAGTTGTCATATGGAAAATATGGAAACGTGTCCATATTGAGAATTGGATATTGAAAAATCTATGTCTAGATTAGAAACTTTTATGCAAAAGGATGTTCAAAGGAATGTACTTTGAGGAATTGTCTTGTAACAATGTCCGATACAGGACTTTGTAATATCATTGGCAATAGTCTTTGTGACTTTGGTGCAGTGACATTACAAATGGATCATTGCATAGAATGTTAGAATCTAGCATATTTTATAAGTAACAAGAATTTGATATTATCACACTTATGAAAAAGGATTTGGAGTTGTGAAATGAGAATGATTGGAAATGTGTTCAATTTGATCTATTTCACAAAAGTAAGAACCATAGGTAAACATTGTGTGCATGCCAAGAGCATGGGACAAGTGTAATAATTCAAGTAATTAGTTGATTACCCGAAACCACAAATAATGAGTAATCGATATGGTGATAAATAAAAGGAGTTTTATTTATACTCAAAGGTTTGAAGCCATATGGGATTAGTATTATTCTTGTGTTTCACACTTGCATGTTTTGACTTCCAGAATAATTGAATTTATTAAGAATAATCGAATTATTCGAACGGGCCACAGTCGTTCATATGTTGGAAGTAGATATGAATGAAGACTGTCGTGACTTGGTGTTTGGATCGTCTAAAAGAGTATTAGACATAAGCAAACGTTTGCTGCAACGTTCATGAGTGCTTATGAATATGATTTGAGCATTGGATTAAACCCACACTCACTTGGATCACTCCATGAATTGTATGACGAGTGATTGGTGAGACGATAACATCTTATATTCTTGAAACCGAGAGGTGTGAGTTGTATCTTGCAAATCGGTTGCACATTGATAATATGTAAATGTACCAGTAACTTGGTGTTATAAAACATATTGTTGTGTGTGATTCGGTGAGTGAGTGCAAGCAAGCATTGTATCAAAGTTTATCCGTTCCTTTTATCCAAAGTAGGATAAAAGTGATATCTTTGGGCCCTTCGATGATTGAGTGATGAAAAACGTAAATGCTCGGCCGGGCTAGGGCTAATTTGATTTTTTCAATTAGTCAGTTGTCATAAATCGGAAATCGAGATATAGTACAAAGAGAATGATTTGAAATCATATCTCATACGATATCTAGAATGGAGGAATATATGTTCCCTTATCTAAAGGACATGCGTATCTGATATGATCAGAGTTGACAACGGCTTTAGAAAGCTACAATTGCAGATCAGGATCTGAAGTCATATGCAGAATAGTTATTAGACTTATCCAAGTGGGAGACTGTTGGATTAGTCTCTAAGTCCATAACTATTTTGGTATGTACTTGACCCGATGGTGCATGGTCCTTTTGGGTTGCCTTCACCAAAGCAACTTGATAGGATGAATTATAGAGAGAAAGGATTAAATATGATTTATTAATATATTATGGGAAAAATATATTAAAGGAGAAATCATATTGTTTAATTAATATTAGTCAATAATTAATTGGTAATTAGTTTTGTGACTAAAAGAGATTAAATAAACTTAAGGGACTGGAATTGTAATTATAAGATAATTGCAATTTGGGCCATGGATTGCCTTTTATTATAAGGTGGACGAATTATATGGGGGAAGCCCATATGAAATTGTCCAAGGCCTTAAGGAAAGGGCTCCATGGGTTGCTTAGGGCTTAAGCATCCAAATTAGGGTTTCCATGTCACATAACCCTAATTGCCTCCTATATAAAGACATCCCTTATGACCAAAAACGTGGCTAAGACTTCTCTAGGGTTTGTAGACATTTTTGGGCAGCCTCCATCCTCTTTCCTCTTCATCCTCTTGCTTATGGTGTTTGTGAACCATTAGAGGAGTGACATTTGTGACTCTAAGCTTTCTAAAATCAATACAAGGAGATTTGGGATTGTTATTGCTACATAACAATCAAGGTAACATCTTAAACCTATTCTCATGTTAATATGATTACTTGAATGCTAGAATTAGGGTTTATAGTCTTGGATAACTTGCATGTACAATAGAGAAACCTAGATCCAAGCATTAGGGTTTGTATAAGCACATAGTATGTTCTTAAGACAAAAACCCATCAATTGTATGGTGTGTAGTATGATGGGGGAGCTCACTAAGGTTCGTGCTTACGGTTTTTCAGTTTTGGTTTTAGGTACTTAGTTTTCAAAGGAAAGTAGCTATCTCGATCACAACACATCACACTATGTTTTCCGCACATGAGATCTTTGGGATTACACTATGATATTATTTCATGATAACATGTTTGACTATTGACACATTGGTTTTGTTTTATTACTTATGGTTTTATAATAACTTATTTAAAAATGAAATCTTTGGCCTTGAATTTTGGGATGTTACATATAGCTGATTTTCGTTATTTTTTTTTCTATGCAACCAACGTGAATATGAAGATGTTTCTGATAGGTTTTGAGCACTACAACATTTTTATGGTGCACATGCAACCCTAAGGCTTTGGATATAGGTTGTTCTCAAGTTATACATGCAAATTATTATTCAAATCATAAACCCTAATCTAGTATACAATTTTTGAAATTGTTGACTTAAACATAGTTAGAAGAATACATATTCTTGTAGCTTGTTAGATCTAGACCTTCAAGAGCTTAATGCCTCAATTGTTGCACCTCTAATGGAGTCACAAACACCAAGTAGAAATGGAAAAATATGAGAGAGGTGATAGAGGCTCTAAAATATTCTAGAGTTCTCTATGGATTCAAGTGGCCGATTTCAGCAGCCTTGGGGTTCCTTATATAGTTGAGCTGTTGCTAGGATTTTCAACTGGAAACCCTAATTCCCTTTCCTAGGCCCTAGGCAGTCCAGAAACCCCTATATGACAGGCCATGAACAAAATCTTTATGCACTATCATAGAGATTTCATCCACCCTCTATCAATAGCGTCCATCAGCCCAAACTACAACTATTACTGATTTTCATAATCAGTCTCCATTCTTTTAATCAGCTGTAACGCCCGGGTTTTAGGGCTAAGCATTGTTGTCAATGTAATAGTCTAGGTCAACTCTTGTAACTCTTTTTGAAGTAATAAAGATGAAATATTTGAGTATTATGTGAATTATGTGTATTTATGTGCTTATAATTTAAATTATAAATGTATAATTAATTAATAATAAAAATAAGCGTCAAAATTAAAGTATAAGATAATCCCGATATCTCTACATAAAGTTGTAGAATATGTCTCAAGGTTTCCGTACATATAAAGAATGCCGAAATCCGAGTTATAACGAAGAAGTTATGACCCGTCGAAGTTTTACGGTAAAACCGGCACGACACCGGGGAGCGTAAATAGTGAATTTACGATAGAGCAAGATTTAGCCGTAGCAATCTAAACGAAAGTCGTAGAATATGTTAAAATAAGAACATCGATAAAAAGAACGCCCAAATCTGACTTCGTATGAAGAAGTTATGATTTTTCGAAGTTTCGGAATAGCAGTGTACAGCCCGAAATTCGAATATTAGATCGAGCGGTTTTTAGCCAACACGACCTGAACGAGAATCGAAGATCTCGTTAAGGGTAGCGTAACGAGAAAAAGATGGGCGAAAACGGATGTCGGATGAAGAAGTTATGAGGATTTAACGGACCAATCATGTCCCGGCCCGTTAATAATATAAAATTTAAAATCGAGCCAAAATTAGCCGACGGAGTCTAAACGAAAGTTGTAGAGTACGTTCCCACCTTCGCGTGGATATAAAGAACGTCGAAAACGGAGGTCGTACGCGAAAGTTACGAATTTTTAAAGTCGAAGTGTGAAAATGCGAAGTCTGTTGCGAGGCTGATGACGTGGCTGCATCTGGGCCGCCCATCGCTGATGAAGGAACGCGCTTCGGATGATGACACCTGCCCTCGCTGTACGCTCCGCGTCCGAAGCCAGTACGCCCCGCGTACCCTCGCCCTTATCTCTTCCGGAGTGCTAGCCAGCTGGTCTGAGGTGGCGCTCCTATCCGATGACTACGCCCCGCGTAGGTCCGAGGTACGCCCAGCGTACCGAGGCCTCGCAGGGCTATATAAAGGGGCCGATTTTCCTTCATTTCTCACACCTTTTTCACTTCTCTCTCTCTAACTTCTTTCTCTCTCTACAACCCCAAAACACCTCTAAACCCTAGTTAAGCCCCTTAGCACCCTAGGGAAGCCCCGAGGCTCCCGGAATCCCGAGAAAAAGGAGTTTTTCGGTTTCGAAACGCTGCTCCAATTAAGTCCCGGTTTTCGATAAAATTCGCTGTAAGTATGCTACGCTTACGCAATTTTTAATATAGCTTTCAAATAATTATAGGAATGTTATTAGGTCCTTAAAATAATTATTTGGGCTATTATTATGAGTTATATCGAGTATTATTAACGCTTAATAATACTCGGACTAATTAATTTGTCGCGGTTATCGTTAAACTAAACCCTAGTGGTATCGATACTAGGTTTTATCGAAGGAATATCGTTTTAAGAGTATCGAAGCGCTGTCCGAGTGCTGAGTCACCACCTAATCAGGTGAGTGCATAGTTACTTTCAGCTTACACATAGATATGAAGTATTTTATATAAATTACGTGCTATGTGTGCATATTATCTGAATACTTGCTATCTATGCTAGATGAACGTTGTTATACATGTTTTCAATGATTTAAACTGTATATGTATTTTATATCTATGAAAATGTTGGGGTAAAACATGGGTAGATGCAATAGGTGATGTGTGATAAAATGATGAGAGGCCTCGATGTTGATGTTGTTGTTTCTGTCATCTAGCGGAGTATGGATGACGACCACGGACTCTTCTAGACAGTCCAGTGGAACACTAGCAGGCTCGCAACCTGTAGGTGTTTGTGAACGACGTGTTCACCGGTGTACTCCATCCCCCACATGGTTGCCTTTAGGACATTTATTGCTGAGGAATCCCCTTAGCAGTAGTGTCCGTCCCGATGATGATCCTTAGGCTAGGTCCCTTATGATAGGTGTTTAGGGACGTAAAGTGAGGATAACGGGAACGGGTAATCGGGTTATTGTTGATTGATGGAATTAATAAACTTATTTATTGTGGGTTGAAAACCCTATGTGCTCACCAGGCTCCCAAGCCTGACCCACTCAGTTTTATGTATTACAGGTAGTGGCGCATGAGCATAGATGTGATGTTTTGGATGAAGGATTACGGATATAGGCCTGTAGATATGAAATAATGTAGTAAGGCTTATATTGTACTGTTTATGCTTTTGATCTGTACGAACATGACATCCCAAGTCTTTTAATGAAATACATTTCTATGGAAATGCTTTTGATAAATCTTTATCATATTTTGTTTTGGGACAAATTCCGCAACACTTTCATTTAAAATGTAACTCTGATTTTTAAACAAAGCATAAACAAACCGGTCTTTTCTGGCCGTGATTTTGGGGATGTCACAGTTGGTATCAGAGCATTAGTTTAAGCGAACTAGGAATTTGTAGGATTTCTAGACTTAAACTTAGAATGCTAAGCGATGATTGTGAGGTGTGACACTAGCTTATTTTAGGAATTGTGCCTAAAATGCTTTTATGTGCTAAATGCTTTGTGCATAATATGCTGTTAATTGTTCGGATCTATGGTCTGTTGCCGACCGGATCTGGAAACCTTATGTGTTTAGGATTCTAAACGTACGACTACGATATTAGAACTAGCATGTAAACGTTTCGGAGTGACAAGGACAATTCAAACGTCTATCCTAAATAAAGATCTAAATTCACCTTATTCGGTGTATAGATCAAGATGGCAAGGACCCGTAGCGGAAACGTGAACGCGAATGGAGATAGGAACCAACCCCCAGTGGTTCAACAAATACCTGTTGTAGAAGAAGTTGCACCTGAGCCAGTCACGATGGCCGGAATGCAAGCGATGATCCAGGCTATGTTGGATCGTCAAATGGAGGAAACTAGACGTTTGCTCCAGCAAAATCGAGAGGAAGAGACTATTCAGATCGAACAGCCCGAGTTGAACGAAGGGCAGACTGAGGAAGGAGACTATAGTGGGATTGTTGGTCAAGCCAACCCACCGATAGTTAGGCAAAACCACCAGGAGGGAGGAAATGACGGACGTGGATGCAAATACAAGGATTTCATGGCATCCAAGCCACCGAGTCTATCTGGAAGCCCGACGCCGGTGGAAGTCATGAATTGGATCTCTGAGATGGAGACAATGTTTGAGAGTTGCGAGTGTAGCAATAGGCAGAAGACCGCTCTTGCGGTTCCTTTGTTGAAGTCTGGAGTACTAAGCTGGTGGAAGCTACTAGCTGACTCAATGCCCAAAGGTGAAGCAAGCAAGATGTCGTGGGAAGATTTTCTGGTACAGTTGAAGATGCAATACTGCTCTGAGCAGGATCTTCTGGAAATCAACAACGAATTCCAGAATCTGAAGAAGGGAAGAATGAGCGTTACGGAATACGCTGCAAGCTTTACTGAGAAAATGAAGCTTGTTCCTCACCTCGTCCCAACTGAACTCTCTAGGGTTAACAAATTTGCCCTCGGATTACCAGCGGACTTCGGTCCAATGGTCAAGCAATCTACCACTCTGAAAGCCGCCATCTGGGCTGCTAAGAATGTGGAGACCCAGATACGAGAAAAGGGTCTGGAAAGAGCGGAAGTGGGAGAGAAAAGGAAATTTGACGGATCCTCAAGGTCCAGTAAGAAGGGTAGATTCTCGAAGTTTGGTTCGAGAGGAGGAGGGTCAGAAGCGAAGTGGTGTGACAAGTACAAGAAAAAGCACTCTGGGAAGTGTGATGGAGGGGTCACTTGTTACAAATGCGGAAAGCCTGGGCACTATGCCAATGAATGCACGTTCACTAAGAAGGTCTGTTATGAGTGCAACGAGGAGGGGCACATTTCAAGGGATTGCCCGAAGAAAGAGACAGGAAGACCCAACATACCACCGAAGCCGAAGGCGAGAGCCTTCCAGATGACGCTCGAGGCTGCAAAGGAGGCAGCAGACGTCGCTTCAGGTACCTTTCTTGTAAATGGTTTGCCTGCAAATACACTATTTGATTCCGGAGCCAACTACTCCTTTGTGTCGCATAAATTTGGTGGGAAATTAGCATTGCCTGTAGAAAAACTAGATAATGCCCTGATTGTAGAAGTTGCCAGTGGCAAATTCGTACCTGTTAGTAATCGTATTAGGAACATCGTCATCGACCAAAACGGAAACGAATTCAACGAAGAGCTATTACCCATAGAGTTAAACGGTTTCGACATTGTTTTGGGTATGCATTGGCTTAGCGCTAACGATGCTGAGATTCAATGCCCAAAGAAGATAGTAAAGGTGAACCCACCCGGAAAGGAACCATTTATGGTTTACGGGGACAAACGCATAGTGAATTCTGGAATCATCTCCCTGATGAAAGCCAGGAAATGTTTGTCAAAGGGATGTGCATCATACTTGGCATTCGTAATCGATGCCAAGAAGGAGAAGAAAGAGGTGCAGAATATACCGGTTGTGTGTGATTATCCGGAAGTCTTTCCCGAAGACCTTCCCGGATTACCACCTGATAGACAAGTGGAGTTTCGTATAGACTTGTTACCAGGAACAACACCGATAGCAAAGGCACCTTACCGATTAGCACCGACAGAGATGAAGGAGCTCATGACGCAACTTCAGGAGCTGTTGGACAACGGTTTTATTCGACCTAGTTCATCACCCTGGGGAGCTCCGGTGTTATTCGTAAAGAAGAAGGACGGAAGCATGAGGATGTGTATAGACTATCGAGAGCTGAATAAGGCAACGGTGAAAAACAAGTATCCATTGCCGAGGATTGACGACCTATTCGGTCAGCTGCAAGGTTCGAGCTACTTCTCAAAGATCGATCTTAGGTCAGGATATCATCAGTTGAAGGTGAGAGAGCAGGATATTGAAAAGACTGCATTCATAACAAGATATGGACACTACGAGTTCTTGGTTATGTCATTCGGACTAACCAATGCTCCCGCAGCATTCATGGATTTGATGAATAGGGTTTGTAAACCATTCCTCGATAAATCTGTGATAGTGTTCATCGACGACATTCTCATCTACTCGAAAAGCCAAGAGGAGCATGGCAAGCATCTACGGGAAGTATTAGAAGTGTTGAAGAAGGAGAAGCTTTTTGCAAAGTTCTCCAAATGCGACTTTTGGATACGGGAAGTCCAATTCTTGGGTCATGTTGTTAACCAGGAGGGAATAATGGTTGACCCCGCAAAGATCGAGGCTGTAATGAAGTGGGAACGTCCAAAGAGTCCCACGGAGATTCGAAGCTTTCTAGGATTAGCCGGATATTATCGACGATTTATCCAAGGCTTTTCTTCGATAGCTGCTCCATTAACAGCTTTGACTCATAAAGGAGCTACGTATACATGGAGTGAGAAACACGATGAGGCATTCGAGAAGCTAAAGAAGAAGTTATGTGAAGCACCGATACTTTCTCTACCCGATGGAGTCGAAGATTTCGCGGTTTATAGTGACGCTTCTGGAGTCGGGTTGGGTTGTGTTCTGACCCAAAGAGAAAAGGTGATAGCATACGCATCTCGACAATTGAAAGAGCACGAAAAGAACTACCCCACTCATGATCTGGAGTTGGCAGCGGTAGTTTTTGCCTTAAAGATATGGAGGCATTACCTCTACGGCACGAAGTGCAAGCTCTTCACTGATCATAAGAGTCTCCAGTATCTCTTTAATCAGAAGGAGTTGAACATGAGGCAACGACGCTGGCTAGAACTTCTCAAGGACTACGACTGTGAGATACTTTACCACCCAGGTAAAGCAAATATTGTTGCTGATGCTCTCAGTCGGAAAGTCAATCTGGAAAGGAAAAGGCCAAGAGCGTTAAGAATTGAAGTCGTCTCGACGATTGTCGAAAGCATCAGGAAAGCTCAAGAAGAAGCTTTAGAGAAAAATGACCGAAAGGAAGAACGTTTGGGAAGAACGTTAGTGTTCGGTACAAACAGTCGAGGACTGAAGGTATTCCAAGATCGAATTTGGGTACCTAAGACGGGAGGAATAAGAGATCTTCTGATGGAAGAAGCACACAAGACCATGTACTCGATTCATCCCGGTAACACTAAAATGTATAGGGACCTAAAACCCTACTACTGGTGGCCGACGATGAAACTCGATGTTGCGAAGTATGTGGCCGAGTGCGTAACATGTGCGAGGGTTAAGGCATAACATCAGAAACCGTATGGGAGTTTAGAACCTTTACCTGTACCCATGGGTAAATGGGAAGACATCACCATGGATTTTGTGACTAAACTGCCCAGGACGAAGAACGGTCACGACATGATTTGGGTAGTCGTGGATCGTTTCACCAAGAGTGCACACTTCATAGCAGCCAACGAGAAGTGGTCTATGGATAAGCTCGCAAATGCTTACGTGAAGGAAATTGTAAGACTTCACGGTGTCCCTCTTACGATTGTATCAGATCGTGATAGTCGTTTCACGTCAAGGTTTTGGA
This sequence comes from Lactuca serriola, assembly GCF_051521515.1. NCBI lineage: Eukaryota > Viridiplantae > Streptophyta > Magnoliopsida > Asterales > Asteraceae > Lactuca > Lactuca serriola. The sequence goes on along the minus strand of NC_136410.1, from coordinate 312,296,164 downwards.
GGAGTCTACAAGAGGAGTTGGGTACAAAGTTGTGTTTGAGTACTGCTTATCATCCGCAAACTGATGGTCAGAGCGAAAGAACGATTCAGACGCTAGAAGATATGCTGAGAGCATGTACCCTCGAATTCCAAGGGAATTGGGACGAGCACTTACCTCTGGTAGAATTTTCCTACAACAATAGTTTTCACTCGAGCATCAAGATGGCACCTTACCAAGCCTTGTATGGACAAAAGTGTCGTACGCCGTCTTGTTGGCTTGAAGCCGGAGAGAAGCAGTTTATGGGCCCCGAGATAGTCCATGAGACTGCCGAGAAGTTAAAGGTGATTAGGGAAAGAATGTTAGCAAGTCAGGATCGTCAGAAGAGCTATGCTGACAAGAAAAGACGACCGATAACCTTCGAGGTTGGGGATTCCGTTCTGCTTAAAGTCTCACCATGGAAGGGACTTATACGATTTGGGAAACGAGGAAAGTTGAGTCCAATGTTTATTGGACCGTTCAAAGTTCTTCAGAAGATTGGGAACCAAGCTTACAAGCTGGAATTGCCCGAAGAACTCAATGGTATTCATAACACTTTCCATGTGTGTTATTTGAGGAAATTCACGGGAGATGTTCCCGACATAATTCCAATCTCAGAGTTAAGGATGGATGAGAATAAAAGGCTGATCGAAGAGCCTGAGGCAATTGTTGACCGTAAGACTAAGAAGTTACGACGCAAGATGGTCGACTTGGTGCTAGTCCGATGGAAACATTCGAATGGGTCGAATCTCACTTGGGAAACAGAGGATGACATGATGAGTCGCTATCCACATCTGTTTGCTGATGCATGATTCCGGGACGGAATCATCCTAAGGGGGAGAGAATTGTAACGCCCGGGTTTCAGGGCTAAGCATTTTTGTCAATGTAATAGTCTAGGTCAACTCTTGTAACTCTTTTTGAAGTAATAAAGATGAAATATTTGAGTATTATGTGAATTATGTGTATTTATGTGCTTATAATTTAAATTATAAATGTATAATTAATTAATAATAAAAATAAGCGTCAAAATTAAAGTATAAGATAATCCCGATATCTCTACATAAAGTTGTAGAATATGTCTCAAGGTTTCCGTACATATAAAGAATGCCGAAATGCGAGTTATAACGAAGAAGTTATGACCCGTCGAAGTTTTACGGTAAAACCGGCACGACACCGGGGAGCGTAAATAGTGAATTTACGATAGAGCAAGATTTAGCCATAGCAATCTAAACGAAAGTCGTAAAATATGTTAAAATAAGAACATCGATAAAAAGAACGCCCAAATCTGACTTCGTATGAAGAAGTTATGATTTTTCGAAGTTTTGGAATAGCAGTGTACAGCCCGAAATTCGAATATTAGATCGAGCGGTTTTTAGCCGACACGACCTGAACGAGAATCGAAGATGTCGTTAAGGGTAGCGTAACGAGAAAAAGATGGGCGAAAACGGATGTCGGATGAAGAAGTTATGAGGATTTAACGGACCAATCAAGTCCCGGCCCGTTAATAATATAAAATTTAAAATCGAGCCAAAATTAGCCGACGGAGTCTAAACAAAAGTTGTAGAGTACGTTCCCACCTTCGCGTGGATATAAAGAACGTCGAAAACGGAGGTCGCACGCGAAAGTTACGAATTTTTAAAGTCGAAGTGTGAAAATGCGAAGTCTGTTGCGAGGCTGATGACGTGGCTGCATCTGGGCCGCCCATCGCTGATGAAGGAACGCGCTCCGGATGATGACACCTGCCCTCGCTGTACGCTCCGCGTCCGAAGCCAGTACGCCCCGCGTACCCTCACCCTTATCTCTTCCGGAGTGCTAGCCAGCTGGTCCGAGGTGGCGCTCCTATCCGATGACTACGCCCCGCGTAGGTCCGAGGTACGCCCAGCGTACCGAGGCCTCGCAGGGCTATATAAAGGGGCCGATTTTCCTTCATTTCTCACACCTTTTTCACATCTCTCTCTAACTTCTTTCTCTCTCTACAACCCCAAAACACCTCTAAACCCTAGTTAAGCCCCTTAGCACCCTAGGGAAGCCCCGAGGCTCCCGGAATCCCGAGAAAAAGGAGTTTTTCGGTTTCGAAACGCTGCTCCAATTAAGTCCCGGTTTTCGATAAAATTCGTTGTAAGTATGCTACGCTTACGCAATTTTTAATATAGCTTTCAAATAATTATAGGAATGTTATTAGGTCCTTAAAATAATTATTTGGGCTATTATTATGAGTTATATCGAGTATTATTAACGCTTAATAATACTCGGACTAATTAATTTGTCGCGGTTATCGTTAAACTAAACCCTAGTGGTATCGATACTAGGTTTTATCGAAGGAATATCGTTTTGAGAGTATCGAAGCGCTGTCCGAGTGCTGAGTCACCACCTAATCAGGTGAGTGCATAGTTACTTTCAGCTTACACATAGATATGAAGTATTTTATATAAATTACGTGCTATGTGTGCATATTATCTGAATACTTGCTATCTATGCTAGATGAACGTTGTTATACATGTTTTCAATGATTTAAACTGTATATGTATTTTATATCTACGAAAATGTTGGGGTAAAACATGGGTAGATGCAATAGGTGATGTGTGATAAAATGATGAGAGGCCTCGATGTTGATGTTGTTGTTTCTGTCATCTAGCGGAGTATGGATGACGACCACGGACTCTTCTAGACAGTCCAGTGGAACACTAGCAGGCTCGCAACCTGTAGGTGTTTGTGAACGACGTGTTCACCGGTGTACTCCATCCCCCACATGGTTGCCTTTAGGACATTTATTGCTGAGGAATCCCCTTAGCAGTAGTGTCCGTCCCGATGATGATCCTTAGGCTAGGTCCCTTATGATAGGTGTTTAGGGACGTAAAGTGAGGATAACGGGAACGGGTAATCGGGTTATTGTTGATTGATGGAATTAATAAACTTATTTATTGTGGGTTGAAAACCCTATGTGCTCACCAGGCTCCCAAGCCTGACCCACTCAGTTTTATGTATTACAGGTAGTGGCGCATGAGCATAGATGTGATGTTTTGGACGAAGGATTACGGATATAGGCCTGTAGATATGAAATAATGTAGTAAGGCTTATATTGTACTGTTTATGCTTTTGATCTGTACGAACATGACATCCCAAGTCTTTTAATGAAATACATTTCTATGGAAATGCTTTTGATAAATCTTTATCATATTTTGTTTTGGGACAAATTCCGCAACACTTTCATTTAAAATGTAACTCTGATTTTTAAACAAAGCATAAACAAACCGGTCTTTTCTGGCCGTGATTTTGGGGATGTCACATCAGCCTCTTTTGATCACTAAATTAATTCCAAATAAATTTCTAATAATTAGTAATTAAATAATATGATTTCTCAATTAACATTTTATTCTTATAATATATTAATAAATCATTTATCAACCTCTTTCTCAAAATCCATCCTCCCAAATTGTTATAGTGAAGGTGTAACGACCGTCACTTGAGGTAAAAATTATTAAATATTTCTTAATTAATTGTTGGGATAAGTGTTTATAGAAGGACTAGTTGAGTCGACTTTTATCGAGTGGGCCGAGGACTTGCGTCGCCCATAAGACGTATGATGGGTATAACCTTGGTGTACGCGGGGCATGGAGAAACATTGGATGCGGGAGACGCATGCACGTATGCGCAGTGTACCAAGGAGTACGCGCAACGTAAATGAGCAGATTCCAAAATCTAAATTTTATGGTTTAAGCCATATAAATACGACATTATGATAGAAAGCCTAGACTCCTTACTAGCCCCTCACCCTCAGAAACCCTAGCTAGCCTCCCTTTCTTATCCTTGTGTGTGATTTCTCCTTGTGAAGCTTCTTTGGAGATTTCATGCTTGAAATAAGGAAGGAGAAGATAGTGAAGAGGAACTTGTGTATCTTGAGCTCATAGATCCTGGAAAACATCAGCTTTTGGGACTCATTGGAGGTATAAAGCTTGCAACTTTCACTTTGAAGACTTGGATCTAGTATAGTGTTGTTTCGGAGTCTTTTTTTGTTCCAAGAATGGGCCTTTATGATTTAAGTTCGTTTCTAGGCCAAGAGGTGCCAGTCTTAGTGATATTCATGCCCTATAAGCAATAAAGTCTCGACCATTAAGGTCATTTTATGTCCATGCATGAGTATCGAGTCATTCCATGGTAGTTAGTTTCTATATTCCAAGTTTCATCTTACTTGGTCGATTACAAGCCATCAAGTAATTGGCTTTATAGGTTAGGACGGGGTTTTGGACTCAAATCTGTCTTAAGGGGTTAAACAGTTTCAAAGTGAATGGATTAGCAGAGTATTGCGTTGGGCATACACGCCAGTACGTGCATCGTACAAGCCATGAAAGGTGTATGCATAATGTACAAAGGTGTACGCTCAGCGCAATCTTAGATTTTAGGCTTTATGACAATTGGGCCTCAGTTTGGGCCAATCGTTGGGCTTAGTAGAGGTTGGGCTGAAATAGACCGTCAGAAGTCAGATAAAGGGCCAATGACATGTTTAGGCTTGGGGAACGGCCCACTTGAGGAGTAGGGCCCAATATAGAAAATTAGGCCATAAGTGGGCCATTAGAGGGTTTGGAAAGATTAGAACGAATTAGGCCTTGGTCATGGTCCAAATTAGATAGGGGTGTAACACCCAACTCAGTGTGCATCCAAGAAGAAGTTGCCAAAAGAGTTGGAGTGTCACTTGGCTTCAAGAATCTACTTATTGTCGACCTTGAGGAGCTCCTTGAGGTATAAAGCTTATATGTTTCCATTTCAATCACTATATCTAGCTAGGGTTATTCTAATATTGTCCTTTTAGTTGTTTTTGGCACCTTTTCTTGTGAGTAAGTAACTCCAGAGGATGGAGATGACAGATGTGAGGGCCCTTAGTCCTTTGCCAACAAAAAAATGGAGTTTTGTTGGGAGTTTTGACATCATGCATGGGTTAAGAGCTTCAAAATGGTCTTAATGAGGGTGTTGGGATCATTTTAGACATGCAAACGCATAGACTTGCCAACTTTATGCCTTGGGTCGTCTAAATAGGCCTAGATCTGACTTCTGGACGTATAATAATCAAGCATTAAGCACTAAATAGGCCTAGATCCAGCTTTATGCGTAAGTCCCGGAGCCCCAGTACGTCGCGCGTACCATGGGGTCACTGAGCGTACATGCCTCAGATGGGCTTGGGCCTATTTTGGGCTTTTGGAGCTATTGGGCTTCACTTGGTTATTAGACTTCGTTGCATTCTGTGAATTATGGGCCATTATATCTGTTTTGGGCCTTGGGTATATTTTTTGGGCTTTAATGGGCCAACAGGCCCATTAATGAGGTTGTACTTAGACTTTGGGCCCATTAGTTATGGAAGGATAAATAGACCTCATGAAAGGGTTGAAGTTTGGGTTTCTTTTGACTATGTAAGATCTTGACTCTAATTTATTGTTATCTTTCAGCACATGAAGTTTCAGACTGCTAGGAGATCAGTGTTTGTATTTCAACAGTTAGAGGTGAGTCTCCTCACCATACCAATGGGTCTAAGGCACCAAGGCCGGACCATTATGTGACCATGATATATGTGTTAGATATTATGTGTTTGATATGCTATATAATTGTGTGTTTTGCAAGAAAGAGCATGGGAGAGCCCATGGCACTTAGATGTAAGACCATGAGGAGAGCCCATGGCTTTCCTATCTAATACCATGGGAGAGCCCATGGCACCTAGGTGTAAGACCCTAGGGACGAGCCCATGGCATCCTGGAGTAAGACCCTTGGGACGAGCCCACGTCATCCTTATCTGTTGTATGCATGGTTTACGTGATATGTGTGTAGCTCTATTTATCTAATAGGGTTGAGTATGTGTGGTGTGGCATATGATTTGGGGAACTTACTAAGTATTTTGCTTATAGGTTGTTGTTTTGTTTCAGGTACATCTGAGCCCAAGGGCAAGGGCAAGGTGTGATGGCGCGGCGTGCATTCTATCTTTCTCTTCCACTGATAGGAATTGGGGACACTCTGATGATTTGAATAAGTTGTAATTAATTGGTGATTTGAAAACAATTGTGTTTGGATTTCACGGTTTATATAATTGTGTTTTTCTTAATTAAAATGGAAAAATTTTCATTGAAATTTGGGTCGTTACAAGTTGGTATTAGAGCCTTAGTTTGAGGGATTCGGGCACGCTCTCGGGTGTGTCAGGACTCAAACTGAGGAATTGGATTTTTTTTCAAAAGTAACTTAAAAGAGTTTTCAAAAGGAAGAGAAAGATGAGAGTGCAACGCGCGTGATCATCTGAGCCAAGTAAGTAGTTTCCCTAATGTGTTAGCCATGTAATTATTATATTTGAACTTCTTGATTATATGGAACTTGCTATGTGTATGTTTTAAAATTGTATACGGTTAGGAGCTTTTAGCCTCAGAATGATTGATCGTTATAATTTATGATATTTCAGTTCACCATGGTGGTGGCACATTTCGGAGCAGGAGGATCAGGATCGGGGTCTGGATCCGGGGCAGGATTAGGAGACACTACTGATGTCATTGACGAGAGACTGCGCGAGCTCATTGCAGTCGAGGTTACCAGGGGCATTCTTGATGCGACCCCATTCATATTTGGGACGGTCAATGAGGGCATTATGAAGATTTTGGAGGAGAGACTCAGATCTTTTGCTACTAGAAAAACAGCCTTTTACGACGCGCAATCAATGACACACGCTGATAGAGGACACGTATTTGTGCATGCCCTAAAAATTGATGTCAGTTTTCCAAAATATGAAGCATAAAGGACACGCATTTTTTTTGTGACCTAAAAAAGTGTCTAATAATAAAAAAACACGAAGGGCACCTTAAATAAAATGTGTGTCGTCTAACCATGTCGCTTTATAAATTTTAATGAAATCCAAAAATTAAAAAGCCCGCTTTGTTTCCACCGGCTGAAAACCCTAGCTTATCCCCGCCGAAAATCCCTTTCATTCTTTCTTTCTTCTCTCTCGATTCTCAAACTTCGATTCAGCTTCCTCCATCTGCTGCTTATTCAACCCTTCCGAATGTCGCCCCCGACCTTCGACTTCTAATGAAAGACGACCGTTCTCGGTGCTCTGCCTCTACAACGATCTACAGTCTCATCGGATCACCTCCGACAACCTCACCTTGCAGGCAACCTCAGGTCTAGTGATCTCATGCTCGCTTATCCTTGTTGGCGACCTAAGCCCCGTTACATTGACCCATCCTCCGAAACTTTGGAAGAACTAGCGCTTTTCTCTGGACCACACAAAATCCTCCCAAAAATCGGACCAGCACATCCAACAAATAGATTGCAAGTACCCCGCTTCATAGATGCGTCTACTTCTCAACTTCTAGGGCTCAAAACCATATTTCTGCATGTCAACACTCCATCATCTGTTTACTTAGCTTACTAAAATCATCAATCTCATAGATTTCAGTTACAAACACCCTTCAATATGACGTCTTCAATCGATTTGGTAAAGGGTAGGCTTTTAAATGGATCAAACGAGTTTAATCATCGATGGAGGTTATTCATGTTGTCCATAGGTAAGAAATCCCCTTGACCCAACCTAGTTGTTTTAAGATTCATATTTGTTTTTAATTGTGATCGTATTTGAAATGGTCAAATACCCTTCAATATAACTGTATTTTGAGATCGATCACATTTAGTTACAATTGTGATTCACATTTTTTTCAATTGTGATTGTAGATTTTAGTTATAAACACCCTTCAATATAACTATATTTCGAGGTCGATCACATTTTCTTATATCTTTATTTGTTGCAGGCTGTTACATCCACAATTAGTTGAAAATTCAACTTGTTAGGCAACACAGTGGGGACGATTTATGTTTCCATGGTTTCCTGATACTGTGTATTACTTGTAAAGTAAGTTTTATTTATCTGCTTTTCTCATAATAAATATATACCCCTCTTTTGAGTTAATATGTTTTATCTTATATTACAGCTCTTGTTAGCTTTAGCACAATCACAAATGAGCAGAAGTTACTTGCTGAAAAATATTGTTTGGAAATTTATTCTTGCGAAGACTTTTTACATATGGTAAGCTTTCTGTTGCTAAATCAGCCCATGTATGATCATTAAAAAAATTTAGCAAAAGTTACTTGCTGAAGACTTTTTACATCCGGTAAACTACTTGCCTTTAGCAGGTTCAGAAGCCAAGTTCGTAAGAAGGGCTGGCTTTTTAAAACATAATCTATGATGGGTCACATCGTATGCTTGTGGTGAGGATTTCCCCGGAGGAGAATTTCCCAACCAAAACTCATGTATTGGTGAAAGTCTGGCTTCATGGGTCCAACAAAATCGATCTCTTGAAGAAACCAACATTGTTCTCTGGTGACTAAATATATTCCCTTGTTTTTTTAATCAGTTTGTGCATGCTTTTTGTACAATATTTTCTTATATGTAAATTTACAGGTATGTATTTCGGATAAATCATGTTCCTAGGTTGGAAGATTGGTCTGTGATGCTAGTGAGAATATGTGAAGGGAGATTTGCACTACTCATAAGGGAGGTCTGTCATCTCATCTGTGGTTAAAATTTATATTAATTAGTTTTCTTTTCTTATTTTTTATTTATTAAATGTTTTTTTAATAGTTAGCCTATAAGGGAAGGGAATTTCATAATTCAACCAAAGGTGGACTTTGACATCAGTATCAATACAGCTTCCAGTCTTCTTAATCTTGGGTACTTACCATAATTTTATAATTTTATATTTATATGAAGCAATTATTATCTTTTATATAAATATTTTATCTATTAAAATGGTTTTCAGGTATTAAGTTGTAGCTTACATTGAAGCATCTGCATATATCTACCAAGATGGAATGGTAAAAAAATTTTATGTGTAAAATTACAGAATTGGTCATCTAAATTTTTTATTTTCTAGCACATATAGTCCTCATGGTTTCTTTTGTTAAATCTAACACTTAGTTTTTTTTAATATGACCATTTTGCCCTTGTAGCTTTTAATGGAGGTTGATCATCTGCAAGATGTCCCGGGGCCATATATACAAACTCAAGGGGCAAAAAAGGAAGTTGTTGTAGCTGCTGGTTGCGCTCTTGAGCTTAATGGTTCATACACCACAAAGGTTTTTCCTACTTTTTTTTTTTAATTTAAAGTATTTATTTTGTTATTATTATGATTTACATATTCTTCTTCATTTTTTAGAGTTACCTTGAAATAGTACTAGAAAAATTACCAGCATCAGAGAGAAATTCAAGTGGGCTCAATGGTCAACAAGCTGCACGGTTGCAAGAACTTGTTATCTTGAAAATGTTCAGAGAGAAATTCAAGTGGGATCAGAGAGAAATTCAAGTGGGATCATTTTTTTAGAGTTACCTTGAAAACATTCAATCTCAGGTTTAATTTTCAAATCGTTTTTATTAAAAATATAAATATATCAAATTTGTTAAATATTTTTATTTATTTTGATATATCAAAAGTAGGGTAGTAGTTCATCATCTGACACATCACCAAGTAGGGAGGTCATTTCTCCCATTAAAGGTGTGATTGAAGATATGCAGTCAAGAATCAAGAAACTCAAACGGTGGCAGGCAATTAATACAATAAGTTAAGGCCATTTTGGTCATTTATAATTTATATCATTTTTTATGGATTTATTAATTTCACTCATATATGGTTGTGTGTTGGACATTTTTGATGTTTGCCTTGTCAACTCATGAAAATAATTAGTATTTTCTTATATGAAAATGTATGCTAGTTGTTTGATTGACTTGTCAACTCATGTAGAGATGAATGCTGGAAGCAGTAGAAGTCATTGCATCTACATGTTTACTATTCAGAAAGAAGTAACACAGGAGAAAAGGTGTTATAATTTCTTTTAGACATATAAGATGGGTGGATGCTGGTATCAAGAAGTTATTCTGAGAAGAAATATGTTAAGGGGAGCTTGATTCCTGGTGATCAAGTTTCTGTTAATGGCACTGAACCTGTTGATGTTAGGATTGGACCTCGTCCACCTGATCAGGTAATATTACTTTTTGAATTATATATATATATATATATATATATATATATATATATGGTGACTTAAATTTTGTGTTGACTTGTAGATGGTTGGTGGATCAAGGAGACAATCAGAGAAAAAGCGGCGTACAACAAATAAGAATGTTATTTAAAGTTTTCTACAACAATACTTTTCTGGGAGCCTTAAGAAAACTAATATTATATTCTTGAAAAATAAATATAAATAGATATAAGGTCATAATTAGATATTATTTAAAGATATGTGAGTGTGTCTAAGTGTGCACATCTATATTAATTCCTGTGTTCATCCCGATGTTAACAGGGAGACTGTAAAAAAGAGGAAGACTTTTTGAAACTTTGATGAAGATGTTGGTGACTCAAGATCATTATGTGGGACAAAAAAAGAAAGTTTAAATATCATCCAATTGGAAGAACGTAGGCTGCCAATACAAAGGGCATCCCTCTACAACATTCTCAAGGAAATTTTGAACATGCCAAAATTGGTGGTCAAGGTCAACCAACTAAAGTTTTTGAAGTGGGAAAGGTGATTTTTTGTGTATTCATACTTAATCTCTCTCTCTCTCTCTATCTTTATCTCTCTCCATATTTTTTGTTGTAGATTTTGTAACTTATATGGTTGTTGTTGTTTGCCTCCTCTTAAACTCTTACATTCCCTCCTACAACAGCCAAAATTACCAGTAAGCCCTTCATCAATGAACAGGATAACACATGCTAAGGTTGCTACAACACCTCCAAGAAAATGACTTTGTCCAGAACCCATGCTGATGTTAGCTTCCATGTTCAGCCCCTTTTAAGAGAGGTATGGCAGATAACATACAGAGGATAGGACATTGATTACATTAGTATCCATTTAGATGTTGAATGTGGTGCTACTAGGTCTTATAGGTATGACGTAAATTGGTAACTTTTCTAAACATAAAATAAAATGAAAGTATGTTTCTATATCTCACATTTTAACCCAACCCTAATGTTTATGGTTGACTGTAAGTTCAGGTTGTTATGCAAGTCGGTGATGCTGAGCTTGAAATGCGAGGAAGGTGCAGTGTAGGTCAAAAGGTGTGCCATCATCACAAATTGCCTATTCGCATTGTATTTTGAATTGAAGGAATTTCACAAATCCATTTTCAATTGATCTCAGGTGCTTGCTTTACTGTGGAGTACTTGCACTTGATGAACTAACCACCAATTTAGATGTTCCAAATGCCGAAAGTCTGGCTGCTCCTCTTGTAAGGTACATTTGATATTTTTGTAATTAGGGATGTTCCAAATGCTAAACAGGATAATTATAGGTTGGGCCAAGGAGTATCATCATAAGCTTTTGGTTTTTAAGGTTGATTTCGAGAAGGGCTATAAGTCCTATATGGGGTTTGGTGATAATTTTGAGAAGTTGGATTTCTCTCTATTTAATTTCTTCTATGGCTTCTATTGTGATTAATGGTCCCCCCCACATATGAATTTCAGCTTAACAGGGTGTTGAGATAGGGAGAACTTTGGTGCCTTTTTTTTATTTATCATTGTGATAATTTTGAGAAGTTGGATTTGTCGCTATCTAACTTCTTATAGTCACTGATTGGTTTCTTGTTATGCTTAAATCTTAACAGCCATCACGACAACCTTCAACAGTAGCAGAAGATATCGTGTACGTGTTCTTGTGCTGCTATTGTGGATTCAGGAACATCCTTGCTTACTGGTCTAATTGTATGTATTTCACATGAAGCTTCTATTATAACTATTAATCTCAGGCATTTCATGTTTTTCATATTTCTTGTATCTAATTAGTTTGTAAAATTTTGTTACAACTTCTATTGATTTGTTTTATCTTTTCATGGAACGATTATTTGTATGACATTAAATTTTATGCAATGGATTGTATTTTTTGTATATTATATTTTATTTTCTATTATGAGACATTAAATGCAAATTTAATTTGAAAATTAGTAAATCTATAAATAATATTTTTTTAAACATTTAAAATTAAGATACGCAAAAATGTGTGTCATCTTTATTTATGACATGGCCTTTCTTGACAGGGGCTTTAATGTTACGCAATGCGAGTGGTAAATGCACGTCGTAGGGTTACGACACACAAATGCGTATCGTCTTCCTTTATGACATGGGCTTCGTTGATATGCATTGCGCGTCGTAAATGCGTGTCGTAAATGTGCGTCGCAAATGTGCGTCGCCTATAGACGACGTGCAAAAGCATGTCGTCTCTCGTTATGACAGGGCCTTCCTTGACATGCATTTGTGCGTCGTCTAAGCGTTTTACGATACATATTGCGCGTCGTAAAAGACTGTTTTTCTAGTAGTGTTTCAGGGAGAAGTTGGCGGCGGGCTACATTGGGATTCGAACTCCCTAGTTCTAGGAGTTCAAGGCGTGTGGGGCACCGGAGTTCTTCGGGGTCAGGGACACCATTTTCAGCCAACGCTGGATAGCGGACATTGAGAACGCCCATCGCATGAGTTCTTGCCCAGATGCAGCAAACGTTGGGTTTGCTTCATGTATGTTGAGAGATAGCGCCCGTGATTAGTGGGGCGAGGTTACTAGTTGGCAGGGACCAGTCGTAGTGGACGCGATGACATGCGCCGAGTTTGTTCAACGGTTTGATTCGGAGTTTGCACCACCTATTGAGGTGCAACGCCTGGTGAGAGAGTTTCATGATTTGTATGAGACCACCGAGACTGTGGCACAGATCACCGCCAAGTTTTGAGAGTAAGCTTTGTTGATCCTACAGTATGCTACTGACAAGGAGCTAAGGAGGACCCAATATCATTCCATGTTGAGGGATGATATTAGGGAGTTTGTGAGTTTTAGGAGGTGCAAAACCCTAAATGAGATGGTGGAGAAGGCACGTGAGAGGGAAATGGAGCTAGATACTCGAACAAAGCGGAAGATCGAGCAGGCGCAGACAGTAGTGGGTTAGGCTAAAAAGCCTAAGACCTCAGATACTTTTAGCAAGGGCCAACAGGGACGGGGCTGGTGTGCCAATTGTGGTAAACTGCACAATGGGCCTTGCCGAGGGGCAGGCTCAGGATGCTATGCTTGTGGCCAATCAGACCACGTGATTAGGGATTGCCCCAAGAAGGGCTTGATTTGCTTCCACTGTAACCAGACCAGCCATAAGCGGGCTGATTGTCCTAGGTTGCACGGAGGGGGACGAGTGGTGGCGGTGTCTGCACCCGCCACAATGAGGATTACTGATGGCCACCCTGTCAAGGCGGAAGTACCGGCGATGAAGAGACGCGCATTTCAGTTGACCACCGAAGAGGCTCGCGTAGCACCAGATGTTGTGGCTGGTACGTATCTATTCTCCCTGTTCTTTATGAGTTGGATGACTTATGTATATATTATGCTTGTTTAGGGACCTTCTTAGTCAATGGTATGAAGGCACATATTTTGTTTGATTCGGGTGCTACCCGATCGTTCGTATCTCTTGTGCTAAGAAATAAGTTCCCGGACACGCCGAAGCTTTCAATTCCCCATTCAAGGTAGCGAGTGCAGATGACAGCACCGTTAGTGCTACAAGGGTGTATTGAGATTGTGTCCTGAATGTGCGGGGATAGAGGTTTCATGTCAACCTAGTCCCAATAATGTTGCGAGGACTAAAGGCGATTGTTGGGATGGATTGGTTGGGGGCCAACGGGGTCATGATCGATTATGAGCGCCAGTTGGTGAGGTTTGAAACCCCGAGTGGGGGAGAACATTTTTTCATGGAGAGAGGGCCTCGCAGGGACCGACCCTCTGTTCGGCCGCGAGGGCAAGGAGGTTTTTATAGTAGGGTTGGACAGGATCTCTGGTGTATGTCTCAGATACGAGAATGGAGACCGTGATGGATGTGGGCAGTGTGCCATTTGTATAGGATTTTCGGGATGTATTCCCCGAAGAGCTACCAGGAGTTCCTTCAGAAAGGCAAGTGGAGTTTCTCATTGACCTATTGTCGGGTGCCACCCCGATAGCAAAAGCGCCATATCAGTTGGCACCACCGCAGATGCAAGAGTTATCTGCGCAGCTTCAGGAGTTGCTGGATTGGGGATTCATTCGTCCGAGCTGTTCCCCGTGGGGTGCACCGATCCTTTTCATGAAAAAGAAGGATGGATCGCACATAATGTGCATCAATTATAGGGAGCTGAACAAATTAATGGTGAAGAACCATTAACCTTTCCCAAGGATCGACGATTTGTTTAATCAGCTTCAGGGTGCATCTTGGTTTTCCAAGATTGACCTTTGATCTGGATACCATCAGATGAGGATTTGGGATGAGGATATACCAAGGACGGCTTTCAGGATTCGTTACAGGCACTACGAGTTCATGGTTATGCCGTTTGGGCTCACCAATACCCCCACAACATTTAGGGATCTCATGAATCGAGTATGTAGGCCGATGCTGGATTGGTCAGTGATTGTTTTTATTGATGATATTCTGGTCTACTCTAAGACCAGGGAGCAGCATGTTCAGCATTTGAGGGAGGTATTGGAGACCCTGAGGGTGGAGAAACTATATGCGAAGTTCTCCAAATGTGATTTTTGGCTGCGGGTAGTACAATTTTTGGGGCATGTTATCAATCAAGAGGGAATTTCGGTCGACCCAGCCAAGGTGGAGGCGGTGATGCGATGGGAGGTACCGAGAAATGCCTCAGAGATTCGTAGTTTCATGGTTTTAGCAGGCTACTATCGGAGATTTATCCAGGATTTCTCCAAGATCGTTGAACCGTTAACCCACTTGACCAGGAAGAATGTGACCTTTCGGTGGAGTGAGGAATAGTAGATGGCATTTGAGACACTGAGACAGAGGTTATGCGAGGCTCCGATTCTAGTACTACCTGAGGGGTTGGATGATTTAGTGGTGTACTGTGATGCATCGATTTCAGGGTTGGGTGCGGTATTGATGCAGAGGGGGCATGTGATTGCTTACGCCTCAAGGCAATTGAAGCCTCACGAGGCGAATTACCCCACACATGACTTGGAGCTAGGGGTGGTGGTGTTTGCCCTCAAGATCTGGAGGCACTATGTGTATGGTGTGTGGTTCACAATTTATATGGACCATAAGAGTCTAAAGTATTTGATGGACCAATAGAACCTCAATATGCGGCAGAGGAGATTGTTGGATATTTTGAAGGATTATGATTGTGAGTCTTATACCATCCAGGGAAGGCTAACGTGGTGACCGATGCATTGAGCTGCAAGATGGCGGGTTCCCCGATTAGGGACACTTTTAATAGGATGACTGTGGTTTCGCATTTGTTGGATATGATCAAGGGGCTCAGGTTGAGGGGGTGAAGAAGGAGAACTAGAAAACAGAGAAATTCAGGGACAATATTCTTTGTTTTTCAAGGATGGTCAAGGCCTTTTGACGCAGTTTGGCGGAGTGTGGGTACCAATGGTGGGGGAGTGAAGGAGAAGCTTTTAGAGGAGGCGCACAAGTTAAAGTTTTCTATACACCCAGGAGCTACGAAAATGTATAGGGACTTGAGGCTCAGTTTTTGGTGGCCCTGCATGAAGCGGGAAATCGTTTGGTTCATGGAGTAGTGCTTGACCTGTAGGAAGGTCAAGGCCAAGCATCTACGGCGTCATGGCAACGTTCAGCCACTACCCATTCCTATGTGGACGTGGGAAGAGATCACCATGGACTTCATCACAAAGTTGCCTAGGACGGCAAGGGGAGTAGACGCTATATGGGTGATCATAGACAGACTGACAAAGACTGCCCACTTTATTCCGATTTCTGAGAGTATATATGCGGAGAAGTTGGCAGACATTTATGTACGCGAGGTGGTCGCTAGACACGGGGTGCCCGTATATGTAGTCTCCGATAGGGATATCTGGTTCACCTCCAGGTTTTGGAAGAAGTTACACGAGGAACAAGGCACTCAGCTACATTTCAGTACGGCATATCACCCTCAGATCGACAGTCAGAGTAAGAGGACAATCCAGACACTGGAGGACATGCTTCGAGCATGCGTCCTGGATTTTGGAGGGAGTTGGGATACATACCTTCCACTAGCAGAATTTTTATACAATAACAGTTATCATGCGAGTATTGACTCGGCTCCATTCGAGATGTTATATGGACGGAGGTGCAGGACCCCGGTGTGTTGGGACGAGGTTGGGCATTGTGTCATGGGAAGCACCAAGGTAGTGCTCAAGACTACCGAATTGATTCAGCAGGTGCACGACCGGTTGTGAGTCACACAGAGCCGCCAGAAGAGTTATGCTGACCGGTGGCGATCGGACCTGGAGTTCCAGGTATGAGATTTTGTACTGCTGAAGGTGTTGCCCTAGAAAGGGATTATCAGATGCTGAAGGAGAGGCAAGTTGGGGCCTCGGTATATAGGCCCTTTCAGGATCTCAGACCGAGTGGGCATGGTGGTGTATCGTTTAGAGTTGCCGGAAGAGCTTAGTCAGATTCACAATACCCTCCCGTGTCTCAACTTTGGAAGTGTGTTACGGACGAGTCCGCGGTCGTCTCCTTAGATGATATTCGGGAGGATGGGAGCCAAAATAATGTGGAGATGCTGGTCGCCATATTAGATTGGAAGACGAAGGGTCTGCAGAATACGTAGGTGAAACTGGTAAAGGTGCAATGGCAGCTCCGAAACGGGTCTGAATGGATCTGGGAATAAGAGGACGAAATGCGGGAGCATTACCCCGATATTTTTGTAGCTACCAACTTCAGGGATGAAGTCTAGTCCAAGTGGGGGAGAGTTGTAACACCAAACTTTGTGTTCATCCAAGAATAAGAAGTTGGCAAAAGAGTTAGAGTGTCACATGGCTTCAAGAATCTAATTATTATCGACCTTGAGGAGCTCCTAGAGGTATAAAGCTTGTTCCTTTCCATTTCAATCACTAGATCTAGCTAGGGTTTTTTTTAGTCTTGTCCCTTTAGTTAGTTTTTGCCCCTTTTCTTGTGAGTAAGTAACTCCAAAGGATGGAGATGACAGATCTGAGGTCCGGTACTCCTTTCCCAACATAAAAATGGAGTCTTGGTGGGAGTTTTGACCTCATGCATGGGTTAACAACTTCACAATGGTCTTAATGAGGGTGTTGGGATCATTTGAGACATGCAAACGCATAAAGTTGCTAACTTTATGCCTTGGGTCGTCTAAATGGGCCTAGATCTTACTTTTGGATGTATAATAATAAAGCATTAAGCACATAATGGAAAATTGCTTAACCTATTTATACGTCGGGTGTAGATTAGAGTATGTTGCACGTAAGTCCCTGATCCCCAGTACGTCGCACGTACCTGGGGGTACACTGAGCATATGTGCCTAAGATGGGATTGGGCCTGTTTTGGGCTTTTGGAGCTATTGGGCCTCACTTGGTGTAACACCCAAAGTTTTGAAGGCCAAGATAGGAAAGAAAACCCTAAGTTTAGGGTCGACTCGGCGAGTCCAAGGAGGGACTCGGTGAGTCCGAGCGGGATCCGAGTCGAGGAGTAAGTAACCGACTCGGCGAGGCGGCCAAGGTGACTCGGGGAGTCTGGTCTGTGCGTGGAAAACCCTGAATTCGGGACTTGGAGCCTATATAAACGTCTTAATCTTCTTCCTAGGGTTCCTTACTGCCTCTTTAGCCCTGGATACCAAACCCTAGCTGTCATATCCATTGATTGAGCCAATTATTGCCTTGAAGAGTGCATTAAGCTTGGAGAAAGAAGAAGAATCTTGAGAGTGCAAAAAGGGGGCTGTAGATCCGGGATTGGGAAGAAATTTCTGAGCTTTTGGAGGTAATAAGCTAGTCCTTGGACTCCCTTGCACCTAGATCTATGTGTGTTAGGCATTCTTGGCATGATAGTAACCATTTCGAGCTAGAAGTCCAGATCTGAGGTTGCTACCTCAGATCCATGCTTGTGTTGGTCTAGTGTCCCATAAAGTATCTGCCCTTGAGTTGATTATGGAGCCTCCTTGCCTTAAACCCTAGTTTATGGTGTATTTTGCTTAGATCTCCTTCTCTACACGTAAAGTTTGCAACTTTACGTGAGGAATAGGCATGGGAAGGGTAGATCTACATATTTGAGTCCCTGCATGACTCAAAAGTCCTCTGCATGTATGAAGGACCGGATGGACTCGGCGTGTAGCTTGAAGATTAGGAGGAACTCGACGAGTGGTATGAACAGCTCGTCGAGTCGGATGAAGTTGGGCATGAACTCGGCGAGTCGGAAGAACAACTCGGCGAGTTGGATGAAGATTGCCTTGTACTCAGCGAGTCTGTTCTTAGACTCGGCGAGTCAGGTCGTGGAAGCCCAAACCTTTCAAGTTAAGACTCGAGTCAGCGAGTCGAGCAAGGACTCAGTGAGTTGGACAGGACAGGATTCGGGAATCAGCAGACTCGGCAAGTCAGGGGCTGACTCGGCGAGTCAAGTCGCGATTGGAAGGACTTTGAGAATAAGAACTCGGCGAGTCAGTAAGTGGACTCGGCAATTAGGGTTGACCTGGAAGGTTGACTTTGACCAGGACTTTGACTTAGACCAGAGTTGGCTTGGTAGTCTTTCGGGGGTCAGTTAGACTCAATGTTGCATTATTATTGGTAGCTTGGGGAGCGGGCGGAGCCGGAGTTCAGAGAGTTTTCGGGCAGCGGCTAGTGGGATCATCAGCAAGTTCAGCCAGTGCAGGTGCGTTTCCCTTTGTGTGAATGGGTCTAAGGCCACAATGCCGGCCCATGTAGTTATGAGTAGAAGACCCGGGGGTTAGCCCTAGGAACAGTATGCTAGTATGATTTCGGGACGAGGCCCAATGGTAGAGGGCGGGTGCCCAAGGAATGGTTTATGTGATAGTTTATACTTGTTGTTTGTGTGATACTTGTATGTGCCAGGTAGGGAGGTGAGTGTGGGCGACGTCCCATATCTCACCAATAGCAGAATGTGGATGGTGTTCCACATCTCAGTAGCAGTAGAGCAGGGGCGAGGCCCAAGTTAGGGAAGGAGTGAGGGTGGGCTGGGCCCGTATCTCACTATCAGCAGGAGTATGGACGGGGTTCCATGACTCATCAGTAGCAGGACACGGGTGGGGCCCAGAGATAGGTGAGGCCTTAGAACAAGATCCGTTAGTATGTATTTAGCTTATGTGATGTGATGTGATATGTTTATGTGTTATTATATGTTAGTGGGCGGGGCCCTGTGATAGGCGAGGCCTAAGTGAAACAGATCTGTATCCGAGCGGGGCTCGAAGCCAGGCGGGGCTTGGAGTGGCGGGGCCGTTGTAGCGGGCGAGGCCCGGGGTAGGGGGCGAGGCCCAGGTTAGGGGGCGTGGCCCAGTATGTGCAGTATGTGGTTATGGATGGTATGTGGTAGGGTGGGGAACTCACTAAGCTTCGTGCTTACGGTTTTCAGTTTTGGTTTCAGGTGCTTCCGGTAGCGGGTGATGGAGCTCGGGATGATCGCATGGCACACACCATAGACTAGTCAGCCTGGGAATGTTTTACTCTGATAATGAACATGTGTTTTGAAAACTAATACTCTGTTTATGTTTTGAAATGATGAACTTGCTTAAAGTAATGTTTTATTAAAAGAAATTTTTGGGCGTGAAAATTGGGTCGTTACAAGTTGGTATCAGAGCCTTGGTTTGAGGGATTCAGACATGCTCTCGGGTGTGTCTGAACTCAAACTGAGGAATTGGTATATAAGTTTTCAAAATGGAAAGACAGTTTTGTAAAAAGAGAGTTTTGGGAAAGAAAACAGTTTTAGAAAAGCAAAAAGAATTCATAAAGAAAGGAACTTTGAAAAGAGGAAAAAGGGTGTGGTGCATGCAATCAGCCGAGCTCAAGTAAGTACCCCAAATACCCATACAAGTTTATGTTATTATTATCAGTTGATAGAACAACATGCTAGATTAGGACTAAGGATCTAGGAATGATGCCTTATGTGCTTATTATATGTGTTTGAGCTACATGATAGTGCTGGTTAGACAGTAGTAGGATAGTCTGTTTATGTTATGCCTGAGTTTATGAGTTTGTGTTGCATGCTAGTTCAGATTCTTGCTATTTGGATATGATTGCTTAAGTATGTTGTGGTTAGATTTTCCCCTCGTCCAAATGCTGCTTGCTTTGTGCATTGTGGGATTTTGAGTGATGGGAGTTAGCCATTAGGTGGATACATCACGTCACATGTGATCAAGGTTGAATAATCTCAGAGTGATGGATTTGGCCCTATTGCGCAGCTCTTGTCTGAGTCCAACCGTTGTAGGGACGAGTCTTTTACTTGAAGGATTAGATGAGCCTCGTCACATGTGATGGTATCCAGGTGATGGCTAATTGGCATCACAAGGAGACCTTCAGCAGCTGAGGACTGATTGAGTTGAGTCAGAGGTTTCCCTAGGGTGACCCTAGGATAAGATAGTGCTGGGAGCAGTAGTAGTGGATAAGGGACCTAGTGGAGTCGAAGCAATTCGTGAGGAAAGTACGGATAGATGTGGAAGGTAGTATGGGCCTATACTACTGAGAGCAGAGGATCCGTAGTCGATTCGGGAAAGGCCAAGACAAGACCGGGAACCTAGTAGGGAGTGTGTTTGGTCTCGCAGCAGTGATGAGTTTTCTAATAGTGAATGTATTATATTTTCAGTATGGTGACATTGCGAGAGAGACCAGCGGGCGGATCAGGCGCCGGAGAGGGATCAGGCTCGGGTTCAGGGGCCGAGCAACTCGAGGAGCGAATGAGGGAGTTGATATCCGCCGAGGTTACGCATAGTATTTTGAGTCAGACTCCTGTGATCTTTGGCACGGTCAAGGAGGGTATATCGGAGATTTTGGATGAGAGGCTGGGAGCCTTCCGTACTGAGATGATGGCTTTGATGGGAGCGCGTACCATGACATTTTGGTAGTTTAGGGCTTGCGGTACACCAGATTATCATGGGGCTAGGGACCCCATCGCCAGCAGCAGATGGTTGGCCGATGTTGCCAACGTATCCCGTACGAGCCGGTGCCCTGAGGGGGACAAGGTCATACTCGCTTCCTGTCTTCTGAAGGATAGAGCGACGGACTGGTGGGAGGAGATTGGTCATGCTTTGGGGGATGACGCCGCGTTGTACGCGATGACCTGGAGCGATTTCTCGGCCAGGTTCAGGAGGGAGTTTTCGCCGATTATTGAGGTACAGCAGTTGGCACGGGAGTTTCAGGACATGACTCAGACCACTAAGACAGTGGCGGAGATCACCGCCAAGTTCAGGGAGAGGGCTCTTTTGATGGGTTTTAGCCATAAGAACTTTCCTATGTGCGCATGCAAAACCCTAATGCTTGGATCTAGGCTTTCTAATTAAACATGCTTTGAATCCAAGACTTCTAATGACTAATTAGGTATAAGAACAATACAAAACCGATCTAGAATCATACCTTTGAATATCTTGTTTGATCTTGTCGTCTTGGAGCTCTAGAGTCACAATTGTAACTCCTCTAATGGCTTACAAACACCAAATAGCAAGGAGGATGATTTGAGAGAGAGGAGAGGGGAGGGAATTTGGCCAGGGGTTCTCTAATCTCAATGAAGTGCTGATTTCCCTTTGCCATAGGGTCTATTTATACTTGTAGTCTCCTTCATGGTTACAACTTAAACCCTAGTTGGATAATCTTCTCTTAAAGCAATCCAAATCCATTCCTTAGATAGCCTTGGACGATTTTAAGCTATCCTTTAGCTTCTAGAATCCGTCCACCCTATCCAATATGGATTTACAGTCTAATGTTTAACTATCAAACAATTGACAGTTTATACCCTCTTATTTAATTAATCTCTTTATGTCACCAAATTAATACCAATTAATTTATGACTTATATTAATCAAATAACAATATTATTATTCTTTATATTATTCTCATAATATATTAATAATATTTATTCTCCCTTGATAAATCATCCTATCAAGTTACTATGATGATGGCAACCCAAAAGGACCATGCACAATCGGGTCAAATACTTGCCTAATATAGTTGCAGCCTTAGACACTATTCCAACAGTCTCTCACTTGGATAAGTCTAGTAACTATATGCACAAGTACAATTCGATTTGCAATCGTAGCTCTCAAAGACGCTGTCAAACACTAATCTAATCAATCTTGTCCTTTAGATAAGGCATCGTACAGTCCTCTGTTAGATATCATGCTGACAATTCTATGGAATCACTAGTCAAGTATTTAGGTTTCTAAATCTCTGATTTATTTGACATAGAACTTAATCGAACACATCAATTTAGTTCTGACCAGGCCCGACACATAAGTCAAATCAAATCATCAAGCGGCCGAGATAGCACATTTACTTATTCATTAATCAACTATACACAACAATGCGTTTTATAACACCGAGTTACTGATGCGTTTTCGCATTATCAATGTATAATCAATTAAAAAATAACAAACCATATATGTAGGTTTTAAGACTATATGATATTATCGTCTTGCGATCACCCTTTTACATCATATTCCATTAGGTGATTCCAGTAAGCACGGGTTTGTTCCAATGCTCAAAACCAGTTCATAAGCACTCATGAACGTCGCAACAACCCTTTGCTATGTCTAATACCATTTAGACAATCTACGCACCAGTTCACGACAATCTTCTCTCATATCTACTTCCAACATATGAACGATTGTGGACAATTTGAATAATTCGATTATTCTTAATAAACTCAATTATTCTGGAAGTCAAAACATGCAAAAATGAAATTGAAAAGACTTTAGACCAATCTATTTATCAAACAATGACTGTAAATAAGAACAATAAGGTTTCATGAAGAAAAACTTTCACTAAGAATGATAATCTCACCAAGAGATTATCGTTTGCACAAAGCGGTTATTAGGGTTTGTAAAAGGCGTAAGAACTACACAAACCGATACAGAACAATATATAATACTATTCTACACAATCCCTACAAATCAGGGATATAAAGCAAACTAATATACGCTAACTATGGAAATAAGATAAATACAAGATCTGTTACAATGCACTGAAGAAAGCTATATACACTGAGCTATTGAAATGCTGATGCTGATGCTGAGATATGCGGTGATGCTGAAAGATTAATTTCAAACATCATCATATTTCAAGGTTTGACCTTACAATCTCCCCCAATATGATGAAGTTGAAAACCAACTAAATTAGAACACCTCTGGACAAGAATTCCTCATACTCAGCTTCAGCTTCTATCTTTACCGGCCAGTAAGGACTATCCAGCAACTCCTGTCTTCTATTCAGCAGCTCCATAGCAATAAGGATATGAAACTCTCCGGAGAGATCTTGATGATTCATGCACATTTGCCTTAAGCCGACGAGATGAGTGGTTGGAGCCCTTGGAATCTTAGCAGTTCGCTGAAAACACATTTTTCTGTTTTTGTCGAGATAGAACATCCTGTGTTCAGGAACTGAGATAAATTTATGTTGAACCGGGTCAACACCGATAGGAAGAGAGTTTTTTATTCCACCAGCACCAAAGTTCAGAACCAACACATCTTCACCATCAACTTGAAATTTGGTTCTTCGGATTCTAGGAACTGATGAACTTTGGCCTTGATGCTGTGGTCGTTCTTTAGGAACAAGGTCCAAACGCTGAACTTTCTTGATCCGCAGATGAAGAGCACATGTCAGTTCAGAGGAGAGAGCTGAAGTTTGCTTGGATGCTAATTCGAGTAATTCCATCCATTCAGAATATCCATATTTGATCAGCTCATCCCTCTTGACAACTTCAGTGTATGGATGTTGTGGACCTTGACGAGTGATCAGCAACGTAAGAATTTTCTCATTGCGTGGTTTGGAAGCTTTAACTTTGAAGATTTTATCACTACACACTCGTCGTCTAAGAACATATTGAAACCTCTTTCAATCAATCCTGTCTAGAATACTATCAGTCTTAGGCTTACTGCTGCTAGGAGGAGGCTGAGAAGATTGAGATTTGGACTGAAATTCTAAGAATTTCTGCATCTGAGCTTCAAAAGATCCTTTGGCCTGAAGTTTATGCTGAATGAGAGATTCATCAGCTTGAGAATTATTCTTTAGAAGCTGAGCTTGATTGGCTTCATCAAGAATTTTCTTAACTTGATCAGGAGACATATTCCATTCAGCCGCCAAATTTTATATACTGACTATGGACTTGGGTTTCTTGCAGGACAGAGAAGTATCAGTGTGTGAAGGAGCCAAGTCAGTATCTGCTGCCTTGCGCTTGCGAGATAGAGGTTGAGTATCTTCACTAGCAACGTCTGAATCTTCTCCTTGGACCGGAATAATGGGATCAATGAATTTCATGTCTGGCCTTTGACATTCATTATCAAGCTCATCTGAATCTTCTTCTTGGACTGGAATAGAGGGATCAATGAAGTTCATATCTAATATTTGACATTCATCATCTTGTTCATCATCATGGTAACTATCTTCGACAAGCTTTTCAGTATCTACTGGACTATTAGGTTCCGTAGAATCAGACTCGTGCATCGGCTTTGGTGACTCAGTTTGAACTAGAGTGTTGTCAACATATTCAGTGTCTCTCTCTTTTGGATCATCATCAGTATTATCCTCAGCATCAGTATCTCCCCCTTTTTGAGCATCATCAGTATGGGGGCTAGAGGAAGGAGTATGCAAGAGAACTCCCTTTAGCTGATGAACATCAGCCTCAATGCGTAGAAGACACTGACTCATGTCCCGAGTCAGTGTCAGAAGTTCATTAAATGCTGAGGCCGGAATATGAAGGAATGAAGTACCTGGAGCTGCTTGTGAGTGTTGTTGCGTCCCCGGAGAAGGTTGGTCCCCCTGGGGTAGATTCTCCCCCTGGGAGGGATGCTCCCCCGGAGATGGTTGCTCCCCCTGAAATGGTTGCTCCCCCTGAATCAGTGGTTCCTCTTGAGCTGAGTGAACTTTCTCAGTGATAGAGACAGTATGATGAGAAAGTTAAGGGGAGAAATGACCACCATCTTGTGGTTCAGCTTCTTGATCGACATGATCTTCATGGTTACCATCAGCTCCTTCATCAGTATCAACGGTGAGGGAAGGAACAGTGTATGGATTTGTAATCCATTCTCTCATCCTATCAGAGATGCCGATGTCAGTATCCAACGGATCATCTTGATACATTCGAGTTGACATACGTGGACATTGGATGGGGTTTCCAAAGTGTGAGTAATAATCTGCAGTGAAAAATTTATCTAATACCAGAGCAATCCAGCGTGGAAAGGGAACATGATCAGCACGTACATTTGCACTAAGGAGTTGAACAAGTTGATCAAAGAAGAAAGCTCCATAGTCAAGCCTTTTGTTGAGAAGAAGAGAACAGACGACTTGATGCTCATAAGTGCTCAGTTGATCACCACTTCGAGACTTATGACCCACACATTTGCACAGAGCACCTTTGAAGAATTTCCATCCTGGGGTCATACACTGACGCAAAATAAGAGCTGATCGAGTCCCAGCCTTTGAGTGATCATATCCCAGTTGATCAAAGAGACGTCCACAGCGTTCAATAGGAGGGAGTTCAAAGAAGAATCAAAAATTGGTAACCGGAGCGTGGCACTGAGGAGGTCAGCAGTAATAAAGACTGAGTGTCTTCCACAGCCAATAGTCCCGGAGATGACATTGTTTTCATCATTGAGTGTTGCAGTGTAGTAGAACTCACAGACTTGTTCAGGAAAGAACTCTGATGGAACATCGCTGATTGCGTATCGGAGTCGGCATGAGGCTAAGAAGTTAACAAAATCATCAAGTCCAAGACCTCGAAGAACATCTGGAATGTCAGGATTGAAGACAACGTTGGTGGCTTTGACGTATATTGGAAGAGGAGGAGAGTTTGGGGTAGGGATTACCCTTCGTGAAGTAGAGGAGAAAGTGAATAGTGATGCCGCCATTAAAGAATGTTAGGAATCTAGGGTTTTTGAAAATACGCGGAGGAAATTTGAATTGTGGAAGGAAGGTTTGAAATAGGGTTTGAAAGAGGTTTAAATATGGAATTAAACGGGCTTTTAAAAGGCAATGATTATCTTTTTCAAAAATAACTGCGTATTGTAACAACCTATCAAATCAGAAAAATAGCCGTTGGGTAAAGGAGCCGTTGGACTGAAGATGAAACGACAATCAGTGTCTGTGGAAGCGCTGAGATTAGTGTCACAAAAGTTACATGCTGAGGATGGTTCTCCGTCAATTCAAGGTACAACTTGCTTGATTAAGGCTAGCAAGGAGGTTGGTGCATGTGATAGATACTAGTTAGATTATCTAACCATCGGCACAGAGTGTGGTGTCTTTATCAGTGAGTGGTTTGTCTTACTGAATCATTAGACACTGAGTGAGAAGAAGGTAAAGAGAGGATTGTTGCGTGTGATAGACCGTGGTGTTTTGGTCTAACCATCGGCAAAGCCTGTTGGACTCTCATCAGCGCGTGTTTTGTCACACTGAATCACAGAATCAGTGAAGGATTGGTAAGAAGAGATAGTTGCGTGTGATAGATCTTGGTGCTTTGATCTAACCATCAGCAAAGAGTTTCAAGTTGTTATCAGTGTATGGTTTAATATAGTGAATCATTCAACTTTAGTTTAGAAGATTTGAAGAAGAGATAGAGAGTTAAGAGATCAAACCAAGGACTCAGTGTAAAAAATCATCAGCATGTCATCATCAGCGAAAAGTACATCAGCTTATAAGACAATAGCAAACATTAGCAAAATAAATTACAAAGAGATCATTCCAAGTTCTCCAATCATGTAAGCAGTTGTTTGAGAATCCAGTGCCTTGGTGAAGATATCAGCTAGTTGTTCTGAAGTATTGACATGTTCAAGAACAACCTTACCCTTCTCAACATTATCTCTGCTGAAGTGATGTCTGATTTCGATATGCTTTGTCTTTGAGTGCTGAACAGGGTTTTGTGTGATCTAAATGGCACTGGTGTTATCACAGTATATGGGAGTCTTGGAGAACTTGATCCCATAATCTAGAAGCTGATTTTGAATCCATAAGAGTTGAGCACAACATTTTCCAGCAGCAACATACTCAGCATCTGCAATCGAGATGGCTACTGATGTTTGCTTTTTGCTAGACCAGCTAATGAGACGATTTCCAAGGAAATGACATCCACCTGACGTACTCTTTTTGTCTAAGTTGCATCCTGCATAGTCTGAATCAGTGTATCCAAAAAGTTCAAATGCTGAGTCGTGAGGATACCACAGTGCTAAGTTCTGAGTCCCCTTCAAGTATCGAAAAATACGTTTGACGGCCATGAGATGAGACTCCTTTGGATTAGATTGGAATCGAGCACATAGAATGGTTCCAAACATGATATCAGGACGACTTGTAGTGAGATACAAAAGAGATCCAATCATTCCTCGATAAAGAGAGTGATTGACATCAGTGCCAGTTGGATCAGCGTGCATTTTATCAGTCTTGGACACAGGAGTAGAGGCTGGTTTGCAGTCATTGAGAGAATACTTAACGAGCAAGTCAGAAATATATTTACTTTGGCAAATGGAGATACCAGATCTTTGTTGCTGAACTTCAAGACCTAAGAAAAAGGTCATCTTCCCCATCATGCTCATTTGAAACCTTTGAGACATGATCTCTGCAAATTCCTTGCTCAACTTCTCATTTGGAGAGCCAAATATGATGTCATCGACATAAATTTGAACAAGAATCATGTCTGAGCCTTTGTTTTTGATGAAGAGAGTGTTGTCAATTGCTCCTCGTCTGTATCCATTTTCAAGAAGATACGATGTCAGCGTCTCATACCAAGCCCTAGGAGCTTGCTTCAGTCCATAAACAACTTTGTCTAGTCGGTATACATAATCCGGGTGATCTTTGTTAACAAAGCCTGGGGGCTGACTAAGGAATACTTCTTCTTCTAGCACACCATGAAGGAATGCTGTCTTCACATCCATCTAATAAACAATGAAATTCATGTAGGATGCGTATGCGAGAAACAGTCTGATTGCTTCAATGCGACCAACTGGAGCAAAGGTTTCCCCGTAGTCGATGGATTCGATTTGAGTGAACCCTTGAGCAACAAGCCTTGCTTTGTTGCGAATAATGATGCCATCTTTATCAACCTTGTTGCGATAGACCCAGCGTGTTCTGGTGATGGTCTTTCCTGATGGTCTGGGAACAAGAGTCAAAACCTTGTGCCTTTCAAACTCATTCAGCTCATCTTGCATGGCTTTAATCCAGTCAGCGTCTTGAAGAGCTGAGTGTATCTTGTCAGGTAAGATCATTGAAACAAAGTTAACATACATACAGAAATTATTAGATACACGAGATCTGGTTCGGACACCACCATGAAGATTCCCAATAATTTGATCAACAGGGTGATCTCGATGTACAGGAGTTGATACTGATTCCAATGGATTTGACGCTGATGAGTTATTACTGAGAGGAACATCAGTTGCAGGAGAATCTTCAGCTTCAAGGGTTTCATCAGCATCTGACGAATTAGTTGATGATCTAACTGCAGTATCTTGATTCAAGGAACTTGGAACTAGGATGATAGAGTCAGAAATGGTAGCTTCATCTTCAGCATGAGGTACTTCATCATATGGGCAAGAGAGAAGCTCTTCAAAAATAGAGGGAGAATGAGTGACCTTTTCATCAGTGTATGATTCCTCATCAAACTTCACATGAATGGATTCTTCAATGCACTGGCTGTTCACATGGAAGACACGAAAAGCCTTTGAAATAGATGAGTACCCAACAAAAATACCTTTGTCAGCCTTAGGCTCAAATTTTGATCTTGGGTGACGCTGATTAAGAATATAACAAATACATCCGAACACGTGAAAGAAGGATACGTCTAGCTTTCGACCTTTCAACATTTCATATGATGTCTTCTTGTGAATCCTATGAATTAGAGATCGATTCTGAGTATAGCATGTTGTATTAACAGCTTCAGCCCAAAATTACATAGGAAGACCAGCATGAATCATTAAGGTTCTTCCTGCCTCAATCAGTGTTCTATTTCTTCGTTCAGCAACTCCATTTTGTTGAGGAGTACGAGGAGCTGAGAAGTTTTGCCCAATGCCTTTATGATCACAAAATTCTTCAAGAGTTGAATTCTGGAACTCAGTGCCATGATCACTTCTTAGCTGCTTAACTTTGAGACCTGTGCAGCATGACTCTTCTCCTTCAGGAAAACCACCCATGTAAATCGAGTGAACTCATCCACAACCACTAGAGTATACTTATTTCCTCCTTGAGAACGAACAGGAATAGGCCCAAACAAGTCCATGTGTAGTAAATGAAGAGGAACATATATGCTAGAACATGACTTGGGTTTGAATGATGACTTGGTTTGTTTTCCTTGTTCACACGCTGAGCACATCTTGTCTTTTACAACGCTGAATTTTGGGAGACCTTTAACTAGATCTTGATTGGATATTTTGGATAGATTTTTAAAGTTCAAATGAGAGAACCTTTTATGCCAAATCTAGCTGAGATTGGTTTGAGACTTTGAAAAGAAACATTGCATCAGCGCCTTGTCACTTGAGAACATATCAAGAACATATATATCATCTTTTCTACTTGCTGAAAGTACGATGTTCTTGTTAGTGTTGACAACTCTTCCTTCCTTCTTTGTAAAGTGAACTTCATAATCAGCATCACACAATTGGCTGATGGAGATAAGATTGTGTTTGAGACCCTTTACATATGAAACATTTTGAAAAACCACGTTATTGCACTTGATATTTCCATATCCTTTGGTGAATCCCTTTCCATTGTCTCCGTATGTTACTGCAAGACTAGTTTTCTTTACATAATCTTCCAGGAGAGACTTGGATCATGTCATATGTCTTGAGCATCCACTATCTAAGTACCAAAGATGTTCCTGACCCTGCAGTGCTGAGAAACTAGTTAGGACATACTGACCCATTCGAAGATGGGTCATTCACAAAGTTATTTGATAATAAGTTATTACACTCTTTAGGAAGACATTTTAAAGAATTTGACTTAAGAGTCCGTTTTTCATTTCTAACTTTAATGTTATCAGCTCTTAAAGATGTTTCATCAAATGAGCATTCACTGATCTTATGAGAGGGATCACCACATCTGTAACAAACTCTAGTACCAAAGTTCTTCTTGGTGAGCATATTTCTAGACTTAACACATTTAGACTTGTAAGATTCACCAAGTGAAATTTGAGTCCCTTTGTTTATCATTGAATCACAACTGAATTCAGTGGCAGATAAAATACGATCAGTGATAGATGTGGAGCTGACATCAGTATCTGATTTGGACATGTTCACAAAAGCATTGCAATCAAGAAAATGTTTAAGTTGTTCATGAACAGCGTGAAACACTCCATTTGAGATAGGGAAGGCAATAATATTCTCAGAGAGAGGAGTTGGTCTCACAACATGTGCAGGGTAAGAGGTTGGATTAATTCCGGTAATTTCAACATCGCACTCAGTGACACCATTAGAGTTAGTAACACAGTATTCATCAATTAGACTCTGGTTAATAAAAGAGTTACTGACAAACTTGTTTTTGAAATTGTTTTTCACTTCATTCATGGAATAAAATTCAGATTCTTTTTCTTGTGATTTAAAACTTTTTCAGCTTCTGCAAAATTACCCCCAAGAATTTTTTTACATGAATGTGGAATTTGAGCATAAATAATATAATTAGCATTTTTGTGAGATTTTGCCCAAATTTGGAGCACAGTTTGTTCTTTGATCAACAGATCTTTAACATTATCAATTTCAGCAGACAATGATGAGTTTGACAAACTAGTGATTCTAAGGTTTTCCTGAGTGGAATCAATAATGTTATTTTTCATGGATATTTCAGTTTCAAGAAGATCAAGTTGATTTTGCAAATCCCTTATAGTTTGATTCTTCTTAGAATTAAGGACACCCAAATACTCAAACATTTTGATTTTTTCATTCATTGAGTAGGAAACAAAGTTTTTAACCTGATACATTGAAGGAGAGTCAGTGTTTTGCTTCCTGGAATTTTCAACTGCATCAGACATGTAAGCATCAAATGTACTTGTGCAGTTTTCACAATTATCAGTGTCTTCTATCTTGACCATCAGACACTTAACTTCATCATCTGATAACTCCTCATCAGTCTTCCATTTTTCTTCTTCAGCAACAAGAAGTTTATGATCCAAGTTCTCTACTTTCAGTTTCTCAACCAGCTTGTTGTACTTCTGCTTCCAGTATTCATCCGAGCTTTGGATTATTTGTTTGCATTCTTTTGCAAAATGATCAGTGCTCCCACTGTTAAAGCACTGGGCTTTCCCCTTCTTATCAGTACCATGCTTTTGATCAGCGTCTAATCTTTTTGAAAATTTACCACCCATCTTCTTCTGAAACTTTGAGAAGTTTCGGCCTGATTTCTCAAAAGTCTTTACAATCAAGGCCGCACTAGCCACAACCTTTTCGAGATCATCAGTGTCGCTTTTAGATGAATCAGTGTCTGAATGGTTTTCAGTGTCTGACTCTGACATTTGCTTTTTGTTTGAGAATAAAGCTACAGATGATTCACGCTGAGAATCCTTCATCAGTTCCTTTCTTAGAAGCTTGGATTCCTCATAGTAACGTAGGTTTCCATAGAGACTTTGTAAGTCCATAGTTTTGATCTTCTCACTGTTTTTCAGCACATCAACATGTTTCTCCCAACCTGCACCCAGAGAGTCCAAAAACTTCTGCACTAGAATAGTTCGATGCTTCAACTGATCTAGTCTCCGCAGATCATTAACAAGAGTATTAAACCTATTAAAGGTTTGAGTCAGAGTTTCACCTTTCTTTGCAAAAAAAAATGTTCATACCTTCGGTTTAGATCATTTATTTGAGTGGCCTTGACTTCTTCAGTGCCTTCAAAAGATACAGTCAGTGTATCCATCATCTCCTTTGCTGAGATGCAATTCTGGACCAGTCCAAAGATATTGTATGGCAAAGCGTAACTGATTGCAGCCCGAGCACGAACATCTAGACCATTTTTTCTTTTGTCATCTGCTGTCCAGTTTTCTGTAGGTGTTTTCTTCATAGCACCATCAGGAACGCTGTTTTTCAGAGGCTGATACATCGGAACATATGGACCCTTTTCGACGATGTCCAACATGTCTTCATCTACTGACTCTAAAGCATATAGAGCCTTTATTTTCCACATAACAAAATTTGTTTCATCAAAAGGAGGAATTTTAGCGGAACGATGATTTGATGAGTTTGACGAAGAAGAAGATGAAGCCATTTGTTTGATAAAAGAAACCTGCTCTGATACCAATTGAAAAGACTTTAGACCAATCTATTTATCAAAAAATGACTATAAATAAGAACAATTAGGTTTCACGAAGAAAAACTTTCACTAACAATGATAATCTCACCAAGAGATTATCGTTTGCACAAAGCGGCTATTAGGGTTTGTAAAAGGCGTAAGAACTACAGAAACCGATACAGAACAATATATAATACTATTCTAGACAATCCCTACAAATCAGGGATATAAAGCAAACAAATATACACTAACTATGGAAACAAGATAAATACAAGATCTGTTACAATGCACTGAATAAAGCTATATACACTGAGCTATTGAAATGCTGATGCTGATGCTCGGATATGCGCTGATGCTGAAAGATTAATTTCAAATATCATCATATTTCATGGTTTGACCTTACAGAAACAATAGTTAAATAATTAACATAAGATAGTAACATTACTCATAAACAAAACTCCTTTATTTAATTATCAAATGTTAATTACATTTATCTATTACACGTTCCTACTACTATCTAATCTATGCTAATATCATCCTTCAGCCTAATACTCTTAGCATGCTGCAGGTGCATAACCCTGCTCAGTCCCTTCGTAAGTGGATCTGTTGGGTTATCTTCTGATGAGATCCTCTTCACTACGAGTTGTCCTTCTTCTACACGATGTCTAATAAAGTGATATTTTCTGTCGATATGTCTTGATCTACCATGATCTCTCGGTTCCTTGGTCAAGGCAACCGCTCCTTCATTATCACAGAAAATATCCATGGGCTCCTTTATGGCAGGTACGACTCCAAGATCACCGATGAAGGTCTTCAGCCATATTGCCTCCTTCGATGCTTCGCTCGCTGCAATGTACTCTGATTCGCACGTTGAATCAGCTACGGTTTCCTGCTTGGAACTTTTCCATGTCACTGCTCCTCCATGCAGGGTAAAGACCCAACCCGACTGCGAATGGTAGTTGTCTTTGTCGGTCTAAAAGCTGGCGTCACTATACCCTTGCACCTTCAAGTCATTACTCCCTCCGAGGACTAAGAACCATTCCTTCGTCCTCCGAAGGTACTTAAGGATGTTCTTCACCGCAATCCAATGGGCTCTGCCAAGTTCGATTTTCCTCCCACTGTCTCCTTGGTTTATGAGTTCTCGCTCTTGGAAAACTCCTCTCCTCGCAACAAAGACAACATTGTCCTTCGGTCTATAGAAGAGATATCCAAAGGATTTATGCGGGAAGCCGATGAAAATACATCGCTCACTACGAGGTTCGAGCTTGTCGTGAGTATCTCGTCTTACGAAAGCCTCGCAACCGCAAACCTTGATATGTGCTAACGAGGGAGCTTTCCTTGTCCACATCTCGTGAGGTGTTTTGGCAACCTTCTTAGTAGGGACTCGGTTAAGGATATGGCCGGTAGTCTCTAAGGCATACCCCCAAAAAGAGTTAGGTAGTGAAGCACGACTCATCATAGAGCGAACCATGTCCAACAAGGTTCGATTACGCCTTTCTGCCACACCATTCAACTGTGGTGTCCTAGGAGGCGCCAATTGTGAAACTATTCCACACTCCTTGAGATAATCGTGGAATTCAAGACTTAGGTACTATCCTCCTTGATCGGATCGAAGCATCTTGATTTTCCTGCCCAATTGATTCTCCACTTCATTCTTGAACTATTTGAACTTTTCAAAGGTTTCTGACTTTTGCTTGATTAAATAGATATACCCATATCTACTATAATCATTGGTAAAAGTTACGTAGAAACGGTTCCCATCCTTCGTGGTCGATCTAAATGGTCCACATACATCGGTATGTATTAGGTCCAATAGACCCTCACCCCTTTCCCAAGTACTTGTGAATGGTAACTTAGTCATCTTTCCAAGTAAACAAGACTCGCACGTGTCATCTTCCCTAAGGTCGAATGACTCCAACACTCCATCCTTTTGGAGTTGGGCTATGCGTTTCTTGTTGACATGTCCAAGACGACAATGCCACAAGGATGCTTTATCCATACTAGTGGAAGAATCTATGTTTAAAACATCATTTCCTAAGTTATCAACAATCATAACAGTTTCATATATTCCATTACAGGGTATAGCTTCAAAGTAAAAGACACCATTTAGATAAGCTAAAATAGAACCATTCTCATTATTAAAAGAAAATCTAAAACCTTGTCTAAACAAACCATGAAATTAAATGATGTTTCTAGCCATTTCTGGCGAGTAGCAACAATTGCTCAAATCTAAACATAAATTATTCCTAAGCACTAAAGAATACACTCCAATCTTGGTCACAGGCGATGATCTTATGTTCCCCATGATTAGATTGATTTTTCCTTGCGCCACATCCCTACTTCTTCTTACTCCCTGCACATTAGAGAAAATGTGGTAACCACAACCGGTATCAAGAACCCCAGAAATAGCATGATTAGAATCGTTAGATTTAATTGTGTATATACCTGCGAAATATGGATTGATCTTTCCTTCCTTGATGGCTTGCAGGTACTCTGGGCAGCTTCTCTTCCAATGTCCTATCTTGTGGCAGTGATGGCACTCTGCCTCCTTTGGGTTAGGGCAGGGCTTAGCAAGATCAACTTTGGTCCCACTAGAAGAGGCACCATCTCGGGCTTTAACCTTGCGATAGTTCTTAGAAGAAGCCTTCCTCTTCTTTCCCTTTCCTTGACCAATAGCCAAGACAGGAGCAGCGGGTGGATTGGGAGTTGGTGCAACAGACTTGTCTTTGAAGTTGCTCTCAGTGACCCTCAAGAGACCTTGGAGTTTGCTTAGGGTGACCTCCTCTTTGTTCATGTGGTAGGTCATCCTAACTTGATTGTAGCTCGGAGGCAAAGAGTGAAGTACCATGTCGATCGCCAAGTCTTCCCCAAAGTCAACATTTAACTTGCAAAGGCGGTCGACATACCTTTGCATCTTTTGCAGGTGCACGGTAAGAGACTCTCCATTACCCATCTTAGCGGAATTCATGTTAGTGTAAATCTCATAACGCTCTTGTCTTGCGTTTTGGTGGTATCTCTCCAATAAGTCTTGATGCATCTCGTACGGGTACATGTCCTCATAGGACTTTTGGAATTCGGAGTTCATGGTAGCTATCATGATGCAATGTACCTTCGTTGCATCGCGCTCATGAGTTTCAAAAGTGGTCATTTCATCCGGAGTAGCGATTTCAGGGTTGATTTTCTCGAGCTTCTCATCGAGGACATACTCCTTATCCTCATAGCGAGCAATTGTCAGAATGTATCTTATCCATTCGCTAAAGTTCGTTCCATCGAAAGTAACCTTTTCACAAAGGCTCATCAATGTGAAAGAACTAGCAGCAATGTTGTTTGCATTCGACATCTAGAAAGGACAAAGATAGATTAGAATATGAATCCTTAATTATCACCCGATAAGAAAAATTAGGGCTAGGATCCAACAACAATATTTACATATTAGAAAAGGGGTGTCGTAATCCAACATGCAAATAATATGAAGGTAAGTGAATGACGATTCACTAATTCTCCACCATAAAAAAAAAAAAACTAACTATAAGTCCTAAATGTATTGAGAATTCATAGGTTCGGATGAGATTCATTGAAACTATTCAATGGAATGTTTAAATCTCGATATGCCCCTCTTGTTTGTGACTGGGATACGAAGGATCACCAAGCGGGTGTGAATTACCATGCAAATTCACATGGTTCCTTCATTGTAACGATCAGCTATTCGATGTGCCGGTAAACCACACACGCTCCATCGAACTATGATAAACAATGAATCACCCTTTGCCACCTTTGCTTAGAACCAATTAGTGTGCCGGTAAAACACACACGCTCCACTAACTTCTTAGCAAGGGTGCAAAGTTTAATTTCATGGGGACTGCATCAATTCACTTT
The DNA here is from genome assembly GCF_051521515.1 of Lactuca serriola. NCBI lineage: Eukaryota > Viridiplantae > Streptophyta > Magnoliopsida > Asterales > Asteraceae > Lactuca > Lactuca serriola. Next base: position 312,260,111 of record NC_136410.1, on the reverse strand, counting down.
TCCTAAAGTAACTAAGATTGGGAAAAAAATTTTAAAAATGTGTAGTTACTTTGTATTTCATATTATACTTTTAATGAGAGGATGAGGTTGCCCTATCCTACCCGTTCGGCTAACGACCCTCCACTGATCAAGCAAGCGGTGGGTGTGAGTATACACCCATTAAGCGCCATTTTATAGGCCGCAACCTTATACCCACCTTATAGATCAGCTTCGTGAATGAGGCCTACTAACGGTAAGACTAGCATTTTAGTTATACATATATATATAAATATATATATATTAATCTTGAAATATTATATTAGTATAGGGTTGTATTTTAAACTTTTCAAAACTTAGGGTTTGAAATTTAAATTGTCTAAATTAAAACTTTTAATCACAAAACATAAATTTCAAAACTTGAGGACAAGTTTTAAACATTTAAAACATGGAGGATCAAATAACAAATAATTCTAATTAACAGTTAATTTCCTAATTATCTATATTTGATTTATTCAAGATTTCTTACAAGATAATTACCAATTTAATCAAAATAATTAATTAATTATCATATAAGGAAATTAAATATTTTATTAGTTGATAAATATCTTTAATTAGATCAAGATTATAGTCATATATATCAAAAAATCGGATTAGGTTTGATCTAATATGATTAAGGTAAGTTTCCATAAGATAATCATCAAGAAATCCCGAATCTGGCCTTTCCTGACGCTTGGACTCGCCGAGTGCACCAAGGGACTCGCCGAGACAGGCCAACTCGCCGAGTCCACTGTGGAACTCGCCGAGTCCATGACTCAAAAACACAAAAATCGAATTTTGCAATTAAGTTTCAAACAAACAAGCAACAATTTATTAGAAACCAAGCTAGGCTCTAATATCACTGATGGGTTTTAGCCATAAGAACTTTCCTATGTGCGCATGCAAAACCCTAATGCTTGGATCTAGGCTTTCTAATTAAACATGCTTTGAATCCAAGACTTCTAACGACTAATTAGGTATAAGAACAATACAAAACAGATCTAGAATCATACCTTTGAATCTCTTGTTTGATCTTGTTGTCTTGGTGCTCTAGAGTCACAATTGTAACTCCTCTAATGGCTTACAAACACCAAATAGCAAGGAGGCTGATTTGAGAGAGAGGATAGGGGAGGGAATTTGGCCAGGGGTTCCCTAATCTCAATGAAGTGCCGATTTACCTTTGCCATAGGGTCTATTTATACTTGTAGACTCCTTAAGGGTTACAACTTAAATCCGAGTTGGATAATCTTCTCTTAAAGCAATCCAAATCCATTCCTTAGATAGCCTTGGACGATTTTAAGCTATCCTTTAGCTTCTAGAATCCGTCCACCCCTATCCAATATGGATTTACAGTCTAAAGTTTAACTATCAAACAATTAACAGTTTATACCCTCTTATTTAATTAATCTCTTTAAGTCACCAAATTAATACCAATTAATTTATGACTTATATTAATCAAATAACAATATTATTATACTTTATATTATTCTCATAATATATTAATAATATTTATTCTCTCTTAATAAATCATCCTATCAAGTTATTATGGTGAAGGCAACCCAAAAGGACCATGCACAATCGAGTCAAATACTTGCCTAATATAGTTGCAGCCTTAGACACTATTCAAACATCTTCTTGTACCACAGTATGTCGCAGATGAGGAGATGAAGAAGGCCCGATACCATGAGATGTTGAGGGATGATATCAGGGAGTTTGTGAGCAGATCCAACTGTAAGACGCTGGAAGATATGATTTCTCGGGCTAGGGAGAGGGAAACTGATTTGGAGCAGATCCGGAAGAGGAAGCCGGATGAGTTTCAGGTAGCTGTAGGTTCGGGCAAAAGGCCCAAGGGATCGGATTCGAGGTCGAGGGATTTTTAGGACCGCAGCCGGGGCGGGAAGTGTGGAAGGGCGCATGGGGGCGCGTGCAGGAGTGGTAGCGGTGGTGAGTCTGGTTGTTTCAAGTGCGGTCGGATTGGTCATTTCAGCAGGGATTGTACTGTTACCACCATGCAGGGATCCGACTTGATATGTTTTCACTGGAACCAGCGGGGCCACAAGAAGGCCCAGTGTCCCAGTTTGCTTTCGGTAGAACGGTTGATGGCACCTGCCCCTGCAACCTTGAGGATCACGGATGGCCGTCAGGGTCGGGTAGAGGCGCCTGCGGTGGGAGGCAGAGCTTTTCAGATGACTACCTTAGAGGTGCGATCAGCACCGGACGTTGCAGGTATGCGGTTTCTGTTTTCAGTTCTTTTATTTGTGCATGATTATATTGTTATGGTTCTGCATCATTTTCGATATGAATATTTTATTTTTGAGTGGTTGATTGTGATCGAGTTATATGCCATCTGCATACCTTGGATATCCGAAAGGTAGTGAGGGGATGTGCCCTATTGGAGAAGGTTGCATGGGATGCAGTAACTATAGCATGCTTGGGAGGGACTTGGTATATCTTGCTAGATCGGAGTTGTGTAGTGTTAGAAATTGATTGCTTAGATCCCTAGCTATGGTAAGCTTGGATTCCTCATTAGATTGATTATCGAATGGTAGCAAGGATTGGGATTTCTTTTGAGTATTGAGCAACAAGGGGTAAGTAGGATCGAAGTGGGGGAGAATCCTCCGAGTGTGCAAAGGTAGGAGCACGCAGACCCAGAATGAGTGCACGACCTCCGAGAAGGAAAGGAAGTAGTTCAACGTTCGATCGATTGAGGATTTCAGGGTTGGGAGTTTGAGAAATTCCCCATCAGCTAGTGCGTGTGGTGGTATTGGTTAGTACGTGGTTGGGAATTCAGGTTGTGGATCGCCCGTAGGACTCGGGGGAGTCGGAATGAGGATCTTGAGAGCTAATGGCACATTGGTGCCTTCGGATTAGCAGTCAGTGGTGGAAGTGATGTAAGACTACGGGGCAGCCGTAGCATTCACTAGCAGTCAACAATGGATGGTGACGTAAGACTACGGCTAAGCCGTAGCATTCCTTAGTAGCTTCGTTAGCGGAGTTGGGGCGAGGCCCTTATCTCCTGGTGATTTGATAGGGATCAGGAATGGGTAGTGGATGAGAATGATAGGGAGTTGCCTGTATAGCCCTAGAGAGATGAGACCTTGGGAGAGGCCGCTCCAGGATATAGTCGGGTGAGACCCGTGGGTGAGGCCCGTATGAGATTAGCAGTGTAGGTGAGACCTGAGAGCAGGGTTGCTCAGTAGTATCGTTGGGTGAGACCCATGGGCGAGGCCCGAGCGAGAGTGATTAGACTAGTGGGACTAGAAGGATAGAGGGGGGTGGGACCCATGGGCGAGGCCCGTGAGTTTTAGCAGCGCAGGTGTCAAGATAGGGGATCGGGGATCCCAGGATTGTAGTTCCTGAATGGCAGAATAGATTGAGCAGTTATTGGTGGTCGAAGTTTCTTCGGAAGTCACTGGGAGTGACTAGTGGTGGTGTTGGGATTAGCTACCGGTGGAAGCCGGTAATCCAGACATTGATAGGTTGGTAGGGACCAGGGTGGTCTCAGTTCATCCGGAAGGCAGACAAGGAATAGCAGAATTTTCATTAACTAGTACTGCGGGTAAGAAGTGTATGGTGGAATTCAGTTAGTTGAATCGAGGCGTGCTCGACACCAAGTATTGGCAGAGAGGAGTGTCAGTGATTACTGACGGTGATGACCCGTTCTGGGAATAGCGGGGGTGATGGAGTTGGTGAAGGATAGGACCTTCACAGTGTCAGAGGAAATAGTTGGATATGGAGCTTTGCCTTGGGAAGGCAAGGAATTTGCACAAGTAAAGAAGGGGTGAACCGAGGTTTAGTGCAATACTCGGTGAGTACCAGAAGGATTGTTGGTTGAGTAAGTTGTGTTTCTAAGTTGTTCAGGGTCAGGTTTGACCCAAGGTTTAACCGCGAGATTGATGTTATTCTGAATGACTAGGTGGAAGACCAGTGAAGGTAGGCAGATGGTGTTGGGATAATTGGTGGGTATTGGAGGCGGATCGCAGGCGGTAGGCCATGGCAAACTTCGAGGACGAAGTTTAATTTAAGTCGGGGAGAGTTGTAACACCCAAAGTTTTGAAGGCCAAGAAAGGAAAGAAAACCCTAAGTTTAGGGGTCGACTCGGCGAGTACAAGGAGGAACTCGGCGAGTCCGAGCGGGATCGAGGTCGAGGAGTAAGTAACCGACTCGACGAGTCGGCCAAGGTGACTCGGCGAGTGTGGTATGTGCGTGGAAAACCCTAAATTCGGAACTTGGAGCCTATATAAACGTCTTAATCTTCTTCCTAGGGTTCCTTACTGCCTCTTTAGCCCTGGATACTAAACCCTAGCCGTCATATCCATTGATTGAGCCAATTATTGCCTTGAAGAGTGCATTAAGCTTGGAGAAAGAAGAAGAATCTTGAGAGTACAAAAGGGGGCGGTAGATCTGGGATTGGGAAGACATTTATGAGCTTTTGGAGGTAATAAGCTAGTCCTTGGACTCCCTTGCACCTAGATCTATGTGTGTGTTAGGCATTCTTCGCATGATAGTAACCATTTCGAGCTAGAAGTCCAGATCTGAGGTTGCTACCTCAGGTCCATGCTTGTTTTGGTCTAGTGTCCCATAAAGTATCTGCCCTTGAGTTGATTATGGAGCCTCCTTGCCTTAAACCCTAGTTTATGGTGTATTTTGCTTAGATCTCCTTCTGTACACGTAAAGTTTGCAACTTTACGTGAGGAATAGGCTTGGGAAGGATAGATCTACAGATTTGAATCCCTGCATGACTCAAAAGTCCTCTGAATGTATGAAGGACCGGATGGACTCGGCGAGTGGGATGAACAGCTCGTCGAGTCGGATAAAGTTGGGCATGAACTCGGCGAGTTGGAAGAACAACTCGGCGAGTTGGATGAAGATTGCCTTGTACTCGGCGAGTCTGTTCTTGGACTCGGCGAGTCAGGTCGCGGAACCCCAAACCCTTCGAGTTAAGACTCGAGTCAGCGAGTCGAGCAAGGACTCAGTGAGTTGGACAGGACAAGATTCGGGAATCAGCAGACTCGGCGAGTCAGGGGCTGACTCGGCGAGTCAAGTCGCGATTGGAAGGACTTTGAGCATAAGAAGTCGGCGAGTCAGTAAGTGGACTCAGCGAGTAGGGTTGACCTGGAAGGTTGACTTTGACCAGGACTTTGACCTAGACCAGAGTTGGCTTGGTAGTCTTTCGGGGGTCAGTTAGACTCAGTGTTGCTTTGTTATTGGTAGCTCGGGGAGCAGGTGGAGCCGGAGTTCAGAGAGTTGTCGAGCAGCAGCTAGTGGGATCATCAGCAAGTTCAGCCAGTGCAGGTGAGTTTCCCTTTGTGTGAATGGGTCTAAGGCCACAATTCCGGCCCATGTAGTTATGAGTAGAAGACCCGGGGGTTAGCCCTAGGAACAGTATGCTAGTATGATTTCGGGACGAGGCCCAATGGTAGAGGGCGGGTGCCCAAGGAATGGTTTATGTGATAGTTTATACATGTTGTTTGTGTGATACTTGTATGTGCCAGGTAGGGAGGTGAGTGTGGGCGAGGTCCCATATCTCACCAACAACAGAGTGTGGATGGTGTTCCACATCTCACTAGCAGTAGAGCAGGGGCGAGGCCCAAGTTAAGGAAGGAGTGAGGGTGGGTTGGGCCCGTATCTCACTCTCAGCAGGAGTATGGACGGGGTTCCATGACTCATCAGTAGCAGGACACGAGCGGGGACCAGAGATAGGCGAGGCCTTAGAACAAGATCCCTTAGTATGTATTTAGCTTATGTGATGTGATGTGATATGTTTATGTGTTGTTATATGTTAGTGAGCGGGGCCCTGTGACATGCGAGGCCTAAGTGAAACAGATTTGTATCCGAGCGGGGCTCGAAGCCAGGTGGGGCCTGGAGCGGTGGGCTGTTGTAGCGGGCGAGGCCCGAGGTAGGGGGCGAGGCCCAGGATAGGGGGCGTGGCCCAGTATGTGCAGTATGTGGTTATGCATGGTATGTGGTAGGGTGAGGAACTCACTAAGCTTCGTGCTTACGGTTTTCAGTTTTGGTTTCAGGTGCTTCCGGTAGTGGATGATGGAGCTCGAGATGATCGCATGGCACACACCATAGACTAGTCAGCCTGGGAATGTTTTACTCTGATAATGAACATGTGTTTTGAAAACTAATAGTCTGTTTATGTTTTGAAATGATGAATTTGCTTAAAGTAATGTTTTATTAAAAGAAATTTTTGGGCGTGAAAATTGGGTCGTTACACTTGGTTATTGGACTTGGTTGCATTCTGTGAATTATGATCCATTACATCTATTTTGGGCCTTAGGTATATTGGTTGGGCTTTAATCGGCCAAGAGGCCCATTAATGAGATTGAACTTAGACTTTGGGCCCATTAGTTAGGGAAGGATAAATGCGCCTTATGAAAGGGTTGAAGTTTGGGTTTCATTTGACTACATAAGATTATGACTCTAATTTATCGTTATCTTTCAGCACGGGAAGTTTCAGACTATTGGGTGAGTAGTGTTTGTATTTCAGCAGTTAGAGGTGAGTCTCCTAACCATATCAACTGGTCTAAGGCACCAACGCCGGCCCATTATGTGACCATGATATATGTGTTAGATATTATGTGTTTGATATGTTGTATAATTGTGTGTTTTGCATGAAAGACCATGGGAGAGCCCATGGTACTTGGATGTAAGACCATGAGGAGAGCCCATGGCTTTCCTATCAAAGACCATGGGAGAGCCCATGGCACTTAGGTGTAAGACTCTGGGGATGAGCCCATGGCATCCTGGAGTAAGACCCTGGGGACGAGCCCGCGGCATCCTTATCTGTTGTATGCATGGTTTACATGATATGTGTGTAGCTTTATTTTGCTAACAGCGGGTGAGTATGTGTGGTGTGGGGTATGCTCTGGGGAACCCACTAAGCATTTCGCTTACATGTTGTTGTTTTTTTTCAAGTACATCTAAGCCCAAGGGCAAGGGCAAGGCATGATGGCGCAACATGCATTCTATCTCTCTCTCTTCCACTTATAGGAATTGGCGACACTCTAATGATTTGAATAAGTTGTAATGAATTGATGATTTGAAAACAATTGTGTTGGGATTTCACGGTTTATATAATTGTGTTTTTATTAATTAAAAGTGAAAAAATTTCTTTGAAATTTGGGTTGTTACAAGTTGGTATCAGAGCCTTGGTTTAAGGGATTTGGGCACGCTCTCGGGTGTGTCATGACTGAAACTGACGATTACCTAAGTGTTTGTTGTGACAATGATAGTCGGGGAGTCATTGGAGCAGCCATCAGAGATTCCCTCAGACGAGTTTTCACCAGTCATCTTGATACGTGAGTTCTCCTCCATTAGAACGGGTCAAAGGCACCAAGGTCGGCTTCAAATATGTAACATTAGTAGGAGTATGGGCGGGGCCCGTATCTCATAGCAGCCGAGTGTGGGCGGGGCCCGTATTTCATAGCTTTATTTGAGTACAAATATATATCATTGATTGATAGATTTCGTTATAGTTGTTTTCTGTGTGATAGTTGTATATACGTTAGTAGCTGAGTGTAGGTGGGGCCCGTATCTTATAACAGCCGAGTATGGGCGGGGCCCGTATCCTATAGTAACCGAGTGTGGGCGGGGCCTGTATCTCCTTGAGTGTGGGAGGGGCTTGTATCTCCTAGTTGCATGTGTATGTGTATGGTATGTGGTAGTTTGGGGAGACTCACTAAGCTTCGTGCTTATAGTTTTCAATTTTTGGTTTCAGGTACTTCCGGTAGCAATGGGAAGAACTCGGGATGGTTGCATGGCACACACCATAGCTTTTAGCATGGGGTATTTCACTTTGATATTTAATATGAGATTTTCATACATTGACAGCTGTTATGATATTTTTGAGGTACATGGTTTATGATTGTTATATGATGATGAAGTTTATGGTTTTATTAATGATTTTAAAACGTAATTATTGGACCGTATTTTTGGGATGTTACAAGTTGGTATTAGAGCCTTGGTTTGAGGGATTTGGTCACACTTTCGGGTGTGTATGAACTCAAACTAAGGAATTGGTATAGAAATTTTCAAAAGAAAAACCATTTTTATTAAAAGGACTTTGATAAAAAGAAAATAATCTTAGAAAAAGCAAAAGGAACTTTGAAAAAAAAAGAGAAAAGGGTGTGGTGCATGCAATCAGCCGAGCTCAAGAATGCACTCCGAAATTACTCATACAAGTTTATGTTATGATATGTTTATGATAACTGCTTGCTAGATTAGTGCTAAGGATCTAGGAAGCATGCCTTATGTGCCTGTTATATGTGTGTCGGCTTTATGAACTACATGCTAGTACATATTAGTCAGTATGATGGACTGAATAGCATATGTATGATTATGTTCACTCAATGCTTGAATGTTTCTTGCTTTGTGCTTTTAGGAGTCATATTTTTCTTTTACTACTAGTAAACGAATCTGTTAAGTTACATATTTCTAGGGCTAAATAATTTCAGAAGGTTTGATCTAGCTCTATTTCGAAGCTCTTGTTTGAGTCCAATCGTTATAGGATATGATCTCCCATTCAAAGATTTTTCTAGTCTTAGTGATATGTAATAGTATTCGTGAGCTAGTTAGGGGAAGATAGCAGGGAATTCTTATGCAGCTGATGGTTGAGAGTGGGATTGTGATTACCCTAGAGCAAGCCTAGGATGAGAGTAGCATGCGAAGCAAAGTAGTAGAACGGACTTGGTGAAGTCAAGGCAGTTATTGAGGAAAGTACAGATAGATGTGGAAGGTAGTATGTGTTAGATTTAGTGTCTAAGCCCATAACTATAACTGGGATGTACTAGACCCGATTGTAGGATGGTCCTTTTGGGTTGCCTTCATAAATGCAATTTGATAGGATAGACTTTTGAGAATAAGGTTATTTGTGATTTATTAATATATTATATGTATAATATATTAATTGAGAAATCATATTATTTACTTAGTATTGATCAGGAATTAGTTTGGAATTAATTTTGTGATCAAAAGAGACTAATTAAGTATATGGGTATTGACTATGTAAATCAATGATATTTATAATGTGGGCTAATGATCCATAGTTATTTAGGATGGGCTAAATCAATGTGATAACCCATGGATAGTACACGGATGTTAACCCATGGATCCTAAGTATATGAAAGGTCATTAGGCTTTATAAAGTCTAACCTTAGCATTTGCCACATTATAAATTCATACCCATAGTGTCAAAATCGGTGACCACTTGATTCTAAGAGATTGAGATTGATTTTGTGCCAAATAACCTTTTCTCTAAATCCTTCTCTTGCATATGGTGTTTGTCAACCAATAGAGGCATCACACTTGAGGTTCTTAAGCTTTCAAAGGTCAATAAATACAAGTCCTTCTAAGAGGTAAGTCATCTAACTAGTTGTATTGTTCATTTGACAATTTGTATGCTAGTTGAGGACAATGCTTTGGAGAAACAAAAATGCATGTATAATTAGAGAAAACATAGATCCAAAGCATTTAGGGTTGCATGTGCACTTAGGAAGTGTTATAGTAGAACAATCAAAGTCAGTAGAAAGATAAAAGTTTCTCCAATCTGAAATGATGGGAGAGTACTTAAGTATCGTGTTTTATGATCATCTAAAAAACTATGAAGACCATATCACAATTTGATCCTCTAAGGACACTTTAGTGCATTTGTTTGGCTAAGAAGATGAATTAGGAATTATTGAAATGGTTAAATCAATTAAGATGAATCATACTTCATTCCAAAATCAAATCTTAGTGTCATACTCCAAGATTGTATGAGTGACACATCAGCAAATGTATAGTAAAATGTTTTCTACCCTTGTACATTTGAAATTGGTAAGTTGTAATGTTTTCGATAAAGCAAAGACCAACTAAGACCGATTGTCAATAGTGTTTGTCTTGATAACAAACCACACTAACTCTTAAATATTTGTTTATCAAGTAATGTTCCTTGACAAAGAGAACCCTATATGTCAAGAGGTCAGTGGGAGTCTTAAAGATATTCATACGTTTCAAAAACTAATCAAGAATAAACCTATTGTTAATCACTAGCACACGACTTGAGGTTTATAACCAATTGTGTTGACATATTTATGTGCCATTTCAGTTAAAGTTGACTATGCACATGAGTTCTATGAGTTCAAAATTGTTTGCATAACAACCTAGAAGCAATGGTAGGCCCTTATGTTTCCAGGTGGCAAGAAATTAAGATTGAACAAATTCAGTCCGTATGAGATTGAATTTGTCACTAACCTTGTCTTCTGATTATGGTTATGACAAATTCGCATGGATAGGAACATATACACTATAAAAATCTAAGTGTTATAAAAATCTAAGTGTTATTGTGAGGAAACGCTTTCACTAAGTGGTTTTAAAGAATTAGCAATTGTGATATTTGCATTCTCAAATTTGATATTGACTACGGTATCCCTCTTCATAGTTCGAATTGTGAGAAACGGCAAAAAGGTCTAAACATTCAGAACTTATTGTTGTAAATTCTGAAATAGATTAGACACATGTGAGCTATATTAAGAAAGGTGTATGACTTTGATAAGCTTAGATAAACGTTTCTTGAAGCATCTCAAATCAGAAATCTGAACTTTGGTAAGAAAGTCAATAAGTATTGATTTCTAGAAGTCCGGCTGATTTTTGATACATGTTAAAGCTAGTGGGAGCATACATGTTATGCTAGTAAGATAACAATTATTATGCTGGTGGGAGCATAATTATTATGGTAAGTGTTGCAAGTTAGCAATGTTAATTATAGAGAACAAAGTTTTCAATTTGCAAAGTTGTCGGGTTTGAAAAGGATGTTTTGCTATAATTAAGGGAGAGGAACTTATAATTCATTTTTCAATTCTAAAAGCTTAGATTGAGTTTTTTAATCAGATTTAGTCAAATACATATATGAATGTTATGTTGAAAAGATTCGACATAAGGAAATTCTATATATGGATATGTTAATTGCGTTCTCAAAATTCGATAATGACTATGGCATCCCTCTTCATAGTTCGAATTGTGAGAACATGGAAAATAAAAATATTTTAGCAAAAGACTGGTCAGGTATCATGTCTTTATGTAAGACATTTAGAGTCGTGTCCCATATGCTTCGGGTATAGTATCGATTACATATGCTATAATATTCTCGTTTTCTAACTTTCCAAATGCATAGGGCATTAAGAGGGAGAACGACTAGAACCAGATATGACTAAAGTGGTTAAATAACTGTCAAGGAAAATTTAAAGGTCGCTAAGGATTGGTTGCTTATTGATAGTTGGAAGTATAGTAATGAATGGACCATATTGATATAATTCTAAATAGATAGGATTCTTGTAAGAATAGATAGTCATATGGCAATTATGGAAAAGTTTCCGTAATGGGAGTTGGATATCAAGAATCTATGTGTATGTTAGAAACTTTTATACAAGAAGTATGTTCAAAGGAATGTACTTTGAATGTGAGACATCACTTTCCATGGAATTGTTTTGTAGCAATCTCCAAAAGAATACTTTGTAATACCGTTGGTCAAGTCTCTATGACTTTTTGTACCTACATTTTACAAAAGGAATCTTTGCATAATAGTTTAAAACTAACACATTCTAATAGTTACAAAATTTTGGTATTCTTACACTTGAAGATTTGGAATTGTGAAATGATGTTAATTGGAAATTCAATTGATTTATTTCACAAATTAAGGACCATAGGTAAACATAGTGTGCATGCTTGGAGCAAGGGATAACTATTGTTTAAATTCAAGTATTAAGTTAATCAATCGAAACATTATACAATGAATAATGAGTAATCAATATGCTGATTAAATAAAAGGTGCTTTATTTATGCTCACAAGTTGTAGGGCCATATAGGATTAGTATTATTCTTGTGTTTCACTTTGCATGTTTTGACTTCCTGAATAATAAGATTATTCAAACCATCCACAGTCGATCATACTTTAGAAGTAGGTATGAAAGAAGAATGTCATGAGTTGGCTTGTAGATTTGTCTAAGGCATTAGGCATTGCAACAGTTGCTACACAATTAATGAGTGCTCATGAAATAAGAATTGAGTATTGGATCAACCTGCTCTCACTTAAATCACTTCATGCAATTATCACGGGTGATCATGAGACGATAATATCATATAAGTCTTCAAACCCAGATATATGAGTTATTGCCTATGAATTAGTTGTGCATTGATGATACGAAAATGTGTTAGTAACTAGATGTTATAAAACGTATCGTTGTGCATGATTTAATGAGTAGTTAGTATAAGAAAATAATGTCTAAGTTTATTTGTTCCCTTTTATCCTAAGAGGATTAAAAGCGATATCTTAGGCCCCTCGATGATTCTGTTTTGACTTATGTGTCGGGCCCGGTCAGAATTAAATTGATGTGTTCAGTTATGTTTTATGTCAGATGAATCAGAAATCGAGAAACAAACTGCAGGACAATACGTATGACATTGTTTCATGTAACTGTCCGACTGATATCTTGAGAATAGAGGATTATATGATCCCTTACCTAAATGACGAGTCACTGACTAGGTCAGAGTTCAACAACGGCTTTTGAAAGTTTACCATTGCTAAGTCGGATCCTAGAGTTACATTCGCAGTTATAGTTATTAGACTTATCCAAGTGGGAGAGTGTTGGATTTAGTGTCTAAGCCCATAACTATAGATAGGATGTACTTGAACCGATTGTAGCATGGTCCTTTTGGTTTGCCTTCACCAATGCAATTTGATAAGATGGACTTTTGATAATAAAGTTATTTGTGATTTATTAATATATTATAAGTATAATATATTAATTGAGAAATCATATTATTTAATTAGTATTGATCAAGAATTAGTTTGGAATTAATTTTGTGATCAAAAGTGACTAACTAATTATATGGGGATTAATTGTGTAAATCAATGATATTTATAATGTGGGCCAATGATCCATAGTTATTTAGGATGGGCTAAACCAATGTGATAATCAATGGATAGTCCATGGATGTTAACCCATGGATCCTAAGTATATGAAAGGTCATGAGGCTTTACAAAGTGTAACCCTAGCATTTGCCACATTATAAATGCATACCCATAGTGTCAAAATCGGTGACCACTTGATTCTAAGAGATTGAGATTGATTTTGTGCCAAATAACCTTTTCTCTAAAGATTCCTCTTGCATATGGTATTTTTGAACCATTTGATGCATCATACTTGACGTTCTAAAGCTTTCAAAGGTCAAGAACTGCAACTCCTTCTAAGAGGTAAGTCATCTAACTAGTTGTATTGTTCATTTGACAATTTGTATGCTAGTTGAGGACAATGCTTTGGAAAAAGGAAAATGCATGTCTAATTAGAGAAAACATAGATCCAAAGCATTTAGGGTTGCATGTGCACTTAGGAAGTGTTATAGAGCTCAAAATCTAACAGCATGGGCCTATACTACTGAAAGCAGAGGATCTGTACTCAAGTCAAGGAAAATTGAGATGAATCCAAGGAACTTATAGTATATGCGATCCCTCGAGAATTCATTAGTATCCTGATGTTATTTATGATGTGTTTTCAGAATGGTGGTTTTACGCACTAGACCAATCGGGAGTTCAGGCGCCGGTGAGGGATTAGGCTCCGGCTCCGGAGCCGAACAGCTAGACAACCAGACTAAGGAGTTCATCTTCCTTAAGATAACGCACAGTGTCCTGGATCAAACTCCAGTGATCTTTGGCAGGATGAAGGTGGGTATTTTAGAGCTTTGGAATGATAGCTTGGGTGCTTTCTGCACCAAGGTGGTGGTCATGATGGGGTCGCACACACTGACTTTTAGGGAGTTCAGAGCTTATGGAGTTCCCGACTACCATGGGGCTAGGGACCCCATTGCGAGCATTAGATGGTTCGCGGATGTTGCCAACACATTGCGCACTAGAACATGTCCCGAGGGGGACAAGGTTCAACTTACGTCCTTTCTTCTGAAGGAAAGGGCATGTGACTGGTGGGAGGAGGTCGGACATGCCACTGGTGACGATGTAGCTCTTCATGCTATGACTTGGAGAGATTTTTCGGCTAGGTTCAGAGCCAAGTTTGCACCTTTGATAGAGGTGCAGCAACTTAATAGGGAGTTCTAACATTTACAACAGACTATTGAGACGGTGATGGAGATCACCGCTAAGTTTAGGGAGAGGGCCCTTCTCGTTCTGCAGTATGTGGTAGACAAGGAGATGAAAAAGGCCCGATATCATGAGATGTTGAGGAGTGATATTCGACATTTTGTGGGCAGATCTAACTGCAAAATGATAGAGGATATGATTTCTAGAGCTACAGAGAGAAAGAGAGAGAGAGAGAGAGAGAGAGAGAGAGAGAGAGAGAGAGAGAGAAAGAGAGAGAGAGAGAGAGAGAGAGAGAGATTGATCTAGAGATGGAGAGAAAGAGGAAACTAGATGTGACATCTAGTATGGAGTGTTCTCGAGAGAAGCCCAAGACGTATTCTCGAGGGAAGGGCTAGCAGGGCCGAGGCCACTATGAAAAATGTGGTAGGTCACACGAGGGGACGTGCATGGTCGGTAGTTCGGGCTGGTTTAAGTGTGGCAGAACTGGGCATATGAGCAGGGACTATACATTACCACCACCACCACGATAGCATCTGATCTGATTTGCTTCCAGTGCAATCAGAGGAGCCACAAGCAGTCCTAATGTCCGAGCTTACCAGCAGTAGGACAGGTGGCAGCACCCGCTCCTGCTACATTGAGGTGTCACACCCCCGAAGCAGACGGCGGAAACGTCCGAGGGCTATTGTGACTCAATTGAATACCGTCACAATGAATATACATGAAACATAACATCATATAATACCAAGCATTGGAATATTACAACTGGTAGCGTTTACATTCAGTACCTTGATCCACAATATTACATGCCCAAAAGTAAATTGTTCGGTACTAATTAAAACAACAACAAGACGTTACTGAGTATATTTTCCTTTTCGATTTACCTGTTACCTGAGAATACAAGTATTTTGAAAAACGTCAACATATGAAATGTTGGTGAGTTCATAAGTAATGTTTGAAATATAGTGGTTTGTATTGCTTTGAAAATCACAAGAAAATCCGATATTTTCTGAAAAGAACTTAGTATAAAAAGTGTGAAGATCCGTAAGTATGCTTGTTTGTTTCTATAAACGTAAAAGTACAATTTCTAAAACTCGGTATGTAACTCGTAGGTGTATTAATTGAAAACCCTGGGAAAACCCGATGTTTTCCTAATACTTTGCATCAAATGATTTATATCTTGTTATTTCGTTACGACAGGTGTATTCGTTGAGTCACGGAGACGTTGGATTAATTATGGGTTGTGAATTGTTATAAACACACATTAATGAAAATGACTATTTTACAACCATACAAACGATCCCTTAGGCGTCGCTCGCACTATTCACTTAACCCAAACACCCGGACTTCATGTAGCCCCACAACCGAGGAGGAAAAGAGGGTGCGAAGCCCCGATATTTTTCGTAAGTCGTTCAAGGCTATCGTGAATGCGAAGGGCCCTTAGCCCGACTCGCATTTGGTGAATTCTCGACTTTACTAGCAGCACCAGAGGGCCCTTGGGGTCCAACAGCACAAAGCCTGTAAAAGTCATTTTACACGAAATTAGGTCATATAAGACCCAACTACATGTAAGCGAGTTTCCTTCGGGCCTAAAGATCATGTCATTGGGCTAGCTAGGCCCAACAAAAACGATTTGAAACTTTTGGGCCCAAAGACGGTGTATCGACGTCTGGTGTATTCTCACGTGTGTATTGACTTCCCGAAATTTCCGCGTGTGTATTGAAGTTTCGTCGTGTTAGTAATTTCGGATTCATTATTGATTCGAGACCGAATCAATTTGTTTGATAACGATTTTTGGTGTTGAAGGTGTATTACAATTTGCCGATAGTCGAGGTGCTAGTATTTCATCATGACAGATTTATTGTTTAAAACATTAGGATGTTTCATTACTGCAACCCCTTTCTTATGGATAATTTACACATTTAACCCTTTGTATAAAATAAATTTCTATTTTAGTCCTCAAACCATTTTTCTTGACACTTTAGTATCAAAACTTGTAGAAAAGTTATTTTTCAGCTCAAAGTTATTTGAAAAACAGTTTTAGTCCACCAAATGAAATTTTTCTCGGCTGAAAACCTTATGTTCATAGTTTTTACACTTTTGGCCCAAAATAGAAATTTTTTGCATTTTTGGTCCCTTTTATATATGAAAAGCATTTTTAACCCTTGAAATGGACTTGGAGCACTAGTAGTCCCCTTTTTTACAGAAAATCACAGTTTCAGCCCCTCTAATTTGAAAATCTCGCATATTGGGCTTTATTGGGCCGAAAAATTCATTCTTGGCCCATTATGCTTAAAAATTTCACATTTAATCCTTCAAAGAGAATATTTCCAGAAAAATACCTTATTGAAACTGTTTTGACTCATTTCATCCATCAGAATTTGTAATTTGTCATTTTGGGCCCTTTAACCTTATATTTTTAACATTTTGAGTCCAAAAATGGGATTTTTAGCCCAATGAGTTCATATTAACCAACTTGGTTATTTTTCTAGAAATGATTTGTGTGTAATAATATGTTTAACACTTTTTTCATACATCCTAATGCAAATCTCGATTTTAAGGACTTTTTGACTAGTTTCAACACCATAATCACATAAGAACATGTAAACAAACATAGAGATCATACAAAGCATACATATACTCATAGATCTACACATTTGCTTGTCTTCCCCCCCCACAAAACTTATAAAAACCGAAAAATAGGGGGTATGAAGCTCACCTTTGGGTGTGGTTTCGGTTTTGGAGGAGAATGGAAGAAGTTTGATGTTGTTTTCGGCCCTAGCAACTTCTTGAGGAGATTTTCGGACTTAGATGGTTCTAGGAAGTTAGACCATAAATTTTTATGAGTTTAGATGAGATGTTTGATAAATCAAGGAACCTAGATCATAGATTTAAGTATAAACTTACCTTGGATGGTAGTCCTTGTGAAAAATCTCCTTGGAATGACCTTAAATCTCGAAAATTTAGAAGAAGGAGGGAGGAGATGTTCTTCAAAACTTAGAGAGGATGAAATGAATTTTTTAGAGTGTATGTGTGTGTGTTCGGCCGAGAATGAGAGAGATAGGGAGAAGAAGTAGATCTTGAGGTGACATGTGCATGGAAGTATGGGATAGGTTGCATGGAGAACCAACATGCAAAAATGAGGTGGCTATGAAAGTCAACTCTTCCTTCTTCATGGGCTTGGGCCGAAATCTGAAGAGAAGGAAAAGATTTTTGGGCTTTATTGCCCCTAAGCCCATACTAGAGTTAGGCTTGATGATTGTTGGCCCTATAAAATATAAGTGTGATTTTTATACTTTGTTGGGCTAGTTTAGGTTAATTATGGTTCATAATATTTAATTTATTTCATTCTAGGCCCAATATCGCACAAAATGTTGAAATAAATGAATGTGGGTCCAATTAGAGCCCATTTAAAGGTTCTAGTCCCATGATAGTCAAATTGGAAGCTTATTGGTCCAATGAGTCCAACAAGGAAGTCCTAGCCCAAAATGGACCTAACAAGAACTTCTAGGGTTTCCAATTGCTTGTTGACTATTTGTAGTACTTGTATGGTGTATTGGATTGAAGTTTTGTTGTCATAGAGTAAGCATCATACATGCTCTTAAGTTTTTGATTCTACATTTTACTTGAGTGTATTGATTACAAGATACAAAATTTCTAGTTGCGACATGAGGATTACAGATGGTCGTCAGGGTTGTGCTGAGGCACCTGTGGCGAAGACTAGAGCCTTCTAGTTGATAGAAGAGGAGGTGTTGAAACATAAAAGTGACCCTCTTTAACTTGTCAATCTTAAGTCATCATCGCTACCGTAATGATCTTCCCAACCGCAATCAATCTATGTCATGCGCAGTGTCATCAACAACAAAGAATTAGCTTTTTAACTTATCCGTTTACATTGTATTGTCCAGTGTGCCTTCATGGGCACTTTATAAAAAATTTAGTCTTTGTTTTTTTCTACATGTAATTTCTCGAGACTCTATAAATAAAGTTCTCCACTTCTGAATGAGAATACTCCTTACCTCTCAATTACATCTCTATTCTCTCTGAATTCATATCTTCTCATTCTCTAAGATCTTGTTGAACTTACTCTCAAACATATTAAGATCTAACTCTCCTTTAGAGTAAGTCCTTGTGACTTAAATCACTTTAAACTGATCACATTTACTAACTTGTGTTTGATTGCAAACCTTGTTAACAATCAGTTTGGTGTTTACTTGATATATAACTTGCTGTAATTTATATTTCCTTACTTTTCCACACTTTAATATTCGACAACTAACTTTCTAACATCTCTAACTTATTATTATTGTTGAGCTTTATGATCCTTTGAGATTAACTTTTTTCCGAAATCTACAACTTCTTCTAACGTTTGTTTAAGTGTGTTTCTCAAGTTTTTCTCTCAACAATTGGTATTAAATCCTGTTGAGAGAAAAACATTGAGACACACTTGAACAAATCGTTAGAACAAGTATATAGTGGAACAGTTAATCTCGAAGGATCTGTTAGCTCAACAATAATAATAAGTGTTAGAAGTTAGTGAGTTAGATGCGAAAAAGTAAAGGAATGTAAGTGACAACAATTGTTATATCAAGTATACACATAAGCAGATTCATAACAAGGAATGCATTCAAACCCAGTTAGTAAATGAGATCTAGCTTAGTGATTAAGTCACAAGTGACTTGCTCTTTAAAAGAGATGGTAATTGATTATGAGAGTAAGAAGATTTGATAAGTAAGATAAAATGAGAATTGATGTGTATTAGAATTTGATGAGAGATTCACACCGGTTTACAACTCTAAAAGCAGCCATGAAAGGCATACTGTATATTAGAGTGTTTTACAGAAAAGACAAAATAAACTAAGTAAAGATAACGATTGTGGTGTTGAAGACATCAGATGGCTATAGTTGATGAGATTGCTTGACTACGGTGGCTTGGAGGCTGTAGTAGCTGAAGTTCAAGAGGGTCACTTTTTGATTCAACAATTTCCCCCTTAGTGACCTCTTTAACTTTGATCAGTTATCAAGTTTAAGGAACTTGATCAGGATCCACCAAAACTTCCTGACGTTCTCAAACCAGTTGATTCTTTTTGCATTTCAAACTTGACCTCTGCGGTGGTATGCTTTGATTTTTCAACTGCATTGCAGCGGATTTCAAGTTGTTTTCTGGTGAGATGGTGCATGGCAGTCATAGGAATGAAATATTTGACGTTATCAGTCTTCCTCTTGAAAATGACTCCTAGCTCAGGATAATTGGTTGCTCTTAATGATCTTTCCTCATAGCCTTCGGTAGACATGGGTGTGGGGTCAAGTGGTGGCAAGTCAGCAATCTTGGAAATGATGGGATGAATGTCTGCACCTATTTTGGCGAAGTCACAGACTGTTTCCTTAAGAAATGTAATGGTCCTTTCAAGTGCAATCTTCATCTTCGGATGCTTCTCAGAATTGTGCTGAAAGACCTTCGCAATGAGAAACACTTCTTCAGGGTTCATACATGAAAAATCAGCCTGGGTGCGGATGTAGTCGTGTTCCCTCTTGGTCAGGGTGTACTGGATGAACTCAACCTTCATGAACTTCCGGATCTTGTAATTTTTGACTGCAGATGGTCTATCGTTAGACCATATGTGTTCAACTGGAGAGGCATGCTTAGCATAGAATTGGCTAAGTCCCTCAAACTCCATTGGTAGTCTTTTCTCGTCGGGAAGGCTGCGGTCAAACTGCTCAAATACAATGAATTATCTGGCATTCGGTGAGATTGGGACATCCCAGTAACCGTCTGAGGGGGTTCCGCATAAGTAAGATGAGGGACATAGTCATCATCAAATAGTCTTCTAGGGGGATTGACCCAAGAGTTTTTTAGGGACTCATCCATAACCGTGTCGAATCCATAAAGTCGCCATACTTCTTCAGCAAGCTTGGCTGCTCTCCAATCACTTTTTCTTTGAGTAATGGCAGGAGAGTCGTTTGTGCTGGGAGAAGACATATACTCCTCCAGATTCTTAAAGTGCGGGGGAGTCTCTGGTTTTTCAGGAGTAATGTCAATTTGAGGAGGGGAGTTGTGAGGTGGAGTGTGATGAGATGGTTACGGTGAAGGATACAGAGTGGGAATTTTTTCAGTAGAGGCTGGGGGAGTTTGATGGTATGAGAGGGATTGGTTGGAATGATGAACTTCTTCACTTCCCCCTCTTGAGGAGTTCAGACCCGGAGCCTCCTCAAGCCAAATGTCAATTTGAGGAGGGGAGTTGTGAGGTGGAGTGTGATGAGATGGTTGCGGTGAAGGTTGCGAAGTGGGAATTTTTTCAGTAGATGCTGGGGGAGTTTGATGGTGTGAGATGATTGTGCTACAAGAGCAAGTGGACCTCCGAATTCTGAGCTGTCCTTGAGTACAGTGGACTCTTGAGCTTGCAACTCTCCATAGAGCTTATAGAGGGACAACGAGTGAATCTTCCTGTCTCCTTGGACAATCATTTTGGCTGTTGTCCAATGTCTTCCGAAGCCATTAAGGAACTGTAGGTTTGTTTCATGATTGTTGCGAACGGTGCCCGCATTGGACAGTTTTGTGACAATCAGGTTGAATCTCTTAAAAGAGTCTTCCAAACTTTCACCGGAGTGAGCTTTGAAGTTGTTGAATTTGTTAAGGGTGATAGTGAGCTTCTTGTCTTGAGCCTGCTCTGAACCTTCGTACGAGTTTTTGAGAACATCCTAGATCTCTTTTGCTTATTTGTAGTTTATGATGATGTCGAAGTTGTTAGGAGCAACTCCACAAGTGATTTCATAAAAGGCAATAACATCATTTTCCATCTTGTCGAGATCATATTTGGTGGGACGGTTTAAAGTTGGTTGACCTCCTCCTAGCCTTGCTGTGGCTCCATCAGTTTGGACTGGTGTCAGGACTGGAACATGTGGTCCTTCTTCTATAGAACGCCAAACATCTTTACCAAGTCATCTGAGATATCTTTCCATCCTTTGAGACCAATGATGGTACTCATTCGCAACCATTATTGGGGCTCGATTAGAACCGCCAACACTGTTGGAGACATTCAGTGATAACGATTGTGCCATTTTGAAGATTTTTTTTAGTTATTTTTTTTTTGAAATGAGCTTCAGTGGTATAGAAGGTTGTTCGAAAAATCAGAGTTCTGATTTTCAAAAAGCAACCACTATGGCTCTGATACCAATTCTTGAGAGAAAAAGGATTTGATAGTGGTTTGTTGGAGCGGGAAACATTTATGTTTTTGACCTAGGTGAAATTGGGTAAAAACGTTTGGGTTTAACTTTGATTGAGTATCTTTTAATCTTAACCACAAAATTGACAAAAAGAGATAAAGATTGAAATTGGGATTAACCTGAAAAGCACTCTGCATTTAATAAAATGTCAGATGTTGAATCACCTCTTGAGAACGTGTGGAGGGGGTGAGAAAAATCCGTTGGATAAAGTAAAAGTTGTAACGGATGGGATGGTTTGGGGTTAGTGGAAAAGACATATTATAGGATTTCATTTGGAAAATCTTTTATTTTGTCATCATACCTAAAATAGGTCTGACACGAGGTTTTTGGAAGAAAAGAATGTGATAGTTTCTCAAAGGAATGTTTTTATTTAATGAAGAATCATTAAATAGCACACTATTTTTTGTTTTTCAAAAAGAAATGAACCGTCTGTAAAAAAATTAATGTGACTGCGGATGAACACATCATTGCGGATGGTTTTCTTGGCATTACAGATGACTGCAGTGGAAAAAACTGAGAAGAGCACTTGCACAAAAGTTAGTAACAACAAACAAGCAAGACCCCTGAAAGATAGATATAATATATGGTTGCGGTACATTGACTGCGATACACAGAATGCACCAAAACCATCTGTTATAAGTGTCTTTCATTTAGAACCGCCATGGAGACCAAGAAGGTCTGTGGTACCTATCGATTCAAGAAGAATTGGGGGTCCGGATCCATCATCCCTAACATTTGTAAGAACGCATTGAGTTTGGTAGAGTCAAGTGCTTTTGTAAAGACATCAATAATCTCTTCATGAGTAGGGACAAAGATGAGTTCGATGTTACCTTTCAGAATATGGTCTTTGATGAAATGATACTATAGTTCAATATGTTTCGTCTTGGAGTGCTGAATAGGATTATGAGAAATCGCTATGGCACTTTCAGAATCACAGTAGATTGGTATCCGCAATATTCTGTAACCGTAGTCTAATAGTAGAGTCTTCATCCATAGAACTTGAGAAGAACAACTGGCTGCGGCCATATATTCTGCTTCTACGGTAGACAAAGAAACACAACTTTGTTTTCTTGAGGACCAGCTGACAAGTCTACCTCCTAAAAATTGACATCCACCAGATGTACTTTTTCGATCAAGTTTGCATCCAGCATGATCCGCATCGATAAACGCTTGAAGACTGAAATCATTGCCTGCAGGGTACCATAGACCAAGAGATTTGCTTCCTTTCAGGTACCAGAGAATTTATTTGGCTCCGGTCATGTGTGACACTTTTGAGTCAGCCTGATACCTTGCACATACACCAATAGCAAAGACAATGTCCGGTCGGCTTGCGGTGAGGTACATAAGACAGCCAATGATACCTCTATAAGTCTTATGATCCATAGATTTGCCAGAGGGATCAACATAGATCTTATATCCGAAGGCCATAGGGACCATAGCCGATTTAGTGGTGTATTTCTCTTGATGAATGAATATCCCTTGTTGAATTTGTTTGACTTGAAGACCTGGAAAGAACTTAATCTCTCTATTCATGCTCATTTGAAATTTATTTGTCATGAGCTTAGCAAATTCATCCACCATTCCTTGATTAGACGATTCGAAGATGATATCATCCACGTATAATTGTACAAGCATAAGGTGAGAACCATTTTCTTTTCTAAATAGCGTGGGATCAATCACTCCTCTTTTGTAGCCTGAAGAGACTAAGAATTAAGAAAGAGTCTCATACCAAGCTCTTGGAGCTTGCTTCAGATCGTAGACTGCCTTTTGAAGCTTGTAGTAGTGGTCAAGGAATTCAATGTTTTCAAACCCGAGAGGTTGTTGCAAATAAACCTCTTCTTTCAATTCCCCATTGAGAAAGGCACTTTTAACATCCATTTGGTGTACCTTGATGTTTTTTTGGTTAGCATATGCTAAAAAGATTCGAATTGCTTCCATTCTAGCTACTGGAGCATATGTTTCATTGTAGTCAACACTTTCTAGTTGATTATACCCTTTTGCAACTAGTCTTGCTTTATTTCGGATAACCACACCAGATTCATCTAACTTGTTTTTGAACACCCATCTTTTACCAACAATAGTATGGCCTAGTGGAATAGGAACAAGTTGCCACACTTTGTTTCTTTCAGATTCTTCCAGTTCTTCTTGCATTGCAGAAATCCAATCTGGTTTCGATAACGCTTCGTTGATAGACCGAGGCTCGACTGCGGACAAGAATTTTGCATAGTGACAATGATCAGATAAAGCTTTGGCGGATCAAGTTTGGATACCTGTGGATGGGTTTCTAATAATTTGACCTGGTGGGTGATGCTTTGTCCATACGCGTAGACGAGGCATCAGATGGTCAGCCACTGCGGTAGAAGGAATGTTTTCAATATCAGAGGTTGCTTCGGATGGAGAAAGAAGTTCTCCCTGGATTTATGAACAGCCTACGGAATCATCTTGACTTGTTGGAGCGAGAATGACATTTTCTTGAGTAGTTTGGAGAGGTTCCCCCTGGATTGCTGATGGGAGTTCCTCTGGAACCTGAGAAGGTTCCCCATGGACTGCTGATGGGAGAGAAATGATCCTAGAGTCGGTTCGAGTGTCAATGGTCTCTATGATTTCATCATCTGAATCTGAAGATACGTTTGATGGTAGTGATCTTTTAGGAAAAGGACCTTGAGCATCATCAAATACTGGAACCTCGATGGTTGTTGCTTGATCTGAAGTAGAGCTTTCCCCCTCAACTGGAGAGGTGAAAGTATTGAGAGATGCTACTTCGGATAGAGATGGACCAGAGACATCAACGTGTTGTTGTTGAGCAGTTGGTGATACAAGAACTTCATATAGTTTTGCAGTTTCAACAGGGTTGAAAAGATCATCATAATTGACTTCAACCGGATTTAGAGCACCTGAAGAAGTAGGAATATCACTTTCCATGATGGTTGTGGTTTCAGTAGATGGAGGGGTGTTGTGGATGTAAGAGTCATCGAACATCACATCGAAGCATTCAATGATGAGCCTCGTACGTCTAATAAGAACCCGATAAGAAACCTTGTTTGTAGAGTAGCCAAGAAAAATGCCTTCATCGGACTTCGGTGCAAATTTGTTAAGCTGATCTCTGTTATTGATAACAAAACATCTACACCTAAAGATGTGAAAGAAATGAATATTTGGTTTCCGGTTGTTGAGACCCTCATATGGTGTTGTATTGAGGCGTTTCCACACGATGCTTCGGTTTTAAACAAAGAATGCAGTTGCTACAGCTTCAGCCCAGATGTAAAGAGAAAGGTGTGCGAAGTTGAGCATGGATCTGGCTGCTTCCACTAGAGTACAGTTCCTCTTCCTTTCTACTACACCATTTTGTGGAGGTGTATACGGAGCTGAAAAGTTATGAGAGATACCTTTTGACACCAAGAAGTTGTTGAGAGGATGACTAGTGATATCAGTGCCATTATCATTGCGGATGCGTCTTACATGCAGTTTGATCTGAAGTTCTATCTCTTTGATGAAGTTAATGAGAATCTGCGGGGTTTCGGATTTCAGTTTGAGGAAGAATACCCAAGTGAAGCGAGTGAAGTCATCAACCATAACCAGTATGTACTTTTTGTGATGAAGACTGGCTACAGTTGATGGACCGCAGAGATCAATGTGTAGAAGTTCAAGTGGTTCAGATATTGAAGAGTCAATCACCATGGGGTGACTTGCTTTGGGCTGCTTACCACATTCACAAGCAGGTCATAAAGCGTCATTCCTGAACTTGAGAATTGGCAATCCTCTGACCAGCTCTCCAGTAACCAAGGTGTTGATATACTTGAAGTTGAGATGAGCGAGCTTGCGGTGCCATAACCAGCTAACTTCGGATACATCTTTGGAGAGAAAACAGAACTGCGGTTTT
This sequence comes from Lactuca serriola, assembly GCF_051521515.1. Classification (NCBI taxonomy): domain Eukaryota; kingdom Viridiplantae; phylum Streptophyta; class Magnoliopsida; order Asterales; family Asteraceae; genus Lactuca; species Lactuca serriola. Next base: position 312,234,921 of record NC_136410.1, on the reverse strand, counting down.
CCAATAATGAGAGAGACATCCAAAGGATACATGGTACCCTCGGATCGTGACTTGATCAAGTAGGTACTTCTATCACTTGTCATAATGTAACATAATTTATCATCAAACTCAACTCGATGGCCTGCCTTACATAGTTGGCCAACACTGATAAGATTGTGTTTAAGGCTTTCTACATAAGCAACCTTCTGTATTGAAAAGTACCTCGTAGTGAGTACTGTTGGAATAGTGTCTAAGGCTACAACTATATTTGGCAAGTAGTTGACCCGATTGTGCATGGTCCCTTTGGGATGCCTTCACCATAGCAACTTGACAGGATGATTTATAATGAGAAAAGAAATATTATTAATATATTATGAGAATAATATTAGGAATAATAATATTTTTATTTGATTAATATAATTCATAAATTAATTATGAATTAATTTGGTGAATTAAAGTGATTAATTGAATAAAGGGGCATAAACTGTCAATTGTATGATAGTTGTACTTTGGGCTATGATTCCTTATGATTAAGGTAGTGGACGATTTTAGGGTTAGGAAAGCCTAGATATCGTCCAAGGCTTATCAATAAGGAGATTGGATTGCTTAGGGCCTAAGTTATCTAATTAGGGTTTAAGGGTGAAACCCTAGGAGGCTCACTAGTATAAATAGACCCTTAGGGCTAAGAAAATCAGCACCCCTTAGTATTGGAGAAACCCTGGCCGACTTTTCTTATGTCACACCCCAAAACCAAAGGTGGAAACGTTCCGGGCCGGACTCCACGTTGAGTATCAAATCCAATGTACATAGTAAGCAAGTAAACAACCATTACATTACATATTAGAATTTACATATGTTCAAAAGTAAAGTGTTATAAGTGTTATACATATGTATATATGGACAAAAGTAGAGACGAGTCTTCTGTACGCTCTGTCTTCTCCAAAATGGATCGCTGGGTACCTGTCTAATATGGACCTGAGAATACAAGCAGTTTGAAAATCAGCATAAAGCTGGTGAGTTCATCAGATGTTTGTTTTCTGAAAATCTACAAGTTCCCTTTGGTTTTCCGGAAAGATTGTTATCCAATAAAATCCTATATTTTCTTATATGTAAAGTTTAATTAACTGATTTATTACACAATTCTGGTTATGTACAATTGTTATCCCAGGAAAATCCTATATTTTCCTAAAAGTAAGTTTAGTTATTGAATCCCAATTGTAATTCTTGATTGTCTGTCATACTTGTTATATTAGCTAGATATTCTAATATCCTAATTCTGTTACACTTGAATGTACCTAGATGATGCCTTCATATTCGTATTCTTATTCTTAATCATATTCATATTCGTATTTTATATTTGTATTCGTATTTATATTTGTAGTCCTATTCATATTCGTATTTGCATTCACATTCGTATTCCTACTCCTAATCCTAATTATATTCGTATTCGTATTCGTATTCGTATTCGCATTTGTATTCACATTCGTACTCCTATTCCTATTCCTAATCCTAATCCTAATCCTAATCCTATTCGTATTCGTATTCGTATTCGTATTCGCATTCGCATTCGCATTCATATTCGTATTCGTATTCGTATTCGTATTCGTATTCGTATTCGTATTCCTATTCCTAATCCTAATCCTATTCGTATTCGTATTCGTATTCGCATTCGTATTCGCATTCGTATTCGTATTATTACTTTCGCATTATTACTTTAGTATTCCTATTCGATCTATTCCTAGTTATACTTTCCTATTCACCCTATTCCTAGTTATACTTTCGTATTCGTTCTGTACTTAGTTGTATTTTTCTATTCGTTCTGTTCCTAGTTGTACTTGATGGGTTTTGAGCATTCTAACACTTCCTAAGTGTTCACGCAACCCTAATAAACCTTGGATCTATGTTTGTCTAAGATACATGCAAATAATTAATTTTCCAAGGTTCATATCCTAACTAGCATGGCATGGGGAACATGAATCAAATAAAGCTAGTAGAAATACTTATCTTGTAGTTGTATTTGATTCCTTGGAGTTTTAGAGCCTAGCACCAATAGTGTGGATGCCTCAAATGGAAATCACAAATCACCAGAAACTTGGAACTTTGAGAGAATAGTCACTACTATCTTGAAATCGGCCCTCTTGCTTTACTCACCTCAACTAGTGTGATTTCAAGAACCAAAGCCTCCTTTATATAGTGTGGTGGATTAGGGTTACATCCATGTAAACCCTAATATCCATGTATCTTCATTTCCATGAGATCCATGGGTTAAAGCTCCATGGAGTATCCATGGACTTTCCATGCAAGCCTAGCCCATCCCAAATAAGCATTAGCCCACACTATATAAATATAGAAGCCCATATTTAATTAGTAATACCTTTGATCTCTAAATTAATCCTAGATTAATTATAGATCAATACTAATTAAATAATATGATCTTATATTAATATATTAGAACTTATAATATATTAAAAAATCATAACTTGTGCTATTCTCAAAAGATTATCCATAAATTGTTCGGGTGAAGTGCAACCCAAATGGACCATGCCGGGTCGGGTCAAGTACATACCAAATATAGTTATGGACTTAGACACTATATCCAACAGTCTCCCACTTGGATAAGTCTAATAACTATAGTTGCAAGTATGACTTCAGGAACCGATCAACAATCATAGCTCTTTAAACTCTGTTGAACTAGAACGCGCCATTTTAGATAAGTGATCATATAATCCTCTGTTCTAGATATCAGCCGGACAAATACATGGAACAGGGTCTTACTTATTGTCCAACATTTGTTTACCGATTTTCGATTTGTTTGACATAGAACTTAACTGAACACATCAATTTAGTTCGGACTGGGCCCGGTACATAGGTCAAAACAAAATCATCGAGGGGCCCAGATATCGCTTCTAATCCTAGAAGGAACAGATAAACTTCGACTCATATGTTTGTTCTACCACTCATTGTATTATACACAAAAGCACGTTTTATAACATCGAGTTACCAATGCGTTTTCATACAATCAATGTATAACCAACTTGTAAGTAACAAATCATATCTCTAGGTTTGAAGACTTATATGATTTTACCGTCTCACGATCACTCGAGATAAATTCCATGAAGTGATTCCAGTGAGCGTGGGTTGAGTCCAATGCTCAGAACTTATGAGCACTCATGATTGTTGTAGCCATGTTCAACACTTTAGACCTCTGCAACCAATCATGACAGTCTTGATTCATACCTACTTCCGACATATGACCGACTATGGAGTTTTGAATAATATGATATACCAAACATAATTATTCTGGAAGTCAAAACATGCAAAAGAAATATAGTAAACAATTGACAAGTGATAGCAACACTTTACTCATAAATAATAGCTTTTATTTATCATCAAATGTCAATTACATTTTACAAATTTCAAGATTATCTAACTACTAAAACTAATATCATCCTTCAGCCCTATGCTCCGAGCATGTTGGAGATGCTTAGCCCAAGTCAGTCCCTTCCTGAGGGGATCAGCTGGGTTCTCATCCGATGATACCCTCTTTGCCACGAGGATTCCTTCTTCTATTCGATGTCTGATGAAGTGATATTTTCTGTCAATGTGTCTGGATCTCCCATGATCTCTTGGTTCCTTGGCTAAGGAAACCGCACTATTGCTTTCACAGAAAATCTCCACTGGCTTCTTTATAACTGGTACAACTCCAAGGTCTCCGATGAAGTTCTTTAGCCATATAGCCTCCTTTGTTGCCTCGCTTGCTGCTATATACTCTTACTCACAAGTGGAATCAGCCACTGTCTCCTGCTTGGAACTTTTCCAAGTAATTGCCCCTCCGTTTAGGGTAAAGACCCAGCCCGACTGAGAGCGGAAATTATCCCTGTCAGTCTGAAAGCTAGCATCACTGTACCCTAGAACTCTCAAGCTATCACTGCCACCAAGGGTATGGACCCAGTCCTTAGTCCTTCGCAGGTACTTGAGGATATTCTTTACCGCAGTCCAGTGTGCCTTGCCAGGGTTCCCCTGATACCTGCTAACCATGCTCAAAGCAAAAGCTACATCAGGTCGAGTACACATCATGACATACATGATCGATCCTACAGCTAAAGCATAAGGTAGTTGACTCATTTCTGCTATCTTAGCCTCAGTACTAGGGCTTTGTGTCTTACTCAATCTGGCGTTACTCTGAATGGGTAACTCACCTTTCTTGGAGTTATGCATGTTGAATCTTTTCAAAACTTTGTCCACATAGGTGCTTTGACTAAGTCCAATTAGTCTATTACTCCTGTTTCTCAAAATCCTTATCCCTAGGATATAGGCAGCTTCACCAAGGTCCTTCATAGCGAAACACTTCCCAAGTCAGGACTTTACTTCCTGCAGGGTTGGGATGTCATTTCCTATGAGTAGTATGTCATCCACATACAATAGCAAAAAGCTGACTATGCTCCCACTAGCCTTGATATAGACACACGATTCATCTTCACTCCTTGAAAATCCAAATTCCTTGACTTTCTCATCAAATCAAAGATTCCATCTACGAGGTGCCTGTTTCGATCCATAAATGGATTTCTCGAGTTTACACACTCTATTGGGGTACTCTGTACTGACAAAACCCTCAAGCTGAACCCTGTAAACATCTTCAGCCATCTTTCCATCAAGGAAAACGGGTTTGACATCCATTTGCCATATTTCATAGTCATGAAATGCAGCAATGGCTAACAGAACCCTAATAAACTTTATCTTGGCCACTGGTGAAAAGGTCTCATCATAATCAACTCCCAGAGTTTGATAATAACCCTTTGCAACCAGTCGTGCCTTGTAAGTGTGTACATTACTATCCATGTTGGTCTTCTTCTTAAAGATCCATTTGCACCCAACTACCTTACGATCAGGTACACGGACAACCAAGTTCCAAACTTGATTGTCATACATGGACTATATCTCGCTATCCATAGCCTCTTTCCATTTAGCAGCCTCAGGGCCTGCCATCGCTTCCGTGTGGCTGTTAGGCTCATCCAGACCTACTAGTGTCTCATCACTAATAAGTGTCTCACCTTCCGCAGTAATATGGAAACCATAGTAATGCTCAGGTGCATTCCTAACTCTCATGGAACGTCTCAGAGGTACAGACTCGTCAAATGGCTCAACAGGAGTTTCCTCCTCGAGTTGAGGGCTAGGGTTTGAAGTTCCTTCATCACTTGACTCTTGAAGTTCTTCAAGGTCAATTTGTCTCCCACTGTCTCTTTGGCTTATAAACTCTCACTCTCGAAAGACTCCTCTTCTTGCTTCAAATACCACATTATCACTAGGTCTGTAGAAGAGGTAACCAAAGGATCTTTGTGGGTAGCCGATGAAAATACACCTCTCGCTTCGGGGTTCTAGCTTATCATGAGTCTCGCGCCTCACAAAAGCCTCGCAACCCCAAATCTTGATGTGGTCTAGTTTGGGTACTTTACGAGTCCACATCTTGTGAGGAGTTTTGGAAACTTTCTTTGTAGGGACTAGATTAAGGATATGGGCGGCAGTCTCTAAGACATACCCCCAAAATGAAATTGGTAGCAAAGCTCGACTCATCATGGAACGAACCATATCCAACCAGGTTTGATTACGCCTCTCAGCTACACCATTCAACTGTGGTGTCCTGGGAGGTGTCAATTGTGACACAATCCCACATTCCCTAAGATAGTCGAGGAACTCTGAACTAAGATACTCACCACCTCGATCGGATCGAAGCATCTTAATCTTCTTGCCCAGTTGATTCTGGACTTCATGTTTAAATTCCTTAAACCTTTCGAAAGTCTCTGACTTATGCTTGATTAAGTAGACATATCCATATCTACTGTAATCATCAGTAAAACTCAAATAATAACGATTAGCATCCCTTGTGGCATGTTTGAATGGTCCACACACATCCGTGTGTATAAGGTCCAACAAACCTTCACCCCTCTCACAAGAGCCTGTGAAGGGTGACTTTGTCATTTTTCCAAGTAAGCATGATTCGAAACTATCATCTGACTTTAGGTCAAACGACTCCAAGACTCCATCTTTTTGGAGTTGGCCTATGCATTTCTTGCTTATATGTCCAAGACGACAATGCCATAATGATGCTTTATCCAAGTTATTATTATTTATAGAATCAATACACATCACATTATTTCCTAAGTTATCTACAATAGACACAACTTCATACACACCATCACAAGGTAATGCTTTAAAATAAAGAACATTATTAAAAAAAGAATTAATGGAACCAACTTCATTATTAAATGAAAAGGTAAGCCCTTGTTTTATACAATGCATGAAAGGAAATAATATTTCTTGCTATTTCTGGCGACTAACAACATTTATTTAAATCTAAGTTAAACCCACTACTTAGCGATGAAGTATAAACTCCAATCTTGGTAACAGGTGTAACTTTCCTATTCCCCATGATTAAGTTTTGTTGGGTTTTGAGCATTCTAACACTCCTAAGTGTACATGCAACCCTAAATACCTTGGATCTATGTTTTCTCTATTATACATGCAAATATGAACATCCAAGGTATTATCCTAATCTAGCCTACAAAACAATGGATATAACAAGATAGAATACATACCTTTTTCATGTAGAAAGTCTTCATGAAGCTTGAGTGCCTAGTGCCCCAAGTGTGACACCTCAAATGGTTCACACAACACCAAATACACTTGGAATAACTTGAGAGAATTCTCCAGTTCATGAAATCGGCTAGCCCTCTCTAGAATCATACTAGCCGCCGATTTTGTCAACAATAAGATCTTTATATAGTGTTACAGTTAGGGTAAACGCTAATTGTCATGACTTTCCATTTCCTTGGATCCATGTGTTCAAATACACCATGGAGCATCCATGGACCATCCTACGGGTTTTAGCCCAACTTGATTATCCATGGAGCATTAGCCCACTATACAAGTATGGATGATTTACACAATCAACCCATATATTTAATTAGTCTTCTTTTTGATCACTTAATTAATCCTATATTAATTCTTGATCAATACTAATTAAATAATCTTATTATTCTTATTATTAATATACTAGAACTTATAATATATTACTAACCGTAAGTGTTGATTTTAACTCTTTAAAATTATATATTATTTACTTATAGTATTATAAAGTATAAGGGTTGATTTTAACTCTTTAAAATTATAAGGGCTAACTTGGAATTAAAGTATTCATAAGAGAAGACTTTACAAATTCCAAAACTTGAGGGCTAGTTCTGAAACTATTCAAAACTAATTAATTCCATAACTTATGTGTTTAAAGTAGTTTTAATCCAAAAACTCTTCAAGTTCCATAACTTGAGGACAAGTTATGGAAGACTTTAAACTAATAAAAGAATTAAATTTTCTTTATTTTTATAACTTATGGAATTAATTAAGGTTACACTTATTTATTTATTTATTATTTAATGAAGAGACTTTTGGTCCTCCATAACTTGAGGACAAGTTATGGAGTCATAAAACCATTTAATTAGAACTAGACTCTTGATTTTTGTAACCTTTGCCAACTATTATGAGTTTTATGAAACTTAAATGTGACTTTTTATATAACGTGAGGACAAGTTACAAAATCGCATTTTAGAATCAACTCTTAGATTAATTTGGATTGAAAACAACTATTTCACTCAACTTTCTATTAATCTAAGCAACTTATAAGAACAAGATAATTCAAATCAAACTTTTTCATGTAATTAGTCTAAACCTTAAACTAATACAAAACATAAATATATTGACAATTATCTTTGAAATTGGATTAGCATGAACATTACCACATCAAAAACAAGTTTATAAGTTCAAAAACATCTTAGGGTACTGTTCCTAGTCCAACTCGTCGAGTGCATGAACCAACTCGGCGAGTTGGATTGATATGATCACTTTTTAGGCATGGACTCGACGAGTCTCTTGATGGACTCGCCGAGTCTGATGATCAGACAGCAACAATTTCGATTTTTTAAGCAGTTTTGCAAGTATAACAAGAAAACAAGCCTAGGCTCTGATACCACTGTTGGGTTTTGAGCATTCTAACACTCCTAAGTGTACATGCAACCCTAAATACATTGGATCTAGGTTTTCTCTATTATACATGCAAATATGAACATCCAAGGTATTATCCTAATCTAGCATACAAAACAATGGATATAACAAGATAGAATACACACCTTTTTCATGTAGAAAGTCTTCATGAAGCTTGAGTGCCTAGTGCCCCAAGTGTGACACCTTCAATGGTTCACACAGCACCAAATACAGTTGGAATAACTTGAGAGAATTCTCCACTTCATGAAATCGGCTAGCCCTCTCTAGAATCATACTAGCCGCCAATTTTGTCAAGAATAAGATCTTTATATAGTGTTACAATTAGGGTAAACCCTAATTATCATGACTATCCATTTCCTTGGATCCATGGGTTCAAATACACCATGGAGCATCCATGGACCATCCTATGGGTTTTAGCCCAACTTGATTATCCATGGAGCATTAGCCCACTATAAAAGTATGGATGATTTACACAATCAACCCATATATTTAATTAGTCTTCTTTTGATCACTTAATTAATCCTAGATTAATTCTTGATCAATACTAATTAAATAATATTATTATTTTTATTATTAATATACTAGAACTTATAATATATTAATAACCATAAGTGTCTTATTTCTCTCATTATAGTCTATCCAAGTGCATGATGCCATGCAACCCAAATGGACCATGCCGGGTCGAGTCAAGTCTTACCAATTATAGTTATGGACATAGACATTAATCCAACAAGTTTATCCTTCCTTGCTCCACATTCTCAATTCTTCTTAGTCCCTACAAGTCACAACAAATATGAATATCACAACCGGTATCAAGGACCCAAGAGTTAGAATTGGGTGAGTTATTAGAAATGATTGTGTAAATACCTGCATGGTTGGGTTTAACTTTCCCATCCTTCACATCTTGCTGGTACTTTGGGCAGTTCCACTTCCAATGTGCCTTTTCATGACAATAGAAGCATTCAGCCTCTTTAGGGTCAGACGAAGGAGTGATGAAACCTTTCTAGGTTCCACATGAAGAAGAGCCATCAAGGGTCCTAACCTTGGTACCCTTCGAAGAACTCTTTCTCTTCTTCCCTCGTCCTTTCCCGATTGCCAAGATAGGGGTGGAGTTTGTAGGAGTAGGAGTAACAATCGCCTTACCCTTAAGACCACTTTCCGCGGTCTTTAAGAGTCCTTGAAGTTTGCTGAGTGTGACCTCTTCCTTGTTCATGTGGTATGTCATGTGGAATTGATCATAACATGAAGGTAAGGAGTGCAAAATGATATCTATTGCAAGCTCCTCGGGGAAGTTCAGATTAAGCTTCAACAAACGGTCCACAAATCTTTTCATTTTCTACATGTGGCCCATGATGGGTTCACCATCCTTCATGCGAGTTGTTATCATGGAGGAAATGATTTCATACCTCTCTTGACGAGCACATTGATGGTATCTTTCCATCAAGTCTTGGTGCATCTCATAGGGGTAGAAATCTTCATAGGATTTTTGGAGATCCGCGGTCATAGTGTCCATCATGATGCATGCCACCTTGGTGGCATCCCTTTCATGTGCCCTAAACTCAGCGATCTCTTAATGAGTAGCAACAGTCTCATCAATCACCTTAAGCTCCTTATCGAGGACATATTCCTTGTTCTCGTAGTGAGTAATCACTCTGATGTTTCTGATCCATTCATTGAAGTTGGATCCATGAAAAGTGACTTTCCTACACAAGTTCATAAGAGAAAATGAGCCACTAGGATTAGAGCCAGAAGCAGCGTTGTTTGCAGACATCTAAAAAGAGAAGAAAGGAAGGATTAGTTTAGATATAGAGATAGTCCTTAATAAAACACCCAAATGTAGTATTAAGGCTAGGACCCAATCACAATATATTATACTTAGAATAGGTATGCCGTAATCTAAGTAATAACATATTTGAAAGGTAGGTGAATGACGATTCACCAATTTCCACCAAAGACGAAATATCAAAAATATTTAATTTGGTTCTTAGAAACTCCTAGATTCTTTTGAGATTCAATGAGCTTTTCAGAGGCATGTTTCACAAAACGAGGTGTGAAGTAACCATGCAAATTACTTGGTACCCTTAATGTATTACCCCTCAATCGATGTGTCGATTAACCACACACGCTCCATCGATACAATGATAAACATTAAGTCACCCTTTACCTACCTTGTTAAGTTCAAGTTAGTGTGCCGGTTGACCACACACGCTCCACTAACGACTTAGACAAAGTGTAAAGTGTAATTTCATGGATTAGCACCTTATTCACATTTTTCCTAAAGTAACTAAGATTGGGAATTTAATAAAACATTTAGTTACTTTATAATATTCATCATACTTTTAATGATATTTTATAAGTCCTTGTCCTACCCGTTCGGCTAACGACCCTCCACCAGTCAAGCAAGCGGTGGGTGAGAGTGGACACTCATTAAGTTTCCATTTTATAGGCAACAACCTTATACCCACCTTATAGACCGACTTCGTGAATGAGGCGTACTAGCGGTAAGACGACTTTTGATCTTATACATATATATATTATTATTCACTTATAATATTATAAGTATAAGGGTTGAATTTTAACTTTTAAAATTCTAAGGGTTGGAACTAAAGTTTTAATCAAGACTTTACTTGTTCTAAAACTTGAGGGCAACTTATGTAAACTTTAAAAACTTTTCATTTCTTGTAGATTATGAGTTAAATAGAGTAATAAAAATGAAGAGTCTTCGTTTTTCTAACTCTTGTGTTCTTTTAATGGTTTTAATTCAAGTGTGACTCTTGGTTTTCCATAACTTGAGGACAAGTTATGGACTCCATTAAAACACATTATGATCAAGAATTAAACTACCAAGTAGGTTACAAGTAATTCCTATGATCATCTAAATTCATAAGATCAAGAACATGAATATCCATATCAAAGTTTCAAGATCATATGAACACATATAATCATAAAAAATTGATATTAGCCATTGTAAATCGATTAGAACAAACATTACACCATCTAAAACAAGTTTTATAACACCAAAACAGTTTAGGGTAATGTTTCTAGTCCATTTCTAGCAGCAAAAGTCAAAAATCTACATTCTGTGGTTCCTACTCGTCGAGTGCACGAACCTACTCGCCGAGTAGGATGAAGATACACATGAAATCGGTGAGTCCCCCCATGGACTCGGCGAGTTCATCAGGCAGACAACAAGTTTTTCGACTTTTTCCAATATTTTGCATCAAGTATCAAACAAACAAGCCTAGGCTCTGATACCACTGATGGGTTTTGAGCATTCTAACACTTCCTAAGTGTTCATGCAACCCTAATAAACCTTTGATCTACGTTTGTCTAAGATACATGCAAATAATTAATTTTCCAAGGTTCATATCCTAACTAGCATGTCATGGGAAACATGAATCAAATAAAGCTAGTAGAAATATTTACCTTGTAGTTGTAGTTGATTCCTTGGAGTTTTAGAGCCTAGCACCAATAGTGTGGATGCCTCAAATGGAAATCACAAATCACCAAAAACTTGGAACTTTGAGAGAATAGTCACTACTATCTTGAAATCGGCCCTCTTGCTTTACTCTCCTCAACTAGTGTGATTTCAAGAACCAAAGCCTCCTTTATATAGTGTGGTGGATTAGGGTTACATCCATGTAAACCCTAATACCCATGTCTCTTCATTTCCATGAGATCCATGGGTTAAATCTCCATGGAGTATCCATGGACTTTCCATGCAAGCCTAGCCCATTCCAAATAAGCATTAGCCCATACTATATAAATATAGAAGCCCATATTTAATTAGTAATACCTTTGATCTCTAAATTAATCCTAGATTAATTATAGATCAATACTAATTAAATAATATGATCTTATATTAATATATTAGAACTTATAATATATTAATAAATCATAACTTGTGCTATTCTCAAAAGATTATCCATAAATTGTTCGGGTGAAGTGCAACCCAAATGGACCATGCCGGGTCGGGTCAAGTACATACCAAATATAGTTATGGACTTAGACACTATATCCAACAGTACTTTCATATTCGTTCTGTTCCTAATTGTATTTTTAGTATGAATTATTCATAGATTATGAAATATAATTTAGATTGTAACACTTTATCGAGAAATCTATGATTAGTCTGAAAGCTAACTTCGTAATTCGAACTATTTGATTAACACAGTTTTCGATATTAAAAACATACAGAATATAGATATTTGAACTGAAAATAATAAGTTTGAGTACAAGATTTCCTTGTACTTTTGCTTGTATTCCCCCCCCCCTCCTGAAAACATTTGAAAAAGGGTAGGGGTATGAACTCACCGGTCGAGAAACGTGTCTGATTGGATGCTAAGTGTCGATTCTTGGCTTGATAACGCGCGAGGTTCCTATGTAATATGAAATGATATACAGATGTATATAATTAGACTTTAAATCACTAATTAGATACGATTATACACTCCAAGATGCGAAAACACTTCAAATCAAGTGTTTGGAGTGACTCGGGTGACATCTAAGGTCGTATATGGCTGGGATAATGTGTTTACGTGCCGAGAGTAAACTCCTTATGGAGTTTTCGGCCCTAAGACCAACTCCACATGAGTTCACGGCCGTGAACTCAAGGGTGAGGGTTTTATGTTGCTAAATGGCCTTATATGACTTGGGAAAATTAGCTAGGATTAAATCTAGGGCATAGGAATGGATTTAACTCACTTATGAACCATTTAATGGAGTTTATGGTAGTAAACTAGGTGTTTACGGCCGTAAACTCCCCCATACCCATTCCTTATGTGCTTTGGTGGTGCTAGGACAATCACATGTGATTTAAACTCATTTTACAAGCCTTGGATGGCATTTTGGGCATCATTTACTTAGGTTATAGGAGTTTACGGCCCAGGAACTCATCCTTGGGGGTTTACGGCCGTGAACTCCTAAGGGAGGGATTTTCATTCAGTTTAAGGCTTCTAATTCGTTTATGGTTGATTCTAGAATTTATTCCAAGGCTATTGGTGTGTTTAAATGGCATTTTAACACTTCAAAATGAGTTTACTCCCCATGATATGGAGTTTACGGCCCAAGCATGTTCTTGGGCAGTAAACGCATGTTTACTCTCCAAAAATTAAGTTCAAGGTGTTCTAAGTCCATTTTGGTAAGCCCCTAAGTCATATCTAAGCTCCAAAGGTTGATTGGTAGAGTTTTTGGGCTCCAAAACCCATTTTATGTGAGTTCACAGCCTAGGACTGTTCTAGGGCTGTAAACTCATGAATATAGTCCTATTCCATGATTTGAACTCGAATTTGAAGGTCTAAGATGCTATGCTAGGAGTTAGGGTAGTTACCTTGGTGGTTTGGAGCTTAAATTTGATATTTTTGGACCTTAATCTTGAGTTTGAGGAGAGAGGTTATAGAGAGAGTAGTGAGAGAGAGAGAGAGAGGACAGGCTTCAAATGCAGTCTTTTGAGTTCTAAATAGGTCCTAAGTTCGGGACATGGTGGAATTCTACCCAATACCTGTTGGATAAGGTGTCTAAGTCCATAACTTATTTGGTATATACTTGACCCGACCCGGCATGGTCCATTTGGGTTGCATTTCATCCAAACTATTTATGGATAATTTTATGAGAGTTATACACATATGTTTATTAATATATTATAAGTTATAATATATTATTATGAAGTCATGTTATTTAATTAGTCTTAGTCTTAAATTAATTATAAATTAATTTAGAGATTAAAAGGAAGACTAATTAGATTGTGGGCTATTGGTATTATATAGTGTGGGCTAACACTCATTTGTTAATGGGCTAGGCTTATATGGAAGTCCATGGATGATCCATGGAGCTTTTAACCCATGGATCCTTGGAAAAGGAAAGGTCATGGGTTATTAGGGTTTCACCCTAATCATGTACACTATATAAGCATGCTTATGTTGCATGAAATAGCCACTAGTGGCACTAGTGTGTGTGAGACTTAGGTGTGGCCGATTTCTATGTGTGTATACACTCTCTCAAAGTTTTCCAAGTGTTTGTGGTGATTTGTGATTCCATTTGAGGCATTCACACTATTGGTGCTTGGCCCTCAAACTCCTTAAGAATCAAGCTCATCAAAAAGGTATGTATTTCTACTAGTACTTTTATGATTCACAATCTTTATGCTATGCTAATTAGCAAGAAACCTTGGAAATTATTATTTGCATGTATTTTAGAAGAAAACATAGATCCAAGGTTTATTAGGGTTGCATGGACACTTAGGAAGTGTTAGATTGCTCAAAACCAAACGGTGGTATCAAAGCCTAGGCTTGCTTGTTTGATACTTGATGCAAAATAGTTGAAAAAGTCGAAAAGCTTGCTGTCTGCCTGATGAACTCGCCGAGTCCATGGGGAACTCGCCGAGTCCATGTATATCTTCAACCTACTTGCCGAGTAAGTTCATGCACTTGACGAGTAGGAGCCACAGAGTGCAAATTTTCGACTTTTGCTGCTGGAAATGGACTAGAAACATTACCCTAAACTGTTTTGATGTTTTAAAACTTATTTTAGTTGGTGTAATGGTTGTTCTAATCCATTTACAATAGCATATATCAAAATTCCATGATTTTATGTGTTCATATAATTCTTGAAATTTTGATGATCATGTTCATGTTCTTATGAATTTAGAAGATGATAGGAATTATTTGCTGAATTGTTTAGAATTAATTCTTGATCATTTATGTGTTTTAATGGAGTCCATAATTTGTCCTCAAGTTATGGATATCCAAAGGTCACCTTTATTTAACACACACTTAAAACACATAAGTTACATGAAAATGAAGAGTCTTCATTTTTATGAACCTTTAATTCATAAGTTATGAAATGAAAAGTCTTGGATGGTTACAAAAGATGAAGAGTCTTGTCCTTAAGTTATTAGTTATGAATAGTTTCAAAACTTGCCCTCAAGTTTTGGAATTTGGAAAAGTTTCACACACTTTAATAAACTTTAATTCCAACACTTAGAATTTTAAAAGTTAAAATTCAACACTTATACTATTTATAAAACTAATGGTTAATTATTATATATATGTATAAGAACAAGTCGTTTTACCATTAGTAGGCCTCATTCACGAAGCCGGTCTATAAGGTGGGTATAAGGTTGTTGCCTATAAAATGGCGACTTAATGGGTGTCCACTCTCACCCACCGCTTGCTTGACTGGTGGTGGGTCGTTAGCCGAACGGGTAGGACAATGACTTTAAATTCTCATTAAAAGTATAATGATTGTTATAAAGTAACTAAATATTTTTTTTATTTAATTCCCAATCTTAGTTACTTTAGGAAAAATGTGAATTTGGTGCTAGCCCATGGAATTCACACTTTGTACCCTACCAAGTCGTTGGTGGAGCGTGTGTGGTTAACCGGCACACTAACTTGGACTAGTAAGGATCACAAAGGGTGACTTAATGTTTGGCATAGATCAATGGAGCGTGTGTGGTTAACCGGCACATTGATTAGGTGATAATATTAAGGGTACCAAGTGAATTGGTATGGTTATTCACACCTTGTTTTGTGATCCTCGGCATCCCAGTCACAAAATTTGAGAGGGCACACTCGAGATTGAAACATGCCATTGAAAAGTTCAATGAATCTCAAAAGATCTAGGAATTTCAAATCCAATTAAAACCTAATAAATTATTTCATTTTTCATGGTGGAAATTGGTGAATCGTCATTCGCCTACCTTCAAATATTTTATAGCTTGGATTACGGCATCCCTCTTCGAAATTATAAAATATTGTGTTGGGTCCTAGCCTTAATATTTCATATTGGATGTTATATTAAGGACTTTGAATCAACTAACTAGATTTTCTCCCATTATAGATGTCTGGTTCAGACAACTATGATCTTCCCAAATCTCTTGAAGATGGTGTCCCTCAATATCATGCTGCACTTCCTCCACCTCCTCCAATTATTCTCCCTCACCCACAAGTTCTTGAAAAGTTTAAAGTCACTCAATCCCTATTGGCAAGCATAGTCTATGTGTGCTCACATCTTGGAGATAAAGTCACATATTGACAAGCCGAGAGAGTTGGGTGTCAAAGTCTCGTGAAAGTTGGATGTTCAATCACTTTCTTAGCAACATAGTGAGTCTCTTTGGGACTACTATGAGACAGACTATGACATGACCCTTAATGATGTTATCTATTTGCTTGGTGTTGTGGAATCAGTAATTATTTGGAACACCAGTAAAGCAAATTTGATTAAAAGAACAACTTCCCAAGTCTACATGGACATTGACAATGGTACCATTGGATATCTAGAAAAGGATTTCTCTTCCCAATGGAAAAGGATCGGCTATAGTCAACTCGGTTGACCAAATAGTAAAGAGAAAGGCAAATTCTGAGATAGTCTCATGTGCCATTACCAAAGGGTCCATGTGTTTTGTTGCCAAAGGAAGGGGCATTGGTTGCGAAGCTGCCCTATTCACCTGAAAGGTCATAAGGTTTATCAAGTCAAGAGGTTTGACTCTACTTTGGGTAAAGTCCACTGTCTAACTCTATTAAGTTCCTATTTGGAGATTCTTATTACATAATGTGAATGGGTCACATACTGATGTTCTTAAGAATCAAAGAAAAGATAGGAAGCTTAAAGTAAGTATATGTTGATTCTGATTGCAAAGGTGGGTTTCGATCGCATGGTTCGGCAATCAGAATTTTGAGTTGTTGCTTAAGAGTTATAATATAATGCTTATGAATAGATAACAACAAGGTTTTCATGTGGATTGTAAGGATAAGTTTTTCCGCAAAGTTTTAAAATAAAAGAAAAAAAGGTTTTTAATTTTATTTATTTTAAAAATATCCTTACAATGGCATCTGTGGAAAATTGTTGCTTATATGTTTCCAGTAATAGCAATATTGGAAAGTGGATTTGATTCTTTCATTTGTGGTAGTGTCTGAATTTACCAAATGAAGAAACTTTTTCATCACCCAAGTTTCAATTGGACAGAAACTTGGAATCATACAAGTTGTATTGTATGATGAATGAGAATTTTCATCTTTGAAAATTAAGTCTAATTCTTTGATCACATGTATATGTGAGTCAATTGAAGGACTAAGGAATTAGGTACACTAGGTGTGCGCTGGTCAAGGTCCACCACAAAGATTGATTTGTCATGATTTACTGAAGATTAGTAAATATAATTATACTTATAAGGTTAAGTATAATTCTGTAACATTGGAAAGGTTACAATGTATGACAAAACAAATGAGAAGAATCAAATTAGGTAGAAAGATAAAAGTTTCTCCAATCTGAAAGGATGGGAGAGTACTTTAGTATGATATTTCATGATCATCTTAACGATTATGAAAGCATATCACAAATTCATACTCTAAGGACGTCTTAGTGCATTGTTATGGCTAAAAAGAGAGGTCATGAATTGTTGGATTGGTTAAAATCAAGAAGATGAGTCATATTTTGTTCCAAAACAATTCTTAGAGTCATACTCCAAGATTGTAACTTTGAGTGACATAAAGGAAGATTTATTAACACTAGTCAAATGTAAGAGTAAAATGTTTTCTACTGTTGTACATTTGAGATTGGTAAGTTGTGATGTCTTGGATGAGACAAAGACCAACTAAGACCAATTGTGTGATGTGTTAGTCCTGATAAGAATCCGCACTATCCCTTGAATATTTGTTTTGTCAAGGAATGGTTCTTGACTGGGGAAACATATATGTCAAGGGGACAGTGGGAGCCTTAAAGATCCTGAAAGAGTTTCAATATTTAATCAAGAGTAAAACCTATGATTTATCACTAGCACACGACTTAAGGTTTACAACCTATCGTGTTGACATAATTCTTATTTCTGTACCTACTTCAAATAAGTTGAATTTGCATATGAGTTATCAGAGTTCAACTTGGAGGCATTGGTGGGCCTTGTGCTACCAAGGTGACAAGAAACTAAGATTGAACAATTTTAATCCATGTAAGGCTGAATTTGTCACTAACCTTATCTTGTGATTATGGTTTTGACAAATTCAGATGGATAGGAACTCCTACATTATAAAATCTAAGTGTCACAAGGTTTCTCTCCGATTCATGAAAATGATGGTGAGGAAACGCTTTCACTAAGTAGATTTTACGTAGATATCAATTGTGTTATTTTCATTTTCAAAAGCCGTTAGTGGAGCGCGTGTGGTTAACTGGCACACTAACATGGACTTGTGAGAAATGGCAAATGCCTAAGCAATTGAGACTATGATTATGGCATCCCTTTTCATAGTTCTGAAAATTGTTTAGACACACATGTAAGCTATCTAAGAAAGGGTGTATGAAATCTAAATTTCAGAAGTCCAGCAAATTTCTGGAAATATGTCAGAGCTAGTGGGAGCATAAGTGTTATGCTAATAATCATCATGTTAGTGGGAGCATGATTATTACATTTAGTGTTGCAAGTTAGCAATGTTAATTATAGAAAACAATGTTTCAATTCGTGAAGTTGCAGGGGTTGAAAAGTTGTCTTGCTATAATTAAGGGATAGGAAATTATACTTCATTTCAATTCTAGAAGCTTAGATTGAGATTTTAATCATCTTTAGTCAAGAATATATATATGAATTTTATGTTGGAATGGTTCAACTTGAAGAAATTCTATATATATTACGCTTTCAAAATTCGATTATGACTACGACATCCCTCTTCATAGTTAAATTTTGAAAACATGGCAAATAAGAAAATATTGTAGCAAAAGACTGGTCTAGTTTCATGTCTTTATGTCAAACATCATGAATCGTGTCCCAAATGCTTCGGATACAGGATCGATTGCATGTGCTATAATATTCATCTTTTCTAAATTTTCCAAATGCTTAAGGCATTGAGAAGGGAAAAGTATAGAATTGGATATGACTAAAGTGATTAAGCAATTGTCGAGGACAAATCTGAGGTTCGCAAAGATTGGTTGCTCAGGGACAGTTGGAAGTATGATGTAAGTTTTCGGAAAGGACCATATTGACATATTCTGAAAAGAAGTAACTCTTGTTCGGAAGTGATAGTCAAAATGGGACTATGGAAATGTCTCCATAGGTGGAAGTTATTCAATCTATGTAAGATTAGAAAACCTTAATGCAAGAAGGATGTTCAAAGCAATCTACTTTGAATATGAGACTTCCGTTCCATAGAAGTTGACCTTCTTTGGAATACTCTGTAATGACTGGTGACAAGGTTTTGATGACTTTGTGCATAATCATTACAAGAGGAACATTGCAAAAAAGTTTAAAATCTAACAAATTTTTTTTGGTAAGTAATAGGAATCAGGGATTCTCACATTTACAATAAGGATTTGGGATTGTGAAATGAGTATCATTGGAATCATGTCCAATTGATCTACATCACAATGTAAGGATCATAGACAAACATAGTGTGCATACTTGGAGTATGGCATAACTATTGTTTAGAAAAACAAAGTGTACATGCTAGGAGCATGGGACGACTGTTGTTTTTTTATTCAAGTCTTAAGTTGATTGTTTGAAACATTATACAATGAATAATGTGTAATCAATATGGTGATAAATAAAAGTTGGTTCTATTTATATTCAAAAGGGTTCTAAGACCATATTGGATTCGATTATTATTGTGTTTCACTTTGCATGTTTTGACTTCCAGAATAGCTAGGTTAATCTTTCCGAATGACTAAGTTATTTAAACACTCCACAGTCCTTCATATGTTGGACGTAGGTATGAATCAAGACTGTCATGAATCGAGTTTGTAGATGGCTAAATGGGTTTAGTCATAGCAATGGTTGCTACAACATTCATGAGTGCTCATAAGTTATGAGTATTGGAATAAACCCACGCTCACTTGTATCACTTCATGGAATTTATCTCGAGTGATCGTGAGACGGTAATATCATATAAATCTTCAAACCTAGAGATATGAGTTGTTACCTATGAGTTGGTTGTGCATTTATTGCACGTAAACGCATCAGTAACTTGATGTTGTAAAACATGCCTTTGTGTACAATTCAACAAGTAGTAGAACAAGCATATCAGTCGAAGTTTATCTGTTCCTTCTAGAAATAGAAGCGATATATGGGCCCCTCGATGATTTTGTTATGACCTATGTACCGACCGGTCAGAACTAAATTGATGTGTTCGATTAAGTTCTTTGTCAAACAAATCGGAAATCGGGAAACAAACTGCTGGACAATAAGTACGACATTGTTCCATGTATTTGTCCGGCTAATATCTTGAGAACAAAGGATTATATGATCACTTATCTAAAATGGCGCTTCATAGTTCAACAGAGTTTTCGAGAGCTACGATTGCTGGTTGGTTCCTGAAGTAACATACGCAAATATAGTTATTAGACTTATCCAAGTGGGAGTCTGTTGGATAAGGTGTCTAAGTCCATAACTTATTTGGTATATACTTGACCCGACCCGGCATGGTCCATTTGGGTTGCATTTCATCCAAACTATTTATGGATAATTTTATGAGAGTTATACACATATGTTTATTAATATATTATAAGTTATAATATATTATTATGAAGTCATGTTATTTAATTATTCTTAGTCTTAAATTAATTATGAATTAATTTAGAGATTAAAAGGAAGACTAATTAGATTGTGGGCTATTGGTATTATATAGTGTGGGCTAACACTCATTTGTTAATGGGCTAGGCTTATATGGAAGTCCATGGATGATCCATGGAGATTTTAACCCATGGATCGTTGGAAAAGAAAGGTCATGGGTTATTAGGGTTTCACCCTAATCATGTACACTATATAAGCATGCTTATGTTGCATGAAATAGCCACTAGTGGCACTAGTGTGTGTGAGACTTAGGTGTGGCCAATTTCTATGTGTGTATACACTCTCTCAAAGTTTTCCAAGTGTTTGTGGTGATTTGTGATTCCATTTGAGGCATTCACACTATTGGTGCTTGGCCCTCAAACTCCTTAAGAATCAAGCTCATCAAAAAGGAATGTATTTCTACTAATACTTTTATGATTCATAATCTTTATGCTATGCTAGTTAGGAAGAAACCTTGGAAATTATTATTTGCATGTATTTTAGAAGAAAACATAGATCCAAGGTTTATTAGGGTTGCATGCACACTTAGGAAGTGTTAGATTGCTCAAAACCCAACAATACCGATGTTAAACGGGGCTTTTGGTCGCACCCGATTAAGTCGTCGGAACTCGGCGGGACAAATATTTAAAATCTATCTAATTATCATATTGGGGTGTTTTCTTGAGTTTCTAATGGGTTTGGATACTAATTAAGTCATAATAGAAGTCTCGGAATAAATGACTTAATTTTAAAAAAAAAATGCAAACAGATATGATTCGGAAAAGAAGAATTTATAGGCGGAAACGGGTTTCGGCGATGGAACGAACTTCGGGTTGTCACATCTTACCCTCCCCTCTCTCTCTAATCATCCTCTTGCTAAGTTGGTGTTTGTAAGCCATTAGAGGAGTGACATTTGTGAATCTAAGTTCCAAGGACAAGAAGGTTCAAGCAAGCAATTCAAGGTAATCTTTCAGATCTGATTTCATGTATTATGATATGAATGTTTTCATTAGATCTATCAATCAAAGTATTGGATAAATTGCATGTTCAATTCGAGAAACCTAGATCCAAGCATTAGGGTTTGTATGTGCACATAGGAATGTTCTTATGGCTCAAACCCATCAATGGTATCAGAGACTTGATTGTTTTCTATTCAATTCATGCATTGGTTGCTTGATTGTTGATTGCAAAATCGTTTTTTCTCCTTCTGCCTGATGAACTCGGCGAGTACCATAGTGTACTCGGCGAGTAGGCCTCAACTCGGCGAGTACATTGTGGTACTCGGCGAGTTCGAGCGTCAGAAGGAGCTAGTTTCGGGATTTCTTGCTGTTTATCTTATGGAAACTTGCCTTTCTGTTAATGGGTCAATATAAATCCGATTTTAACATATATTTGAGTATATCCTTGACCTAATTCAAGATATTTACCAATTAATTCAATAATAATTTCCTTATGTGATAATTGATTGATTATTTTAATTGAATTGGTGAATTGTTTTGCAAGAAACAATTATATAAATCAAATATGGATAATTATGTGATTAAATGGTTAATTTGAATTATTTGTTATTTGATTCCTCATGTTTTGAGAAGTTTAAAACTTGTCCTCAAGTTTTGAAATTTATGTTTTGTGATTAAAAGTTTAATTTAGACAATTTAAATTTCAAACCCTAGAATTTTACAAGTTTAAAATTCAACCCTATACTAATATAATATTACAAGATTATATATATATATATATATATATATATATATATATATATATATATATATATATATGTATATATATGTATGTATGTATAATTAAAATGCTAGTCTTACCATTAGTAGGCCTCATTCACGAAGTCGGTCTATAATGTGGGTATAAGGTTTCAGCCTATAAAATGGCTCTTAATGGGTGTACACTCCCACCCACCGCTTGCTTGATCGGTGGAGGGTCGTTAGCCGAACGGGTAGGATAGGTCAACCTCATCTCCTCATTAAAAGTATAATATTGAAATACAAAGTAACTACATGTTTTTCAAATTCCCAATCCTAGTTACTTTAGGAAAAGTGAATTGATGCAATCCCACGAAATTACACTTTGCACCCTTGCTAAGAAGTTAGTAGAGCATGTGTGGTTTACGGGCACACTAATTGGTTCGGTGGAGCATGTGTGGTTTACGGGCACACTAATTGGTTTGGTGGAGCATGTGTGGTTTACCGGCACATCGAATAGGTGATTGTTACAATGAAAGCACCATGTAGATTTGCATGGTTACTCACACCCACTTTGTGATCCTCGGCATCCCAGTCACAAACGATAGGGACATATCGAGATTTAAACATGCCATGGAAAAGTTCAATGAATCTCATCGAAACCTAGGAATTCTCAATACATTTAGAACTTAATGTTATGTTTTCATGGTGGAGAATTAGTGAATCTTTATTCACTTACCTTCAAATTTTTTGCATGTTGGATTACAACATCCCTTTTCTAATATGTAAATATTGTTGTTGGATCCTAGCCCTAATTTTTCTTATTGGGTGATAATTAGGGATTCAAATTCTAATCAATCTTTGTCCTTTCTATTTGTAGATGTCGAACGTGAACAACGTTGCTGCTAGTTCATTCACATTGATGAGCCTTTTCCAAAAGGTGACTTTCGATGGAACAAACTTTAGCGAATGGATAAGGTACATTCTCACGATTTCTCGCTACGAGGACAAGGAGTATGTCCTTGACGAGAAGCTCAAGAAGATCAATCCAGAAATCGCTACTCCGGCTGAAATGACTTCTTTTGAGACTCATGAACATGATGCGACGAAGGTTCATTGCATCATGATAGCCACAATGAACGCCGAATTCCAAAAGTCCTATGAGGACATGTACCCGTACGAGATGCATCAAGACTTATTGGATAGATACCATCAAAATGCGAGGCAGGAACGTTACGAGATCTTCACTAACATGATCTTCGCTAAAATGGGACATGGAGAATCTCTAACCGTACACTTGCAAAAGATGCAAAGGTATGTCGATCGTCTTCGCAAGTTGAATGTTGACTTTGGGGAAGATTTGGCTATCGACATGGTGCTTCATTCCTTGCCTCCATGTTACAATCAATTTAGGATGACCTATTACATGAACAAGGAACAGGTCACCCTAAGTAAGCTCCAAGGTCTCCTAAGGGTCGTTGAGAGCAACCTCAAGGACAAGTCTGTTGCACCAAATCCCAATCCACCCGCTGCTCCTGTTTTGGCAATTGGGCAAGGAAGGGGTAAGATGAGGAAGGCTCCGTCTAAGAGCCACCACAAGGGAAAGTCCCGAGATGGTTCCTCTTCTAGTGGGACCAAAGTTGATCCTACTAAGCCCAACCCTAACCCAAAGGAGGCAGAGTGTCACCATTGCCACAAAATCGGGCATTGGAAGAGAAGTTGCCCAGAATACCTGCAAGCCATCAGGGAAGGAAAGATCAAGCCGTCTATCATAGGTATTTACGCAATTAAATCTAATGATTCATCTCATGCTATTTCTTAGGTCCTCGATACCGGGTGTGGTTACCACATGTCACACCCCCAAACCTAAACGGCGGAAACGTTCGGGGGCGGATGACTTCATGTGGTAACGTAACAATTGAATACATAGTAAAGAAAGCAATACAACCATCATATATATAATTTAAAGTTTACATTTGTCAAAAAGTTACATGTTCAAAACCAATTACAATATGATGTCAAAATATGAGATTAAACTGGCGCCGCAGCATCCCTTCATCAAAAGCATAATGATACCTGAAATTACTGATTCCCTAGGACATACAAGTAATTTTGAAAGAGTAGATCAGCATTTAAGCTGGTGAGTTTCATAAGTATTTAAATGACAATGTTTGTATGAAATGAAATGTTTTGGTCCTTGGTTGTGTTGTGTTTAGAAAATCCTATATTTTCTACTAGTATAAAAGTAGCCTTCTCTCAAGACCCATGTTTGTTTCTAAAATGTATGTAAGTGTAAAATAACCAATGTGTTTGAAAACCTTGTAAATCAATGCATTTTGAATACCCCATGTGAGTTTTGTAACCATACTATTGACTCGGAATGCCTATACACAACGTTCTTCAGGCGTTGGAATGTTATGATGTTTGTCACCCCAAATGGTGCACTGTAGCTAATAGTCAGGGCGCGGGTTGTCAAGCTCGTATAGATCTATACACAAACACCATGCTCCCCCTCCAAGGGATTCTGGTATATAATACAGGACTTGAAATGTGTACTCGAACATACGTGAAGTTTATGTCTCACAAAACCGTGGTATAAAAACAGATTTACGTGTTAAAATGTTCGTTTGTTCTAGTATATGAAAGTGACTTCTTGAAAATCATGTTTCTAGTACGTAAAAAGTTAGCAATATCCTCGTAAAACTATACCTATTATAGTTTTCTAAAAGTGTGACTTGTTTGTTTAGAAAGAGCCTAGAAAAGGAATCACATTTTATAACTGTATAGATTTTTGCAGAGCCTAAGGTAGGCAAGTATACAGATAATCTAAGAAAATGTTTAGTTTATACATGCATTACAACAATTTATATTATTAAAGATAGGATTCCATTGTAATATATTTTGTATACAAGAGTTCCCTATAAGGTTTATAAATCACATATGATTCTACTTAATAAAAGTGTATAAAAATCTTTATATACAACACCCGATAGTAGTCATGTGTTTTACTTGTATTTCCCCCCTTTAGAAAGCATATAAAAGCATTTGGAATAATTAGAAAGGGTTAATAAAGAGGTATGAACTCACTTGAAAGTTTGAAGATAGCGAGATGGAAAACCGGGTAGAGTTTCGTCTTGGGAAACAGATTTTTCTCGGGATTCTCGGGAATCTCGGGAGTAAAATCGACCCTCGGGACTTGAGCAAAAAGACCAGAGCTTCGGGGTAGTGCGGGCACGGAAATCGAGGCAATATCGAGAGAGAAATGAGAGAAATAGGGTGAATTTTCCGGAACCCTTGCATCTGTATTTATAGCGGTCTGAGAAGCCTCGGTACGCGGGGCGTACTCGTGCGTCACCCGTGACCGAGTCCTCGACTGCTTCGCTTCGAATGAGACGGATCGGGTAGGTTTGAATAGGGGCGACGTGGACGGACCGAGACCAAGGCCTTCGGGTACGCGGAGCGTACGGGGTTACGCGGTGCGTAACTCGGATGAGGACGCTGACTCCTCCTTCGGATATTACCGGATTTTTGATTTAAATTTATATATAATTTATTTAATAAACTTCAAAAATTCATATATTCTTCATACGAACTCCGTTTTCGATGGTCTTTATATCCACGCGTAGGTGAGACTATGCTCTACAACTTTCGTTTAGATTCCGTTGGCAAATTCCGAAATTATTTTTATTATTCATTTATAAAATGACGTGATTAAGGAATTTCTTTAAAAATTCATAACTTCTTTATCTGACGTCGGTTTTTGCCAGACTTTTCACCGCTGATATACCATTGTCGAGACATTCGATTCTCGTTTAGGTCATTCCGGCCAAAAGTCGCTCGATCTCCGATTCGAGTTTTTAGCTGTCTGCTGCTAAGCCGAACTTGGAAAAATCTTAACTTCAATATACGAAGCCGGATTTGGGCATTCTTTTTACGTACGATCCCGATTTAATGATATTAAACATAGTAGGTAGTTAAATAGAAACTTTTTGGACATTTTATTATCAAAGGTAATTTCTTTAACTCAAAAGTGGTTACAATACTTGACTTATTAGGTCATTACAAAGAGTTGAAATATCGGGTTGTCACACCACATTTGTTCTGAATTGTAGGGACTAAGAACAAATAGGGATGTGGAGTGTGGAAGAATAAATCTAATCATGGGGAATAGAAGATCGTCGCATGTGACCAAGATTGGAGTGTATTCTCAAGTGCTTAGTAATGGATAATGTTTAGATTTGAATAATTGTTGCTACTTGCCAAAAATAGCAAGAAACATCACTTCGTTTCATGGTTTGTTTAGACAAGGATTTAGATTTTCGTTTAATAATGAGAATGGTTCAATTTATGCTTATCTAAATGGTGTCTTATATTTTGAAGCAATGCCATGTAATGGAATTTATGAAACTATTATGATTGTAGATAACCTCGGAAATGATGTTTTATGCATGGATTCTTCCAATAGTATGGATAGACCATCCTTATGGAATTGTCATCTTGGACATGTCAACAAGAAGCGCATAGCTCAACTCCAAAAGGATGGAGTGTTGGAGTCGTTTGACCATAGGGAACATGACACATGCGAATCTTGTTTACATGGAAAGATGACCAAGTCACCCTTCACTAGCACATGTGAAAGGGATGTGGTTTTATTGGACCTCAGACATACATATGTATGTGGACCCTTTAGATCAACCACGAAGGATGGGAACCGCTTCTATGTGACTTTTACCGATGACTATAGTAGATATGGGTATATTTACTTCATCAAGCAAAAGTCAGAAACATTTGAAAAGTTCAAAGAATTCAAAAATTAAGTGGAGAATCAATTGGGCAGGAAAATCAAGATGCTTCGATCCGATCGAGAAGGAGAGTACCTAAGTCTTGAATTCCACGACTATCTCAGAGAATGTGGAATAGTTTCGCAATTGACGCCACATAGGACACCGCATTTGAATGGTGTAGCAGAAAGGCGTAATCGAACCTTGTTAGACATGCTTCGTTCTATGATGAGTCGTGCTTCACTACCTATCTCATTCTGGGGGTATGCCTTAGAGACTGCCGCCCATATCCTTAACCGAGTCCCTACTAAGAAGGTTGCCAAAACACCTCATGAGATGTGGACAGGGAAAGCTCCCTCATTAGCACATATCAAGGTTTGGGGTTGCGAGGCTTTCGTAAGACGAGATACTCACGACAAGCTCGAACCTCGTAGTGAGCGATGTATTTTCATCGGCTACCCGCAGAAATCCTTTGGATATCTCTTCTATAGACCGAATGACAATGTTGTCTTCATCGCGAGGAGAGGGGTTTTCCAAGAGTGAGAACTCATAAGCCAAGGACACAGTGGGAGGTAAATCGAGCTTGAAGAGATTCAAGAATCGATTGATGAAGGAACCTCTACCGCTGGCGCTCAACCCGATGAGGAATCTCCGGTTGAACCGATTGACGAGTCCTTACCTCTTAGACGTTCCGAAAGAGTTAGAGTTCAACCCCAGTTTTACGGTTTTCATATTACTACCGAAGGGGACACATATATTAGTAATGGTACACTAATAAATGTAGATGAACCTAATAGCTATAAGGAAGCCATGGCAGGCTCGGAGTCTGCAAAATGGAAGGAGGCAATGGACAGCGAGATCCAATCCATGTATGACAACCAAGTTTGGAATTTCGTTGATAATGTGCCCGGACGTAAGAGCGTTGGGTGCAAATGGATCTTCAAGAAGAAGACCAACATGGATGGGAATGTACACACATATAAGGCGCGATTGGTTGTGAAGGGCTTTACTCAAACTCCCGGAGTTGACTATGATGAGACCTTCTCACCAGTTGCGAAAATAAAGTCTATTAGAATGATGCTAGCTACTGCCGCATTTCATGATTATGATATTTGGCAAATGGATGTCAAGACTGCTTTCCTGAATGGGAAGTTGGCTGAGGATGTTTACATGGCTCAGCCAGAGGGTTTTGTTGATCCAAAGCATCCAAACAGAGTGTGTAAGCTTGAGAAGTATATTTATGGACTTAAGCAAGCGTCTCGCAGATGGAATCTTTGCTTCGATGAGAAAGTCAAAGAGTTTGGATTTGTACGAAGTGAAGATGAATGATATGTATATGTCAAAGCCAGTGGGAGTATAGTCAGCTTCATCGTTCTGTATGTCGATGACATACTACTCATAGGTAACGACGTCCCGACACTGCAGAAGGTTAAGTCCTGGCTCGGGAACTGCTTCGCAATGAAGTAAGAGACTGGTGGGACTTAGTCAGAACACTTACTTAGATAAAGTACTAAAACATTTTAGTGTCGAAAATTCGAAGAAGGGAGAATTACCGATGCAAAGTAATGCCAAGTTGAGTAAGACTCAAAGTCCGAGTACCAAAGCTGAAATAGCAAAAATGAGCCAAGTACCATACGCTTCCACAGTTGGCTCAATCATGTATGCTATGACTTGTACTCGCCCTAATGTAGCCTTTGCTTTGAGAATGGTTAGTAGATATCAAGGGAACCCTGGCAGAGCCCATTGGATTGCGGGCAAGAATATCGTTAAGTACCTTCGGAGGACCAAGGAATGGTTTTTAGTCTTCGGAGGGAGTGATGACTTGAAGGTGCGAGGGTATAGTGACGCCAGCTTTCAGTCCGACAGGGACAACTACCATTCGCAGTCGGGCTGGGTTTTTACCCTTAGTGGAGGAGAAGTAACTTGGAAGAGTTCCAAGCAGAAAACCATAGCTGACTCAAGGTGCGAATCAGAGTACATTGTAGCGAGCGAAGCGTCGAAGGAGGCAATATGGTTGAAGAACTTCATGGGTGATCTTAGAGTTGTGCCTGCCATAAAGGAGCCTATGAAAATTTTCTGTGATAATAAGGGAGAGGTTGCCTTGACCAAGGAACCGAGGGATCATGGTAGATCTCGTCATATCGACATAAAATATCATTTCATTAGACATCGAGTAGAAGAAGGATACCTCGTGGTTAGGAGGATATCATCAGAAGATAACCCAGCAGATCCACTTATGAAGGGACTGAGTAGGGTTAAGCACTTGCAGCATGCTAGGAGTATTGGACTGAAGGATGATATTAGTTTAGATTAGATAGTATTAGAAATGTGTAATAGATAAATGTAATTAACATTTGACGATTAAATAAAGGAGTATTATTTATGAGTAATGTTACTGTCTTATGTTAGTTTCTTTAGCTATTGTTTCACTTTGCATGTTTTGACTTCCAGAATAATTGAGTTTATTAAGAATAATCGAATTATTCAAACAGTCCACAATCGTTCATATGTTGGAAGTAGGTATGAATGAAGATTGTCATGAATTGGCGTGTAGATTGTCTAAATGGTATTAGACATAGCAAAAGTTTGATGCAACGTTCATGAGTGCTTATGATCTAGTTTTGAGCATTGGAACAAACCCACGCTTGCTGGAATCACCTTATGGAATATGACGAAAAGGTTGATCGCAAGACGATAATATCATATGGTCTTAAAACCTAGATATATGGTTTGTTATTTGTTAATTGTTTATACATTGATAATGCAAAACCGCATCAGTAAATTGATGTTATAAAACGCATTGTTGTGTATAGTTGATTAATGAATAAGCAAATGCATATAAGTCGAAGTTTATCTGTTACTTTTATCCTAAGAGGGTAAAAGCGATATCTCGGCCGCTCGATGATTTGATTTGACTTATGTGCCTGGCCCGGTCAGAACTAAATTGATGTGTTCAATTTAGTTCTATGTCGAATAAATCTAAGATCGAGAAACCAACTGCTGGACAATTGGTTCCATAGAATTGTCCGCATGATATCTAAACAGAGGACTGTACGATCCCTTATCTAAAGGACAGGACGGATAAGATCAGAGTTTGACAACGTCTTTGAGAGATACGATTGCTAATCGGATTATGCTTGTGTATATAGTTACTAGACTTATCCAAGTGGGAGACTGTTGGAATAGTGTCTAAGGCTGCAACTATATTTGGCAAGTATTTGACCTGATTGTGCATGGTCCTTTTGGGTTGCCTTCACCATAGCAACTTGACAGGATGATTTATAATGAGAGAAGAAATATTATTAATATAATTTGAGAATAATATAAGGAATAATAATATTGTTATTTGATTAATATAAGTCATAAATTAATTAGGAATTAATTTGGTGACTTAAAGTGATTAATTGAATAAACGGGCATAAATTGTCAATTGTATGATAGTTGTACTTTGGGCTATGATTCCTTATGATTAAGGTAGTGGATGATTTTAGGGTTAGGAAAGCCTAATTATCGTCCAAGGCTTATGAATAAGGATATTGGATTGCTTAGGGCCTAAGTTATCCAATTAGGGTTTAAGGGTGAAACCCTAGGAGGCTCACTAGTATAAATAGACCCTTAGGGCTAAGAAAATCGGCACCCCTTGGTATTGGAGAAACCTGGCCGACTTTTCTTACCCTCCCCTCTCTCTCTCTCTAATCATCCTCTTGATAAGTTGGTGTTTGTAAGCCATTAGAGGAGTGACATTTGTGACTCTAAGCTCAAACGACAAGAAGATTCAAGCAAGCAATTCAAGGTAATCTTTCAGATCTGATTTCATGTATTATGATATGAATGTTTTCATTATATCTATCAATCAAAGTATTGGATACATTGCATGTTCAATTATAGAAACCTAGATCCAAGCATTACGGTTTGTATGTGCACATAGGAATGTTCTTATGGCTCAAACCCATCAAGTACACCCTAACCTTAGATGATTCCATTTGCATTATTGCCGAATGTAACATTTCTACCATTGCATATAGGCCTGAAATCCCGAAGGTATTCTAACCTTCCGATCATATGCAAGGATCAGGCACTATCGATCAACCATTATTCTTCTTGATCCTCCTTGCACAATGCCTACAAAAATTAAGTGGTTAATTTAGGCACCCAAGCGAGTTTGGAGGCCGGAGTCACATACGAGGTATTAATCGATGCATGATGTCAGGTGGCAGAGACAGGTTTTAAGTCAACTTTCAAGCCTAGTCCTGAGTGTTTGAGATTTTTTGGAGTTTTGTGGGATTGTGGTTAGTTACGAGTCTTTTTATAACGATGAGATTCGTCATGAGAGAAGATCTTTTGACATTGACATTGACACGTGAACTTTTTATCATTTCCCATGACATTTGGCTTAGTCTGTTGTTTTGAAGAAAAAGTATGTTTTTTTTCCATTCCGAGGATTGTAAGATTTGACCCTTTTATTTGTGTGTTTTGAAAAGCTATTTTTTGCAGGTCTCACAGGTGTGTAGACATGTGCAGTCCTTTTGTGAGGTGATTTCGTAAACTCTTGAGGTGATCTTTTGAGTGCCGGAGTTGGCAAAATTCCATTCCATTTTTGAGTTTTTGAAAGTGACTTTGGAAGGGTTGGAGTAGGTAGAATACCTTTCTATTTTGGATTGTTTAATGAATAGAATTGAAAACCATTTGATCGAAAAGATTTATCCTTAGATTCAGGTGATTTTTGAGAAATGTCAGAAACAGTAAACTCCTTCTTTTTTGTTTTCTTGGAAACAGTGGATTTGAAATGATAATTTGAGAAAACAAGTTTTTCTGGACTCTTTGACTTTGGATATTTCACAAATTTCTTTCGATTTGAATGAATTTCCCGTTGCTTGCCACGGGAACAAAATTCTTCTTTAAAAGCTCTTTTTGCTTCGGTCTTAGGAGAACCGCAGTCAGTGACATTTAATTGCGGTTTCCTTAAATCTTTTGGAGATTTTGAAAAACAGGGACATGATTCATCCGGACTGGAGAAGTCAGGATTTTAAGAACATTGACCAAATTCAAAATTTCCGATTGGTAATTCATGATTGATTGGTTCAATAGTCGCAGAACGTTTGACTAAGGTCTGCGGTGTAGTGCTTTGGAGAACCGCAGAGTAAGTCTTGGTGGACACTTTAGTGGGACAATTGTTACTGGGTAATGGGACGGTTTGCAGTTTATGACTGCGGTTAGGAACACTGCGGTCAGACTGTAGAGATGGGAAGTCTAATATGACTTCAGGACTTTCTACAACAATTTCCTCATCGGTTACAGATGATGTCTGAGAATCAGAGTGATCTATCCTATCAACGTGATTAGAAAACTCAGGGAGAATTTCCTTGATAACACAGTTATTACTTAGATCATGAAGTTTACCAAAATAAGCTTGGGTATCCTCTGGAAATGTTTTTTCATTGACTGGAAATAAGAAGTTGCGGTCTGAAGGGACATAGGGACGTTTCGGTGTGAACCGAGGTGAGGAGTCTGTTGCGGTTGGATACCCATTGGACCAACCCCAATTAAAAGTGTTATGAACATTCCCATTAATAACAAGATTCTCAATGGCCTCAATTTCATTAAAAATCTTTTCAATTAAAAGATTTAAGCGTACAATTTCATTTTGTGGTAAATCTCTCTGATTTAAAGCTATTTCTAATTGTGTTTCGCTTAACATCCTAGCATCCTATTCTAGCATCAAGTCCTTCTCTAACATTGCCATTTTGAGTCTCTTATTGTCCAAACGTCCTCTAACGTGGAACATCTCCTGCGAAGCGATGTTCTTCTCATCTAAGGCTTTATTGTAGTCTGTAAGGACGGCAACACAAGTGTCATTAAGTGTGTCCAAGTAAGGTTGACAGTCATGCATGCTATAATTTAAAGTTTGAATCATAAGTTTTACCTGTTCCACAATGTTGAGAGTTCCATCTTTTGCCATATAGCAATGGTTCTTCTTTAGCTTGGTTGAGCCGTCTTCATCAGCAGTTGCCATCATACAGATTTTGCCTTCTCCTTTACTGCGGTCGTCTTCATCTTTGTCTCCAGATGACCACACTTGATGATTTCTTTTCACTTGAGCAACGTAGGCTTTTCCCTTTACTTTGTCCTCCAGTTCTTGAGCCATTCTGAGATAGAAGGCTCTATCTTTCACTACGTTTTCCTTGCAATCCTTAGCAAAATGGTTTTCTTTGTTGCACTTGTGACATATAACAATATCACTTTTGTCTTCTAAAGAGGTACCAGAGTCAGTTGATTGAGGTTGCGGTGGTATGTCTTTAGACTGTGTTTGCTGAGGCTGCGGTGGAGGGAGAGGATTCTTGGTGGAACGAAAGTGATTATTTTGAAAGTTGCGGTTGAAAGGTGGTCGGTTGTACTGTTGATTTTTACGAAATGAAGGTGGTAAATGATTGAAATTTTTACTGACAAGGGCAATGGAATTTTGAAACTCTTCTTCATCGTCATATTCTGAGTCTGCTTCATATGACTACAGTGATGAGTCATACAAAGTGGGAGAGCTTCTCTTAGCTCTTGGTATCCGACACTCTCCATCCGATGATTTGTTGATTTTTGATATCCGGTCATTGGTTATCAAAAATAGGGAGAGAATATCATCCGAATTTGGTTATTATTGTTTGAGTTTTGATTTTTTAAGACTTCTAAAGACGATGTTTTTGGACTCACATTATTTTTTATCCGGACTACATTTTATGGATGCTTCACATTTTTAGCAGGTTATTCTTTGAATAATTTCGGTGTATTATGATTCAAGAGCTCGAGATGTTTTTTAGACTTTTGAAGCAAAAGTGTTTCTTTTATTGGATCTTCTACTTGCTCATGGTGACCTCCTTCTTCGGGTGATTATGACTGGTCTGAAGATTTGGATCTTATCTTTTCTACTTCATTGGTTGTGCTTTGAAGCCGAAGAACTTCATTTCAGATATTCATGGCCAGTTTCAGACTTCATAGACACTTCAGAGTTTCAGAGACATTTCAGCACTTGATTTCATTTTATTACCACACTTGCTAGTCGGATTACTATATTATAGTCTTGTATCACTTATTGTATCTCTCATCATTTGTAAGAATCTAGGGAGAGAATGTTTGGAAATGTAAATGCTCCACAAATAATGAGTGATAGTTAGCTTGTATATTCCCTTTATTGTATTTTGTGGTGTAAGTACTCTACCTCCTATATAAAGGGAGAGTTGGTCTTTTATTTAAAAAAGAGCTAGCCACTCTTACTTTTCTTAGTTAGAGATTTCACTTCTTACAATGTAATCTAGAGAGAGAGAAAGTGGTGGGTTCTCCCCACCTAAGGAGAGTTTCTCTCCCACCATGTTCTTCATGAAATATATTATTATTCTCTCTTGTTCTTATTTTTTTCTTATGAACTCATATTATGTTCTTCGTGTTCATACTTCCAAAAAAACGACTAATCTCAAGATATCTTTCTTCTGCATTCACCGTTCGTTAGAAAAATGGGTTCCTACAATTGGTATCAGAGCCGTGCCTTGAAGATCTCACGATTATTTTAAGGGAACGACTCCCGTTCGGTGATTATCTTGTGATTTTTCCGTGTTTCTGCAAGAAAAAAAAATTTCGGGTTGCAAACCGAATTTTTTTTATGAAGTTCTTTCTTAGTTCTATCTTATGGGTGATTCTATCTCAATAAAATAAATAGTTGTTGCTGCTGCTTGTTCTATTTATTGCTGGAAGAAGATGTTGTTAAAGTTACAATTTTTGCTGTTCAAGAAATGAAGAAATATGGTGAAGAAATTATTTTTGTGGTCTCCAAAGTGTTGAAGATATTCTCCAGGAACTTATTTTTT
Organism: Lactuca serriola; assembly: GCF_051521515.1. NCBI lineage: Eukaryota > Viridiplantae > Streptophyta > Magnoliopsida > Asterales > Asteraceae > Lactuca > Lactuca serriola. Next base: position 312,200,033 of record NC_136410.1, on the reverse strand, counting down.
TTGGATGAGAAGACACAAATTTAATGGGCTTATTTTCAAGAGAAGTGGATTTTATTTTCTTTCCCAGCAACTTTTTCTTCACAAGAGGTATCAAGTTTCTATTTTTCAAACTTTTCCTATTGTGAATCTAATGTTGAAGACCATTTTGACGTAAATTGTGTTTGTAAAAAGCACTTTGTCCTTTTTGCTCTTTTGGGTAAAGAGTAATTCACTCATATTTGCCTTCCCAAGCAAAAACCATGTGACATAGTCCAATCCATCACCTTTTGTCCACTAAAAACCCCCTGTATACTCTTCCTTTTGCCTTCCCAAGACGCACTTGTTGACTTAAATGCTTTATAAAAAGATTCCCTTATTAAAATATGAATAAATGGCCTTTGCGGTACCATTTTCATGAAAAAATAACATTTTTCGTCACCTGTTCAGCCCTTTCTGGACCCCTGAACCGCAGCCAAAAACTGCCTACCAGAGTCCCCTGAGAAGCCTCCCCAGAGCCCTTCTCAGCCCTTGATCCGAAGCCTTGAGCCGCAGCCTCTTGGTCCGCAGCCATGAGACCGCAGCCCCTTCCATGAACCGAAGTCACCTTCTTGCGGACACCCTCAGACCGCTGCCTCGGACCAAAGACCTTGCACCGCAGTGTTCCTTCTTGGCTCGGACCGCAGACGCACCTACTACAGTCTCGCATCCGCAGCCGCCCCTTGCTCCTCGCCTACTGCAGTCAGCATCATCCGCACCCACCATCCGCAACCAACCTAGACCCGCGAACAGCTCCCCATCCGAACCCACTTCCTTAACCTGCAACCACATCGTACCGTATCCTCCTTAGACTTCGGATCCTCACCTCCTTCAGCCCCTCTCAACCTTGGATCCCCTCCTTCTCCTCCTCTCTCCAGCGCCCCTTCAGCCTTCAGCCCTTCCTCCTCCTCCTCCCCCTCCTTCTTGCTTCTCCTTCTCCCCTCCTCTCCTCCTTTCTTTTTCCTCCAATCTCATCAGCCCCCCCCCCCTTTTTTAGCCTTCTTATTTTTTAGCCTCATTTTTTTATTTATTCAGTTTTTTTTTTATTTTTTTTCAGTTAATTTTTTTTTAACATCAATTTTTTTATTTAGTTTCTTTTAACGCCATTTTTTTATTTAGCCTTTTTTTATTATAACCAATTTTTTAATAAAAAAACCAATTATTTTATTTAACACCAATTTTTGCCACAACCTACCCATGGATTGTCACATTGGTTATTCATTCCATGCCGGTTATTATTATTGGAAGAGTACTCCTACCGCAGTCGGACTTCATATTATCTTTTTGTGACGCTTGCACTGCAACGGCGATTGATTAACAAAGTTGTTTCGCATTCTTCACTTTATGGGATATTATGACTTGACACTCTTGATTTTTGGTTGATGAATCATGTATCTTGAGCTTGTGGACTTTATTCTGTGTTGAAGACCACTTCAAGTGTTCCGACACCGCAGTTTGGATATTTGGATATTATTTTTGGCACAACAGATTTTCTCAACACAGCTTCAGCGACTATGTCACCCCCTTCTCATGACCGCAAGAGTATTTATTTTACTCTTTCTCGTTTCTTATCGAGACCCTTCATACATCTAGGGAGAGCTTCTCTTAGCTCTTGGTATCCGACACTCTCCATCCGATGATTTGTTTATTTTTGATATATGGTCATTGGTTATCAAAAATACGGAGAGAATATCATCTGGATTTTGTTATTATTGTTTGAGTTTGGATTTTTGAAGACATCTGAAGACGATTATTTATTTAGTGATGTGATGTGGCACTTATTTTTGGTCTTCACGGATCAAATTTTTGGCATTACTCAATGTTTTCCAATTCAGATTATTATTATTCGGACTCTACCATAGGATGATTTTATGTTCGCATCTGGTTTAGTTCCTATGGTTTCACGAGTTCGGATTTCTGATATGTTGAAGACGAAGATTATTTTGGCGATGTGACGTGGCACTTATTTTTGATCCTTGGATCAAATTTTTGGCATCGCTGGACCATGTTTTTCGACTCACATTATTTTTTATCCGGACCACATTTTATGGATGCTTCACATTTTTAGCAGGTTATTCTTTGAAGAATTTTGGTGTATTATGATTCAAGAGCTCGAGATGTTTTTTAGACTTTTGAAGCCGAAGTGTTTCTTTTATTGGTTCTTCTACTTGCTCATGGTGACCTCCTTCTTCGGGTGATTATGACTGGTCTGAAGATTTGGATCTTATCTTTTATGCTTCATTGGTCGTACTTTGAAGCCGAAGAACTTCATTTCAGAGATTCATGGCGAGTTTCAAAAGTCACAGACACTTCAGAGTTTCAGAGACATTTCAGCACTTGATTTCATTTTATTACCAAAGTTGCTAGTCGGATTACTGTATTATAGCCTTGTATCACTTATTGTATCTCTCATCATTTGTAAGCATCTAGGGAGAGAATGTTTGGGCATGTAAATGCTCCACAAATAATGAGTGATAGTTAGGTTGTGTGTTCCTTTTATTGTATTTTGTGGTGTAAATACTCTCCCTCCTATATAAAGGGAGAGTTGGTCTTTTATTTAAAAAAGAGCTAGCCACTCTTACTTTTCTTAGTTATAGATTACACTTCTCACAATGTAATCTAGAAAGAGAGAGAAAGTGGTAGGTTCTCCCCACCTAGGGAGACTTTCTCTCCCACCACGTTCTTCATGAAATATATTATTGTTCTCTCTTGTTCTTATTTTTTTCTTATGAACTCATATTATGTTATTCGTGTTCATACTTCCAAAGTCACGACTAATCTCAAGATATCGTTCTTCCGCATTCACCGTTCGTTAGAAAAATGGGTTCCTACAAATCCAAAGTGGTTGCTATTTAAACAAGACTCTGATTTTGAAAAGCCATCTAAACCACTAAAGCTCATTTTCTTAAAAAATAAAAAAGCAAGGAAATATGGGACAAGCATTATCTCTTAACGTTGTCAACAATGTTGGTGGTTGTAATCGATCTCCAATACTTGTTGAAAGCAAGTATCACCACTGGTCCCAAAGGATGGAGAGGTGTCTAAAAGGACTTGGAAGAGATGTGTGGAGATTCGTAGAAGAAAGACCTCATGTCCCTATTCTCACTCCAGTTCAAGCTGATGGTGCTTAGGCCAAACTTGGTGGAGGTCAAGCTGCAATGAACCATCCTACTAAAGATGATCTTGATAAAATGGAAAGCGATGCTATTGATTTCAATGAGATCTCATGTGGAGTGGCCCCATACAACTTTCATATTATAATTAGTTGCAAATTAGCCAAAGAAATCTAGGATGTCCCCAAAAATCTTTATGAAGGCTCTGAGCAAGCTCAAGACAAGTAACTCACCACCTCACTCAATGATTTTAACAACTTCAAAGCTCATCCTGATGAAAGTGTTGAGGACTCCTTCAAAAGATTCAACCTCAATGTCACCAAGCTATCAAATTCGGGCACTGTCTGAAAAAAACATGAAACCAAACTTTAGTTTCTCAACGGTTTGGGAAACACTAGAATACGACAAAATGGATAGTCCATGGTGATAGGAAGATTCACTCATTGTCTCTCTTCAGCTTGTATGGAGAACTCCAGGCACAAGAATCACCCATGCTCAAAGATCGTGCAGACTTCGGAGGTCCACTCGCTCTCATATCTTAAAACAAAACCAACCAACCATATGAACCTTACCCTTCTACATATGAGAACCCACCGCAGTCTTACAAGCTGATACAAAGTATGATGATGAAGAAGAGTTCCAAAATGCAATTATTCGTGTTAGCCAACAGTTCAACAGGCTACCACCAACCTCCTTTCGCAAAAACCAGTAGTTCACCAAACCTAATTTAACCAAAACTTCAACCCTCAAAACATTCATTCTCAATATCCCAAAAACCCTAACCAGTCTCTGCAACCTCTGAACCCTCATCAAGCCAAGTAGGCACCGTAACCTGTCAAGCAAACTGACTCCAGTACATCAACCGAAGTTAAAGATGATGTTGTCATTTTTCACAAATGCAACAAAGAAAACCACTTTGCTAAAGACTATAAAGCCAATATTGGGAAGGTCAAAGCTTTCTATCTCAAAATGGCATAGGAGATGGATGAAAAGGGAAAGGGAAAGGCATATGTAGCCCAGGCGAAGAGGGATCATCAAGTTTGGTTGTCAGGGAACGAAGATGAAGACTTCAACAACATCAAGGGCAACGGAAAAATTTGCATGCTGGAAACTGCTAATGAAGATCGATCGACAAAGATGGAGAAAAACTACTGCTTCATGGCAAAAGATGGAACTCTAAGCATTGTTGAACATGTAAAAATCATGATCCAAACTAATAATTAAAGCATGCATGATTTTCAACCCTTTTTAGACAACCTTAGTGGCACTTTTGATGCCGTCCTTTCAGACTATAATAAGGCCTTAGATTAGAAGAACATAGCGTCCCAAGAAACGTTCCATGTAAGAGGACGACTAGAAGACACGAGACTTAAAGTTACCATGTTAGAAAGAGACTTAGTGTTAGAAAAGGATGATAGAATGTTATGTGAAACTCAGTTAGGAATAGCTTTACATTAGAGGGATCTAGCACAAAAAGAAAATGTACGTTTGAATTTGTTAATCGGAAAATTGTTTAATGAAACTGCAGCCATTGAAAATCTTGTGAATAATGGAACCGTAGATAATACATACAATTGGAGTTGGTCCAATGGGTATTCCACCGCAAAAGATTCATCACCCTAATTTAAAAAAGACCATCCCTATGTCCCTCTTGATAGAGAGTTTCATTTTCCACTCAATGACAAAACATTCCCCGAAGACATTAGAGCCCACTTCAGTAGACTTCATCATCTGAGTAATAATTGTATCATCGAGGAAATTCTTCCTAAAACCTCGGATCATCCATGTGATCAAGAACCCATCACTGGCACAATTCATCCTAACTCTCAGGCTTCTTCAGTTGTTGATGAAGAAATCCTTATGGAAGGACCCAAAATTCATGAGAAGTGTCCACCTTTATCCTCAGACCACAGTCCCACTCATTGCAGTCTCGGACAACAGTTTGCTCAATTACCTTCCATAAAGTGTCTCACTAAGTAACCATCTTTGACTTACTCTGCAGTAGTCCAGTCTTCGTTACCGCTGACCGCGGTCAAGAGCACAGTAACAATTCAACCCATTATCCACCAGTTATCCGTAGGAAATTTCGAATATGATCAATCCTCTAAGAGTCCTGAATCTTCTAGTTCAGATGACCAAAGTCCACATTTTCAAAAACAATCAAAGTTTTCCAAGAAACCGCATTTGAACGCTTCTGACTGCGGTTTTCCAAAAACTCAAGCGAAACTGGCTTTCAAAGAAGAGCTTAGATCCCGTGGTAAAAAGCAGGAAAATGATTTCAAAAAAGAAACCCTCAAACAAACCAAAGTATCAAAATAAAAAGGTCTTGAAAAATCTGTTTCTTCCAACCATTTATCAAAATGCACTACAGTCAAGGTTTCAAACAAAAGGGATTGTACAGTAAAAAGTTTTTCTAGCTCTTCTGACAAATCCCAAAAGAAAGTCAAATCTTTTCAAAGATATCATTTTCAAAACTATTCCTTGGACGATCCAAAATGGAAAGGAATTTTATCGACTCCTACACTCTTTAAGTCACGTCAGTTCATCAAAAGAACAAACCCTAGGAGGAAATCAAATGCCCAAACTTTTTCAAATCCCAAGGGCAACTCAGTCAAGTCTCAATCTCGGACTGGTCACAAGCCTCACACCACACCCTCTGGACCGCCAACCAGGTACGGTGTTTGGCTAAATGAGAAAAATCTTACCTTTGGATTTTATCATCAGAAAAGGCCATATCTATTCCAACCTTGTAATCCTCCAAAACCTCGTAATTTTCAAAAATCTTGCAACACTCCAAAAGTTCACAAACACCTAGTTGTAGGTCTCAAGATTGACACGAAAGTTGTCCATGAACCTCGTATTCATGCATCTAGTGAAAAAAGTTCTGGTTTGTCCTCGGGCTCCAAAATCTTTGGATGCCCAAACTAACCCATTAGCTTTTATAGGCATTGTGCAGGGAGGAACAAGAAGAGGAGTGGCTGATAGACAGTGCCTGCTCCTTGCACATGACCAAAAGGTTAGAGTACCTTCTGGATTTTAGGCCTATATGTAATGGAGGACATGTCACTTTTGGTAACAATGCAAATGGTATCATCCGAGGTTACAATGTATTAACAACAGGGAACTTGTATATACAAAAGGTTTCTTACGTAGAAGGACTCAAGCATAATCTCATCAATGTAGTCCAACTATGCAAAGGAGGCCATCAGGTTGAGTTTCATAATGAATACTGCTACTCATGACAAGCGATAGGAGCACCTGTTTGATGTCTCATTGATCATTGGGAAACCACAATTATGCTTCCTTTCCGAAGCAGTATTCGAAGTTAGCTAGTTATGGCATTGCAAACTAGCTCATCTAAACTTCCGGTATATCAACAACCTTGTCACAAAAGAACTCGTCCGAGGTCTTCCAATTCTGAAGTACAATAATGATACACTCTATCCTGCTTGTGGGTGTGGTAAACAATTAAAGGGAAGTCATCCACTGGTTATGGATTCATCAATTTTTGAACCCCTAGAGTTGTTGCATATTGATCTCTGCGATCCATCTACCGTAGCCAGTCTCCATCACAAGAAGCACATACTGGTTATAGTTGATGACTTTACTCACTTCACATAGGTCTTCTTCCTAAGACTCAAATCCAAAACACCACAGGTCCTGATAAAGTTCATAAATGAAATTGAACTCCAAATCAAGCTAGCAGTTTGTAGAATCCAAAATGATAATGGAACCGAGTTCACTAATCATCTCTTGAATTGTTTCTTGGTTTCCAAAGGTATCAGTCACAACTTCTCTGCTTCCTACATACCGCAACAAAATGGAGTAGTAGAACAAAGAATACATACTATGGTAGAAGCAACTAAATTCATGTTAAACTTTGCAAATCTTCCTTTATACTTTTGAGCCGAAGCAGTGGCAACGACATGCTTTGTTCAAAACTAAAGCATTGTTTGCAAGTGTGTCAAAAAAAATCCTTATGAAGGCCTCAACAATCAAAAACCGAATGTCCGATTCTTTCACATATTCGGTTGTAGATGTTTTATGATCAATAACAAGGATCACCTTAACAAATTTACACCGAAGTCATAGGAAGGCATTTTTCTTGGCTACTCAACAAACAAGGTGTCCTACATGTTTCTCATCAGACGCACAAGACTAATAGTCGAAAGCTTCGATGTTAGATTCGATGACTATTACGTCCGCAACACTGCTACGTTGAGTGAAACAAAAGTTATCCTGGAAAGTGATATCTCAGCCTCTTCAGGTCCTCTCAAGATAGTTGAAGTTAACTATGACGACCTATTTGACCCCGTAGAGACTACTCAACTGTCTGAAATTCTTGTTTCTCCGAAAGCTCAACAACGAACATGCAGAAGTATATGGGCCATCAATTTTTGAAGATTTGTCGCATGGAACTTCCACATCTCCGGTTGAGGGGGTAGGCACACCTCCAGTTCAAATGAAAACAATCGAGGTTCCAGTGCTTGAAGACGCAACTTTGGTATCCACCCACAGAGTCTCAACTCCATCAAATGCGTCCTTAGACTCCGATGAAGAAGAAAATATACACATAAGAAATGATATGAGTGTTATGACTCACTTTTTAATCCAGGAGGAACCTTATTTAGTTCGACAGGAACTCCCATCCGTAATCTAGGGGGAACTTCATTCAATTGTTGTTCTTAATCCTACAGTCCAAATACAAGAAACTTCTATAGGCTTCTTATATGTCGAGGGGGAACTGCCTTCTCCAACCGCATAATCCTCTGATGTTGTTGACATCCTACCACCGTAGCTGCTGATCACCAACTACCTCGTCTACATGTTTGAACGAAAGACCACCCACCAGGTCAAATCATCGGAAACCCATCCGCAGGCGTACAACCTAGATCTTCTAGTGATATAATGGACCATTGCCACTATGCAACCTTTATGTCCACAGCCGAGCCCCAATCCATCAAGGAAGCTCTTATGGAGCCCGATTGGATCACCACCATGTAAGAAGAATTAGCAGAGTTTGTAACAAACAAAGTGTGGAAACAAGTTCCGAAGCCAAAAGGTCACACTATTTTTGGAGCAAGATGGGTGTACAAAAAGAAACTTGATGAATCTGGTATTACCGTGTGAAACAAGGCAAGATTAGTTGCTAAGGGGTGAAGTCAACTAGACGGTGTTGGCTATGATGAAACTTATTCCCCGTAGCCAGGATGGAAGCCTTACGCATCTTCTTAGCGTATGCGGCACACAAAAATATCAAAGTACATCAAATTGATGTTAAAAGTGCCTTCCTGAATGGTGAACTGAAAGAAGAGGTTTACTTACAAAAATCTCCAGTCTTCGAAAGTCAAGATTTCCCAGATTATTGTTTCATGCTTGAGAAAGCAGTCTATGGTCTTATGAAACCACTGAGGCCTTGGTATGAGAGTCTCTATGAGTTTCTTGTCATGTCAGCATATAAAAGAGGTGTGATTGATCGCACATTATTTAGAAAGTCAAATGGTAATCACCTTATTCTTGTCCAAATCAATGTGGATGATATGATATTTAGTTCAGCAGATCAAGGTATGGTGGATGAATTTGTTGGGTTTTGGTATAATACAACATCCTATTGAGAGAGAATTCCATGCACCAAAACACCTCCATATTTCTCTAAGAAAAGAAGTGTTGATTTTGGCTATGGAGTAACCTATTTATATGTAGGATTCCAAGGGTCATGGGTATAACCCATAATCCATACCCATGGGTTTTATGATCCATGGTTCATGTGACCCAACTCTTTATGTATCCATACATAAACTTGGTCCAACTTGGATCATAAGCCCAACACATATAAATATAACTAATTATCATAATTAGTCCCCATAGATTTAATTAGTCTCTTTTGATCACTAAATTAATTCCAAATTAATTCTTGATCGATACTAATTAAAACAAATGATTTCATATTAATATATTATAACTTATAATATATAAATAAACCATAAATAACCTTCTCTCAAAAGTCCATCCTAACAAATTGTCCTGATGATATGCAACCCAAATGGGCCATGCTACTCTCGGGTCAAGTACATACCAATAATAGTTATAGGATTAGACATCTAATCCAACAGTCTCCCACTTGGATAAGTCTAAAACTATTATTGCAAGTATGACTTCATAACCCGACTAGCAATCGTAGCTCTTAAAGACGTTGTCGAACTCTGAACAAATCAATGACGCGTCCATTAGATAAGGGATCATATATTCCTCCATTCTAGATATCATATGGACTGAGACATGGATTATAATCATTTTCTCTGTCCATTTGTTGTTTCCTGATTTCCGATTTATGACGACTGACTAATTGCACAAATCAAATCAGTCCTGTCCCGGCCAAGCACATCCATTTGTCATCATCAAATCATCGAGGGGCCCACAAATATCGCTTTTATCCCGAAGGTAAAAGGAATGGATAAACTTCGACTCATATGGCATGTTCTACTACTTGTTGAATCATACACAAAGGCACGTTTTATAACATCGAGTTACCAATGCGTTTTCGTGCAATCAGTGTATAACCAACTCATAGTAACAACTCATATCTCTAGGTTTGAAGAATATAAGATATTATCGTCTCAATATCACTCGTGATAAAATACATGAAGTGATTCCAATGAGCGTGGGTTGAATCCAATACTCAGAACTTATGAGCACTCATGAGTGTTGTAGAACCACCTTGTCCAACATCTTAGACCTCTACAAACCCAACCCATGACAGTCTTGATTCATATCTACTTCCAACATATGACCGACTGTGGATGGTTTGAATAACTTAGTCAATGAGAACAATGACCTAGTTATTCAGGAAGTCAAAACATGCAAAGTGAAACACAATAATAATCGAATCCAATATGGTCTTAGAACTTATGAATATAAATAAAACACCTTTTATTTATCACCATATGATTACACATTATTCATTGTATATTGTTTCAGCTATCAACTTTATTCTTGAATTAAAACAATAGTTTTCCCATGATCCAAGCATGTATACTATGTTTTTCTAAACACTAGTCATGCCACACACCAAGTATGCATACTATGTTTGTCTATGATCTTTACTTTGTGAAATAGATCAATTAAACATAACTCCAATGATTCTCATTTCACAGTCCCAAATCTTACTGCAAATGCATGAATTCCAAGTTCAAGTCATTTACTAAAATCTGTTAGATTCTAAACTTATATGCATTGATCCTCTTGTAATGATTATACACAAATTCACAAAGACTTGGAAACAATCATTACAGAGTATTCCAAAGGAGATCAACTCCTTGGAAACATCCTTCTTGCATTAAGTTTCCTAATCATACAGATTGAATACTTTCTAACTTTGAAGCATTTCCATATTCCATTTTGACTATTACTTCTGAACAAGGGTTGCCTCCTTACAGATTATGTCAATATGGTCCTTCCAGAATTAATACTATACTTCCAACTATCCTTGAGCAACCAATCTTTGGTAAACCTTAGATTGTCCTCAACAATGGCTTAATCATTTTAGTCATTTCAATTTCTAGACCTTTTTCCCTTCTTCATGCCCCAAGCATTTGGAAAAACTTAGAAAGAGTGAATATAGCACATGTAATCGATCCTATATCTGAAGCACATGGGACACGATGCATGATGTCTCACATAAAGACTAAACCAGTCTTTTGCTATAATATTTCCATTTCTATTTGCCAGGTTCTCATAATTCATATTATGAAAAGGGATGTCGTAATCATAATCGAATTTTAGAACGCAAATAATGAACCCATATATATAATTTCCTTATGTTGAGACATCCCAACATGAAATTCATATATATTCTTGACTAAATACGATTAAGACCTCAATCTAAGCTTTTAGATTTGAGATGAAGTATAATTTCCTCTCCCTTAATTAACATTGCTAACTTGCAATACTTATCATAATTATCATGCTCCCACTAACATGATGATTATTAGCATAACACTTATGCTCCCACTAACTTTGACATGTACCCAGAAAATCAACTGAACTTCTAGAAATAATTACTTTATTGACTTTCTTACCAAATTTCAGATTTCTGATACTAGATTGCCTTGATAAGACTTTATCAATATCATACACCTCTCTTAGATAGCTCACATGTGTGTTTAAACAATTATGAAGAGGGATGCCGTAATCATAATGTTTAGACCTTTTGTCATTCCCACAATTGCTATCTACTCAAAATCTACTTAGTGAAAGAGTTTCCTTACCATCATTTTCATGAATCGAAGAGAAACCTTATGACACTTAGATTTAATGGTGTATGTGTTCTTATCCATGTGAATTGTCAAAACCATAGTCACAAGACAAGGATAATGACAAATCCAAACTCATATGGATTGAACTTGTGCAATCTTAACTTCTTGCCACCTAGCAGCTCGAGGGCCTACCATTGCTTCCAAGTAGTTATGCGAACAATTGAGGACATGTAGAACTCAAATGTATAGCCAACTTAACTGGAATGGGCACATAAATGTCAGCACGATAGGTTATAAATGATGGGTTTTGGCCATATGAACATTCCTATGTGCACATGCAAACCCTAATGCTTGGATCTAGGTTTCTCTAATTAAACATGCTTTGAATCCAAGACTTCTAATGACTAATTAGGTATAAGAACAATACGAAATTAGATCTAGAAGTTTACCTTTGAATCTCTTGTTTGATCTTGTTGTCTTGGAGCTCTAGAGTCACAATTGTCACTCCTCTAATGGCTTACAAACACAAATTAGCAAGGAGGATGATTTGAGAGAGAGGAGAGGGATTAGAAATCGGCCAGGGTTTCTTTGCTTTAGCAGAGGTGCTGATTTCCCTTGCCCTAGGGGTCTATTTATACTTGTAAGGCTCTTAGGGTTTCACCCTTAAACCCTAGTTGGATAATCTTTCCTTAAAGCAATCCAAATCCTTTCCAAAGATAAGCCTTGGACGAATTTGAGGCTATCCCAAGCCCTAGAATTCGTCCAACCTCTATCCAAGAAGGATTTACAGCCCAAAGTGTAACTATCAAAAAATTGACAGTTTATACCCTGTTATTTAATTAATCTCTTTAAGTCACCAAATTAATACTAATTAATTCATGACTTATATTAATCAAATAACAATATTATTATTCATTATATTATTCTCATAATATATCAATAATATTTATTCTCTCATAATAAATCATCCTATCAAGTTGCTATGGTGAAGGCAACCCAAAAGGACCATGCACAATCGGGTCAAATACTTGCCTAATAGAGTTGCAGCCTTAGACACTATTCCAACAGTCTCCCACTTGGATAAGTCTAGTAACTATATGCATAAGTACAATTCGATTTGCAATCGTAGCTCTCAAAGACGCTGTCAAACTCTGATCTAATCAATCTTGTCATTTAGATAAGGGATCGTACAGTCCTCTGTTAGATATCATGCAGACATATCTATGGAATATTTAGTCTAGCATTTAGGTTTCTCGATCTGCGATTTATTTGACATAGAACTTAATCGAACACATCAATTCAGTTCTGACCGGGCCCGACACATAAGTCAAATCAAATCATCGAGCGGCTGAGATATCTCTTTTACCTTCTTAGGATAAAACTTACAGATAAACTTTGACTTATATGCATTTACTTAATCATTAATTAACCATGCACAACAATGCGTTTTATAACATCGAGTTACCAATGTGTTTTCGCATTATCAATGTACAATCAATTAACAAATAACAAACCATATATCTAGGTTTTAACACTATATGATATTATCGTCTTGCGATCACCCTTTTTGTCCTATTCCATAAGGTGATTCCAGCAAGCACGGGTTTGTTCCAATGCTCAAAACCAGTTCATAAGCACTCATGAACGTTGCAGCAATCTTTTGCCATGTCTAATACCATTTACACAATCTACACACCAATTCATGACAATCTTCATTCATATCTACCTTCAACATATGAACGATTGTGGACAATTTGAATAATTTGATTATTCTTAATAAATTCAATTATTCTGGAAGTCAAAACATGCAAAGAGAAAGAATAGTTAAACAACTTACATAAGACAGCAACATTACTCATAAATAATACTCCGTTTATTTAATCATCAAATGTTAATTACATTTATCTATTACACATTTCTACTACTATCTAATCTATGCTAATATCATCCTTCAGCCCAATACTCCTAGCATGCTGCAAGTGCTTAATCGTACTCAGTCCCTTCGTAAGCGGATCTGCTAGGTTATCTTCAGATGATATCCTCTTTACTTCGAGTTGTCCTTCTACTACACGATGTCTAATAAAGTGATATTTTCTATCGATATGTCGAGATCTACCATGATCCCTTGGTTCCTTGGTCAAAGCAACCGCTCCTTCATTATCACAGAAAATTTCCATGGGCTCCTTTATGGCAGGTACAACTCCAAGATCACTGATGAAGTTCTTCAACCATATTGCCTCCTTCGACGCTTCGCTCGCTGCAATGTACTCTGATTCGCACGTTGAATCAGCTACGGTTTCCTGCTTGGAACTTTTCCAAGTCACTGCTCCTCCATTCATGGTAAAGACCCAGCCCGACTGCGAACGGTAGTTTTCCCTGTCAGTCTGAAAGCTGGCGTCACTATACCCTCTCACCTTCAAGTCATCACTCCCTCCGAGGACTAAGAACCATTCCTTCATCCTCCGAAGGTACTTCAGGATATTCTTAACCGCAACCCAATGAGCTCTGCCAGAATTCCCTTGATATCTGCTAACCATGCTCAAAGCAAAGGCTACATTAGGGCGAGTACAAGTCATAGCATACATGATTGAGCCAACTGTGGAAGCGTATGGTACTCGGCTCATTTCTGCTATTTCAGCTTCGCTACTCGGACTTTGAGTCTTACTCAACTTGGCATTACTTTGTATCGGTAATTCTCCCTTCTTCGAGTTTTCCATACTAAAACGTTTTAGTACCTTCTCTAAGTAAGTGTTCTGACTAAGTCCTATTAGTCTCTTACTTCTTTCTCTTACTATCCTTATTCCCAAAATATAAGAAGCCACTCCGAGGTCCTTCATAGCGAAGCACTTCTCAAGCCAGGACTTAACCTCCTGCAGAGTCGGGACGTCGTTTCCTATGAGTAATATGTCATCAACATATAGAACGAGGAAGCTTACTATACTCCCACTGGCTTTGACATATAAACACGATTCATCTTCGCTTCGTATAAATCCAAACTCTTTGACTTCTCATCGAAGAAAAGATTCCATCTGCAAGATGCTTCCTTAAGTCCATAAATGGACTTCTCAAGCTTACACACTCTATTCGGATGCTTCGGATCCACAAAACCCTCTGGCTGACCCATGTAAACATCCTCAGCCAACTTTCCGTTAAGGAAAGCGGTCTTGACATCCATTTGCCAAATCTCATAATCATGAAATGTGGCAATAGCTAGCATCACTCTAATAGACTTTATCTTCGCAACTGGTGAGAAGGTCTCATCATAGTCAACTCCGGGAGTTTTGAGCATTCTAACACTTCCTAAGTGTACATGCAACCCTAATAACCTTGGATCTATGTTTGTCTAATTATCATGCAAAGTTGAATTCCAAGGTTATATTCCTATCTAGCATACATGGGGAACAATTTCTAACTTGAATGAAAGATAGAATAACTTACCTTGTTGTCGCTTATGTTCCTTGAAACCTTGTGAGCCTAGCACCCCAAGTGTGATGCCTCAAATGCTTCACACAACACCAAATGCTCTTGGAAAGACTTTTGAGAGAATACACACTTCTTGAAATCGTCCTAGCCCTCTTGTTTCTTATATGTAGCCAATTTTGGTGGAGAATGTGATCCTTATATAGTGTTGACACATCTAGGGTTACACCATGTAAACCCTAATGTGTCATGACTCTTCATTTCCATGACCCATGGGTTTGTAACTCCCATGGAGCATCCATGGAGCATCCTATGGGTAGAACCCAACTTGATAATCCATGGAGCCCCTTAGCCCACTATACAAGATATGAATGATTTACATAATCAACCCATATATTTAATTAGTTAGCTTTTGATCACTTAATTAATTCCAAATTAATTCTTTGATCAAACTAATCAAATAATATTATTAATATATTAGAACTTATAATATATTAATAATCTCCAAGTGTTATTCCTCTCATTTAGTCTATCCAATTGCATGGTGCCATGCAACCCAAATGGACCATGCCGGGTCGGGTCAAGTACTAACCATAAATAGTTATGGACTTAGACACCTTATCCAACAGTCTCCCACTTGGATAAGTCTAATAACTATAACTCCAGTACTTCAGGAACCGACTGGCAATCGTAGCTCTTTCAAGGTCTCTCGGAACTGAGAAGATGTTGATACGCCATTTAAGATAACTGATCATATAATCCTCTGTTCTAGATATCAGCCGGACAAATACATGGAACAATGTCTTACTTATTGTCCAGCAGTTTCTTTCCCGATTTCCGATTTGTTTGACAAAGAACTTAATTGAACACATCAACTTATTTCTGACCGGGCCCGGTACATAGGTCAAAACAAAATCATCGAGGGGCCCACATATCATCTTCTAATCCAAGAAGGGACAGATAAACTTTGACTCATATGTTTGTTCTACCACTCATTGAATTATACACAAAAGCACGCTTTATAACATCAAGTTACCAATGCGTTTTCGTACAATCAATGCATAACCAACTTGTAAGTAACAAATCATATCTCTAGGTTTGAAGACTTATATGATATTACCGTCTCACGATCACTCGAGATAGAGTTCCATGAAGTGATTCCAGTGAGCATGGGTTGATTCCAATGCTCAGAACTTATGAGCACTCATGATTGTTGTAGCCTTGTCCAACACCTTAGACCTCTGCAACCAATCATGACAGTCTTGATTCATACCTACTTCCGGCATATGACCGACTGTGGAGGTTTGAATAATATGTTATACCAAACAAAATTATTCTGGAAGTCAAAACATGCAAAAGAAATATAGTAAACGATCGACAAGAGATAGCAACACTTTACTCATAAAATAAAACACCTTTTATTCATCATCTAATGTTAATTACACTTTACAAATTTCGAGGTTATCTAACTACTAAATCTAATATCATCCTCCAGCCCTATGCTCCGAGCATGCTGGAGATGCTTAACCCGAGTCAGTCCCTTCGTGAGGGGATCTGCTGGGTTCTCATCCGATGATACCCTCTTTGACACGAGGAGTCCTTCTTCTATTCAATGTCTGATAAAGTGGTATTTTCTGTCGATGTGTATGGATCTCCCATGATCCCTTGGTTCCTTGGCTAAGGCAACAACACTTTCACTATCACAGAAAATTTCCATTGGCTCTTTAATAGCTGGTACAACTCCAAGGTCTCCAATGAAGTTCTTCAGCCATATCGCCTCCTTTTCTGCCTCGCTAGCTGCAATATACTCTGATTCACAAGTTGAATCAGCCACTGTCTCTTGCTTGGAACTCTTCCAAGAAATTGCTCCTCCATTTAAGGTAAAGACCCAGCCCGACTGAGAGCGGAAATTATCCCTATCAGTCTAGAGGCTAGCGTCACTATACCCTACAACTCTGAAGTCATCACTCCCACCGAGGGTAAGGACCCAGTCCTTAGTCCTCAGTAAGTACTTGAGGATATTCTTTACCGCAGTCCAGTGTGCCTTGCTAGGGTTCGCCTGATACCTGCTAACCATGCTCAGGGAAAAGGCTACATCTAGTCGAGTACACGTTATTGCATACATGATCGATCCTACAGCCGAAGCATAAGGTATTCGACTCATTTCTGCAATCTCAGCCTCAATGCTAGGGCTTTGTGTCTTAATGAATCTGGTGTTACACTTGATGGATAACTCTCCTTTATTGGAGTCCTGCATCCTGAATCTCTTCAGCACCTTATCCAAGTAGGTACTCTGACTAAGTCGAATTAGTCTTTTACTCCGATCTCTCAAGATCCTTATCCCTAGAATATAGGTAGCTTCTCCTAGGTCCTTCATAGAGAAACACTTCCCAAGCCAAGACTTAACTTCCTGCAGAGTTGGGATGTCATTTCCTATGAGTAGTATGTCTCCACATACAACACCAAAAAGCTAACTATACTCCCACTAGCCTTGACATACACGCAAGACTCATCTTCACTCCTAGAAAAGCCAAATTCCTTGACCTTTTCATCAAAGAAAAGATTCCATCTGCGAGGTGCTTGCTTCAATCCATAAATGGATTTCTCAAGCTTACACACTCTATTAGGGTACTCGTTGCTAACAAAACCCTCTGGCTGACTCATGTAAACATCTTCAGCCAACTTTCCATTAAGGAAAGCGGTTTTGACATCCATTTGCCATATTTCATAGTCATGAAATGCAACTATGGCCAACAGAACCCGAATAGACTTAATCTTGGCTACTGGAGAAAAGGTCTCATCATAGTCCACTCCAGGAATTTGAGAGAAGCCCTTTGCAACCAGTCTAGCCTTATAAGTGTGTACTTTACCATCCAAGTCAGTCTTCTTCTTGAAGACCCATTTGCACCCAACTGTCTTACGACCTCGTATATCCTCAACTAAGTTCAGAACTTGATTGTCATACATGGACTGTATTTCGCTGTCCATTGCCTCTTTCCACTTGGTTGACTCAGGGCCTGTCGTGGCTTCCGCATAACTGTTAGGTTCATCCATACCTATCAGTGTCTCATCACTGATAAGTGTATCTCCTTCGGTAGTAATATGGAATCCATAGTAATGCTCAGGAGCATTCCTAACCCTTGTGGAACGCCTCAGAGGTACAGACTTGTCAATTGGCTCAACAAGAGTTTCCTCCTCAAGTTGAGTGCTAGGGTTTGAAGTTCCTTCACCGCTTGACTCTTGAATTTCTTCAAGATCAACTGTTTCCTTGGCTTATGAACTCTCTCTCTCTCTAAAGAAAGCCCTCCTAGCTACAAAAACCACATTTTCACTAGGTCTGTAGAAGAGGTAACCAAAGGATTGCAGTGGGTAGCCGATGAAAATAGACCTCTCGCTTCGGGATTCGAGCTTATCATGAGTCTCGCATCTCACGAAAGCCTCGCAACCACAAATCTTGATGTGGTCTACTTTGGGTACTTTACCAGTCCACATCTCGTGAGGAGTTTTGGCAACTTTCTTTGTAGGGACTAAATTAAGGATATGGGCGGCAGTCTCTAAGGCATACCCCCAAAATGAGATTGGTAACGAAGCTCGACTCATCATGAAACGAACCATATGTTGGGTTTTGTGCAATCTAACACTTCCTAAGTGTGCATGCAACCCTTATAAACCATGGATCTATGTTTGTCTAAATTAATGCAAAATAATAATTTTCCAAGGTTCATAATCTATCTAACATGGCATGGGGAACATTTCAACATAAAAGAGTTAGAAGAGATTATATACCTTTTTGATGAGTTTGATTCTTGAGGAGTTTGAGGGCCAAGCACCAATAGTGTGAATGCCTCAAATGGAATGACAAATCACCACAAACTCTTGGAAAACTTTGAGAGAGTGTATACACACACTAATTTCGGCCACACACAAGCACACACACTAGTTCACTAGTTGCCATTTCATGCACCATAAGCATGCTTATATAGTGTACATGGTTAGGGTGAAACCCTAATAACCCATGAGCTTTCCTTTTCCATGGATCCATGGGTTAAAAGCTCCATGGATCATCCATGGACTTCCATCCAAGCCTAGCCCATTATCAAATGAGTGTTAGCCCACACCATATAAAACCAATAGCCCATAATCTAATTAGTCTTCCTTTTAATCTCTAAATTAATTCATAATTAATTTAAGACTAAGACTAATTAAATAACATAACCTTATATTAATATATTATAACTTATAATATATTAATAAACATATGTGTATAACTCTCATAAAATTATCCATAAATTGTTCGGGTGAAGTGCAACCCAAATGGACCATGCCGGGTCGGGTCAAGTATATACAAAATAAGTTATGGACTTAGACACGTTATCCAACAGACTCCCACTTGGATAAGTCTAATAACTCTATTTGCCTATATAACTTCAGGAACTAACCTGCAATCGTAGCTCTCGAAAACTCTGTTGAACTATGAAGCGCCATTTTTAAGACAAGTGATCATTGAATCCTCTGTTCTCATGATATCAGCCGGACAAACACATGGAACTAAGTCTTGCTTATTGTCTGGCAGTTGTTTCTTGATTTCCGATTTGTTTGACAAAGAACTTTACAGAACACATCAGTTTAGTTCTGACCGGGCCCGGTACATGGGTCAACACAAAATCATCGAGGGGCCCAGATATCGCTTCTATTTCTAGAAGGAACAGATAAACTTCGACTCATATGCTTGTTCTACTACTTGTTACATTGTACACAAAGGCACGTTTTATAACATCAAGTTACTGATGCGTTTACGTGCAATCAATGCACAACCAACTCATAGGTAACAACTCATATCTCTAGGTTTGAAGACTTATATGATATTATCGTCTCACAATCACTCGAGATAAATTCCATGAAGTGATACAAGTGAGCGTGGGTTTATACCAATACTCATAACTTCTGAGTACTCATGAATGCTGCAGCAACCATTGCCATGTCTAAACACCTTTAGCCATCTACAAACCCAATTCATGACAATCTTGATTCATACCTACTTTCGACGTATGACCGATTGTGGAGGTTTGAATAAATTAATTATTCTGGAAGTCAAAACATGCAAAACTGAAACAATAGTAAATAATTGACAATGATAGTAACACTTTACTCATAAATAAATCATAAATTTTATTCATCATCAAACGTCGATTACATTTTACAAGTTCTAGGAAAACTATCTAATCTGTAAAACTAATATCGTCCCTCAGCCCGATGCGCCTCGCATGCTGAAAATGCTTAACCCTCGTCAGTCCCTTCGTAAGGGGATCTGCAGGATTCTCATCCGACGATATCCTCCTTGCCACGAGGAGTCCTTCTTCAATCTTGTGTCTTATGAAGTGATATTTTCTGTCAATGTGTCGGGATTTGCCATGATCTCTTGGTTCCTTGGCTAAGGCAACCGCACTATTGCTGTCACAGAAAATCTCCATAGGTTCTTTAATAACAGGTACAACTCCAAGGTCTCCGATGAAGTTCTTTAGCCATATCGCCTCCTTCGCTGCTTCACTCGCTGCTATATACTTTTATTCACAAGTCGAATCAACCACCGTCTCCTTCTTGGAACTCTTCCAAGAAATTGCCCCTCCATTTAAGGTAAAGACCCAGCCCGACTGAGAGCGGAAGTTATCCCTATCAGTCTAAAAACCAGCATCACTATACCCTAATACTCTGAAGTCATCACTCCCACCAAGGGTAAGGGTCCAATCCTTAGTCCTCCGCAGATACTTGAGAATGTTCTTTACCGCATTCCAATGATCATTGCCAGGGTTCCCCTGATACCTGCTGACCATGCTCAAAGAACATCAGGGCGGGTACAAGTCATAGCATACATGATCGAGCCAACAGTGGAAGCATACGGTAATTGGCTGATTTCAGCTATCTCTGCCTCTGTACTCGGACTCTGAGTCTTACTCAGTTTGGCATTGCTTTGGATCGGTAAATCTCCTTTCTTGGAATTCTGCATGTTGAACCTTTTCAACACCTTATCCAAGTAGGTACTCTGACTAAGTCCAATTAGTCTCTTACTCCTTTCTCTTAATATCCTTATCCCTAGGATATAGGCAGCCTCCCCTAGTTCGTTCATAGCAAAGCATTTCCCAAGCCAGGACTTAACCTCCTGCAAGGTTGGGATGTCATTTCCTATAAGTAGTATGTCATCCACACACATTACCAAGAAGCTAACTATACTCCCACTAGCTCTGACATACACGCAAGACTCATCTTCACTTCTCGAGAAGCCAAACTCTTTTACCTTCTCATCAAAACAAAGATTCCAGCTACGAGATGCTTGTTTTAATCCATAAATGGATTTGTCAAGCTTGCATACTCTATTAGGGTACTCTGCACTGACAAAACCTTCTGGCTGATTCATGTACACATCCTCAGCCAACTTTCCATTAAGGAAAGCAGTTTTGACATCCATTTGCCATATTTCATAATCATGAAATACTGCAATGGCTAGCATAACCCTAATAGACTTAATCTTTGCTACCGGCAAGAAGGTTTCATCATAATCAATACCCTGAGTCTGAGTAAAACCCTTCGCAACCAGTCGAGCCTTATAAGTATGCACTTTTCCTTCCATGTCGGTCTTCTTCTTGAAGATCCATTTGCACCCGAGTGTTTTATGGCCTGGTACATTGTCAACCAAGTTCCAAACTTGATTGTCATACATGGACTGTATCTCGCTGTCCGTAGCCTCCTTCCATTTAGCAGACTCTGGGCCTGCCATGGCTTCCTTAACACTGCTAGGTTCATCCAAATTTACCAGTGTACTATCACTGATAAACATATCACCTTCCGTCGTAATATGAAAGCCATAATAAAACGAAGGTGTGTTCCTAACCCGTGTGGAACGCCTCGGAGGTACAGACATGTCAGCTTGCTCAACAGGAGTTTCCTCCTCAGGTTGATTGCTAGTGTCTGAGGTTCCTTCACCAAATGCTTCTTGAATTTCTTCAAGATCAATTTGCCTCCCACTGTCTCCTTGGCTTATAAATTCTCTCTCACGAAAGACCCATCTTCTTGCTACAAAGACCACATTTTCACTGGGTCTGTATAAGAGGTAACCGAAGGATTTCTGTGGGTAGCCGATAAAAATACACCTTTCACTTTGGGGTTCGAGCTTATCATGAGTCTCACGCCTCACGAAAGCCTCGCAACCCCAAATCTTGATGTGGTCCAAATTGGGAACCTTCCCAGTCCAAATCTCATGAGGTGTTTTGGTAACCTTCTTTGTAGGGACTAAATTAAGGATATGGGCGGCAGTCTCTAAGGCATACCCCTAAAAAGAGATTGATAGCGAAACTCGACTCATCATAGAGCGAACCATGTCCAACAAGGTTCGATTACGCCTCTCAGCTACACCATTCAGCTGTGGTGTCCTGGGAGGAGTCAATTGTGAGACAGTCCCACACTCCTTAAGATAGTCAAGGAACTCGGTACTAAGATACTCACCCCCTCGATCGGATCGAAGCATCTTAGTGTTCCTGCCCAATTGATTTTCTACTTCCTGTTTGAATTCCTTAAACCTTTCAAAGTTTTCTGACTTATGTTTGATTAAGTAGACATACCCATATCTACTAAAATCATCAATAAGAGTCACATAATACTGATTAGCATCCCTTGTGGCAGTTTTGAATGGCCCACATACATCAGTATGTATTAGGTCCAACAAACCCTCACCCCTTTCACAAGTTCCAGTGAAGGGTGATTTTGTCATCTTTCCAAGTAGACAAGATTCACAACTATCATCCGATTTAAGGTCGAATGATTCCAAAACTCCACTCTTTTGGAGTTGGCCTATGCGTTTCTTGTTTACATGTCCAAGACGATAATGCCACAATGATGATTTATCTAGGCTAGTAGAAGAATCAATATACAACACATTATTTCCTAAGTTGTCTACAATCGACACAGTTTCATACACACCATCACAAGGTAACGCTTTAAAATAAAACACATTTTTAAAGAAAGCATTAATACCACCACATTCATGATCAAACGAAAAGGTAAAACCTTGTTTGTACAAAGCATGAAAAGAAATAATATTCCTCGCCATTTCAGACGAGTACACACATTTATTCAAATCTAATTTTAACCCATTATTAAGCAACAAAGTATAAACTCCAATCTTGGAAACAGGTGAAGCCTTCCTATTCCCCATGATCAAGTTTATCTTCCCGTGCTCCACATCCTCACTTCTTCTTAGGCCCTGCAAATCAGAACATATGTGAATACCACATCTTGTATTAAGCACCCTAGAGTTAGAATATGTTGAGTAATTAGACAATATAGTGTAAATACCTGCATGGGTGGGTTTCACTTTCGCATCCTTTAGATCCTGCAAGTACTTAGGGCAGTTTCGCTTCCAGTGTGCCTTTTCATGGCAATAGAAGCATTCAGCATCCTTGGGAATGGTAGAAGGAGTAACAGAACCGCTCTTGGTCTTCGATGAGGAGCCTTCAAGAGACTTTCCCTTGGTACCCTTCGAAGGGTGCTTCCTCTTTTTCCCTTTTCCTTGCCCGATAGCCAAAACAGGGGTAGATGTTGGAGTAGGAGTAGTAGAGGTAACAACCGCCTTGCCCTTAAGACCGGTTTCAGCGGTCTTCAAGAGTCCTTGAAGCTTGCTGAGGGTAACTTCCTCCTTGTTCATATGACATGTCATACGAAGTTGGTCATAACAAGAAGGTAAGGAGTGCAAAATGATTTCAATTGCCAACTCCTCAGGGATGTTCACATTCAGCTTCAGCAAACGGTCCACATACCTTTGCATCTTTTGCATGTGAGCCGTGACAGAATCACCGTCCTTCATGCGGGTAGTTATTATGGAGGAGATTATTTCATACCGCTCCTGACGAGCACTCTGATGGTACCTATCCATCAGGTCTTGGTGCATCTCAAAAGGGTAGAAATCTTCATATGACTTTTGGAGCTCGGCTGTCATCGTGGCCATCATGATACATGCCACCTTAGTAGCATCTCTCTCATGTGTCTTGAATTCAGCGATCTCCTCAGGAGTAGCAGTAGACTCATCAAGTTCTTTTAACTCCTTATCGAGGACATATTCCTTGTCCTCATAACGAGTAACAATCCTGATGTTCCTAATCCAATCCATGAAGTTGGAACCATCAAAGATGACCCTCCCACAAAGATTCATGAGAGAGAAAGAACTAGTTGGGTTAGAGCCTGAAGCATTAGTGTTGGAAGACATCTGAAAGAAGAAGGCAAGTTTAGGTTAGATATATAGAATCCTTAATTAGAGGGATACCCAAATGTAATATTAAGGCTAGGACCCAATCACAATATATTATACTTAGAAGAGGGATACCATAATCTAAGTAATAATATATTTGAAAGGTAGGTGAATGACGATTCACCAATTTCCACCATGAAAAACAAAATGAATTATTAGGTTTGAATTGGATTTGAAATTCCTAGATTCTTTTGAGATTCATTGAACTTTTCAATGGCATGTTTCAATCTCGATTGTGCCCTTCAAGTTTTGTGACTGGGATGCTGAGGATCACAAAACAAGGTGTGAATAACCATGCTAATTCACTTGGTACCCTTAATATTATCACCTAATCAATGTGCCGGTTAACCACACACGCTCCATTGATCTATGACAAACATTAAGTCACCCTTCGTGATCCTTACTAGTCCAAGCTAGTGTGCCAGTTAACCACACACGCTCCAGCAACGACTTGGTAAGGTACAAAGTGTGAATTCCATGGACTAGCACCATGTTCACATTTTTCCTAAAATAACTAAGATTGGGAATTAAAGAGGTTTAGTTACTTTATAATAATCATTATACTTTTAATGAGGATTTAAAGTCATTGTCCTAGCCGTTCGGCTAACGACCCTCCACCAGTCAAGCAAGCGGTGGGTGAGAGTGGACACCCATTAAGTTGCCATTTTATAGGCAACAACCTTATACCCACCTTATAGACCGGCTTCGTGAATGAGGCCTACTAATGGTAGAATGACTTATTCTTGTACATATATATAATAATTAACCATTAATGTTATAAATAGTATAAGGGTTGAATTTTAACTATTAAAACTCTAAGGGTTGGAATTAAAGTTTATTAAAGTGTGTGAAACTCTACAAATTCCAAAACATGAGGACAAGTTTTGTAACTATCCAAAACTTTTCATTTCATAACTTATGAATTAAAGGTTCATAAAAATGAAGACTACTCATTTTCATGTAACTTATGTGTTTAAATGTGTGCGTTAAAGAAAGTGACCTTTGGATATCCATAACTTGAGGACAAATTATGGACTCCATTAAAACACATAAATGATCAAGAATTAATTCTAAACAATTCAGCAAATAATTCCTATCATCTTCTAAATTCATAAGAACATGAACATGATCATCAAAATTTCAAGAATTATATGAACACATAAAAATCATGGAATTTTGATATATGCTATTGTAAATGGATTAGAACAACCATTACACCAACTAAAACAAGTTTTAAAACACCAAAACAGTTTAGGGTAATGTTTCTAGTCCATTTCCAGCAGCAAAAGTCGAAAATCTACACTCTGTGGCTCCTACTCGTCGAGTGCATGAACCTACTCGACGAGTAGGTTGAACATACACA
Source organism: Lactuca serriola (assembly GCF_051521515.1). Taxonomy (NCBI): domain Eukaryota; kingdom Viridiplantae; phylum Streptophyta; class Magnoliopsida; order Asterales; family Asteraceae; genus Lactuca; species Lactuca serriola. The sequence continues at coordinate 312,174,572 of NC_136410.1, read as the reverse complement.
TGCACTCAGCGAGTCCCCCCATGGACTCGGCGAGTTCATCAGGCAGACAACAAGTTTTTCGACTTTTTCAACTATTTTGCATCAAGTATCAAACAAGAAAGCCTAGTCTCTGATACCACTGTTAGGTTTTGAGCAATCTAACACTTCCTAAGTGTGCATGCAACCCTAATAAATCTTGGATCTATGTTTGTCTAAATACATGCAAAATAATAATTTTCCAAGGTTCATAATCTATCTAACATGGCATGGGGAACATTTCAACATAAAAGAGTTAGAAGAGATTACATACCTTTTTGATGAGTTTGATTCTTGTGGAGTTTGAGGGCCAAGCACCAATAGTGTGAATGCCTCAAATGGAATCACAAATCACCACAAACTCTTGGAAAACTTTGAGAGAGTATACACACTTTGTATTTTCGGCCACACACAAGCACACACACACTAGTTCACTAGTTGCCATTTCATGCACCATAAGCATGCTTATATAGTGTACATGGTTAGGGTGAAACCCTAATAACCCATGACCTTTCCTTTTCCAAGGATCCATGGGTTAAAAGCTCCATGGATCATCCATGGACTTCCATCCAAGCCTAGCCCATTAACAAATGAGTGTTAGCCCACACCATATAAAACCAATAGCCCATAATCTAATTAGTCTTCCTTTTAATCTCTAAATTAATTCATAATTAATTTAAGACTAAGACTAATTAAATAACATAACCTCATATTAATATATTATAACTTATAATATATTAATAAACATATGTGTATAACTCTCATAAAATTATCCATAAATTGTTCAGGTGAAGTGCAACCCAAATGGACCATGCCGGGTCGGGTCAAGTATATACCAAATAAGTTATGGACTTAGACACCTTATCCAACACCATATCCAACAAGGTTCGATTACGCCTCTCAGCCAAACCATTCAACTGTGGTGTCCTGGGAGGTGTCAATTGTGAGACTATCCCACATTCCCTTAGATAGTCAAGGAACTTTGAACTAAGATACTCACCACCACGATCGGATCGGAGCATCTTAATGTTCCTGTCAATTGATTCTCGACTTCCTGTTTAAATTCCTTAAACCTTTCGAAAGTCTCTGACTTATGATTGTTCAAGTAGACATATCCATATCTACTGTAATCATTAGTAAAAGTCAAATAATAACGATTAGCATCCCTTGTGGCATGTTTGAATGGTCCATACACATCTGTGTGTACAAGGTCCAACAAACCTTCACCCCTCTCACACGAGCCTGTGAAGGGTGACTTTGTCATTTTTCCAAGTAAGCATGATTCGCAACTATCATCTGACTTTAGGTCAAATGACTCCAAGACTCCATCCTTTTGGAGTTCGCCTATGCGTTTCTTGCTTATATGTCCAAGACGACAATGCCATAATGACGCTTTATCGAAGTTATTATTATTAACAGAATCAATACACAATACATTATTTCCTAAGTTATCAACCACAGATACTGTTTCATACACGCCATCACAAGGTAATGCTTTAAAATAAAGAACATTATTAAAGAAAGCATTAATCGAACCAACTTCATTATCAAATGAAAAGGTGAAACCTTGTTTATACAATGCATGAAAGGAAATAATATTTCTTGCCATTTCTGGCGAATAACAACACTTATTCAAATCTAAACTAAACCCACTAGTTAGCGATAAAGTATAAACTCCAATCTTGGTGACAGGTAAAGCTTTCCTATTCCCCATGATTAAGTTTATTCTTCCTTGCTCCATATTCTCACTTTTTCTTAGTCCCTGCAAGTCACAAGAAATATGAATACCACAACCGGTATCAAGGACCCAAGATTTATAATGGGGTGAGTTATTAGAAATGATAGTGTAAATACCTGCATGGTTGGGTTTAACTTTCCCATCCTTCACATCTTGCTGGTATTTTGGGCAGTTTCGCTTCCAATATGATTTTTCATGGCAATAGAAGCATTCAGCCTCTTTTGGGTCAGAAGAAGGAGTGACAAAACCTTTCTTGGTTCCACTTGAAGAAGAGCCATCAAGGGTCCGAGCCTTGGTACCCTGAGAAGAGCTCATTCTCTTCTTCCCTCGACTTTTCCCGATTGCCAAAATCGGAGTAGAATTTGGAGTAGGAGTGTTAACAACCGACTTCCCCTTAAGACCTGTTTCTGCGGTCTTGAGAAGTCCCTGAAGTTTGCTGAGTGTGACCTCTTCCTTATTCATGTGATATGTCATGCGGAATTGATCATAGCACAATGGTAAGGAGTGCAAAATGATATCTATTGTAAGCTCCTCAGGGAAGTTCACTTTAAGCTTCAGCAATCGATCCACATACATTTGCATTTTCTGCATGTGGCTCGTGACGGATTCCCCGTCCTTCATCATGGTTGTTATCATGGAGCAGATGATTTCATACATCTCTTGTCGTGCACTTTGATGGTATCTTTCCATTTGATCTTGGTGCATTTCATAAGGGTAGAAATCCTCATAAGACTTTTGGAGTTCCGCTGTCATTGTGGCCATCACAATGCATGCCACTTTCGTAGCATCCCTTTCATGTGCCTGAAAGTCAGCGATCTCTTGAGGAGTTGCAGTGGTCTCATCAATATCCTTAAGCTCCTTGTCAAGGACATATTCTTTGTCCTCATAGCGGGTAATCATCCTGATGTTTTTGATCCACTCATTGAAGTTGGATCCATCAAAAGTGACTTTCCTACACAAGTTCATAAGGGTAAAGGAGCCATTAGGATTAGAGCCAGAAGCAACATTGTTTGAAGACATCTGAAAGAAAAGGACAAGATTGGTTTAGATATTAAGAGAGTCCTTAATAAAACACCCAAATGTAATATTAAGGCTAGGACCCAATCACAATATATTATAACTTAGAAGAGGTATGCCGTAATCCAAGCTATAACATATTTGAAAGGTAGGTGAATGACGATTCACCAATTTCCACCACGAAAACCGAAATATTAAATATTAGGTTTTTGATTGGTTCTTAGAAATTCCTAGATTCTTTGAGATTCAATGAACTTTTCAAAGGCATGTTTCAATCTCGAGTGTGCCCTCCAAGTTTTGTGATTGGGATACCGAGGATCACAAAACGAGGTGTGAAGTAACCATGCAAATCACTTGGTACCCTTAAAGTTTATCACTCAATCGATGTGCCGGTAAACCACACATGCTCCACCGATACTATAATAAACTTTAAGTCAACCTTTACCTACCTTGTTAAGTCCAAGTTCGTGTGTCGGTTAACCACACATGCTCCACCAACGACTTAAACAAAGTGTAAAGTGTAATTTCATGGATTAGCACCTTATTCACATTTTTCCTAAAGTAACTAAGATTTGGAATTTAATAAAACATTTAGTTACTTTATAATATTCATCATACTTTTAATGAGAATTTATAAGTCCTTGTCTTACTCGTTCGGCTAACGACCTTCCACCGGTCAAGCAAGCGGTGGGTGAGAGTGGACACCCATTAAGTTGCCATTTTATAGGCAACAACCTTATACCCACCTTATAGACCGGCTTCGTGAATGAGGTGTACTAGCGGTAAGACGACTTTGTTCTTATACATATATATATATATATATATATATATATATATATATATATATATATATATATATGTATATATATATATATATATATAATTATTAATCATAATAATATAAGTATAAGGGTTGAATTTTAACTTTTAAAATTCTAAGGGTTGTAACTAAAGTTTTTTAACATGACTTTACTTGTTCCAAAACTTGAGGGCAAGTTTTGTAAGCTTTCAAAACTTTTCATTTCTTGTAACTTATGAGTTTATTAGAGTAATAAAATGAAGACTCTTTATTTTTCTAACTCTTGTGTTCTTTTAATGGTTTTTAACTCAAGTGACTTTTGGTTTTTCATAACTTGAGGACAAGTTATGGACTCCATTAAACCATATTATGATCAAGAATTAAACTACCACATAGGTTACAAATAATTCCTATGAGCATCTAAACATCATAAGATCAAGAACATGAACATGAACACTTTCATGAATCAAAACTACACTTAAAACTTTGTAATTTTGATAACTAGTTGTTGTAAATGGAATAGCAAAGACATTACGCCATCTAAAACAAGTTTTCAAGTACCAAAACAGTTTAGGGTAATGTTTCTAGTCCATTTCCAGCAACTAAAGTCGAAAATCTGCACTCTGTGGCTCCTACTCGCCGATTGCATGAACCTACTTGGCGAGTAGGTTGAAGATACAAGTGAACTCGGCGAGTCTCCCCATGGACTCGGCGAGTTCATCAAGTAGACATAAAGTTTTTCGACTTTTTTCAACTTTTAAGCACAAATAACAAACAAACAAGCCTAGGCTCTGATAGCACTGATGGGTTTTGAGCATTCTAACACTTCCTAAGTGTACATGCAACCCTAATAACCTTGGATCTATGTTTGTATAATTATCATGCACAGTTGAATTCCAAGGTTATATTCCTATCTAGCATACATGGGGAACAATTTCTAACTTGAATGAAAGATAGAATAACTTACCTTTTTGTTGCTTATGTTCCTTGAAACCTTGTGAGCCTAGCACCCCAAGTGTGATGCCTCAAATGCTTCACACAACACCAAATGCTCTTGGAAAGACATTTGAGAGAATACACACTTCTGGAAATCAGCCTAGCCCTCTTGTTTCTTATATGTAGCCGATTTTGGTGGAGAATGGGATCCTTATATAGTGTTGACACATCTAGGGTTACACCATGTAAACCCTAATGTGTCATGACTCTTCATTTCTATGACCTATGGGTTTGTAACTCCCATGGAGCATCCTATGGGTAGAACCCAACTTGATAATCCATGGAGCCTCTTAGCCCACTATACAAGATATGAATGATTTACATAATCAACCCATATATTTAATTAGTTATCTTTTGATCACTTAATTAATTCCAAATTAATTCTTTGATCAAACTAATCAAATAATATTATTAATATATTAGAACTTATAATATATTAATAATCTCCAAGTGTTATTCCTCTCATTTAGTCTATCCAATTGCATGGTGACGTGCAACCCAAATGGACCATGCCGGGTCGGGTCAAGTACTAACCAGAAATAGTTATGGACTTAGACACCTTATCCAAAAGAATGATTCCAACACTCCATCCTTTTGGAGTTGGGCTATGCGTTTCTTGTTGACATGTCCAAGACGACAATGCCACAAGGATGATTTATCCATACTATTGGAAGAATCTATGTTCAAAACATCATTTCCTAAGTTATCAACAATCATAACAGTTTCATAAATTCCATTACACGATATTGCTTCAAAATAAAAGACACCGTTTAGATAAGCCAAAATAAAACCATTCTCATTATTAAAAGAAAATCTAAAACCTTGTCTAAACAAACCATGAAATGAAATGATGTTTCTAGCCATTTCTGGCGAATAGCAACAATTGTTCAAATCTAAACTTAAACCATTCCTAAGCACTAAAGAATACACTCCAATCTTGGTCACAGGCGAAGATCTTCTGTTCCCCATGATTAGATTAATTCTTCCAGCCTCCACATCCCTATTTCTTCTTAGTCCCTGCACATTAGAGAAAATGTGGTAACCACAACTGGTATCAAGAACCCAAGAAATAGCGTGAGATGAATCGTTAGATTTAATTGTGTATATACCTGCGAAAGACGGCTTGATCTTTCCTTCCTAGATGGCTTGCAGGTACTCTGGGCAGCTTCTCTTCCAATGTCCTATGTTGTGGCAGTGGTGGCACTCTGCCTCCTTTGGGTTAGGGCAGGACTTAGCAGGATCAACTTTGGTCCCACTAGAAGAGGCACCATCTCGGGCTTTAACCTTGCGATAGTTCTTAGACGAAGCCTTCCTCTTCTTTCCCTTTCCTTGTCTAATAGCCAAAACAGGAGCAGCGGGTGGATTGGGAGTTAGTGCAACAGACTTGTCCTTGAAGGTTCTCTCAGTAACCCTCAAGAGACCTTGGAGTTTGCTTAGGGTGACCTCCTCTTTGTTCATGTGGTAGGTCATCCTAAATTGATTGTAACTTGGAGGCAAAGAGTGAAGCACCATGTCGATCGCCAAGTCTTCCCCAAAGTCAACATTCAACTTGCGAAGACGGTCGACATACCTTTGCATCTTTTGCAGGTACATGGTAAGAGACTCTCCATGACCCATCTTGGCGGAAATCATGTTAGTGAAAATCTGATAACGCTCTTGTCTCGCGTTTTGGTGGTATCTCTCCAACAAGTCTTGGTGCATCTCGTACGGGTACATGTCCTCATAGGAATTTTGGAATTTGGAGTTCATAGTGGCTATCATGATGCAATGAACCTTCGTTGCATCACGCTCGTGAGTTTCAAAAGCAGTCATTTCAGCCGGAGTAGCGATTTTAGGGTTGATTTTCTCGAGCTTCTCATCGAGGACATACTCCTTATCCTCATAGCGAGCAATAGTGCGAATGTATCTTATCCATTCGCTAAAGTTCGTTCCATCGAAGGTGACCTTTTGACAAAGGCTCATCAATGTGAATGAACTAGCAGCAGCGTTGTTTGCGTTCGACATCTACAATTAGAAAGGACAAAGATAGATTAGAATATAAATCCCTAATTATCACCCAATAAGAAAAATAAGGGCTAGGATCCAACAACAATATTTACATATTACAAAAGGGATGGCGTAATCTAACATGCAAGTAATTTGAAGGTAAGTGAATGACGATTCACAAATTCTCCACCATGAAAACCTAACTTTAAGTTCTAAATGAATTTGAGAATTCCTAGGTTTAGACGAGATTCATTGAAACATTTCAATGGCATGTTTAAATCTCGATATGCCCCTCTTGTTTGTGACTGGGATACCGAGGATCACAAAGCGGGTGTGAATTACCATGCAAATTCACATGGTGTCTTCATTGTAACGATCACCTATTTGATGTGACGGTAAACCACACACGCTCCATCGAACTATGATAAACAATGAATCACCCTTTGCCACCTTCGCTTAGAAACCAATTAGTGTGCCGGTAAACCACACACACTCCACTAACTTCTTAGCAAGGTGCAAAGTGTAATTTCATGGGATTGCATCAATTCACTTTTCCTAAAGTAACTAAGATTGGGAAATTTTTGAAAAACACGTAGTTACTTTGTATTTCATATTATACTTTTAATGAGAGGATGAGGTTGCCCTATCCTATCCATTTGGCTAACGACCCTCCACCGATCAAGCAAGCGGTGGGTGTAAGTGTACACCAATTAAGCGCCATTTTATAGGCCGCAACCTTATATCCACCTTATAGATCGGCTTCGTGAATGAGGCCTACTAACGGTAAGACTAGCATTTTAGTTATACAAATATATATATATATATATATATATATATATATATATATATATATATATATATATATATATATATATTAATCTTGTAATATTATATTAGTATAGGGTTCTATTTTAAACTTGTAAAATTCTAGGGTTTGAAATTTAAATTGTCTAAATTAAAACTTTTAATCACAAAATATAAATTTCAAAACATGAGGACAAGTTTTAAATATTTAAAACATGGAGGATCAAATAACAAATAATCTTAAGTAACAATTAATTCCATAATTATCCATATTTGATTTATTTAAGATTTCTTGCATAATAATTTACCAATTTAATCAAAATAATTAATTAAATATCACATAAGGAAATTAAATATTTTATTAATTGATAAATATCTTTAATTAGATCAAGATTGTAGTCATATATATCAAAAATTCGGATTAGGGTTGATCTAATATGTAGAGGCAAGTTTCCATAAGATAAATATCAAAAAATCCCGAATTTGGCCCTTCCTGACACTCGGACTCGCCGAGTGCCCAATTGAACTCACCGAGTCAGGCCAACTCGCCGAGTCCATGACTCAGAAACATAAATTTCGAATTTTGCAGGTAAGATTCAAACAAGCAAGCAACAATTTAATAGAAACCAATCTAGGCTCTGATACCACTGATAGGTTTTGGACATATGAACATTCCTATGTGCACATGCAAACCCTAATGCTTGGATCTAGGTTTCTCTAATTAAACATGTTATGAATCCAAGACTTCTAATGACTAATTAGGTATATGAACAATACAAAATCAGATCTAGAAGTTTACCTTTGAACCTCTTGTTTGATGTTGTTGTCTTGGAGCTCTAGAGTCACAATTGGCACTCCTCTAATGGCTTACAAACACCAACTAGCAAGGAGGATGATTTGCGAGAGAGGAGAGGGATTAGAAATCGGCCAGGGTTTCTTTGCTTTAGCATAGGTGCCGGTTTCCCTTGCCCTCGGGTTCTATTTATACTTTTAAGGCTCTTAGGGTTTCACCCTTAAACCCTAGTTAGATAATCTTTCCTTAAAGCAATCCAAATCCTTTCCAAAGATAAGCCTTGGATGAATATGAGGCTATCCCATGCCCTAGAATTCATCCAACCTCTATCAAGAAGGATTTACAGCCCAAAGTGTAACTATCAAACAATTGACAGTTTATACCCTCTTATTTAATTAATCTCTTTAAGTCACCAAATTAATACTAATTAATTCATGACTTATATGAATCAAATAACAATATTATTATTCGTTATATTATTCTCATAATATATCAATAATATTTGTTCTCTCATAATAAATCATCATGTCAAGTTGCTATGGTGAAGGCAACCCAAAAGGACCATGCACAATCGGGTCAAATACTTGCCTAATATAGTTGCAGCCTTAGACACTATTCCAACAATAAACCTCTACTTGTGTGCTAGCGATGAAATACAGGTTTTATTCTTGATTACTTCTTGAAACCTTTTTCAAGATCTTTTAGACTCCCACTGTCTCCTTGACCTATACGACTTTCTTGCCAAATATTCAAGAGATAGTGTGGAATCTAATCAAGACAGACACTTAACACAATTAGCCTTAGTTGGTATTTGTTTTATCCAAAACATCACAACTTACCAATTTCAAATTTACAAGAGTAGAAAACTTTTACTCTTACATTTGACAATTGTTTTAAACCTTCTTTAAGACATATCACTCAAGTTACAATCTTAGGTATAACTCTATGAATGTTTTGGAATGAAGTATGAATCATCTTCTTGATTTAACCACTTCAACAATTCATAACTCCTCTTCTTAACTATCAGAATGTACTTAGAGGATGAATTGTGATAAGGTCTCAAAATCATTAAGATGACCTTAAAACAAGATACTAAAGTACTCTCCCGTCTTTTCAGATTTGAGAAACTTTTATCCTTCTGCCTAATTTGATTCTTCTTATTCGTTCTGTCATACATTGAAAATTTTCCAATGTTTCAGAATTATACTTAAGCTTGTAAGTATAATCATATTTACTAAACCTTAGTAAATCATGACGAATAGTCTTATCCATATTTTGTGGTGGACTTTGACAAGTGCACAAGAAAGTGTACTTGATCCCTTAGTCCTTCTCTTGACTCACACATCCATGTGAACGAGTAGTTAGTCTTAATTTTTCCAATGCTCGAAAGTTCTCATTTATCATACTATACAACTTGCATGATTCCAAGTTTCGGTCCAATTGAAACTTGGGTGATGAGAATCTTTCCTTATTTGGTAAATTTAGATACTACCACAAATGAACGAATCAGATTCATATTTCCAATATTACTATAAACATACAAACATCAAGTTTTCATGAATGCCATTGTAAGGAGATAAAAATAAAGTAAAACAAACTTTTATTTATTTTAAAATGCGGAAAAGACTTTTTCCTTACAATGTAACTTGAAATGAAAACTATGTTATTACTTGTTTCCTAGCAATCTATCATAACTCCTAAGAGTAGCTCAAGAATCCAATCTTCAATCAAGCGATAGAAATCCATATTCGTGATCAGATTCAACATACTCTTTCTTTAAGTTTCCTTCACTTTTCCTTTGATTCTTAAACATCAACATGTGAACCAGTCACATCTTGTAATAAGAATCTTAGAATAGAAACTTAACCGAGTTAGATAGTGGACCTTACCTAAAATAGAGTCAAACTTATTGACTTTACTAGCCTTATGATCATCCAGGTAAAATTGATAGCTTCGCAACCAATGTCCTTTCCTTTTGGCAATAGGACCATATGGACCCTTAGGTAATAGTACATGGGACTATCTCAAACTTAGCATTTCTCTTTACCATTTGGTCAACCGAGTTGACTATGGCCGATCCCTTTCCATTGGGAAGAGAATGCTTTTCTGGATTTCCTGTGTCATTATTGTCCCTGTCCATAAAGTTTTGGGAAGTTGATCTCCTAATCAAATTTTATTTACTAGTACACTAAATCATTTCTGATTTAGTAGCACGAAGCAAATAGATAAGATCATTAAGGGTCTTGTCATAGTCTGTTTCATAGGATTCCCAAGGAACTCACTATGTGACTTAGAAAGTGATTGAACCACTAACTTTCTTAAGACTTTGACACCCAACTCTTTTGGCTTGTCAGTATGTGACTTCATCTCAAAGATGTGATCACACCTAGACCTTGCCTTGCCAATAGGGCTTGAGTGACCTTGAACTTGTGGGTTAGGGAGCATAATTGGAGGAGGTGGAGGAAGTGAAGTTCCAAGATATTTGGGAAGATCATAGATGTCTGAACTAGACATCTTTTCGAAGATATTCAAGATAGTTGATTTAAAGTCCTTAATATAACACCCAATATGAAATATTAAGGCTAGGACCCAACAAACTATTTTATAACTTGGAAGAGGGATGTCGTAATCCAAGCTATAGAATATTTGAAGGTAGGTGAATGACGATTCACCAATTTCCACCATGAAAAACAAAATAATTTATTAGGTTTTAATTGGATTTGAAACTCCTAGATCTTTTGAGATTCATTGAACTTTTCAATGGCATGTTTCAATCTCGAGTGTGCCCTTCAGGTTTTGTGACTGGGATGCCGAGGATCACAAAACAAGGTGTAAAGTAACCATGCAAATTACTTGGTACCCTTAAGTGTTTACCCCTTAATCGATGTGTCGGTTAACCACACACGCTCCATAGATACTATGATAAACATTAAGTTACCCTTTGCCTACCTTTGTTAAATACGAGTTAGTGTGCCGGTTAACCACACACGCTCCACTAACCGACTTAAACAAAGTGCAAAGTGTAATTTCATGGATTAGCACCTTATTCACATTTTCCTAAGTAACTAAGATTGGGTATTTATAAAAGGTTTAGTTACTTAGTATTTATCATTAATACTTTTAATAAAGGGATAATTATAGTCCTTGTGTAACAACCCGAAATTTCATGTCACTTCTTGTACCACAACTTGTAATCCAATCCGATCAACCAAACGTCATTTTTAATTTCGTTTCCAATTTCGCCATTTTATTAAGTCATTAGTTTATATTGACCTAAAATGACTTAATGGGTGTCTTAATACATTTAGAAATCATTTTAACACCCAACTTTAGTGATCGAAATATTTCTAGAAATTACCGTATCGGGTTACGGTAACTCAATCGGGTACGACCAAAAGCCTCGTCTAACGCCGATATCAGGTAGAATTCCTCCGTGTCCAAAACTTAAACACTATATAAACATGTTTAAGACTCCATTTGAAGCCTTTGGCCAATTTCTCACTAAACTTTCACAACCTCTCTCCTCAACCCAAAATCAAGGTCCAAAACAAAGAATTAAGGCTTGAAATCAAAGAGGTAACACCCCTAACTTGTTATTCAACCTCTTTAGCCTTCATTTTTGTGTTTAATTTGTGATTTGAGACCAAGAACATGAGTTTACGGCCAAGGAACTAGCTTGGGCCGTAAACTCCTATCAATGGGGTTTTTAAGCCCTAAAACCCCCTCCTAAGCAATGTTAGACATTAGTAATGGCTTAATGACTTAATGGAAGGGACTTACAACAATTAAAACCTTGATTTTAAGTGACAAAAGAGAGTTTATGGCCAAGACACATTCTTGGGCCGTCAACTCATATTCAAAGGGTTTTTGAGCCAATTAACCCTTCCAAATCATAGCTGGGACTTAGATATGACTTGTGGGACATTGGTTTTAGCATCTAAACACCTTAAACATAATTTTTGGGGGACAAAAGAGAGTTTACGGCCAAGACATATTCTTGGGCCGTAAACTCCTCTTAAAAGGGGATTTAATGCCTTAAAACATGTCCAAATGCTTTGAAACTCAACCAATGGCCTTGTGGTAAAAATCTAGATGCATCTAAAAATAGTTTAAGGGTTTAAAACATATCAAAAGTGTCATTTACAAGAGTTTATGGCCTAGGAGCATACCCTTGGCCGTAAACTCATAAAACCATGTTAATGATGCATCAAATACACTCAAATGGCTTGTATAAATTTCTAGAATCACATGTGATTGTTTTAAGCATCAAAAACTATATTTTTCATGGGTAAAGGAGAGTTTAAGGCCTTAGAACATACCTCTAGGCCGTAAACTCCAAAAACTGTGTTAAATGGTGTTTTAAATTCATTTCAAGGCTTGGAAAATTTACTAAAATCACATGTGATTGTCCTTTGTAGCTTAAACTAACCATTCTTGGCCATGGGTGAGTTTACGGCCGTAAACTCTAAGAGTGTGGCCGTAAACTCATGTTTAAATGTTGTAAATTCATTCCAAGTGTCCCAAGGCATTTTAGATAATTCATTCTAGCAATCCCCATGTCCATTTGAACCCTTAAACCATCAAAATCACACCAACATGAGTTTACGGCCGTAAAATCATGTGTGGGTGTGTTTTGTGGGTGTAAACTCATTTAAAATGTTTACTTATTGAGAGTAAACTCAAGTCCCATGTCCCTAGTGCCATTACACGTCCGAAGATGTCACCCGGGTCACTCCAAACGCTCATTTTGAGGTGTTTAACCTCGTTGGAGTGTAATGTTCCATATGATTAGTGAATGTATCCCTAATTGTATATATATGGACATTATTTCATTTTACATAGGGACATCGCGAGTAATCAAACCCCGAACCAACGTCTAGTATCCAAAACCGACACATTTCCGAGTCCGGTGAGTTCATACCCCTACCTTTTTCACTGTTTTTTTTTTCACTGTTTTCAGGGGGGAACACAAGCAAAGTACAAGGGTTTTCTTGTACTCAAAACTTATTTCCGTATGTGTGTGTTTCATATTCCATATGCTTTTAATACTGATATACATAACTGATAACCAGTAGAACATACAGCTCACTTAAACATTTATTTGTGAAATGGATTTTATAAACAGTTATGTTTTATATATTTCACAAATGATTTCTACATTTTATCAGTTAAAAGCATGACATTGTAACATATGAACAATATAAATTTGTACACTGTCTTGTCCTCGGTAACATTCCACAGAGATACGCGAATGGAGGATTATCCTATTATTACTAGTAAATTTGTTATTTCGTATGATTCGAGACACGTCCTCAGCGAACACTCCACAGAGATACGCGAGTAGAGGACTACACCCGTAACCAGAATCTTTGGGATTTAGAGAGCGTGACTTGAGTGTATAGATCTATACGGGGCTGACTACCCCACACCTGGCTGCTAGCTACAGCCGAACCGAAATGGTTCAAGGGTGACGAAAGTCATAAGGATTGTGGACTACTTATTGCCACAAGGCTGTGGACTACTTATCGCCACAGGTTCAGTCTTTTGTATGGTTATGGAACTCGCAACTAGAATAACAGAGATTTACTAATAGTAATAATGAATCACATACTACATTTTACAGATAACCAGGATTCAGTTTACATCTTTTACATCTTTTACATCTTTTACATATGATAACCAACCTTCAGGAAGGTATGGGACCTTCCTGGGAAATCATGCACACAACCAGGTCTAACAGAATACCTCTTTTACATTGAAAACCAACATACAGGAAAGCATGGGGCATTCCTGGGTAACATACACATAATCAGAAACGAGTAACCAACTGAATAACATTACATCTTTTACAATAACTACCCTTCAGGAGAGTATGGGACTTTCCTGGGAATACACTGATACATTAAAGACATAAAACAATGAATTGGATAACTAAACCATACTTTACTTTTATGAAACAACAATCAACTTTTAAGAAAATATGGGATTTTCTTGGTGTGTGTTACATTTTCAGAAACAGAAAGGAGACCTAAACATTTTCACAAAACTTCATATGAACTCACCAGCGTTATGCTGATTTTCAAACCGCTTGTGTTCTCAGGTCAACGATAGTACAGGTACCCGAAGACTTACTTGGTTCAGGATCGTGTGCGTGCAAGGCTCATTCATTTTGATTATGTTTATATTATGTATCACAACTGTATAAATGGTGTCTTTTGAAACAAATTGTAAAACTTTAAATATGTAATGTAATGTTTGTTTCACTTTACTTACTATGTACATTGGATTTGATACTCAACGTGGAGTCAACCCTGGAAATGTTTTCGCAAAAATATACAAGTATACTGAACCGTCGAGATTCGTATCTATAAGTAGAACAAAACATAAGTAAATGGGTGTTGTGTATTGCAGTTAAACCTGGGCAGTTATGTAGTCGTGTCTAGGGTCAATATAGCCTGGCCAACTATATTCATTCGAGACACGGCCAACATGTGCATGTGAGTGATTGTGGTACGCGGCATGCCTAAAACTTACCCAATATCCCAAACAACAAATCGTCGCTGCACGAACCATGAAATACTATGGGAGTATTTCTCGAGTCGTTCCTTTGTAGAAATTCTTGTATACACGTTATTCCTTGATTATTACTCTAGTGATAAAATGTTCTATCTTGATATCTCCTTTCTGCTTTATCGCTTGGAATGATGCTATATTTTCCTTGATGAGATATCTCCTGTCCCATATCTCTTGATTCAATTCAGAGGACTTATGATCCTCTCTTTCCTGATCTTTTTAGATCAAGATGCCTCCAAGAAAAAGACCCAGCTCAAAGAACAACAACAATCCCTCTTCGCCGCCACCCCCTCCCCAGTTTGACCTAGCATCACTCCAGACAATGATGACAGCTGCAATGGTAGCAGCTATGTCGCAAATGAACTCTAATGGTTCAGGAGGTGGTCCTCAATCTCAAAACCCTGAAGGTAGTCAGGGGCACCAAAGAGGAAGTTCCTATAAGGATTTTATGAACGCAAAGCCAACATCCTTTAATGGAACTGGAGGTGTCATTTCCTTATCCCGATGGTTCGAGAAAATCGAGTCCATCTTCGAAACCTGTGCTTGTGCAGAGTCTGATAAAGTTAAATTTGCGGCTTGTACCTTCGATAATGAAGCCTTGACTTGGTGGAATGGCCGAGTCAAATCTCTGACCTTACCCGTAGCCAATGCCATGGGCTGGGAAGCCATGAAAGAACTTCTCATTGCTGAGCACTGCCCCCGTGGCGAAATGCAGAAATTAGAGCATGAGCTTTGGAACTTGAAGATGAAAGGTTCTGACATTGCTGCATATACTTCCCGATTTGATGATCTCGCACTTCTCTGCCCGGGATTAGTCACTCCTGAAAACAAAAAGATCGAAAGGTTCGTTTGGGGGTTATCTCAACCGACAAAGAGTCATGTTTTGGCTGCTCGTCCGAATACTTACGATAGTGCCAAGACTTTAGCTCAAATTCTGATTGATCACAGCGACGATGTTAAGGAAATCACTACCACTTCTGAGCCGACTCAAAGGAGTGGTGAAAAGAGGAAATTCTGGAAGAAAAAGAAGGGCCAATCTTGTCAAGGATCTTCCAAGAAACAACAAATAGTAGCAGTTCATGCTGCTACTACCCCCATAGCTGCTGCTTCCGTTGTGGGATCCACAGCTCCAACTCCTACCAGCCGATATGTTGGTAACCTCCCTCTTTGTGAAAAATGCAAGTATCACCACAACCCTGGTCCCTGTCGAGAACTATCCTATACCAATTGTGGTAAGAAGGGGCACACTGTTCGATACTGCAAAGCTCCGACTCAATCAACAAATCAATCTTCTGGAACAGGCGTTGGTCAAGCCTGTTATAACTGTGGTGAAGTCGGGCACTTTAAAAGGAACTGCCCCAAGAAGACTGTTGCTGGCAACACAGGAAGGGTCCTTGCTATGGGACGGGAAGAAGTAGTCGCCGATCCCAATGTTGTCTCGGGTACGTTTCTTCTCGACAACTCGTATGCTAATATTCTTTTCGATTCCGGCGCTGAAAGAAGTTTTATTAGTCATGCATTCAAACATAACCTAAAACATGATTCCCAACCTCTAACTGAAATTGTTACCGTTGAAATGGCAAACGGAGAGAAAGAAAGTGCGAGTGAGGTATTCGTAGATTGCATTCTTACCTTAAACGACCATTCATTTCCTATCGATCTTATGCCTGTATCTATAAAGAGCTTTGATGTCATTATTGGCATGGATTGGTTGAGTCCCAATCATGTAGATATCCTTTGCTTCGAAAAATCCATCCGTCTTAACCTTCCTTCGGGTCAAACTCTAGTGATCTATGGCGATAAACTCGGTTCCAACCTTCATATCATTTCCTGCATCAAAGCTCAGAAACTCCTGCGAAAGGAGTGTATTGCATTCTTAGCCCATGTAATCAATGAGAAACAAGAAGTTAAACACCTCGCGAGCATCCCCAAGGTCTGTAATTTTCCTGATGTGTTTCCCGAAGAGCTTCCAGGAATTCCTCCCGAACATCAGGTCGAGTTCCGTATTGACCTAATTCCTGGGGCTACTCCTGTAGCGAAGTCTCGATATCGCTTAGCCCCAACAGAGATGCAGGAGTTATCTAGTCAACTTAACGAGTTGCTTAACAAAGGATTCATTAGACCGAGTTCCTCACCCTGGGGAGCCCCGGTTTTGTTTGTCAAGAAGAAGGATGGATCCTTTCGTATGTGTATTGATTATCGTGAGTTAAACAAGTTGACTGTCAAAAACCGATATCCTCTTCCCCGAATAGATGACCTTTTCGATCAACTCCAGGGAGCCAGTTACTTCTCTAAGATAGACCTTCGGTCAGGGTATCATCAGTTGCGAGTTCATGAAAGTGATGTGCCGAAAACAGCTTTCAGGACTCGATATGGACACTACGAGTTCGTAGTGATGCCCTTCGGTTTAACCAACGCACCGGCAGTGTTTATGGATCTGATGAACCGGGTGTGTCGTCCTTATTTGGATAAGTTTGTCATAGTATTCATCGATGGCATACTCATCTATGCCCGAAGTGAAGAAGACCATAAACAACACTTGAGGTTAGTGTTGGAGACCCTGCAATCCGAGAAGTTATACGCGAAGTTTTCAAAATGTGAGTTCTGGATACGGAAGGTAACCTTCCTTGGTCATGTGGTAAGTGAGGAGGGTATTCATGTTGATCCTTCCAAGATTAAGGCAATAGAGAATTGGTCAGCACCGAAGACACCCACAGAAATCCGACAATTCTTGGGTCTCGCTGGCTACTATCGACGATTCATCCAAAACTTTTCCAGAATCGCCAAACCTCTAACCACTTTAACACAGAAAGGTGTACCCTTTTGTTGGGGTGATAAACAAGAAACCGCATTTCAGACTTTGAAGAAAGCTTTGTGCAGCGCACCTGTCCTGTCCCTACCCGAAGGGACAGAGGATTTTGTTGTCTACTGCGATGCGTCTAAGCAAGGTTTAGGCTGTGTGCTTATGCAGAGAGGAAAAGTAATTGCTTATGCTTCTAGGAAGTTGAAAGCACACGAAGTCAACTATACCACACACGATTTGGAGCTAGGAGCCGTAGTTTTTGCATTGAAGATTTGGAGGCATTACCTTTACGGAACCAAGTGCACGATCTTCACCGACCATAAGAGCCTGCAACATATCTTCGACCAAAAAGACTTGAACATGAGACAAAGGCGGTGGGTAGAATTACTCAGTGATTATGAGTGTGAAATCCGTTACCATCCCGGCAAGGCCAATGTGGTAGCAGATGCCCTTAGCCGAAAGGAGAGTACCAGCAACAAGGTGAAGAGCCAGTCGATAACCATCCATTCCAACCTACCCATGCAAATCCGAGAAGCTCAGTTAGAAGCCCTGAAACCCGAGAACATGACAACTGAAGCTTTGAGAGGGATGGAAAAGAAACTTGAGATCAGAAGTGACGGAATCCATTGTTTTATGGATCGAATCTGGATTCCCAAGTCCGGAGGATTTAGAGAATTAGTCATGGAGGAAGCACATAGAACCAAATACTCTGTTCACCCGGGCTCTGACAAGATGTACTTAGATCTCAAGAAACAATATTGGTGGCCAAACATGAAAGCTGAGATAGCTACATTTGTGGGCAAGTGCTTGACTTGCGCCAAAGTCAAAGTCAAACATCAGAAACCTTCAGGTCTACTCCAACAACCCGAGATCCCTGAGTGGAAATGGGAGATGATTACCATGGACTTCATCACCAAACTACCTAAGTGTTCTAGTGGGTACGATACAATTTGGGTAATTGTCGATCGTTTGACAAAATCCGCTCACTTCATTCCAATTAAAGAATCATTCAAGATGGAAAGACTTGCGCGAATCTACATCCAGGAGGTAGTACGTCTACACGGTGTACCTGTATCCATTATCTCTGATCGAGATAGAAGGTTTACCTCCAGATTCTGGCAATCCCTTCAGAAAGCCCTTGGAACCAAACTAGATATGAGCACGGCATACCATCCTCAGACTGACGGTCAAAGCGAGAGAACAATCCAAACCCTGGAGGACATGCTTAGGGCATGTATCATTGATTTGGAAAGTCGTGGGATGCACATCTACCTTTGATCGAATTTTCGTACAACAACAGTTACCACACCAGCATTAGGGCTACCCCGTTCGAAGCCCTATACGGTCGCAAGTTCATAACCCCTCTGTGCTGGGCCGAGGTAGGAGATACACAGTTAGCCAGGAGTCGAGTCCCCGACAGTGCTCTCACTGGTCCTGAAATCATCCGCGAAACCACCGAAAAGATCATTCAAATCCGTAACCGACTGAAAGCCTCACATGATCGTCAGAAGAGTTACGCTGATAATCGTCGGAAACCACTAGAATTCCAGGTTGGGGACCGTGTACTGTTGAAGGTCTCGCCCTGGAAAGGCATTGTATGTTTCGGTAAACGTGGGAAACTTAATCCGAGGTACATTGGACCTTTTGAAATCATCGCCAGAGTTGGTTCGGTAGCCTATAAGCTTCATTTACCTCACGAACTTAGTAACATCCATCCCGTCTTTCATGTTTCAAACCTCAAGAAGTGCTTATCCGATGGAACTCTAGTGATTCCATTAGACGAGATTGAGATCGATGAAAACCTCAACTTTGTGGAGGAACCAATCGAAATCATGGATCGAGAAGTCAAACGTACGAAACAGAGTTGCATCCCATTGGTGAAGGTTCGCTGGAATGCCAAGCGAGGACCGGAGTTCACTTGGGAGCGAGAAGACTCGATGAAACAAAAATATCCACAACTCTTTCTAGGACCATGATTTGTATTTTTTTTCTTTCTCTTATCTCTTGTCTTGAATTTCGGGACGAAATTCCCTCTAATGGGGGGATAATGTAACAACCCGAAATTTCATGTCACTTCTTGTACCACAACTTGTAATCCAATCCGATCAACCAAACGTCATTTTTAATTTCGTTTCCAATTTTGCCATTTTATTAAGTTATTAGTTTATATTGACCTAAAATGACTTAATGGGTGTCTTAATCCATTTAGAAATCATTTTAACACCCAACTTTAATAATCGGAATATTTCTAGAAATTACCGTATCGGGTTACGGTAACTCAATCGGATACGACCAAAAGCCTCGTCTAACGCCGGTATCGGGTAGAATTCCTCCGTGTCCAAAACTTAAACACTATATAAACATGTTTAAGACTCCATTTGAAGCCTTTGGCCAATTTCTCACTAAACTTTCACAACCTCTCTCCTCAACCCAAAATCAAGGTCCAAAACAAAGAATTAAGGCTTGAAATCAAAGAGGTAACACCCCTAACTTGTTATTCAACCTCTTTAGCCTTCATTTTTGTGATTAATTTGTGATTTGAGACCAAGAACATGAGTTTACGGCCAAGGAACTAGCTTGGGCCGTAAACTCCTATCAATGGGGTTTTTAAGCCCTAAAACCCCCTCCTAAGCAATGTTAGACATTAGTAATGGCTTAATGACTTAATGGAAGGGACTTACAACAATTAAAACCTTGATTTTAAGTGACAAAAGAGAGTTTACGGCCAAGACACATTCTTGGGCCATAAACGCATATTCAAAGGGTTTTTGAGCCAATTAACCCTTCCAAATCATAGTTGGGACTTAGATATGACTTGTGGGACATTGGTTTTAGCATCTAAACACCTTAAACATAATTTTTGGGGGACAAAAGAGAGTTTACGGCCAAGACATATTCTTGGGCCGTAAACTCCTCTTAAAAGGGGATTTAATGCCTTAAAACATGTCCAAATGCTTTGAAACTCAACCAATGGCCTTGTGGTAAAATCTAGATGCATCTAAAAATAGTTTAAGGGTTTAAAACATATCAAAAGTGTCATTTACAAGAGTTTACAGCCTAGGAGCATACCCTTGGCCGTAAACTCATAAAACCATGTTAATGATGCATCAAATACACTCAAATGGCTTGTATAAATTTCTAGAATCACATGTGATTGTTTTAAGCATCAAAAACTATCTTTTTCATGGGTAAAGGAGAGTTTACGGCCTTAGAACATACCTCTAGGCCGTAAACTCCAAAAAGTGTGTTAAATGGTGTTCTAAATTCATTTCAAGGCATGGAAAATTTACTAAAATCACATGTGATTGTCCTTTGTAGCTTAAACTAACCATTCTTGGCCATGGGTGAGTTTACGGCCGTAAACTCTAAGAGTGTGGCCGTAAACTCATGTTTAAATGTTGTAAATTCATTCCAAGTGTCCCAAGGCATTTTAGATAATTCATTCTAGTAATCCCCATGTCCATTTGAACCCTTAAACCATCAAAATCACACCAACATGAGTTTACGGCCGTAAACTCATGTGTGGGTGTGTTTTGTGGGTGTAAAATCATTTAAAATGTTTACTTATGGAGATTAAACTCAAGTCCCAAGTCCCTAGTGCCATTACACGTCCGAAGATGTCACCCGGGTCACTCCAAACGCTCATTTTGAGGTGTTTAACCTCGTTGGAGTGTAATGTTCCATATGATTAGTGAATGTATCCCTAATTGTATATATATGGACATTATTTCATTTTACATAGGGACATCGCGAGTAATCAAACCCCGAACCAACGTCTAGTATCCAAAACCGACACATTTCCGAGTCCGGTGAGTTCATACCCCTACCTTTTTCACTGTTTTTTTTCACTGTTTTCAGGGGGGAACACAAGCAAAGTACAAGGGTTTTCTTGTACTCAAAACTTATTTCCGTATGTGTGTGTTTCATATTCCATATGCTTTTAATACTGATATACATAACTGATAACCAGTAGAACATACAGCTCACTTAAACATTTATTTGTGAAATCGATTTTATAAACGGTTATGTTTTATATATTTCACAAATGATTTCTACATTTTATCAGTTAAAAGCATGACATTGTAACATATGAACAATATAAATTCGTACACTGTCTTGTCCTCGGTAACATTCCACAGAGATACACAAATGGAGGATTATCCTATTATTACTAGTAAATTTGTTATTCCGTATGATTGGAGACACGTCCTCGGCGAACACTCCACAGAGATACGCGAGTGGAGGACTACACCCGTAACCAGATTCTCTGGGATTTAGAGAGCGTGACTTGAGTGTATAGATCTATACGGGGCTGACTACCCCACACCTGGCTGCTAGCTACAGTCGAACCGAAATGGTTCAAGGGTGACGAAAGTCATAAGGATTCTGGACTACTTATTGCCACAAGGTTGTGGACTACTTATTGCCACAGGTTCAGTCTTTAGTATGGTTATGGAACTCGCAACTAGAATAACAGAGATTTACTAATAGTAATAATGAATCACATACTACATTTTACAGATAACCAGGATTCAGTTTACATCTTTTACATCTTTTACATCTTTTACATATGATAACCAACCTTCAGGAAGGTATGGGACCTTCCTGGGAAATCTTGCACACAACCAGGTCTAACAGAATACCTCTTTTACATTGAAAACCAACATATAGGAAAGCATGGGGCATTCCTGGGTAACATACACATAATCAGAAACGAGTAACCAACTGAATAACATTACATCTTTTACAATAACTACCCTTCAGGAGAGTATGGGACTTTCCTGGGAATACACTGATACATTAAAGACATAAAACAATGAATTGGATAACTAAACCATACTTTACTTTTATGAAACAACAATCAACTTTTAAGAAAATATGGGATTTTCTTGGTGTGTGTTACATTTTCAGAAACAGAAAGGAGACCTAAACATTTTCACAAAACTGCATATGAACTCACCAGCGTTATGCTGATTTTCAAACCGCTTGTGTTCTCAGGTCAACGATAGTACAGGTACCCGAAGACTTACTTGGTTCAGGATCGTGTGCGTGCAAGGCTCGTTCATTTTGATTATGTCTATATTATGTATCACAACTGTATAAATGGTGTCTTTTGAAACAAATTGTAAAACTTTAAATATGTAATGTAATGTTTGTTTCACTTTACTTACTATGTACATTGGATTTGATACTCAACGTGGAGTCAACCCTGGAAATGTTTCCGCCTTCGGTTTTCTGGGTGTGACACCTTGTCCTACCCGTTCGGCTAACGACCCTCCACCGGTCAAGGAAGCGGTGGGTGAGAGTGGACACCCATTAAACTGTCATTTTATAGGCAGTAACCTTATACTCCCTTATAGACCGGCTTCGTGAATGACGCCTACTAATGGTAAGACTGACTTTACTCTTGTACATATATATAAATATTATTAACTTATAATATTATAAAGTATAAGGGTTGAATTTTAACTTTACAAATTCCAAAACTTGAGGACAAGTTTTGAAACCTTTTAGAACTCTTGGATTTTTCATAACTTAAGAGTTTAATTAGGGTTTAGTGAAAAAAAAATTCAAGTTGCATAACTTGAGGACAAGTTATGGAAGAAATTAAATCATTGACAATGATGACATTAAAAATAGAGACTCTTCTATTTCCATAACCTATGAGACTTAATGACACTTTAAAAAGAAAAACTCTTCACTTTCCATAACTTGAGGACAAGTTATGGAGTTCATAAAAACCATTAAGATCAAATATTCCAATTAACACAATAATTAAATAATTTTTCTATGATCTAGATTAAACTCATAAGTAAAGATAATTCACATCACCAATTTTCTAGAAATTAGGTAATCATATAAACTAATATAAATCTTGAAACTTTGACAATTACCCTTTGAAGACTCTTGGACTTCATAACCTAAAGAGTTAATAAATGAGACATTTCACATCCATAACTTATGGAAGTTTCAAAACTCTTAAGATCATAACTTTAAAAAAAAACTTTTGAGTTCCAAAATTTGTTGACAAAATTTGTAACTCCTTAAAACCAATTAGATCAAACTTTTAAAACAAATAAAATAATCATATCATTCTATCTTTTAATAAATTGACCTAATTCAACTCTTGTAGTAAAGTGACTCAAATTTTACAAATAATTAGTTTTTCATAAAATCAAGTAATTATCATAAAATTTGACAAACTTCATGTTTTTTTTTTCATCAACTTGAAAAAAAATATACATTTGCATCAAATATAGTAGAAAACAACCCATGGCTCTGATACCACTGTTGGGTTTTGGTATAATACAACATCCTATGGTGCACATACAACCCTAAATACCTTGGATCTATGTTTTCACTAATTATACATGCAAATGGTTTCCAAGGCATTAAACTGATAACTAGCATGCATTTGACATAAACCATATAATATATTAGTTAGGGAAACATACCTTTTATGTGGCTTGAAGTCTTGATGTATTTGGCCTTAAGAGCTTAGCATCAATATTATGAAATGCCTCAAATGGAATCACAACACACCTAGGACAAAGTTGGCTCTTGAGAGACAATTCCATGCACCAAAACATCTCTATATTTCTCTAAGAAAAGAAGTGGTGATTTTGGCTATGGAGTAACCTATTTATATGTAGGATTCCAAGGGTCATGGGTATAACCCATAATCCATACCCATGGGTTTTATGATCCATGGTTCATGTGACCCAACTCTTTATGTATCCATACATAAACTTGGTCCAACATGGATCATAAGCCCAACACATATAAATATAACTAATTATCATAATTAGTCCCCATAGATTTAATTAGTCTCTTTTAATTACTAAATTAATTCCAAATTAATTCTTTATTGATACTAATTAAAACATATGATTTCATATTAATATATTATAACTTATAATATATTAATAAACCATATATAACCTTCTCTCAAAAGTCCATCCTAACAAATTGTCATGATGATATGCAACCCAAATGGACCATGCTACTCTCGGGTCAAGTACATGCCAATAATAGTTATAGGCTTAGACATCTAATCCAACACATACAACCCTAAATACCTAGGATCTATGTTTTCACTAATTATACATGCAAATGGTCTCCAAGGCATTAAACCTATAACTAGCATGCATTTAACATAAACCATATAATATACTAGTTAGGGAAACATACCTTTTATGTGGCTTGAAGTCTTGATGTATTTGGCCTTAATAGCTTAGCACCAATAGTATGAAATACCTCAAATGGAATGACAACA
Organism: Lactuca serriola; assembly: GCF_051521515.1. NCBI lineage: Eukaryota > Viridiplantae > Streptophyta > Magnoliopsida > Asterales > Asteraceae > Lactuca > Lactuca serriola. The sequence goes on along the minus strand of NC_136410.1, from coordinate 312,149,772 downwards.
CACCTAGGACAAAGGTGGCTCTTAATAGAAAATTCCATGCACCAAAACACCTCCATATTTCTCTAAGAAAAGAAGTGGTGATTTTGGCTATGGAGTAACCTATTTATATGTAGGATTCCAAGGGTCATGGGTATAACCCATAATCCATACCAATGGGTTTTATGATCCATGGTTCATGCAGCCCAACTCTTTATGTATCCATACATAAACTTGGTCCAACATGGGTCATAAGCCCAATACATATAAATATAACTAATTATCATAATTAGTCCCCATAGATTTAATTAGTCTCTTTTGATCACTCAATTAATTCCAAATTAATTGTTGATTGATACTAATTAAAAAATATGATTTCATAGTAATATATTATAACTTATAATATATTAATAAACCATAAATAACCTTCTCTCAAAAGTCCATCCTAACAAATTGTCCTGATGATATGCAACCCAAATGGACCATGCTACTCTCGGGTCAAGTACATACCAATAATAGTTATGGGCTTAGACATCTAATCCAATAGAATTTGCAAAGCTCATGACCAACAAGTTCCAAATAAGCATGAATAAAGAGATTGTAACATCCGTCTCTCGAGATATTATTTAATTTAAGTAATTAATATTTGTTATTAGACTAACAACGGGACTGGTGGACTTATGGAGTGGACCTTAGTGAAATGGGCCAAATAGTTGGGCTGCCCATAAGTCTTATGTCGGGCGTAACCTGGCGTACGTGGTGCGTAGAGGCGCCTAGGGGGGGTCATGCATGTACGCGTAGCATACCAAGGTGTACGCGCAACGTATGTGAGCAGACTTAAAACCCTAATTTTTAGGGTTTAAGCCATATAAATACCCAATTATGTCTCAAACCCTAGCCTCCATACCAGTCCCTCACTCTTAGAGAATGCTAATATACCCTCATACTCCTTTGTTGTGCGTGTTTGACCTTTTGAGCTCATTTTTGGTGAAAGAAAGCTTAGAAGAAGAGAAGAGGAGTTGAAGAAGAAGAACTTGAGTATCTTGAGCTCAAGGATCTGGAACGATTTCATCTTTTGACACTCAAAGGAGGTATAAAGCTTACATCTTTCCTCTTAGAAGCATAAATTTAGGATTATGGAGCTTTAGACCTTTTTAGGTGATGGATTATTAGCATAAAATCAATCCCATGGTGTTCATGTAACTCTAATTGCGTTGATCTAGGTTTTTCTAATTTCAACATACAACATTGAATACCAATTCCATAAACCCTAGATCTAACATACTATTTTTTCAGAATTGACATAAGATTAGGGTTAGAAACATTACCTTGATTGTTATGTACTAATAACAATCACAAAACTTCTTGAACTTGACTTCTGAAAGCCTAGTTTCCCAATGATTGCAACTCTAATGGAGTGACAAACACTCAATGCAAGAAGATGACTTAGGAGAGAGGATAAATCGACTAGAGCAACTCATAGAAGACATAGGTTGATTTCCATATACTAAGTAATCTACTTATAGTTGAGGCTATAAGGGTTTTATGGTGGAAACCCTAATTTCCTTGCTTAGGGCTTAAGCAATCCACGGAGCTCATCTAGAAATCCCTTGGATGAAATCTTCTTGGACTCTCCATAGATTTCATCCAATCCCTTTCTATTAGGGATCCATAGCCCAACAAACAACTATCAGATAATTGCAATATCCATCCCCTTTATTTAGTCAGTCTCTTTTGATCACCAAATTAATTTCTGATCAATAATAATTAAATAATATGATTTCCAAATAATATATTAATCTTGTAATATATTAATAAAACCATTTTGAGTATGAACTTACTATTATTCTACTCTCTCTCCTCTTGTTATCCTATCAAGTTGTATGAGTGAAGGCATGCCAAAAGGACCATGCTCATTATCGGGTCAAGTACATAATAAAATAGTTATGGGCTTAGACACCTAATCCAACAGTCTCCCACTTGGATAAGTCTAATAACTATTTTGCATGTACGAATTCAGAACCTGATAAGCAATCATAACTTTCAAAAGCCATTGTCAACTCTGATCTTATCAGTAATGCGTCCTTTAGATAAGGGATCATATATTCCTCCATTCTAGATATCGTATAGACATGCGACATGGATTAAATCATTCTCTTGGTGTATGTGTTGTTTCTCGATTTCCGATTTATGACGACTTATAACAGACAACAATTGAACACATTAACTTAGTCCAGACTTAGCTAAGTACTTAGACTGTCATCACTAAATTATCGAGGGGCCCACAGATATCACTTTTATCCCACTTTGGGTAAAAGGAATGGATAAACTTCGACTCATATGTTGCTCTATTTACTTATCAAATCACAAACAACAATACATTTTAGAACACCAAGTTACTAGTGCCTTTACGTATTATCATTGTGCAACCGACTCGTAAACTGAAACTATATGTCCCCGTTTGAAGAATATAAGATATTATCGTCTCACTAATCACTCATGATAAAATCCATGAAGCGATTCAAGTGAGCGTGGGTTTAATCCAATACTCAAATCTTATTTCATAAGTAATCATGAACGTTGGAGCAGACTTTTGCTATGTCTAATACACTTTACACAATCCACAAGCCAATTCATGACAGTCTTCTTTCATACCTACTTCCAAAGCATCAGCGACTATGGATGGTTTGAATAATCTTATTATTTGGGAAGTCAAAATATGCGAAGTGAAACCCAAGAATAATAATAATCCTATATGGCCCCAAAACTTTTGAGTATAAATAAAACACCTTTATTTAATCATCATATTGATTACTCATTATTCATTGTATAATGTTTTGGATAATCAACTTAATACTTGAATTATAACAATGGTTGTCCCATGCTCCAAGCATGCACACTATTTAGACCTATGGTTCTTACTTTGTGAAATAGATCAATTGAAAACATTTCCAGTGATGCTCATTTCACAATTCCTAATCCTTATCACTAGTGTAAGACTACCAAATTCTTGCCACTATTAGAATATGGTAGATTCTAACATTTTATGCAACAATCCTTTCGTAATTTCATAGTGCCAAAGTCGCCAATACTTTGCCTATGAAATTACAAAATTCTCTATTGGAGATTGTTACAAGACAATTCCATAGATACGAAGTCTCACATTCAAAGTACATTCCTTTGAACATACTTCTTGAATAAAAGTTTCTAATCTAGACATAAACTCTTGATATCCAACTCCCATTTATGAAAGCATTTCCATATTTTCCATATGAATAATCATTCTAAAATAGGTCCAATATATTCATAATAATGTCAATATGGTCAATCCAATACTATAATTTCAACTGCTATCAAGAGATCAATCTTTAGCGAACCTTTATATCGTCCTTGACAGTTGTTTAACCACATTTAGTCATATATATATATATATATATATATATATATATGGAAAAAATTTAAAATATGTAAATATTATAACGTATGCAATCGATCCTATACCCTAAGCGTATAGGACACAATTCATGAAAAACGTGATACTTTACCAGTTTCTTGCTATAATATTGTCATATATATAATTCCCTTATGTTGAATCTTTTCAACATAATATATATATATATATATATATATATATATATATATATGACTAAATTTGATTAAAATTTCTTGATCCTAGCTTTTGGATTTTGAAACGAAGTATAATATTCTCTCCCTTAATCATAACAATACAACTTTTTCAACCCCTGCAAGTTTGCAAAGTGAAACTTTTGTTTTCTATAACTAAAATTGCTAGTTTGCAACACTTCAAAATAATAATCATGCTCCCACTAACATGATAATTATATCCATACCAACATAACATTTATGCCCCCACTAGCTTCAACACGTATTCAGAAATTAGCTAGACATTTAGAAAACCATACGTATTGACTTTCTTAACCAAAGTCCATGCTTCTGGTATGAGATGCTTTGATAAGCCTTTATCTAAGCTTCTTAAACTCATATACATTTCCTTAGATAGCTCACATGTGTGTCTAAACTATTTCAGTACCTATAACCATAAGTCCCAATGTTCAGACTAATTGCTAAATCTTACAATTCAAACTATGAAGAGGGATGCTATAATCATAATCAAATTTGAGAATGCAATTTACACAATCGTTATCTCCTTCAAATATTCCTAGTGAAAGCATTTCCTCACATTCATTTTCAAGAAGGAGAGAAACCTTATGACACTTAGAGTTTATGGTGTATGTGTTCCTATCCATGTGACTTTTTCATAACCATAATCATAAGAAAAGGTTTGTGACAAATCCAAACTCATATGGACTGAACTTGTTCAATCCTTATTTCCTACCGCCTGGCAGGACAAGGCCAACCATTTCTTACAAGTAGTCAGGCAGCTCACCCATAGAGATCAATGAACTTTCATTGATCAAGGTGCATTGCCTTTATGCATTCAGATGATAACTCTTAGAGCTCAAATACATAGTCAACTCTACTAGAATGGCACGAAAACCAAGAATATGTCAACATGATAGGTTATAAACCTCAAATCGTGTGCTAGTGATAAAAAAACTAGGTTTATCTTGATTAGTTCTTGAAACTTATGGGACACAATTCATAATGTTACAGCATATGCAATCGATCCTATACCAGAAGCGTATGGGACACAATTCATAGTGTCTTACATAAAAGCATGATACTTTATCAGCCGTTTGCCATAATATTCCTATCTGCCACGTTCTCACAATTCAAACTATGAAGAGGGATGTCGTAATCATAATCGAATTTTAAGAACGCAGTTAATATATCCTTGACTAAATTTGATTAAAATATCTCGATCTAAGCTTTTAGTTTGGAAACGAAGTATAACATTCTCTCCCTTAATTATAGCAAACAACTTTTCAACCCTTACAAGTTTGCAAAGTGAAACCTTTGTTTTCTATAATTCATATTGCCAACTTGCAACACTTAAGATAATAATCATGCTCCCACTATGATTATGATTATATCCATTCAACATAACATTTATGCTCCCACTAGCTTAAACACGTATTCAAAACTCAGCGAAACAATAGTTAATAACTTCCAAAGTTCATCTTTTCTAATACGATATGCTTCGATAAGCCTTTATCTAAGCTTCTCAAATTCATACACCTTTCCTTAGATAGCTCACACATGTGTCTAAACTAATTCAGACTAATCCCCAATTCTCACAATTTGAACAATGAAGAGAGGTGTGATAATCATAATTGAATTTAAGAATGCAATTTACATGATCGCTATCTCCTTAAAATCTTTCTTAGTGAAAGCGTTTCCTCATAATCATTTTCATGAAGGAGAGAATCCTTATGACACTTAGATTTTGTGGTGTATGTGTTCCTATCCATGCAAATTTTTCATATCCATAATTGTAAGATAATGTTTGTGACAAATCCGAACTCTTATAGACAAAACTTGTTCATTCTTGATTTCTTGCCATCAAGGGTCCCACCATTGCTTCCAAGTTATTTAGCAGCTCACCTATACCAGTCAATGTACTTTCATTAAAAAAGGTTCTTGCCTTATTCATTCTATTGAGAACTCGTAGAACTCGTATGCATAATCAACTCAACTGGATTGCGACAGAAACAAGAATTTGTCAACACGATAGGTTACAAATCTTAAGCCGTTTGCTAGTGTTTAATAATAGGTTTACTCTTTATTAGTTCTTGAAACTTTACAAGATCATTTATACTCCTACTGACCTCTTGATATATAAGATTCTCTTGTCAAGAAAACATTTCATGACAAAAAAATATCCAAGAGTTAGTGCGGATTCTTATCAATACAAACACTACACACAATTGGTATTGGTTGGTCTTTGTCTTATCCAAGACATCACAATTTACCAATTTCAAACATGCAAGAGTAAGAAAAACAATTTTCTACTTCACATTTGAAGAGTATGTTAGAACTTCTTAAGATGTGTCACTCAATTCACAATCTTGAAGTATGACTCTAAGAAGTGATTTTGGAACGAAGTATGACTTATCCTTTTTGATTTAACCATTTCAACAATTTTCGATTCCTCTTCTTAGTCATACTAGTGCACTAAGATGTCCTTATAGGATTAATTGTGATATGGTTTCATAATCAACAAGACGATCATAAAACACGATACAAAGGTACTCTCCCTTCTTCTTAGATTGGAGAAACTTGTATCTTTCTACCTAATTGATTCTTCTTATTCGTTCTGCCAAACATTGAAACTCTCCAATGATTCAGAATTACACTTAAGCTTGTAAGCATAACCACATTTACTAGACTTTTAGTAAATCATGACGAATAATCTTATTGTTCTTTGTGGTGGACTTAATTTGTGCATAACATTGTGTACCAGTTCTGTTAGTCCTTCACTTGATTCTTTGTCAAGGAATTAGTCTTAATTTCTAAATATGAAAGTTCTCATTCATCATACAACACAATTTGTATGATTCCAAGTTTCTGTGCAATTGAAACTCATGCGACAATAATCTTTCCTTATTTGGTAAATTCTTGACATTACCACAAATAACATAACTAAGAATCACATCTATTTCAACATTGCAAGGAAATAAATAAATAAGACAAAAACAAAAAAATTTATTTTATTTATAAAAGGTGCATAAAAACTTGTCCTTACAATGCATTTCAAATGACAACTATGCTATTACATATTCCGAAGCAATCTATCATAACTCTAAAAGTAGCAGCTCCAAAAATCCGATCATCGAATCATGAGATCGAAATCCATCTTTTCGCGATTAGACTCAGCTCACTTCTTCTTTTAAGCTTCCTTTCTTTTCTTCAATCCTACAAAACATCAAATGTAATCTCATCATATCATGTATTAAGAATAAAAAATAGGAACTTATAGAGTTAGTTAATGTATTTTACCTGAAGTAGAGCCATACTTCTTGACTGTCCCATCTCTTAGATCTCTCAGGTAGACAGAGCATCTTCGTCTCCAATGCCCCTTCTCTTGACAATAAAAGCAAATTGACTCTTTTGGAACAGCACACAGAACTACCTCAGACTTTGCCTTTCTCATATGGTCAAACTTTTCGAAGATGGCATGCCTTTCGTTGCCATTGCCTATGTCCATGGAGGTCTGGAAAGCAGATCTACCAATCAAATTTGCTTCTCCAGTGCGCCAAATCATTTCCGATTCAGCAGCAACAAGAAAATAAGTGAGATCGATGAGGGTTACGTCGTGGTCTATCATATAGTACTCTCTTACGAATTCACTATATGAGTCAGGAAGCGATTGAAGAACCCAGTCAACAACAAGCTTCTCACAGACAACAACTTCCAACATTCTTAACCTGTCAATGTGCAGCTTCATCTCTAAGACATGTACACACACTGAATTTCCTTCTTTGTGTTTACTTGGAAAAAGGGCTTTAGTGAGCTTGAACTTTGCAAGCCTTCGAACTTATGGGTAAGAGAGAATAATAGGAGGAGGTCAAGGAAGTGAAGCATGATCTCTTGTTCCACGATCGAATCATGGAATATCATCTTCATGTGGAAAGCTTGTTCTAAGGGATTTCGGAAGACCATAGTTGTCATACTTTGACATCTACAAAATGGGAGAAAATTCAAGTTAGCTGATTGAGTCCTCAATAAAACACACAAAAGAGATATTAAGGCTAGGACCAAACACAACATTCTACAACACGGAAGAGGGATGTCGTAATCCGGTCGCAAAATATTTGAAGGTAAGTGAATGATGATTCACTAATTTTCCACCACGAAAACGAAAAAGAGATTGAGTTTTAAATGTATTGAAAACTCCTAGATCCTTTGAGATTCGTCAAAGTTTTCAATGGCATGTTTAAATCTCAATATGCCCCTCATTTTGTGACTGGGATGCCGAGGATCACAAAACATGGTGTGAATAACCATGCAAATATACATGGTGCCCCCAATGTTATAGCACCTAATCGACGTGCCGGTTAGCCACACACGCTTCATCGATCTATGACAAACATCGAGTCACCCTTTGCCACCTTTTCTTAGTGTCCATTGTCACACCCCAAAACCAAGAACGGAGGAAACATTTTGGGGCGGAGGATGTCATGTAATGTATCACAACAATGCAAAGTAGTAAACAAGCAACAACATCATCCATTGCATTAATAGTATAATTTTAATTACAAGTGTATTCTTTCATAGTATAAGTCAACATAATGAATAATCAAAATAAAAGAGGCGTCTTTACTGCTCCGTCTTCACAAAACCTGGTTGCCGTACCTGTCTATTTGTGACCTGAGAATACAAGTTATTTTGAAAGCGAGTATCAGCCAAAAAGCTGGTGAATTCATAAGTATTAATGTGTCTTTGATTTGTAAAACTTGTAATGAAAGACTTGAAATTGTTTTGAAAGAAAGTTCGTATAAGTATGAAAATGTTTGTAAGTAGTTGCAAGCGTTTGAAAAACCCTAGAAATCCCTATGATTCCTATTAGTCTAAAAGAATCTTCTACCAAGACCTAACTGTTTTGAAAGTAGTCTTCTACCAAGACCTGACTGTTTTGAAAGTATCCTTCTACCAAGACCCGACTGTAAGACTATTATTATTAATATAAGAAATTGTATCCTTTGGTACTAGGATACTCAAATATAATTCACCTCATCGGTTATGTGAATGAGTCACAAGATAAAGGTAATAATATAACTAACTTAAGTATTATCCTTTTGTACTAGGATAACTAACAGTGTTAACTGTAGACATCCGTTGATGTACATTTACCTCTGTAGCTAACAGTTGGGTGGAGGAATAGTTAGTGCCTTAAAGTATACCTATAATGGTACCAATCGTAGACATCCGTAGATGTGCATTTACCACTGTAGCTAACAGAGGTTATAGGAATGGTTAATCCCGCAAAGTATCCTTTGGTACTTGGATATTAAGTCCAATCTATCTCATCGATTATGTGCAGGTATCAAAAAATAAAGATAAGAAGGAGAATTATATAATAGTATCTACGTAACAGTATCCATGTAAACATACTCATGTAAGCGTATCTATGTAAACGTACTCATGTAAGCGTATCTATGTAAACATACTCGTGTAAGCGTATCTATGTAAACGTACTCGTGTAAGCGTATCTATATAAACTTACTCATGTAAGCGTATCTATGTAAAGATTCATGAATGAACTGACTCTTGTGTGATTCCTTGTACTTGGACTGGTAAGTAGTATCTCCTAACAATACCTATAATAGTTACTAATGGTGTATGTGTATAATCGAAAGTATGCCTTTGCTACCCAAAGGTACTGATCTGACTAGAGGAACTTTTATGTCTATATATGTATACATGATATATAACTAATATTTAGACGACATTTGGACGAGCAGCCGATGCCCTATGGCCACATCCCAACGAGGAAAACGAAATAAAGCGAGCTAGTCGTCCTAAGTCCTTTCAACATTATTTATATAACTATACATATCTAGGCTTGCATTTGACAATATAAAAGCATAAAAGAAGTTTTGTAAAACCTTTGAAAGTTTAATACTAAGAAACGATGACTTTGTGCCAATTTATAAAACGATTGAAAGTGTTTTGTTTGATAAGATAGTTTAAGTATAAGGAAAACCTTTGTTTGAAACACATTTGTAATAGAGTTTGAAAGTAAGCTTACAGTATGTAAGACAGTTTGATAAAGAGTTTTAAACATGTAAAAACATTTAAGAAAGTCATTTGAAGAAATTTGTTTGGTAAAACAGTTAAGGTATAGTAAATCCATTTGCATGCTAGTTATTAATCACATGTGATTGATACAATAACTAAATATGATTCAACTTGTGTTCCCACCCATAAAGCATTTATAAACATTTAAAAACATTTAAAAGGTTAATTAAGGGGTATGAACTCACATGCAGTGAGTGGTTTGTTCGGAAGTGTCGGACAAGGTGTTAGGTGTCAAGTGAGGACTTGAACACACACAATGGTGCTAGTTATCATATAATAAACATATATGTAATATAATTAGTCAATTAATAACTAATTGATCAAGTTAAGACACCTTAGGTCATGGAAACACTTTGATTCAAGTGCTATAGGCACCAAAGGGTTGCACCTAAGGGTTGTATGTTATGGCATTGGAGTTTATGGCCCATGAACCACCCCTTTATGGAGTTTATGGCCCATGACCATTTCCCCATGATTTTAGGGCTGTAAACTCATGGTACTAAGTGCCAAATTGTTATTTGAGGTCTTACAAGTCATGGTTGGGCATCAAATGATCAAGTCCAAGCCTTAGGAAAGCATTAGGGGCATAATAAGACCACCTTGTGGAGTTTACGGCCAAATGACCATATTCTGATGTGTTCACGGCTGTAAAATCTCTTAGGGACATGTTTTAATTGTTGTTTAAGGTCTTAAACACTTCTAGGAAGGTTCAAGGTTGGCATCCAAGGCTTAGGAAGGGATTAATGTCCATTTTACCACTTAAAAAGGGGTTTACGGCCCAAGAACAGCCTTGGTCTTAAACTCCTATGTTCTTGTGTAATTTGATGATTTTCAAGTGTTATCAAGTTCATATTAAGCACCCAAGAAGCTAGGGCCAGTGTACTTACAAGATAGAAGCTTGATTTGGGGTTTAAGGTCCAAGAACACTAGTGTGTCTTCTTGGTGTTCTTGGTGTTTTGAAGATCTAATTAAAAAAACACAAAATTGAATGGATGAAATGATGTATAAACACTAGGTATTAGGTTATAAAAACAATTCAAGTCGAGAATCACTTACGTTTTCGGAAGATCGGGTGAAGAACGGGATGATAGTTGAGAAAGAATAGAGGGTGTTCTTGAGAATGGATGTGAAAGTGAGGAGTTTGCGGAGTAAACTCAAGCCTAAGGCATGAGTTCACGGAGACTAGGGAGTTTACATCCCAAACTCTAAAAGTTTCTCCGTGAACTCCTTATTAAGGTGGTATGTGCGGTTTTGCAACTCCAAGACTCGAGACGGTACTTCCTTTCATCCGTTCGTTTGAAGAATAAATACTAAAAACACTCAAACAGACTTTAAATTGGCTAACAATTATTAGGAATGTAATTGACTTTTAAATTAAGAGCTTGACTTTAATGTTTGAACAAATGAATATACTGGGATGTCACATCCATTTAGTGTGTCGGTTAACCATGCACGCTCCACTAACGTCTTTGCAAGGGTACAAAGTGTAATTTCATGGAATTCCATCAAATTTACTTTTGCCTAAAGTAACTAAGATTGGGAATTTTGTAAAAATATTTAGTTACTTTATAATTCATTATACTTTTAATGGAAAGGGTTTGCCCTATCCTACTCGTTCTGCTAACGACCCTCTATCAATCAAGTAAGCGATGGGTGAGAGTGGACACCCATTAAACGACCATTTTATAGGTCATGACCTTAGACCCCCCCCCCCCTCTTATAGATCAGCTTCATGAATGAGGCCTACTAACGGTGGTATAATTTGATAGACTTTTAATTTTATATATAGTATAAGGGTGTATTTTACACTTTCAAAATACTAGGTGGTCTAACTTAATAGAATTATACTTTTAATTTAACTAAATATAAACCATGTTATTTTGGATTTATTAAATCTCTTTTAATTATACATTTAATTAACTTAATAAAACCATAAGGGTAATTTGATCTTTTCAAACAACTAGGGTTTCAGAATTTAAAATTTTCAAAATTAAACTTTTAACCAAAAAATTATAATTCCAAAACTTGAGGGCAAGTTTTGAAACTTTTCAAAACATTAGGGTTTAGAATTTAAATATTTCAAAATTAGCTTTTACTCAAAAATTTAAATTCCAAAACTCGAGGACAAGTTTTGAAACTTTTCAAAACTATCTAGATCAAATTACAAATAATTAAATTATTCAAATAGTTGGTAATTATCTAAATATTGACCTAATTTATTTTCTTACAAGATAATTCAAAACAAAATTACAAATAATTAATATTATCTTATAAAACAAGTAATTATCTTAATTTTGACAATTATCTTCTATTTTGGTAAGGATAATCACCAAATACTGATAGAATTCAGATTTTATTAATGAAAAATATTTTTGGTAATTATCCCATAGCAAAATAGGTCAAAAACCCAAAAAATCTGGCATCTGATACTCCAAATCGTCGAACCAACCTTGGACTCGTCGAGTTGTCAGTGAACTCGGCGACTCCAGTCTCCAAATCCGATATTTTTCTATTTCTAGCTTTGAATAATCATGTAAAACATCAAATACATTAAACCAACAACCTAATCTCTGATGCCACTTACGGGTTTTGAGCACTACATTAATCCTATGGTGTACATGCAAACCCTAAAGCTTTTGGATCTAGTTTGTCTAATGAACATGCAATAATCATCCAAAGCTCATAAACCCTAGATATAGCATACAATAAACGATTTAACATATGAATTAGGGTTTAGATCTTACCTTACAATGGTTACAAGAGTTCATTGATCTTTAAGAAGCTTAGTGTCACAATTGTCACACCTCTAATGGCTTACAAACAAAAACAGCAAGAGAATGACTTATGAGAAGGAGGAGAAGGCACCAAAAATTTCCAAGGTCTACTACGGAACTCTTAGCCATGTTTTTTGGAGCCCTAGGGGTCTATTTATACTTGTGTGGGCTGCTAGGGTTTCAGGAGAAACCTTAAATCTTTACTTAGGCCTTAAGCAACCCATGAAACCTTTCTAGAAAGGCCCTTGGACAAAAATCATATGGGCTTCCCATAGATTTCGGCCAATCCCCTTCCCTTTAGGAATCCCTAGCCCACAATGCAATTATCTTATAATTACAATATTAGCCCCCAAAGTTTAATTAATCTCTTTTAGCCACAGAACTAATTTCTTAATTAATTCTTGTCTAAGATTAATTAAACTATATGATATCTATTTTAATATATTATTCTATAATATATTAATAAACAATACTTAACCTCTTTCTCCTTAAATCATCCTTTCAAGTTGCTTTAGTGAAGGCAATCCAAAAGAACCATTCACAACCGGGTCAAGTACATACCAAATATAGTTACGGGCTTAAACGCTAATCCAATTCTTCTTATTCGTTCGGCTATACATTAAGATTTTTCAGTGACCCACCCAGAATTATACTTAATCTTGTAAGCATAAACATATTTACTAACTTTAGTAAACCATAACGAATAGTCTTATCATTATTTATGGTGGACTTGACCAGTGCGCAAGAATGTGTACTCAATCCCTTAGTCCTTCACTTGACTCATATTTACATGTGAACAAGGAATTAGTCGTAATTTCCCAAAGATGAAGGTTCTTATACATCACACAATACAAGTTGCATGATTCCAAGTTTCTATCCAATTGAAACTTGGGTGATGAGAATCTTTTCTTATTTGGTAAATTTTGACACTACCACAAGTAAAAGTGTAACACCCGGAATTCGGAAGACCAGGAAAGTGAAGGGGAAAAGCCTTAAGTTAAAGAGTCAACTCGCCGAGTCCAGGGATGAACTCGACGAGTCGAAGCGGGCTCCATGTTGCATCTTAAGTGACCGACTCGGCGAGTCGGTTGACTGACTCGCCGAGTCTGGTCTAGGTTGGAAAACCCTAAAATCGGGTCCTTGTGCCCAATTTAAGGATCTTATCCCCCTTCCCTCAGCCTCATTTGTAGCCTCCTCTGTCCAAAACATAACCCTCGAAACCCTAGTGTTCTTTTTGAGCTTGTGAGCCATTTGTGAGTGATTTTAGAAGCTCTTGAAGATTTGAATAAGGAGGAGAGTTGGAAGATCCAAGGGAGAAGTCGTTGATCCAGTACAGGCATCTCTTTCTCATCATTTCCTGGTAATCAAGTTCTTACCTTGAGCTATGGTTTCTTAGATCTCTTAATGTCCCTTTTATGAGAGTTTTGGACCCTTTCCAAGGCCGATCTGGGTATTTAGCTTTTGGAGGTCTATTAGAGAGTACATCTGAGCATCTCTAAGCCGTAGGAGCTCTATGAGTGATGCTTTTCTCAGCTATGACTTAATTTCACACTTTGGACTTCCATTGTTGCTTGGATTTGGTGTTCTAGCATCATATCCCTTTGCATGCACGTAAAGTTGGCAACTTTACGTGTAATGCTAACATTAGGAGTCCAGATCTGCAATTGGGAAGTAATGGAATGGACTGAAATCGACAAAATGGAAACGATGAAGGTGGACTCGACAAGTCTATTCTTGGACTCGGCGAGTCGGGTCGAAACCTTAATCCCTTTTTGGTCACGAGTCAGATCGGTGAGTTGAGTGGTGACTCGGTGAGTTGGACAAGGCAGAACTCGATGATTGGAAGACTCAGCTGTTGGATTAATGTCTAAGTCCATAACTATATTTGGTATGTACTTGACCCGACCCGGCATGGTCCATTTGGGTTGCACTTCACCGACACAATTTATATGGATAATCTTTTGAGAATAGTATGTTTATGATTAATATTAATATGTTATAAGTTCTAATATATTAATATGGAATCATATTATTTAATTAGAATTGATCAAGAATTAATTCATAATTAATTAAGTGATCAAAAGGAACTAATTAAATATGGACTCTTATATATATGGAATGGGCCAAGTTCATTTAGGTTGGGCTAAGCTTTCATGGATAGTCCATGGAGTGTTTAACCCATGGATCCTAGGAAATGAAAGGTCATGGGTATTAGGGTTTAACCCTAATCCTCCATACTATATAAAGATGTCTTTGGTTGGTGAAATTGGCACTAGTGTGGATACACTAAAGAAGGGCTAGCCAATTTCACTAGAGAGAACCAAGTAATCATATTCTCTAAAGTATTCCAAGGTGTCTTGGTGATTTGTGATTCCACTTGAGGCTTTCACACTATTGGGGCTAAGCTCTTAAAGCTTGAAGACATCAAGCTACATCAAGAGGTATGTATTCTATCTTGTTACATTCATAGTTTTTGTATGCTAGATTAGGATAATACCTTGGATGTTCTTATTTGCATGTATAATAGAGAAAACATAGATCCAAGGTATTTAGGGTTGCATGTACACTTAGGTGGTGTTAGAATGCTCAAATCCCAACATCGGCGAGTCATGGGATGACTCGGCGAGTCGATTCGCGATGGGAAGCTTCTGAGCTGATGAACTCGACAAGTCAGTAGGCTGACTCGGCGAGTAGGGTCAACCTGGAAGGTTGAGATTGACCAGGACTTTGACTTTGACCAGTGCACTTAGTTTAGCTTCTAAAGTTCAGTTTGGGACTAAGTGTTATTTTAGAATTGGTAGCTCGGGGAGCTAGAGGAGCAGCGGTTCGGGGAGGCTTTCAATCAACAGCCAGAAGTGTAGCTGCAAGAGTTTCAACAGTGCAAGGTGAGTCTCCTCACTATGTGAATGGTTCTAACGCCACAATGTCAACCCATGTAGTTATCAGTAGCAAGAATCGGAGGTTAGCCCTTGGCACTGTATGCTGGTATGACTTTCTAGACCAAGGTCTGATGTCGGGCGGGTGGCCGAGGTTAGTTTTCATGTTAAATTATACTTGTTATCTGTGTGATACTTGTATGTGCCTGGTAGGGAGGTAAGTGTGGGCGAGGTCTCGTATCCCACTTACAGTTGGAACTTGGACGGGGTTCCATGACTCACCAGTAGCGAGGAAGGGGCGAGGCCCAAGACAGGCGAGGCCGTAGAAGAGGAATACAGTAGGGTATGATCGGTTTAGCGGGTGGGGCCCAAAGACAGGTGGGGCCTAAGAGAAACAGATTTGTATCCGAGCGGGGCTCGAAGCCAAGCGGGGCCTAGAATCGGCGGGGACCAACGTAGCGAGTGAGGCCCAAAGTGGCGGGTGTGGCCCAATATTCGCAGTATGTGATTATGCATGGTATGTGGTAGGTTGGGGAACTCAGTAAGCTTTGTGCTTATGATTTTCAGTTCTGGTTTCAGGTACTTCCGGTAGCAGAGGGAAGAGCTCGGGATGATCGCATGGCACACACCATTATTTACTCATCGTGGGATGTTTTACTCTGATAATAATGTTTTAGAACAAGGAGACTTATGTTTTTGACAGAATGATTTGATGATCTGTGGTTTTATTACTTAAATTATATGAAATTTTTAGTCTGGTTTTTGGGATGTTACAAAAAGAATCAAATCCATATTGCTAAAAATACAAACAACAATTTTTTCACATATGCCATTGCAAGGAAATATAAAATAAGATAAAAAATTTCTTTGTTTATAAAAATGTGATGAAAAACTTATCCTTACAATGCAATTACAAATGAAAAACTATGTTATTAAAAATTTCTAAGCAATCTATCATAACTCTTAAACAGCAGCTCCAAAAATCTAATCATCGAACCATGCAATCGAAATCCATCTCATCATGATCAGACTCAACATACTCTTCTCTAAAGCTTCCTTTCTTTTCTTCGATTCTACAAAACATCAAAATGTAATCTTATCACACTATGTATTAAGAATCTACAAATAAGAACTTAATAGAGTTAGATAGTGGACTTACCTAAAGCAAAGTCAAACTTTTTGATTCTACCTTCTCTTAGATCTTCCAGGTAGTCTGGGCAGC
Source organism: Lactuca serriola (assembly GCF_051521515.1). Classification (NCBI taxonomy): domain Eukaryota; kingdom Viridiplantae; phylum Streptophyta; class Magnoliopsida; order Asterales; family Asteraceae; genus Lactuca; species Lactuca serriola. The sequence continues at coordinate 312,133,201 of NC_136410.1, read as the reverse complement.
TTCGCTTCCAGTGTCCCTTCAGATGGCAGTAGAAACAAATGGCTTCTTTTGCATTGGCACATGAGACTATCCCAGAACTGGTCTTTCTCTTGTGATCAAAGCTTTTGACCATGGCCAATGCTTTTCCTTTAGGAGAGGGAATCATTTATGGACTATCGATGTCATTTCCTATGTTCTGGGTAGCTTGGGAAGTAGATCTTTGTCACAAATTGCATTTTAGCGAGGAGATTCTATTCTCATGTAATCATCATCTGATGTAAGATTTGCACTCTAAGTGAATATCATGCTATACGCTAACATGAAATCATCCATTTGAATCTAAACTCCTGTTTGAAGTTCAAAAATCTAATCTAATACATCTCGTCTATTCAACTATGGGCTGAAAACCCTAAAAATCTCGGTTCAAGTTTATTATAGAATAGGATCCTCTAGTTGGGCCTAATGGACCAATAAACTTACAATTTGACCATTTTGGGCCAAGGAACCCAAATTGGACTCTAATTGGACCCAAGCCATGAAACTAAAGTATTTTGGGTCATATGGGCCTAGAATGATTCATTTTATCTCTAATGGGCCAGGATGAACCATAGATGGTTTCTGAAGCCCTAATGGGCCGTAAACTATATTCATGGGCTTCTTTTGGACCGTAAGCTTTTATTAGGCCCTAATAGGCCGAAAAATTTATTGTTGGGAATCAAATTCTCGGTCATGAACCAAATTCAAGCCCAAGGTCCATTTTCTTTTTCCCTCCCTACCATTCTCGGTTTTTATATAAAAAAATGATGAGATTATTACTAACTTGACACATCATTATTTTATAATGGTAATCTATGCACATTAACCCTTATGTTTTTAGGTCCAAGGTTGTTAACCACCATGTAATAGCCGGTAATCTTTCTCCCCTCTCTTCTTCTAGCCTCGACCGAAGATTTCCCCCACCACCCTCATTTTCTTTCATTTCAACTCCACCATAAAACTCTCTAGAACATCAAGAAATCTCTCCCCATATCTCCAAATTTTCGATGGTTCCTTGTGAAAGATCAAGAGCTCTTCATCAAAGTTCGTCACTCTTGGTAAGTTCTTGTTTAAACCTATGGTTTAACTTCAATATTACATCAAAAATCTCTTCCTAACCCACATCATTTCATGATCTATGTTCTTGAACTTCATAGATTTCAAAAATCTCCTCAAGGAATCATCTAGGGCCGAAAAACTTCTTCAAACACTTCATCAAACTGAGAACAACAACCCAAAGTGAGCTCATACCCCTCTGTTTCGATTTTTACTTGGTTTTGGGGGAGAATACAAGTTGTTTTGTGTAGATCTAAGTGCATATGCATGATTTGTGTGCTTTCTTTGGTTACATATGTGTTTATGTGTTGTAAACTTCATAAACTAAAAGATCTACTACAAATATGATGATATTGGTATAACATAACACTCTTTTCAACATATCACACAAGAAAAAAGTTTAAAATACATCAAGAATATTTGAATCCAAGAAAACTTCATGAAAGGGCTAAAAATGAAAAAAAAAAAAAAAAAAAAAGACAAAATATAGGTTGTTAATGTAACTCTCGGCTAGTATGTGGTTCAAAAGGGAATTTTTGCTAAACAATGGCTAAACTCGACATTTGAGAACTTATAGGGACCAAAAATGTAATTATATTCATAAATGGGCCTTATTGGGCTTCTCATGGTTTTGGGCCCAAATATGGTATTTTTTGGTCTTTTGTGGGTTAAATTGTAATTTTCAAGAAATTTGTGTCAAAAATGTAATTTTTTTTGAAAAGGGGTTAAAGTTGCGAAATTATGAACATTTGGGCCAAAAAGATGGAATTTTCTATAAATGTGCCGAAAATGTATATTTTCACAAAAAATAAGTCAAAAATGATATTTTTGACAAAAAAGAGTTAAAAATGTTATTTTTACAAAAAACCAGCCTTAAATACAAGTTTTGTCCAAAATGGGGCCAAAAATGTTATTTTACTAAAATTGGGCAATAATTGTAAATTTTTGGCTTTATGGGCCAAGAATGTCATATTTTACAAAAAGTGGACTTTTTTGCTATTTTAGTAAATAATTAAGCTAATACTAGCAAAACAATAACAAACGAGCTAATTTTTGTCATTCTCATGCTATTGGGCCTTAGTGGCCCATTTACATGCTTGATAGGTCCTAAATACTATTGATATGTTTATTGGGCCACATTGACCCATTAACATGCGTGACAGACCTTGGATACCATGTACATGGTTGATAGGTCCTGAATATTATTTATATGTTTATTGGGCCTCATTGACCCATTAACGGTTGGATTAATGTCTATGTCCATAACTATAATTGGTAAGACTTGACCCGACCCAGCATGGTCCATTTGGGTTGCATGGCATCATACATTTGGATAGACTATAATGAGAGAAATAACACTTAAGGTTGTTTAATATATTATAAGTTCTAATATATTAATAAAATTATTTAATTAGTATTGATCAAGAATTAATCTAGGATTAATTAAGTGATCAAAAGAAGACTAATTAAATATATGGGTTGATTGTGTAAAACATCGATACTTATATAGTGGGCTAATGCTCCATGGATTATCTAGGTGGGCTAAAACCCATAAGATTCTTCATGGATGCTCCATGGTGTTTTTGTACCCATGGATCCTGGAAATGAAAGGCCATGTGAATTAGGGTTTACATGGTGTAACCCTAACTATATATGCATCTTATTCTTGACCAAAATCTGCACTAGTATCATTCTAGAGAAGGGCTAGCCGATTTCTAGTGTTCTACATTTCTCTCAAGGTTATTCCAAAAGCAATTGATGTTGTGTGAACCATTTGAGGTGTCACACTTGAGACACTAGGTACTCAAGCTTCCTGAAGACATTCTACATCAAAGAGGAGTGTATTCTATCTTGCTATATTCATTGTTTTGTATGCTAGATTAGGATAATACCTTGGATGTTCATATTTGTATGTATAATAGAGAAAACATAGATCCAAGGTATTTAGGATTGCATGTACACTTAGGAGTGTTAGAATGCTCAAAACCCAACAGTGGTATCAGAGCCTAGGCTTCTTCTCTTGTTATACTTGCAAAACTACTTAAAAAATCAAAGTTGTTTGCTGTCTGGGCATCTGACTCGGCGACTCCATCAGGAGACTCGACAAGTCTATGCCTAAAAAGTGATCAAAACGATCCAACTCGCCGAGTTGGTTCATGCACTCGACGAGTTGGAACCCCAGACAGCATAAATTCGACTTTTTTGGCTGGAATTGGACTAGGAACATTACCCTAAGATGTTTTTGAACTTATAAACTTGTTTTTGATGTGGTAATGTTTATGCTAATCCAATTTCAAAGATAATTGTCAATAGATTCATGTTTTGTATTTGTTTAAGGTTTAGACTAATTACATGAAAAAGCTTTGATTTGAATTATCTTGTTCTTATGAGTTGCTTAGATTAATAGGAAGCTATGTGAAATTGTTGTTTTCAATCCATTTTAATCTAAGAATTGATTCTAAAATGTGTTTTTGTAACTTGTCCTCAAGTTATATGAAAGGTCACATTTAAGTTTCATAAAACTCATAAAAGTTGGCAATGGTTACAAAAAATGAAGAGTCTTGTCCTCAAGTTATGGAGGTTCAAAAGTCACTTCATTAAGTAATAAAATATGTAACCTTAATTAATTCCATAAGTTACAAAATAAAGAAAAAGTTACATTCTGTAATAATTTAAAGTCTTCCATAACTTGTCCTCTAGTAATGGAACTTGAAGAGTTTTTTTAATTAAAACTACTTTAAACTCATATGTTATGGAATTAATTAGTTTTGAATAGTTTCAAAACTTGCCCTCAAGTTTTGGAATTTGAAAAGTTTTGCTCTTATGAATACTTTAATTCCAAGTTAGCCCTTAGAATTTTTAAAAGTTAAAATTCAACCCTTATACTTTATAATATTTATTTTTTATTTTTTTATTTTATATATATATATATATATATATATATAAGAGTAAAGTCAGTCTTACCGTTAGTAGGCCTCATTCACAAAGCCGGTCTATAAGGGGGTATAAGGTTACTGCCTATAAAATGGCAGTTTAATGGGTGTCCACACTCACCCACCGTTTCCTTGACCGGTGGACGGTCTTTAGCCGAACGGGTAGGACGAGGACTAGAATTATCCCTTCATTAAAAGTATTAATGATAAATACTAAGTAACTAAACCTTTTATTAATACCCAATCTTAGTTACTTAGGAAAATGTTAATAAGGTGCTAATCCATGAAATTACACTTTGCACTTTGTTTAAGTCGGTTAGTGGAGTGTGTGTTGTTAACCGGCACACTAACTCGTATTTAACAAGGTAGGAAATGGGTAACTTAATGTTTTATCATAGTATCGATGGAGCGTGTGTGGTTAACCGGCACATCGATTGAAACATGCCATTGAAAAGTTCAATGAATCTCAAAAGATCCAGGAGTTTCAAATCCAATTAAAACCTAATAATAAATTTCGTTTATCTTGGTGGAAATTGGTGAATCGTCCTTCACCTACCTTCAACTATTTTATAGCTTGGATTACGACATCCCTCTTATAAGTTATAAAATAGTTTGTTGGGTCCTAGCCTTAATATTTCATATTGGGTGTCATATTAAGGACTTTAGATCAACTATGTTGAATATCTCCCAAAATATGTCTGGTTTAGACATCTATGATCTTCCCAAATCTCTTGAAACATGCTTTCCTAAATGAAGATGATGTCCCATGGAAATCATACTTCTTTCACCTCCTCCAATTATTCTCCCTAACCCATAAGTTCTTGAAATGTTTAAGGTCACTCAAGCCCTATTGGCAAGCAAAGGTCTATGTGTGATCACATCTTGGAGATGTAGTCACATATTGACAAGCCGGGAGAGTTAGGTGTCAAAGTCTGGAGAAAGTTGGTGGCTCAACTACTTTCTAAGTCTCACAGTGAGTTCCTTTGGGACTCCTATGAAACAGACTAAGACAAGACCCTTAATGATCTTATCCATTTGCTAAGATCAACTTCCTACAACTTTATGGACATTGACATTGATGACATTGGATATCCAGTAAAGCTTTCTCTTCCCAATGGAAAGGGATCGGCCATAGTCAACTCGGTTGACCAAATGGTAAAGAGAAAAGCTAAGTTTGTGATAGTCCCGTGTACCATTACCAAAGGGTCCATATGTTTATATTTCCAAAGGAAGGGGCACAGGTTGCGAAGCTGTCAATTTACCTAAGGGTGTTAAAGTCAATAAGTTTGACTCTACTTCAGGTAAAGTCCACTATCTAACTCTGCTAAGTTTCAACTCTGAGATTCTTGATACATGATGTGACTGGGTCACATGGTGATGTTTTAAGAATCAAAGAAAAGTGAAGAAACTTAAAGAAAGAATATGTTGAATCCGATCACATAGATGGATTTCTATCGCATAGTTTGAAGATCGGATTCTTGAGCAACTTCTTATGAGTTATGATATATTGCTTAGGAATAGATAATAACAATGTTTTCATGTGCTTTTGCACTGTAAGGATAGTTTTCTGCAAACTTTTAAAAATAAAAGGAAAATTTCTGTTTTTATTTATTTTAAAATATCCTTACAATGACATCTGTGAAATTTTTTTTGTTTTTTATAAGATTCCATTAAGAGCAAGAGTGGAAATATGAATTTGATTCTTTCATTTGTGGTAGTGTCTAAATTTACCAAATAAGGAAAGATTTTCATCAACCAAGTTTCAGTTGGATAGAAACTTGGAATCATACAAGTTGTATAGTATGATCAATGAGAACTTTTAGCTTTGGAAAATTAAGACTAGTTCCTTGTTTACATGTATATGTGAATTAAGTGAAGGACTAAGGGATCGAGTACACATTATTTTGCATTGGTCAAGTCCACCACAAAAGATCGATAAGATTATTCTTCATAATTTACTAAAGTTCAGTAAATATGGTTATACTTACAAGTATAAGTATAATTTTGAAACATTGGAAAAGTTTCAATGTAAGGCAGAACGAATAAGAAGAGTCAAATTAGGCAGAAAGATAAAAGTTTCTCAAATCTGAAAAGATGGGAGAGTACTTTAGTATCATGTTATATAATTATCTTAGTGATTAAGAGACCTTATCATAATTCATCCTCTAAGTGCATTCTGATAGTTAAGAAGAGGAGTTATGAATTTTTGAAGTGGTTAAATCAAAAAGATGATTCATACTTCGTTCCAAAAACAATTCTTAGAGTTATACTCTAAGATCGTAACTTGAGTTACATGTCTTAAAGAAGGTTTAAAACACTTGTCAAATGTAAGAGTAAGATTTTCCTACTCTTGTACATTTGAAATTGGTAAGTTGTAATGTTTTGGATAAAACAAAGACTCACTTAGGCCAATTTTGTGAAAGTTATTGTCTTGATTAGAATCCGCACTACCTCGTGAATAACTAACAAGAAGGTCTTATATGTCAAGAGGACAGTGGGAGTCTTAAAAGTCTTGAAGGTCTCAAGAACTAATCAAGAATAAAACCTGAAGTTCTTCACTAGGACACGACTTGAGGTTTATAACCTATCATGTTGACATATACTGTGGCCATTCCAGTTAAATTTGGCTTTGTATATGAGTTCTTAGAGTTCTCAATTGGTTGCACAACAACTTGGAAGCAATGGCAGGCCCTTGATCTGCCAGGTGGCAAGAAATTAAGATTGAGTTCAGTCCATATGAGTTTGGACTTTTCATTATCCTTGTCTTGTGACTATGGTTTTGACAATTCACATGGATAAGAACACATACACCATTAAATCTAAGGGTCATAAGGTTTCTCTCCGATTCATGAAAATGATGGTGAGGAAACACTTCCACCAAGTAGATTTGAAGTAGATAGAAATTGTGATATTTGCATTCTCCAAGCCGTTAGTGGAGCCGTGTGGTTAACCGGCACACTAACATGGACTTGTGAGAAGTGGAAAAATGGTCTAAACAATTGAGACTATGATTACGACATCCGTTTTTGTTAGAACACTAAAAGTGACCCTCTTGAACGTTCCTGGAACCGCAGCCAACTTACTACCGCAATGAAAGATTCTACCCAGTCATCCAAAGTCAGAAGGCAGCAAGTTTTTGTACTAAGTCTATTTTGTCTTTTCTTTACACTTTCTATTTTCAGTATGCCTTCCATGGCTACTTCTAGAGAGTTATCTTTTGTAATGCTTGAGTCTCTATAAATAGAGCTCACTTGTTCTGAATCACATACGCATCTTCAAGTATCTTTACTACTTATCTCAGAAATTCCTTCCTCACTCACTTCTTACTATCATATGTGATCATAATCTCTCTTCAAAGCAAGTCCTTGTGACTTATTCACAAAGTTTGATCTCACTTACTAACCTTGGTTTGAATGTATTCCAAGTTATGAATCGACTTATGTGTATTCTTGATATAACAATTGATGTCATTTACATTACTTTACTTTCTGCATCTAACTCACTAACATCTAACTATTAATATTTTTGTTGAGCTAACTGATCCTTCGAGATTAACTATTCCGCTATATACTTGTTCTAACCATTTTGTTCAAGTGTATCTCAAAGGTTTTCTCTCAACAATTGGTATCAGAGCCAGAGTGGTTGCTTTTTGAAAATCGGAACGATGATTTTTCAAAGAGCCCTCTATACCACTAAAGCTCATCTCTAAACAAAAATTTCAAATGGCACAATCATTATCACTGAATGTTTCCAACAGTATTGGTGGTTCCAATCGAGCCCCAATACTGGTTGCAAATGAGTATCGTCACTGGTCTCAGAGGATGGAGAGATATCTCAGACGACTTAGTAGAGATGTCTGGAGATCTGTAGATGAAGGACCCCACGTACCAGTGCTTACCCCTGTCCAAACTGATGGAGCCACAGCAAGGCTTAGAGGAGGTCAACCAGCTTTGAATCGTACCACAAAAGATGATCCAGACAAAATGGAAACTGATGCTATTGCCTTTTATGAATCTCTTGTGGAGTTGCAACTGACAACTTTGACATCACCATAAATTGCAAATTAGCAAAGGAGATTTGGGATGTTCTCATAAACTTGTATGAAGGTTTAGAGCAGGCTCAAGACAAGAAGCTTACTATAGCACTCAAGGAATTCAATAACTTCAAAGCCCACTCCGGTGAAAGTTTGGAAGATTCATTTAAAAGGTTCAACTTGATTGTCACAAAACTGTCCAATGCGGGTACTATCCGCAGCAAGAATGAAACAAATATGCAGTTTCTTAATGGCTTAGGAAGACACTGGACAATAGTCAAAATGATTGTACAAGGTGACATGAAGATTCACTCCTTATCTCTCTATAAGCTTTATGGAGAATTGCAAGCTCAAGAGTCCACTGTGCTCAAGGACTGCTCAGATTTCGGAGGACCACTCGCATTAGTAGCCCAATCACCTCACACTCAAACCTATCCCACCTCATATGACTCTCCACCACAGTCATATGAAGTTGACTCAGAATATGACGATGAAGAAGAGTTTAAGAATGTCGTTGCTCTTATCAGTCAGAAATTTAATCGCTTACCACCTTCATTTCGCAAAAACCAACAATTTAATTGACCACCTTTCAACCGTAACTTTCAAAACAATCACTTCCGTTCCACCAAAAACCATCTCCCTCCACCGCTGTCTCAACAGACTCAGTCCAAAGAAGTACCACCGCAATCCCAATCAACTGACGCCGGTACCTCTATAGTAGACAAGAGTGATGTCATCATATGTCACAAATGCAATAAGGAAAACCATTTTGCCAAAAAGATTGCAAGGCAAATGTAGTAAAAGATAGATCCTTCTAACTTCGAATGGCTCAAGAACTGAAAGATAAAGAAAAGGGAAAGGAGTACGTTGCTCAAGTGAAAATGAATCATCAGGAGATGAAGATGAAGAAGTCCTTAGCAAAGGGAAAGGCAAGATCTGTATGTTGGCAACTGCTGATGAAGATGGCTCAACCAATCTAAAGAAGAACCATTGCTATATGGCTAAAGATGGAACTCTCAGCATTGTGGAACAGGTAAAACTCATGATTCAAAGTTTAAATTACAACATGCATGATTGTCAACCTTTTATAGACACACTCAATGACACTTGTGCTGCCGTCCTTATAGACAACAATAAAGCCCTAGATGAGAAGAACATCGCTTCGCAGGAGATGTTCCATGTTAAAGAACGTTTGGACAATAAGAGACTCAAAATGGCAATGTTAGAGAAGGATTTAATGTTAGAAAAAGATGCTAGAATGCTTAGTGAAACTCAATTAGAAATAGCCTTAAATCAAAGAGATCTAGCACAAAATGAAATTGTACGTTTAAATCTTTTAATTGAAAAGCTGTTTAATGAAACTGAGGCCATTGAGTATCTTGTTAATAATGGGAATGTTGACAACACTTTTAACTAGGGTTGGTCCAATGGTTACCCAACCGCATTGGACTTATCACCTCATTTCACACAGGAACGTCCCTATGTCCCACCAGACCGCAACTTCTTATTTCCAGTCAATGAAAAAACATTTCCTGAGGATATCCAAGCCCACTTTGGAAAACTTCATGATCTGAGTAATAATTGTGTTATGTAAGAAATTCTCCCTGAATCTTCTACTCATGTGAACAACACAGATTCTCAGACATCATCCATAGTTGATGAGGAGATTGTTATTGAAAGTCCTGAAGTCTCTTTAGACTTCCCAACCTTACAGTCTGACCGCATTGTCTCTGACTGCAATCATAAACCGTAATTTGTCCCATTGCCTAATATCAATTGTCCCAAAGAAGTATTCACCAAGACTTACTCTGCGGTAGTCCAAAGCACTACTCCACTGATCGAAGTCAAGAGTTCTGTGACCATTGAGCCAATTAATTATGAATTACCAATTGAAAATTTTGAATTTGGTCAATGTTCTCAAAGTCCTAACTTCTCAAGTTCGGATGAATCGAGTCACTATTTTTCAAAATCCTCTAAAGATTCTAGGAAACCGCAATTAAATATCACTGACTGCGGTTCCCCTAAGACCGAAGCAAAAAGAGTTTTTAAAGAAGAATTTCGCTCTCGTGGCAAGCAACGTGAAATTTGCTCAAAAGTTAAGAAATCTGTGAAATGTCCTAAATTAAAATGTCCTGAGAAGTTTACTTTTTCAAATTATCATTTCAAGAAAACTGTTTCCAAGAAAACAAAAAGAAAGGAGTTCACTGTTTCTGACAATGCTCAAAAAATATCCAAACATGAGGATAAGTCTTTTCGTTCAAATGGATTTCTAATCTATTCTATCAATGATCCAAAATGGAAAGGTATCTTACCTACTCCAACCTTTTCGGTGTCAAAGTATGAAAAGTGGAAAGGAATTTTGGCAACTCTGGCACCCAAAAGGTCATCTCAAATGTTTAAGAAATCAAATCACAAAAGCTCTGCACATGCCTTCACACCTGCCAAACCTACACAAAACATCTTTTCAAAACACACAAACAAAAAGGTCAAATCTGACAATCCTCGGAATGGACAAAAACATACTTTTTCTTCAAAAACTCAGAACATGTCAAATGTCAAAAAAAATGAAAAAAAGTTCTCTTGTCAATGTCAATGTAAAAGAATTCAAAGAACTTCCAACACCCAGGATTTCAAGGTCAATTCTAATCTCTTCAAAAATACTCACAATTACTCGCAATCTCACAAAACTCCGAAGAACTTCAAACACCCACGACTAGGTTTGAAAGTTGACTTAAAACATGTCCCTGCCACCTCGCATCAAGCATCGATTAACACATCGTATGTGACCTCGGGCTCCAAACTCACCTGGGTGCCCAAATTAACCACTTAGTTTTTGTAGGCATTGTGCAAGGAGGATCAAGCAGACGAATGGTTAATCGACAGTGCCTGCTCCTTGCACATGACCGGAAGGTTAGAATACCTTCGAGATTTCAGGCCTATATGCAATGGTGGAAATGTCACTTTTGGAAACAATGCAAATGGAATCATACGAGGCTACAGTGTTCTCACCACAGGGAACTTTTCCATTCAGAAGGTTGCTTATGTAGAAAGCCTTAAACACAATCTCATCAGTGTTGGCCAACTATGTAAAGCAGGCCATCGAATGGAATTTGATGATCAATTCTATTACATAATGACAGGTGACAGGAGCACTTGCTTAATTAAGCCTCGCTACGAAGGCACAATGTATCCTCTGGATATCTCTCTCATCATTGGTAAACCACAGCTGTGTTTTCTTTCTAAAGCTGTACCCTACACTCCGCAACAAAATGGTGTCGTCGAACGAAGAAACCGCACATTAGTAGAAGCAGCCAGATCCATGCTTAAGTTCGCCCATCTTCCTCTCTACTTCTGGGCTGAAGCTGTAGCAACTGCATGCTTTGTCCAAAACCGAAGCATTGTGTGCAAACGTCTCAACAAAACACCATACGAAGGTCTTAACAACCGCAAGCCGAATGTTCGTTTCTTTCATATCTTTGGGTGTAGATGTTACTGAAGGGTTTGGAGCATTCTAACACTTCCTAAGTGTACATGCAACCCTAATAACCTTGGATCTATGTTTGTCTAATTATCATGCAAAGTTGAATTCTAAGGTTATATTCCTATCTAACATACATGGGGAACAATTTCTAACTTGAATGAAAGATATAATAACTTACCTTGTTGTTGCTTATGTTCCTTGAAACCTTGTGAGCCTAGCACCCCAAGTGTGATGCCTCAAATTCTTCACACAACACCAAATGCTCTTGGAAAGACTTTTGAGAGAATACACACTTCTTAAAATTGGCCTAGCCCTCTTGTCTCATATGTGTAGCTGATTTTGTGGAGAATGGGATTCTTATATAGTGTTGACACATGTAGGGTTACACCATGTAAACCCTAATGTGTCATGACTCTTCATTTCCATGACCCATGGGTTTGTAACTCCCATGGAGCATCCTATGGGTGGAACCCAACTTGATAATCCATGCAGCCTCTTAGCCCACTATACAGGATATGAATGATTTACATAATCAACCCATATATTTAATTAGTCATCTTTTGATCACTTAATTAATTCTCAATTAATTCTTTGATCAAAATAATCAAATAATATTATTAATATATTAGAACTTATAATATATTAATAATCTCCAAGTGTTATTTCTCTCATATAGTCTATCCAATTGCATGGTGCCATGCAACCAAAATGGACCATGTCGGGTCGGGTCAAGTACTGACCAAAAATAGTTATGGACTTAGACACCTTATCCAACAGTCTCCCACTTGGATAAGTCTAATAACTATAACTCCAGTACTTCAGGAACCAACCGGCAATCGTAGCTATTTCAAGGTCTCTCGGAACTGAGAAGATGTTGATACGCCATTTAAGATAAGTGATCATATAATCCTCTGTTCTAGATATCAGCCGGACAAATACATGGAAAAATGTCTTACTTATTGTCCAGCAGTTTGTTTCTCGATTTCCGATTTGTTTGACAAAGAACTTAATTGAACACATCAACTTAGTTCTGACCGGGCCTGGTACATAGGTGAAAACAAAATTATCGAGGGGCCCAGATATCAGCTTCTAATCCAAGAAGGAACAGATAAACTTCGACTCATATGTTTGTTCTACCACTCATTGAGTTACACACAAAAGCACGTTTTATAACATCGAGTTACCAATGTGTTTTCGTAAAATCAATGCATAACCAACTTGTAAGTAACAAATCATACTCTAGGTTTGAAGACTTATATGATATTACCGTCTCACGATCACTCGAGATAGAATTCCATGAAGTGATTCCAGTGAGCGTGGGTTGAGTCCAATGCTCATAACTTATGAGCACTCATGATTGTTGTAGCCTTGTCCAACACCTTAGACCTCTGCAACCAATCATGACAGTCTTGATTCATACCTACTTCCACCATATGACCGACTGTGGAGGTTTGAATAATATGTTATACCAAACAAAATTATTCTGGAAGTCAAAACATGGAAAAGAAATATAGTAAACGATCGACAAAAGATAGCAACACTTTACTCATAAATAAAACACCTTTTATTCATCATCTAATGTCAATTACACTTTACAAATTTCGAGGTTATCTAACTACTAAATCTAATATCATCCTTCAGCCCTATGCTCCAAGCATGCTGGGGATGCTTAACCTGAGTCAGTCCCTTCGTGAGGGGATCTGCTGGGTTCTCATCCGATGATACCCTCTTTGCCACGAGGAGTCCTTCTTCTATTCGATGTCTGATAAAATGGTATTTTCTGTCGATGTGTCTGGATCTCCCGTGATCCCTTGGTTCCTTGGGTAAGGCAACAACACTTTCACTATCACAGAAAATTTCCATTGGCTCTTTAATAGCTGGTACAACTCCAAGGTCTCCAATGAAGTTCTTCAGGCATATCGCCTCCTTTGCCGCCTCACTAGCTGCAATATACTCTGATTCACAAGTTGAATCAGCCACTGTCTCTTGCTTGGAACTCTTCCAAGAAATTGCTCCTCCATTTAGAGTAAAGACCCAGCCCGACTGAGAGCGGAAATTATCCCTATCAGTCTGGAAACTAGCATCACTATACCCTACAACTCTCAAGTCATCACTCCCACCGAGGGTAAGGACCCAGTCCTTAGTCCTCCGTAGGTACTTGAGGATATTCTTTACCGCAGTCCAGTGTGCCTTGCCAGGGTTCGCCTGATACCTGCTAACCATGCTCAGGGCAAAGGCAACATCAGGTCGAGTACATGTCATAGCATACATGATCGATCCTACAGCTGAAGCATAAGGTATTTCTGTTATCTCAGCCTTAGTGCTAGGGCTTTGTGTCTTACTCAATCTGGCGTTACTCTGGATGGGTAACTCTCCTTTCTTGGAGTCCTGGATGCTGAATCTCTTCAGCACCTTATCCAAGTAGGTACTCTGACTAAGTCCAATTAGTCTTTTACTCCGATCTCTCAAGATCCTTATCCCTAGAATATAGGCAGTTTCTCCTAGGTCCTTCATAGAGAAACACTTCCCAAACCAGGACTTAACTTCCTGTAGAGTTGGGATGTCATTTCCTATGAGTAGTATGTCATCCACATACAATACCAAAACGCTAACTATACTCCCACTAGCCTTGACATACACGCAAGACTCATCTTCACTCCTAGAAAAGCCAAATTCCTTGACCTTTTCATCAAAGCAAAGATTCCATCTGCTAGGTGCTTGCTTTAATCCATAAATGGACTTCTCAAGCTTACACACTCAATTAGGGTACTCGTTGCTGACAAAAGCCTCTGGCTGACTCATGTAAACATCTTCAGCCAACTTTCCATTAAGGAAAGCGGTTTTGACATCCATTTGCCATATTTCATAGTCATGAAATGCAGCTATGGCTAACAGAACTCTAATAGACTTAATCTTGGCTATAGGAGAAAAAGTCTCATCATAGTCCACTCCAGGAATTTGAGAGAAGCCCTTTGCAACCAGTCTAGCCTTATAAGTGTGTAATTTACCATCCATGTCGGACTTCTTCTTGAAGATCCATTTGCACCCAACTGTCTTACGACCTGGTACATTCTCAACCAAGTTCCAAACTTGATTGTCATACATGGACTGTATTTCGTTGTCCATTGCCTCTTTCCACTTGGCTGACTCAGGGCCTGCTATGGCTTCCGCATAACTGTTAGGTTCATCCAGACCTATCAGTGTCTCATCACAGATAAGTGAATCACCTTCTACAGTAATGTGGAATCCATAGTAATGCTCAGGAGCATTCCTAACCCTTGTGGACTGCCTTGGAGGTACAAACTTGTCAATTGGCTCAACAGGAGTTTCCTCCTCAAGTTGAGTGCTAGAGTTTGAAGTTCCTTCACCGCTTGACTCTTGAATTTCTTCAAGATCAACTTGTTGGGTTTTGAGCAATCTAACACTTCCTAAGTGTGCAAGCAACCATAATAAACCTTGGATATATGTTTGTCTAAATACATGCAAAATAATAATTTTTCCAAGGTTCATCACCTATCTAACATGGCATGGGGAACATTTCAACATAAAAAGTTAGAAGAGATTACATACCTTTTTGATGAGTTTGGTTCTTGAGGAGTTTGAGGGCTAAGCACCAATAGTGTGAATGCCTCAAATGGAATCACAAAACACCACAAACTCTTGGAAAACTTTGAGAGAGTATACACACTTTGTATTTTCGGCCACACACAAGCACACACACACTAGTTCACTAGTTGCCATTTCATGCACCACAAGCATGCTTATATAGTGTACATGGTTAGGGTGAAACCCTAATAACCCATGACCTTTCCTTTTCCAAGGATCCATGGGTTAAAAGCTCCATGGATCATCCATGGACTTCCATCAAAGCCTAGCCCATTAACAAATGAGTGTTAGCCCACACCATATAAAACCAATAGCCCATAATCTAATTAGTCTTCCTTTGAATCTCTAAATTATTTCATAATTAATTTAAGACTGATACTAATTAAATAACATAACTTCATATTAATATATTATAACTTATAATATATTAATAAACATATCTGTATAACTCTCATAAAATTATCCATAAATAGTTTGGATGAGATGCAACCCAAATGGACCATGCCGGTCGGGTCAAGTATATACCAAATAAGTTATGGACTTAGACATCTTATCCAACAGACTCCCACTTGGATAAGTCTAATAACTGTATTTGCCATTTTAAGACAAGTGATCATATAATCCTCTGTTCTCATGATATCAGCCGGACAAACACATGGAACTATGTCTTGCTTATTGTCTGGCAGTTGTTTCTCGATTTCCGATTTGTTTGACTAAGAACTTCACTGAACACATCAGTTTAGTTCTGAACGGGCCCGGTACATGGGTCAACACAAAATCATCGAGGGGCCCAGATATCGCTTCTATTTCTAGAAGGAACAGATAAACTTCGACTCATATGCTTGTTCTACTACTTGTTGAATTGTACACAAAGGCACGTTTTATAACATCAAGTTATTGATGTGTTTTCGTGCAATCAATGCACAACCAACTCATAAGTAACAACTCATATCTCTAGGTTTGAAGACTTATATGATATTATCGTCTCACGATCTCTCGAGATAAATTCCATGAAGTGATACAAGTGAGCGTGGGTTTATACCAATACTCATAACTTATGAGTACTCATGAATGTTGCAGCAACCATTGCCATGTCTAAACACTTTCAGCCATCTACAAACCCAATTCATGACAATCTTGATTCATACCTACTTCCGATGTATGACCGATTGTGGAGGTTTGAAAAAATTAATTATTCTGGAAGTCAAAACATGCAAAACTGAAACAATAGTAAATAATTGACAATGATAGTAACACTTTACTCATAAATAAATCACAAATTTATTCATCATCAAACGTCGATTACATTTTACAAGTTTCAGGAAAACTATCTAATCTGTAAAACTAATATCGTCCCTCAGCCCGATGCGCCTCGCATGCTGAAAATGCTTAACCCTTGTCAGTCCCTTCGTAAGGGGATCTGCAGGATTCTCATCCGACGATATCCTCCTTGCCACGAGGAGTCCTTCTTCAATCTTGTGTCTTATGAAGTGATATTTTCTGTCAATGTGTCGGGATCTGCCATGATCTCTTGGTTCCTTGGCTAAGGCAACCGCACTATTGTTGTCACAGAAAATCTCCATAGGTTCTTTAATAGCTGGTACAACTCCAAGGTCTCCGATGAAGTTCTTTAGCCATATCGCCTTCTTTGCTGCTTCGCTCGCTGCTATATACTCTGATTCACAAGTCGAATCAGCCACCGTCTCCTGCTTGGAACTCTTCCAAGAAATTGCCCCTCCATTTAAGGTAAAGATCCAGCCCGACTGAGAGCGGAAGTTATCCCTATCAGTCTGAAAACCAGCATCACTATACCCTAATACTCTCAAGTCATCACTCCCACCAAGGGTAAGGATCCAATCCTTAGTCCTCCACAGATACTTGAGAATGTTCTTTACCGCGGTCCAATGAGCCTTGCCAGGGTTCCCCTGATACCTGCTGACCATGCTCAAAGCAAAGGCCACATCAGGGCGGGTACAAGTCATACATGATCGAGCCAACAGTGGAAGCATACGGTAGTTGGCTCATCTCAGCTATCTCTGCCTCTGTACTCGGACTCTGAGTCTTACTCAGTTTAGCATTGCTTTGGATTGGTAAATCTCCTTTCTTGGAATTCTCCATGTTGAACCTTTTCAACACCTTATCTAAGTAGGTACTCTGACTAAGTCCAATTAGTCTTTTTCTCCTTTCTCTTAATATCCTTATCCCTAGGATATAGGCAGCCTCCCCTAGGTCCTTCATAGCAAAGCACTTCCCAAGCCAGGACTTAACCTCCTGCAATGTTGGGATGTCATTTCCTATAAGTAGTATGTCATCCACATACAGTACCAAGAAGCTAACTATACTCCCACTAGCTCTGACATACGCACATGACTCATCTTCACTTCTCGAGAAACCAAACTCTTTGACCTTCTCATCAAAACAAAGTTTCCAGCTACGAGATGCTTGTTTTAATCCATAAATGGACTTCTTAAGTTTGCATACTCTATTTGGGTACTCTGCACTGACAAAACCCTCTGGCTGATTCATGTACACATCCTCAGCCAACTTTCCATTAAGGAAAGCGGTTTTGACATCCATTTGCCATATTTCGTAATCATGAAATGCGGCAATGGCTAGCATAACCCTAATAGACTTAATCTTTGCTACCGGCGAGAAGGTTTCATCATAATCAATACCTTGAGTTTGAGTAAAACCCTTCGCAACCAGTCGAGCCTTATAAGTATGCACTTTTCCTTCCATGTCGGTCTTCTTCTTGAAGATCCATTTGCACCCGACTGTTTTACGGCCTGGTACATTGTCAACCAAGTTCCAAACTTGATTGTCATACATGGAGTGTATCTCGCTGTCCATAGCCTCCTTCCATTTAGCAGACTTCGGGCCTACCATGGCTTCCTTAACACTGCTAGGTTCATCCAAATTTACCAGTGTTCCTAACCCGTGTGGAACGCCTCAGAGGTACAGACATGTCAGCGTGCTCAACAGGAGTTTCCTCCTCAGGTTGATTGCTAGTGTCTGAGGTTCCTTCACCAATTGCTTCTTGAGTTTCTTCAAGATCAATTTTCCTCCCACTGTCTCCTTGGCTTATAAATTCTCTCTCACGAAAGACCCCTCTTCTTGCTACAAAAACCACATTCTCACTGGGTCTGTAGAAGAGGTAACCGAAGGATTTCTGTGGGTAGCCGATGAAAATACACCTTTCACTTCGGGGTTCGAGCTTATCATGAGTCTCACGCCTCACGAAAGCCTCGCAACCCCAAATCTTGATGTGCTCTAAATTGGGAACCTTCCCAGTCCACATCTCATGAGGTGTTTTGGTAACCTTCTTTGTAGGGACTAGATTAAGGATATGGGCGGCAGTCTCTAAGGCATACCCCCAAAAAGAGATTGGTAACGAAACTCGACTCATCATAGAGTGAACCATGTCCAACAAAGTTCGATTACACCTCTCAGCTACACCATTCAGCTGTGGTCTCCTGGAAGGAGTCAATTGGGAGACAATCCCACACTCCTTAAGATAGTCAAGGAACTCGGTACTAAGATACTCACCACCTCGATCGGATCGAAGCATCTTAATGTTCCTGCCCAATTGATTTTCTACTTCCTGTTTGAATTCCTTAAACCTTTCAAAGGTTTCTGACTTATGTTTAATTCAGTAGATATACCCATATCTACTAAAATCATCAATAAAAGTCACATAATACCAATTAACATCCCTTGTGGCGGTTTTGAATGGCCCACATACATCAGTATGTATTAGGTCCAACAAACCCTCACCCCTTTCACAGGTTCCAGTGAAGGGTGATTTTGTCATCTTTCCAAGTAGACAAGATTCACAACTATCATTCGATTTAAGGTCGAACGATTCCAAGACTCCACTCTTTTGGAGTTGGCCTATGCGTTTCTTGTTTACATGTCCAAGACGACAATGCCACAATGATGCTTTATCTAGGCTAGTAGAAAAATCAATATACAACACATTATTTCCTAAGTTGTCTACAATCGAAACAGTTTCATACACACCATCACAAGGTAACGCTTTAAAATAAAACACATTTTTAAAGAAAGCATTAATACCACCACATTCATTATCAAACGAAAAGGTAAAACCTTGTTTGTACAAAGCATGAAAAGAAATAATATTCCTCGCCATTTCAGACAAGTACACACATTTATTCAAATCTAATTTTAACCCATTATTAAGCAACAAAGTATAAACTCCAATCTTGGAAACAAGTGAAGCCTTCCTATTCCCCATGATCAAGTTTACCTTCCCGTGCTCCACATCCTCACTTCTTCTTAGGCCCTGCAAATCAGAACATATGTGAATACCACATCCTGTATCAAGCACCCAAGAGTTAGAATATGTTGAGTAATTAGACAATATAGTGTAAATACCTGCATGGGTGGATTTCACTTTCCCATCCTTTAGATCCTGCAAGTACTTAGGGCAGTTTCGCTTCCAGTGTGCCTTTTCATGGCAATAAAAGCATTCAGCATCCTTGGGAATGGCAGAAAGAGTGACAGAACCGCTCTTGGTGTTCGATGAGGAGCCTTCAAGAGACTTTCCCTTGGTACCCTTCGAAGGGTGTTTCCTATTTTTCCCTTTGCCTTGCCCAATAGCTAAAACAGGGGTAGATGTTGGAGTAGGAGTAGGAGAGGTAACAACCGCCTTGCCCTTAAGACCGGTTTCCGTGGTCTTCAAGAGTCCTTGAAGCTTGCTGAGGGTAACTTCCTCCTTGTTCATATGATATGTCATACGAAAATGGTCATAACAAGAAGGTAAGGAGTGCAAAATGATGTCAATTGCCAACTCCTCAGGGATGTTCACATTCAGCTTCAGCAAACGGTCCACATACCGTTGCATCTTTTGGATGTGAGCCGTGACGGAATCACCGTCCTTCATGCGGGTAGTTATTATGGAGGAGATTATTTCATACCGCTCCTAACGAGCACTCTGATGGTACCTTTCCATCAGGTCTTGGTGCATCTCAAAAGGGTAGTAATCTTCATATGACTTTTGGAGCTCGGCTGTCATCGTGGCCATCATGATACATGCCACCTTAGTAGCATCTCTCTCATGTGCCCTGAATTCAGCGATCTCCTCAAGAGTAGCAATAGACTCATCAAGCTCTTTTAACTCCTTATCGAGGACATATTCCTTGTCCTCATAACGAGTAACCATCCTGATGTTCCTAATCCAATCCATGAAGTTGGAACCATCAAAGATGACCCTCCCACAAAGATTCATGAGAGAGAAAGAACCAGTTGGGTTAGAGCCTAAAGCATTAGTGTTGGAAGACATCTGAAAGAAGAAGGCAAGTTTAGATTAGATATATAGGATCCTTAATAAGACACCCAAATGTAATATTAAGGCTAGGACCCAATCACAATATATTATACTTAGAAGAGGGATGTCGTAATCTAAGTAATGATATATTTGAAAGGTAGGTGAATGACGATTCACCAATTTCCACCATGAAAACAAAATGAATTATTAGGTTTTAATTGTATTTGAAATTCCTAGATTCTTTTGAGATTCATTGAACTTTTCAATGCCATGTTTCAATCTCGATTGTGCCCTTCAAGTTTTGTGACTGGGATGCCGAGGATCACAAAACAAGGTGTGAATAACCATGCTAATTCACTTGGTACCCTTAATATTATCACCTAATCAATGTGTCGGTTAACCACACATGCTCCATTGATCTATGACAAACATTAAGTCACCCTTCGTGATCCTTACTAGTCCAAGTTAGTGTGCCGGTTAACCACACACGCTCCACCAACGACTTGGTAAGGTACAAAGTGTGAATTCCATGGACTAGCACCATGTTCACATTTTTCCTAAAATAACTAAGATTGGGAATTAAAAAAAGGTTTAGTTACTTTATAATAATCATTATACTTTTAATGAGGATTTAAAGTCATTGTCCTACTCGTTCGGCTAACGACCCTCCACCAGTCAAGCAGGCGGTGGGTGAGAATGGACACCCATTAAGTGACCATTTTATAGGCAACAACCTTATACCCACCTTATAGACTGGCTTCGTGAATGAGGCCTACTAACGGTAGAACGACTTATTCTTATACATATATATAATAATTAACCATTAATGTTATAAATATTATAAGGGTTGAATTTTAACTATTAAAACTCTAAGGGTTGGAATTAAAGTTTATTAAAGTTTGTGAAACTTTACAAATTCCAAAACTTGAGGACAAGTTTTGTAACTATCCAAAACTTTTCATTTCATAACTTATGAATTAAAGGTTCATAAAATGAAGAGTCTTCATTTTCATGTAACTTATGTGTTGAAATGTGTGTGTTAAAGAAAGTGACCTTTGGATATCCATAACTTGAGGACAAATTATGGACTCCATTAAAACACATAACTGATCAAGAATTAATTCTAAACAATTCAGCAAATAATTCCTATCATCTTCTAAATTCATAAGAACAAGAACATGATCATCAAAATTTCAAGAATTATATGAACACATAAAATCATGGAATTTTGATATATGCTATTGTAAATGGATTAGAACAACCATTACACAAACTAAAACAAGTTTTAAAACACCAAAACAGTTTAGGGTAATGTTTCTTGTCCATTTCCAGCAGCAAAAGTCGAAAATCTGCACTCTGTCGCTCCTACTCGTCGAGTGCAGGAACCTACTCGGCGAGTAGGTTGAAGATACACATGGACGCGGCGAGTCCCCACATGGACTCGGCGAGTTCATCAGTCAGACAGCAAGTTTTTCGACTTTTTCAACTATTTTGCATCAAGTATCAAACAAGCAAGCCTAGGCTCTGATACCACTGTTGGGTTTTGAGCAATCTAACACTTCCTAAGTGTGCATGCAACCCTAATAAACCTTGGATCTATGTTTGTCTAAATACATGCAAAATAATAATTTTTCCAAGGTTCACAACCTATCTAACATGGCATGGGGAACATTTCAACATAAAAAGTTAGAAGAGATTACATACCTTTTTGATGAGTTTGGTTCTTGAGGAGTTTGAGGTCCAAGCACCAATAGTGTGAATGCCTCAAATGGAATCACAAAACACCACAAGCTCTTGGAAAACTTTGAGAGAGTATACACACTTTGTATTTTCGGCCACACACAAGCACACACACACACACACTAGTTCACTAGTTGCCATTTCATGCACCACAAGCATGCTTATATAGTGTACATGGTTAGGGTGAAACCCTAATAACCCATGACCTTTCCTCTTCCAAGGATCCATGGGTTAAAAGCTCCATGGATCATCCATGGACTTCCATCAAAGCCTAGCCCATTAACAAATGAGTGTTAGCCCACACCATATAAAACCAATAGCCCATAATCTAATTAGTCTTGCTTTTAATCTCTAAATTAATTCATAATTAATTTAATACTAATACTAATTAAATAACATAACTTCATATTAATATATTATAACTTATAATATATTAATAAACATATGTGAATAACTCTCATAAAATTATCCATAAATAGTTTGGATGAGATGCAACCCAAATGGACCATGTCGGTCGGGTCAAGTATATACCAAATAAGTTATGGACTTAGACACCTTATCCAACACAACTTGCCTCCCACTGTTTCCTTGGCTTATAAACTCTCTCTCTCTCTCTCTCTCTCTCTCTCTAAAGAAATCCCTCCTAGCTACAAAGACCACATTTTAACTAGGTATGTAGAAGAGGTAGCCAAAGGATTGCTGTGGGTAGCCGATGAAAATACACCTCTCACTTCGAGGTTCGAGCTTATCATGAGTCTCGTGTCTCACGAAAGACTCACAACCCCAAATCTTGAAGTGGTCTAGTTTAGGTACTTTACCAGTCCACATCTCATGAGGAGTTTTGGCAACTTTCTTTGTAGGGACTAGATTAAGGATATGGGCGGCAGTCTCTAAGGCATACCCCCAAGACGAGATTGGTAGCGAAGCTCGACTCATCATGGAACGAACCATATCCAACAAGGTTCGATTACGCCTCTCAGCCACACCATTCAACTGTGGTGTCCTGGGAGGTGTCAATTGTGAGACTATCCCACATTCCCTTAGATAGTCAAGGAACTCTGAACTAAGATACTCACCACCACGATCGGATCAAAGCATCTTAATGTTCCTGCCCAATTGATTCTCGAATTCCTGTTTAAATTCCTTAAACCTTTCGAAAGTCTATGACTTATGATTGATTAAGTAGACATATCCATATCTACTGTAATCATCAGTAAAAGTCAAATAATAACGATTAGCATCCCTTGTGGCAGTTTGAATGTTCCACACACATCCGTGTGTACAAGGTCCAACAAACCTTCACCCCTCTCACACGAGCCTGTGAAGGGTGACTTTGTCATTTTTCCAAGTAAGCATGATTCACAACTATCATCTGAATTTAGTTCAAATGACTCCAAGACTCCATCCTTTTGGAGTTGGCCTATGCGTTTCTTGCTTATATGTCCAAGACGACAATGCCATAATGATGATTTATCCAAGTTATTATTAATAGAATCAATACACAATACATTATTTCCTAAGTTATCAACCACAGATACTGTTTCATACACGCCATCACAAGGTAATGCATTAATCGAACCAATTTCATTATCAAATGAAAAGGTGAAACCTTGTTTATACAATGCATGAAAGGAAATAATATTTCTTGCCATTTCTGGCGAATAACAACAATTATTCAAATCTAAACTAAACCCACTACTTAGCGAGAAAGTATAAACTCCAATCTTGGTGACAGGTAAAGCTTTCCTATTCCCCATGATTAGGTTTATTCTTCCTTGCTCCACATTCTCACTTCTTCTTAGTCCCTGCAAGTCACAACAAATGTGAATACCATAACCGGTATCAAGGACCCAAGATTTAGAATGGGGTGAGTTATTAGAAATGATAGTGTAAATACCTGCATGGTTGGGTTTAACTTTCCCATCCTTCACATCTTGCTGGTATTTTGGGCAGTTCCGCTTCCAATGTGATTTTTCATGGCAATAGAAGCATTCAGCCTCTTTTGGGTCAGAAGAGGGAGTAACGAAACCTTTCTTGGTTCCACTTGAAGAAGAGCCATCAAGGGTCCGAGCCTTGGTACCCTTAGAAGAGCTCTTTCTCTTCTTCCCTCAACTTTTCCCGATTGCCAAAACCGGAGTGGAGTTTGGAGTAGGAGTGTTAACAACCGACTTCCCCTTAAGACCTAATTCTACGGTCTTGAGAAGTCACTGAAGTTTTCTGAGTGTGACCTTTTCCTTATTCATGTGATATGTCATGCGGAATTGATCATAGCACGATGGTAAGGAGTGCAAAATGATATCTATTGCAAGATCCTCAGGGAAGTTCACATTAAGCTTCAGCAAACGATCCACATACCTTTGCATTTTCTGCATGTGGCTCGTGATGGATTCCCCGTCCTTCATCATGGTTGTTATCATGGAGCAGATGATTTCATACCTTTCTTGTCGTGCACTTTGATGGTATCTTTCCATCAGATCTTGGTGCATTTCATAAGGGTAGAAATCCTCATAATACTTTTGGATTTCCGCTGTCATCGTGGCCATCATGATGCATGCCACCTTGGTAGCATCCCTTTCATGTGCCTGAAAGTCAGCGATCTCCTGGGGAGTTGCAGTGGTCTCATCAATCTCCTTAAGCTCCTTGTCAAGGACATATTCTTTGTCCTCGTAACGGGTAATCATCCTGATGTTTCTGATCCATTCATTGAAGTTGGTTCCATCAAAAGTGAATTTCCCACACAAGTTCATAAGGGTAAAGGAGCCATTAGGATTAGAGCCAGAAGCAGCATTGTTTGAAGACATCTGAAAGAAAAGGACAAGACTAGTTTAGATATTAAGAGAGTCCTTAATAAAACACCCAAATGTAATATTAAGGCTAGGACCCAATCACAATATATTATAACTTAGAAGAGGTATGCCGTAATCCAAGCTATAACATATTTGAAAGGTAAGTGAATGACGATTCACCAATTTCCACCACGAAAACCGAAATATTAAATATTAGGTTTTTGATTGGTTCTTAGAAATTCCTAGATTCTTTGAGATTCAATGAACTTTTCAAAGGTATGTTTCAATCTCGAGTGTGCCCTCCAAGTTTTGTGACTGGGATACCGAGGATCACAAAACGAGGTGTGAAGTAACCATGCAAATCACTTGGTACCCTTAAAGTTTATCACTCAATCGATGTGCCGGTAAACCACACATGCTCCATCGATACTATAATAAACCTTAAGTCACCCTTTACCTACCTTGTTAAGTCCAAGTTAGTGTGCCGGTTAACCACACGCGCTCCACCAACGACTTAAACAAAGTGTAAAGTGTAATTTCATGGATTAGCACCTTATTCACATTTTTCCTAAACTAACTAAGATTGGGAATTTAATAAAACATTTAGTTACTTTATAATATTCATCATACTTTTAATGAGAATTTATAACTCCTTGTCCTACCCGTTCGGCTAACGACCCTCCACCAGTCAAGCAAGCGGTGGGTGAGAGTGGACACCCATTAAGATGCCATTTTATTGGCAACAACCTTATACCCACCTTATAGACCAGCTTCGTGAATGAGGCGTACTAGCAGTAAGACGACTTTAATCTTATACATACATATATATATATATATATATATATATATATATATATATATATATATATTATTAACTTATAATATTATAAGTATAAGGGTAGAATTTTAACTTTCAAAATACTAAGGGTTGGAACTAAAGTTTTAGCATGACTTTACTTGTTCCAAAACTTGAGGGCAAGTTTTGTAAACTTTCAAAACTTTTGATTTTTTGTAACTTATGAGTTTATTAGAGTAATAAAAATGAAGACTCTTCATTTTTCGAACTCTTGTGTTCTTTTAATGGTTTTAACTCAAGTGACTTTTGGTTTTCCATAACTTGAGCACAAGTTATGGACTCCATTAAAACACATTATGATCAAGAATTGAACTACCACATAGGTTACAAATAATTCCTATGATCATCTAAACATCATAAGATCAAGAACATGAACATGAACACTTTCATGAATCAAAACTACACTTAAAACTTTGTAATTTTGATAACTAGTTGTTGTAAATGGATTAGCAAAGACATTACACCATCTAAAACAAGTTTTCAAGTACCAAAACAGTTTAGGGTAATGTTTCTAGTCCATTTCCAGCATCTAAAGTCGAAAATCTGCACTCTGTGGCTCCTACTCGCTGAGTGCATGAACCTACTCGATGAGTAGGTTGAAGATACAAGTGAACTCGGCGAGTTCATCAGGCAGACATCAAGTTTTTCGACTTTTTTCAATTTTTAAGCACAAATAACAAACAAACAAGCCTAGGCTTTGATACCACTAAAGGGTTTTGAGCATTCTAACACTCCCTAAGTGTACATGCAACCCTAATAACCTTGGATCTTTGTTTGTCTAATTATCATGCAAAGTTGAATTTCAAGGTTATATTCCTATCTAGCATATATGGGGAACAATTTCTAACTTGAATGAAAGATAGAATAACTTACCTTGTTGTTGATTATGTTCCTTGAAACCTTGTGAGCCTAGCACCCCAAGTGTGATGCCTCAAATGCTTCACACAACACCAAATGCTCTTGGAAAGACTTTTGAGAGAATACACACTTCTTAAAATCAGCCTAGCCCTCTTGTCTCATATGTGTAGCCGATTTTGTGGAGAATGGGATTCTTATATAGTGTTGACACATCTAGGTTTACACCATGTAAACCCTAATGTGTCATGACTCTTCATTTCCATGACCCATGGGTTTGTAACTCCCATGGAGCATCCATGGAGCATCCTATGGGTGGAACCTAACTTGATAATCCATGGAGCCTCTTAGCCCACTATACAGGATATGAATGATTTACACAATCAACCCATATATTTAATTAGTTATCTTTTGATCACTTAATTCATTCTAAATTAATTCTTTGATCAAACTAATCAAATAATATTATTAATATATTAGAACTTATAATATATTAATAATCTCCAAGTGTTATTTCTCTCATTTAGTCTATCCAATTGCATGGTGCCATGCAACCCAAATGGACCATGCCGGGTCGGGTCAAGTACTGACCAGAAATAGTTATGGACTTAGACACCTTATCCAACAGTTACATGATCAACAACAAAGATCAGCTTAATAAATTTCCACCTAAGTCTGATGAAGAAATCTTCCTTGGTTATTCCACTAACACGGTTGCTTATCGAGTGCTTATCAGATGTACAAGGCTGATCATTGAAAGCTTCGATGTGAAATTCGATGATTCTCACATCCGCGATGCCCCTTCATCCACTGAAACCACCGCAATCATGGAATGTGATATTCCTGCCTCTTCTGGTCCTTTAAATCTAGTAGAAGTCAAATATGATGATCTCTTCGAACCTGTTGAAACAACAAAACTATCTGAAGTTCTTGTGTCTCCAGCATCCCAACAACAACATGCTGACATTTCTTGACCATCTCCATCTGAAGCAGTATCGCTCAATACTTTCACCTCTCCGGTTGAGGAGGAAAGCTCTGCTCCAGATCTAGCCGCACCCATCAAGGTTCCAGTACTTGATGTTGTTCACATTCCTGCCCACAAAGAAGCATTACCATCAAATGTATATTCAGATTCAGATGATGAACTCATAGAGAATATTGATACTCGAACCGATCCAAGAATTGTCACTCTCCCATCCGCAGTCTAGGGGGAACCCTCTCAGGTTCCATATAGTCTCCCTTCAACAATCCACGGGGAACCTATCAAAGAAAATGTCTCTCACTCCAACTAGTCAGGATGACTCAGCATGCTATTCTCAAATCTAGGGGGAACTTCCTTCCCCATCCGAAGAAACCTCTGATATTGAAAACATTCCTTCTACCGCAGCTACTGATCATATGATGCCTCGTCTACATGTATGGACGAAGGATCACCCACTAGGTGAAATTATTGGAAATCTGTCTGCAGATATCCAAACTAGATCTTCCAAAGATTTATCTGATCACTGTCACTATGCAGCATTTATATCCGTAGTCGAGCCTCGATCTGTCAAAGAAGCCTTATTGGAACCAGATAGGATTTCTGCAAATGCAAGAAGAACTAGAAGAATTTGAAAGAAACAAAGTATGGCAACTTGTTCTCATCCCACAAGGTCATACTATTGTTGGTACAAGATGGGTTTTCAAGAACAAGCTAGATGAGTCCGGTGCAGTCATCAGAAATAAGGCAAGGCTAGTTGCTAAAGGTTATAGCAAACTGGATGGTGTTGACTACAATGAGACATACGCTCCGGTAGCTAGAATGGAAGCAGTCAAAATATTCTTAGCATATGCTTCTCATAAAAACATCAAAGTACACTAAATGGACGTCAAGAGTGCTTTTCTCAATGGGGAATCAAAAGAAGAAGTTTATCTTCAACAACCTCCCGAATTTGAAAGTATCGAGTTCCCTGATCACTGCTACAAGCTTCAGAAAGCGGTTTATGGTCTGAAACAAGCCCCTAGAGCTTGGTATGAAACTCTTTCTTTCTGAATTCTTAGTCTCTTTAGGATACAAAAGATGAGTGATATATCCCACACTATTTAGAAAAGCAAACGAGACTCACCTTATGTTTGTACAAATATATGTGGATGATATCATCTTCGGGTCATCTGATCAAGGAATGGTGGATAAATTTGCTAATCTCATGACTAACAAATTTCAAATGAGCATGAATAGAGAGATTAACTTCTTTCTAGGTTTCCAAGTCAAACAAATTCAGCAAGGAATATTCATTCATCAAGAGAAATACACCAATGAACTTCTGAAAAAATATTCTATGGACAACTTCTCTTCGGCTAAGGTCCCTATGGCCTTTGGATATAAGATCTCTGCTGATCCCTCTGGTGAATCTGTGGATCACAAGAATTATAGAGGTATAATTGGTTCGCTAATGTACCTCACCGCTAGCAGACCTGACATTGTCTTCTCAACTCGTGTGTGTGCAAGCTACCAGGCTAGTCCAAAAGTGTCACACATGACCGCAGCCAAACAAATTTTTCAGTACCTAAAAGGAAGCAAATCTCTAGGTCTATGGTACCCCGCAGGCAATGACTTCAATCTTCAAGCATTTACTGATGCGGATCATGCCGGATCCAAACTTGATCGAAAAGGTACATCTGGTGGATGCCAATTCTTAGGAGGAAGACTTCTCAGCTGGTCCTCGAGAAAATAAAGTTGTGTATCTTTATCTACCGCAGAAGCAGAATACGTGGCCACAGCCAACTGCTGTTCTCAAGTCCTTTGGATGAAGACACAAATGCTAGACTACAGGTACAAAATGTTGCGGATACCAATTTACTGTGACTCTGAAAGTGGCATAGCAATCTCTCATAATCCTATTCAGCACTCCATGACAAAACATATTGAGTTACGGTATCATTTCATCAAAGATCATATTCAGAAAGGTAATATTGAACTCATCTTTGTTTCTACTCATGAAGAGATTGCTGATGTTTTTAGAAAAGCACTTGACTCTACAAAACTCAATGTATTCCTACAAATGTTGGGAATGATGAATCCGGATACAAAATTCTTCTTGAATTAAATCGTACCACAGACCCTCCCGGTCTCCATTGTGGTCCTTACTGAAAGTTATTTATAATAGGTGGTTTTGGAACATTTCCTGTTCTACTGTCTATGTACCGCAACCATATCTTATATCAACTTTCATGGATCCTTCTTGTTTGTGTTTACTAATTTTTGTATAAGTGTTTCTCTCAGCTTCTCACTGCAGTCTTTACTTTGGTCATCCGAAATGACATTTCCAACCGCAATGAATTTTTCATCCGCACTCTTCGTGATAATTTCTCAACTGCTTTTTTCAAAATAAAAAAAAACTTTGTGTGCTATTTAATGATCCTTCATTAAATAAAATAAAACATTCTCATTAGAAACTGTCATCTTCTCTTTCTGAAAAATCCTTTTATCAGACCTATTTTAGGGACGATGACAAAAAGAACGTATTTCCAATAAACTCATCCTTAATTTGTCCTTTCCTCTCCCAAACACGTCCCATCTCCCAAACACGTCCCATCCATTACCCCTTCCTCTCCCATCACCCCCACGATTACCTGACGTATAAACATGCGTCCAACTTTACAATTAAATGCAAACCCTTTTTGGAAATCTCCCAAAATCTTTTCCAACCCGTTTTAATATCTGTGGCTGAGATTCAATCCATAATTCATCGATTCCCCCCAAAAAACCCAATCAACGTTTTGCCCTCTTCTACCATTTATCTAGGGTTAGTTTTTTTTATCCCTTTATAAACTCATATTCTTCACCAAATTCACTTTTTGCTTTCAGAATATCGATCAATTCCTCTCAAAACCTTCAAGAACTATGTGTCTTTTCTTCATCCTCAAACACCCTCAATCTTCAACAATGGTGAAATCAGGAGTATCTAAGAAACAATCCAAGGCTTCTTGTTCAGTGACTCCAACAAGTTCAGACTTTCCTTCAATCGCATCAAGCTATTTCCAGCTGTATTTGAAGATCATCCTTCATACAATGCTCCCATCAAGCTCATGAGCAAATTCCTCAAGAATCACCCTCTGTTTGGACCTTATGATGCATTTACAGAAATCATACCAATTTGAACCTTGTTCAAATGTGCATTCTCGGCATATTGACCACTCCAAAACCCTCAAGAAGTGCATCTCAATCTCGTGAATGACGCCTTGGTCATTCTGACCAAGGAGAAATTTCTAAGGTCCATCAATCTATTGGTTCATCCGTCGATCAAGTTCTTCTCTCCATCAATGGCGGATATCACTGCTTCTGTATACCAAATGGGATACCAGAAAGGAATCAAGGGTATCGGTGAATTCAAGAAAAATCAACTGCCCGCAGTATGGCAATATGTGTGCCACTTCATCATCCGAAGCCTATCCGGTAGAACCGTAGGAACCGACAATATGGGGATTAAGCTCCTTGAGTTGGTTTGGAGCATATTCATAGGGCATGATGTGAATTACGGGCAAATCCTATGGGATGATTTCCTTCAATACATCCCTAAGGAACACCACAAGGAAAATCCAACAGAACTTACCTTTGCTAGGTTCTGGTCACTATGTATCCTGGATCTTAACGCCAATGCAGGCATCACCATGAGCAACGACACCAATCTTTTTGCTACAAAATATATCAAAAGATACACTCCTTCATCCAATCAAACTCTTGTTGGACCAATCCACAGGCTTCCCACCCATATTCTCTCTACTCTTGGTCCTAAGACTGCCGATGGCTCAGACCATATTGAGGCTACGGAGGGTATTGCCCCATACCCTTCTACCCCGCCTCTTCCATCCGCAGCCATTAACCCTAAAGGTGTCGCAATCACCTCTACCACTACCTTATCCAATCTTTCTCAAAGAAGAAAGCAATTGGCATCCAAAAGGAAACAAAGAACACCACAGAAGGATGCTCCCAAGCCAACCACACCCACCAAGAAACACAAAACCAAACCAGCCACTGTATCAAGCGGTGATTCTGAAGAGGACAGGCAACCAATCTCTATCCTCAATAAACAAAAAAACAACCGAAACGTCTAACCAAATGCGTAAACCGACTCATACCTCGGCCTCTCAAAAGGCTTCGGTAGTCATTGGGATACCCGCAAATCCATTCTTCACCACAATCGAGTTCCAC
The DNA here is from genome assembly GCF_051521515.1 of Lactuca serriola. Classification (NCBI taxonomy): domain Eukaryota; kingdom Viridiplantae; phylum Streptophyta; class Magnoliopsida; order Asterales; family Asteraceae; genus Lactuca; species Lactuca serriola. The sequence continues at coordinate 312,101,362 of NC_136410.1, read as the reverse complement.
TCAAGCTCATCAAGTGAGCCTATTTCATCATCATCATCACCTGAACGTGGAGACACCCCCAATTATATCTCAAGTAGATAAATCTGGTCATCGCCCTAAGGTCTACAGGGCTTCCCGACTGCATTTCTTTTCTCCATAGGAGTTAGACTCCATCCTCTCTAACGTATCCCAAACACTTCAAACACCTGACCATCCGCAGGGCACCTCTTCAGCCTTTGCCAGAACGGAGCCGATGCCAAACGTGACCACGGGTCACGGAGAGCAAGGAAGCTCCGGAAATCCTACTCTACTTCCATCATTTACAGGTGGTTTAGGAGCGGTGAGCACACATGTGCAAGGATCCGTGAACCCAAGGGACACCTTGGTGCGCACTTAAAGAATTGATGGACATGATTCAAGTGATTCAGGGAGTCATTATCAACCAACTACTGATGCTGAAATCAAGAAATATGTTGCCTTTCGAAGGGCATTCCAAGCCCGAAAGGATCAACAAATCAAACAGCAACAACAGAAGGAACGAGAAGTTCAGATGATTGCTAAGTATTGGGCTGATGCAATCAACAACTCTTATACTATATCAAGGATTCTTCATATTCTAGACTGGATGTCTCAGATGGCAGATTCAATCCTCAAAGCTGAAGCAACATCTGCGGCCTTACATACCTCCCAAGTTCCTCCCACTACGATTCTTGAAACATCACAAGACGAAGGTCCTGAGATCGCAATCACCTCAGCTCCTACCTTCGGTCTTAATGATGACGAGGTACAAGAGGTAAACAAACCCTATCCTTCTGACAACGATCTAATGATGTTCGATGAAGGTGAAGAATCAAGTGGTTCTATCTCTCCAGGCCAAAGTTGATCAAATCATGGCTGCGGTCAAGCCAACTTAACCACAACCAGAGGAGGCTCCTGGACCACAATCATTGATAGAAAGGATTGAAAGACTGGAAGCAAGAGAACGACTGGTTGCAGAGCACATCTCTGTAAAAGTCGAAATGGGAATCCGGTCCCTCGACACCAATCGCAAAGCAGAACACAAAGATTTCATGGATGCCACTAAACGTCTTATCTCAGAAGTCACCACAATCAAAAATGATAATCAAACCGCCATCAAAGATCAAGCCTCTCAGTCTCAGAAGTTAGTAGATGAAACTCATACCGCTTATGAGTCTACCATCTTGGTTCTTCACTCTACCATCAACCGTCTTCAACGATCCTTAACAACCAACTTTCATGGCCCTGAAATCCTTCAAGTCACTAAGGAGATTCGTCGCCTGCTGTTCAAATCCTCCTCTCCAACCAATCAACAACTCACAGATGCTATCAAGGTTCAATTTCAAGAGGCCTTCTCCAAAATTCATGGCCTTCGAAAATGGCTTGAGGAAGCTTCAGTTTTGACTTCCTTAATAGGGGGAAGTGAAGAAGATCAAGCCCATCAATCTCATCAATCAGATCAAGCCCATCAATCTCATCAATCAGATCAAGATCATCAATCTCAGCAATCAATTTCACCACATCAAACTCCCCCCCCCCCATCATCACTGCAAAGTTCGCTCACCGCAACCATCATCTCACACTGCGCCTCACATTCCGGAGAAACCTGAAACTCCCCCACACTTCAAACATCTTGAGGAACATATGTCATCTCCAAGCTCAACAGATTCTCCTACCACCGCCCAAAGGAAGAAAGACTGGAGGGTAGCCAAACTTGGTGAAGAGATCTAGAGGCTATGCGGATTTGAAACAGTCATGGATGAAACTCTTATCAATTCTTGGGTTAATCCCCACTGAAGACTGCTAGATGAAGATTATGTTCCTCATCTTACATATGTTGAGCCTCCTACTGATAGTTACTGGGATATCCCCATCTCACCCAATGCCAAATACTTCACTGTATTTGATCCATTTGATCAAAGTCTTCTGGATGCGAAACGATTGCCTATGGAATTTGAGAGACTATCTCAATTCTATGCAAAGCATGCCTCTTCCTTTGAGCACATATGGTCAAATTATCGACCATCTGCAGTTGTGAACTACAAAGTCAGAAAATTCATGAAGGCAGAGTTTTTCCAGTACACTCTGACCCGAAGGGAACAAGATTATGTCCGGAACCAAGCTGATTTTCCTTACATGAATCCGGAGGAGATTTTCCTCATTCCAAGAGTGTTCCAGGGCAAGGCTGAGAAGTATCAGATGATGCAAACTGCACTTGATAGAGTCAACAGTTTTCTGATGGATACTGTATGCGATTTTGCTAAAATCGACGCAGATATCTATCCCACCATTGCGAAGAAGCATGAATTACCTCTACTTGATCCAGCACTGATGCCCTCCGAAGGCTTTGAAGAAAGACCCTTAGGTGCATCCAACTTCCCTGAACTCGGTGTCATCTTCAAAAGGAAAACTGATAATGTCAAACATTTCATCCCTACCTCTGCTATACATCGTCTAACAAAGAAGCAGCTTGACATCTATCGGACCGCAGTTGAAAAGTCAAAATATACCACTCCGGAAGTCAAGTATGAAATTATAAGGGGGATCACTTGGTTAGAAAGTGTCAGGAAGTTTTGGTGAATCCTAATCAAGCATCTCCATCTTGATAAGTGATAAAAGTTAAAGAGGTCACTTAGGGGGAAATTGTTAGAACACTGAAGGTGACCCTCTTGAACTTTCCTGGAACCGCAGCCAACTTACTACCACAAGGAAAGCTTCTACCGCAGTCATCCGAAGTCAGAAGACAACAAGTTTTTGTACTAAGTGTATTTTGTCTTTTCTTTACACTTTCTATTTTCAGTATGCCTTGCATGGCTACTTCTATATAGTTATCTTTTGTAATGCTTGAGTCTCTATAAATAGAGCTCACTTGTTCTGAATCATATACGCATCTTCAAGTATCTTTACTACTTATATCAGAAATTCTCTCCTCTCTCACTTCTTACTATCATATCTGATCATAATCTCTCTTCGGAGCAAGTCCTTGTGACTTATTCACTAAGTTTGATCTCACTTACTAACCTTGGTTTGAATGCATTCCAAGTTATGAATCAACTTATGTGTATTCTTGATATAACAATTGCTGTCATTTACATTACTTTACTTTCCGCATCTAACTCACTAACTTCTAACTATTAATATTATTGTTGAGCTAACAGATCCTTCGAGATTAACTATTCCGCTATATACTTGTTCTAACCATTTTGTTCAAGTGTATCTCAAAGTTTTTCTCTCAACACTTTTCTTAATTCCAAAATTGTTTAGACACACCTGTGAGCTATCTAAAAGAGGTGTATGATTTTGATAAAGTTTTATCAAAACAATCTAGTATTAGAAATCTGAACTTTGGTAAGAAAGTCAGCTAATTTATGAGTACATGTCAAAGCTAGTGGGAGCATAAGTGTTATGCTAATAATCATCATGCTAGTGGGAGCATGATAATTATGATAAAGTATTGCAAGTTCGCAATGTTAATTATAGAAAACAAAAAGTTTCAATTGGGAAAGATCTTTTTTGCTATAATTAAGGGAGAGAAATTATACTTCATCTCAAATCTAAAAGCTTAGATTGAGGTTTTAATCATATTTAGTCAAGGATATATATATGAATTTCATGTTAGAATGGCTCAACATAAGGAAATTCTGTATATGGTTCCATTATTTGCGTTCTAAAATTTGATTATGATTACGGCATTCCTTTTCATAATCTGAATTATGAGAACGTGGCAAATAGAAATGGAAATGTTATAGCAAAAGACTGGTTTAGTCTTTATGTGAGAAATCATGAATCGTGTCCCATATGTTTCGGATATAGGATCGACTACATGTGCTATATTCATCCTTTCTAAAATTTTCCAAATGCCTGGGGCATTAAGATGGGAAAACGTCTAGAATTGGATATGACTAAAAGGATTAAACAATTGTCGAGGACAATCTAAGGTTAACCAAAGATTGGTTGCTCAAGGAAAATTGGAAGTATAGTGATAATTATGGAAGGACCATATTGACATAATCTGTAAGGAGGCAACTCTTGTTCAGAAGTGATTGTAAAAATGGAATCTGGAAATGTTTCAAAGTTAGAAATTTCAATCTGTGTAAGATCAAGGAAAGTTAATGCAAGAAGGATGTTTCCAAGGAGTTGATCTCCTTTGGAATACTTTGTAATGTTTGTTGTCAAGTCCTTGAGACTTTGTGCATAATCATTACAAGAGGATCAATGCATACAAGTTTAGAATCTAACAGATTTCAGTAAATGACATGAATTTGGAATTCTTGCATTTGCAGTAAGGATTTTGGAGTGTGAAAAGAGAATCATACTTGGTGTATGGCATGACTAGTGTTTACAAAACATAGTGTACATGCTTGGAGCATGGGACAACTATTGTTTTAATTCAAGTATAAAGTTGATAGTTGAAACAGGATACAATGAATAATGTGTAATCATATCGTGAAAAATAAAAGGTGTTTTATTTATGTTCATAGGTTTTGGTACCATAATCGATTCAATTATTCTTGTGTTTCACTTTGCATGTTTTGACTTCCAGAATAACTAGGTCATTGTTCTGATTGACTAAGTTATTCAAACCATCCATAGTCGGTCATATGTTGGAAGTAGATATCAATCAAGACTGTCATGGGTTGGGCTTGTAGAGGTATAAGATTTTGGACAAGGTGGTGCTAAAACACTCATGAGTGCTCATAAGTTCTGAGTATTGGATTCAACCCACGCTCATTGGAATCACTTCATGGATTTTATCACGAGTGATCATGAGACGATAATATCTTATATTCTTCAAACTTAGAGATATGAGTTGTTACTATGAGTTGGTTATACATTGATTACACGAAAACGCATTGGTAACTCGGTGTTATAATACGTGCCTTTGTGTATGATTCAACAAATAGTAGAACAAGCCATATGAGTCAAATTTATCCATTCCTTTTACCTTCGGGCTAAAAGCGATATCTGTGGGCCCCTCAATGATTTGATGATGACAAATGGAAGTGCTCGGCCGGGCCAAGACTGATTTGATTTGTTTAATTATTCATTCGTCATAAATTGGAAATTGGGAAACAACGAATGGACAGAGAGAATGATTATAATCCATGTCTCAGTCCATATGATATCTAGAATTGAGGAATATATGACCCCTTAGAAAATGGCAAGTCATTGACAAAGGTCAGAGTTCATCGACAAGGTCAGACTTCAATTGAAGCTTTTGAGAGCTACGATTGCCAGTCGATTCCTGAAGTCAAACGCTATAATAGTTTTAGACTTATCCAAGTGGGAGACTTTTGAATTAATGTCTAAGTCCATAACTATAATTTGTAAGACTTGACCCGACCCGGCATGGTACATTTGGGTTGCATGGCATCATGCATTTCGATAGAGTATAATGAGAAAAATAACACTTAAGGTTGGTTAATATATTATAAGTTCTAATATATTAATAAGATTATTTAATTAGTATTGATCAAGAATTAATCTAGGATTAATTAAGTGATCAAAAGAAGACTAATTATATATGTGGGTTGATTGTGTAAATCATCCATACTTATATAGTGGGCTAATGCTCCATGGATTATCTAGTTGGGCTAAAACCCATATGATTCTTCATGGATGCTCCATGGTGTTTTTGTACTCATGGATCATGGAAATGAAAGTCCATGTCAATTAGGGTTTACATGGTGTAACCCTAACTATATATGCATCTTATTCTTGACCAAAATCTGCACTAGTATCATTCTAGAGAAGGGCTAGCCGATTTCTAGTGTTCTACATTTCTCTCAAGGTTATTCCAAAAGCATTTGATGTTGTCTGAACCATTTGAGGTGTCACACTTGAGGCACTAGGCACTCAAGCTTAATGAAGACATTCTACATCAAAGAGGTATGTATTCTATCTTGTTATATTCATTGTTTTGTATGCTAGATTAGGATAATACCTTGGATGTTCATATTTATATTTATAATAGAGAAAACATAGATCCAAGGTATTTAGGGTTGCATGTACACTTTGAAGTGTTAGAATGCTCAAAACCCAACAATGGTATCAGAGCCTAGGCTTGTTTTCTTGTTATACTTGCAAAACTACTGAAAAAATCAAAGTTGTTTGCTGTCTGGGCATCTGATGAGTTAAGAAACTCTTTGATCGTTTAGATCTTCTAACAGGTTAATCACAAGAACGAAAAACAGCAATATAAAACACAAGAATGAATCAAAATATGTCGAATGATTCAATAGATTCAAGCCTCAGCAGAGCTCGGTAAAGAACTTCCGTTGTAGAGGCTGTTAGGGTTACAAAACAAATAAGAATCAAATCTTTCAGAATAATTAACTTCCAAATCTTATGTACTAAGATGCATGCAAGCACCTATAAATACAAAACCCTAGAAAATAACTCACGGATCGACAGGCCCAATCCGAAGACTAAATGGACTAAATATCGAGCCCAAGACGCAACACCTTTCAGAACCTACAATCACTTGGAGTGAGACTATCACTTCCTTGCTGGGTCCAGTTGCAGGAACTTTAAAGCAAAAGTTCACTCTCCGAGCCTTCAGTCTATCTGGTCCACTCTCTAAGCCTTCAGTCTATCTGGTCCATTCTCCGAGCCTCGGCACGTCTGGTCCGCCCTCTTGGGGCCTTCAGCGTAACTGGACCGCTCGCCAGGCCTTCAGTCTAACCGGTCTGCCCTGAGTATGTTGGCCTACAGCACAAAGCAGGACCCGCCTCAATCCATCCCCACAACTAATCAAACTGATCCAGCATATCACATAACATAGGAACATCCTAACCAGGATACCAACATAACCGGTCACTAGCATAGCATCATCCTATATACCAGGATGCCGACCTTAACCAGGTCTCTAACATATACCATCCTAACTACCAGGATGTAGACATAGAAAAGCAATAACATAACAACAACCACTCGGATTTCTATCCAATAAAGGGCCGGCCTTGGTGCCTTAGACGCTGTTGATATTGTGAGGATAACTCACCTGCAACTTCCGACTTGAAGAAATAAGGTCATGCTGCTCCGACCACCAGCACGAACTCCACCACTGAACAATACCAATTAACCAAATCCAATAAACACCAATAATTACCAAAATACCCTTGGAAATCAAACTGGTCAACCCTTGGTCCAAGTCAAAGTCCTCAGTCAAAGCCAACCTACCTGGATGACCCTACTCGCCGAGTCAACCCGTTGACTCGTCGAGTTCCTTTGCTCAGAAACGCCCATGCCACGACTCAACTCGCCGAGTCGCCCGAAAACTCGTCGAGTCCAACAAGCTCTGAGTCCCTTCCTGCTCAACTCACTGAGTCATCCCCTGACTCACCGATTCAGCTTAACAAGAAAAGGTTAGGATTCCATGACCAGACTCGCCGAGTCCAAGGCAATCTTCAACAGACTCGCCGAGTTGTTCTTCCAATTCACCGAGTCCATGCACATATTCATACAACTCGTCGAGCACACCCATGTGACTCGCCGAGTCTCTTCAGTTCTCATTCATACAGAGGCTTTTCAATCCATGCAGGGACTCCAATCCATAGATCCACTCTTCTACAGCCTAAACCTCACATAAAGTTGCAAACTTTATGTGAAGGAAAGGAGATATAAGCCCAAACCACTTCTTGGGCTAGGGTTAAAGATAAAGGGCTACACCAATAACTGTTAGACAAGAACTTTATGACCTTTTGGGCCATCACAAGTCTAGATCTGAAGTAGCAACTTCAAATCTAATCCTCAAACTCGAGATAGCTCCCAAACAAGCTAATGAATCCCAAATTAACCACCATTCATGAATCAATAATGAAATAGCTTAAGGAGGAGGTTCCTTACCCCTGAAATATGCCGAAATAGAAGTAGATTCCAGATCTACCCAAGCCCCTTGATGATGGCCTCCAAATCCCCAGGCTTCTTACACCAAATTTCTCTTCCAAGCTCTAATTCTTCATCAATGGATTCACACACACACACACACACACACACACACGAGATGAGGGTTTCTGGATCTCAAATGGGTAGCAAAGAGGCTGAAGATGGGTTATAATGTGCTTTACATAGGGCACAATCCCCAGATTAGGGTTTTCTTCCTTCAGCACCAACTCGTCGAGTCCAGCTGTCGACTTGCCGAGTTGGTCACTTAACATGTGACCTGAACCGCGACTAGACTCGCCGAGTCGACCTTCCTTATTTACATTAAGAACCCTAAACTTGCACTTCTAAACTCGGGGTGTTACAGAATTATTCAAGAAACAATCATAGATCAAATTAACTAATCCAATTATGATAGGTTGATCATTTACGAATTTGGCCTAATTTGATTCATATCTTCAAATTATAGAAATAACTAGTATTACACAAAACAAGTAGCTATCATAGAATTTGACAAATATCATGTTATTGAATGGGGATTAACATTACAATACCATTAAAAAACAATTTTTATGAACCAAAACAGTTTGTGGTAATCTTCCTAATCCAAAACAGGCTAAAAATCCCAAAAAATTGTCCACTGCATGCCTAACTCGTCGAGCCAGATACTGGACTCGACAAGTTCAAGACATTTGGGCATTAACTCGACGAATTCATGTATGTGATGGGTTTTAGACAAAAAATCTTATGTGTACATGCAACCCTAGAGTTGGATCTATATTATCACTATTAGTTATAGAACATTATGAACTGATAAGGAAACCTAATATGCTTCTAGCAATTTCGAAAATCACAAGGAAGGATGAAATACATACCTCTTGTTGTTATGTTGAAATAACAACATGTTTCTTGAATCTTCTTGTCTTTGAAAGCAAGTACCACAAGTGTAGTACCTCTAATGGCTCACAAACACCAAGAGCAAATTAAGAGGCAAGAGAGAGAGGGGAGGTATGAAATTCAGCTCTAGGAACCCTAGGGATCAATTCACGGACGAATTTCATATGCTAAGGGATGTTTATATAGGTGTAGGGATTAGGGTTTCAGTCCTTATCCTTCTCTAGTTGCTTGCCCACCAAGAAGCCCAAAGGATAACCCTAGAAACCTTATCATGGACGAATTCTAAGGCCTTATCCCTTTTAATTCGTCCACCCTATCTTATAGGGAATCCATTTCCCTACTTTGCAACTATCATATAATTACAGTTCAGCCCCTCTAGTTTAGTTAACTTATTTTAATCACAAAATTAATTCTTAGTTAATTCTTGACCAATTTTAACTAAATAAACATGATTTCTCCTTTAATATATTATTCATATAATATATTAATAAACCATAATAACCTCTTTCTCTATTATTTCTCCAGTCAAGTTGCTTTGGTGAAGGCAACCCAAAAGGACCATGCACAACCGGATCAAGTACTTACCAAATATGGTTACGGGCTTAGACACTAATCCAACAGTCTCCCACTTGGATACGTTTAGTAACCATAAATGCAGGTACAATCCGATTAGCAATCGTAGCTCTCAAAGACGATGTCGAACTCTGATCTTATCAGTAACCTGTCCTTTAGATAAGGGATCATATATTCCTCCATTCTAGATATCGTATAGACGTGAGGCATGGATTGAAATCATTCTCTCAGTCTATGTGTTGTTTCACGATTTCCAATTTACGATGACTGACTAATTGAACAAATCAAATTAGCCCTAGCCCGGCCGAGCATTTACGTTTGTCGTCACTAAATCATCGAGGGGCCCACACATATCACTTTTATCCTATTTGGGTAAAAGGAACGGATAAACTTCGACTCAATGCTTGCTTGCACCCAATCACCAAATCACACACAACAATATCTTTTATAACATCAAGTTACTGGTACGTTTACATATTATCAATGTGTAACCGATTCACAAGATACAACTCACACATCTCGGTTTCAAGAATACAAGATATTATCGTCTCACCAATCGCTAGTGAAAAAATCCATGAAGCGATCCAAGTGAGCGTTGGTTTAATCCAATGCTCAAATCATATTCTTAAGCACTCATGAATGTTGCAGCAAACCTTTGTCATGTTTAATACACATTAAGCAATCTACACACCAATTCACGACAATCTTCTTTCATACCTAGTCCCAAAGTATGAGCGACTATGGAACATTCGAATAATTTGATTATTCTGAAATAATTTAATTATTCAGGAAGTCAAAACATGCAAAGTGAAACACAAGAATAATACTAATCCTATATGGCCCCAAACTTTTGAGTATAAATAAAACATCTTTTATTTATCACCATATTGATTACTCATTATATGTTGTTTCGGGTAATCAACTTATTACTTGAATTATAAGTACAGTTGTCCCATGCTCTTAGCATGCACACTATGTTTACCTATGGTCCTTACTATGTGAAATAGATCAAATGAACACATTTCCAATCATACTCATTTCACAACTCCCAATCCTTATCACAAGTGTAAGAATATCAAATTCTTGCCACTTATAGAATATTTTATGTTCTAACGTTTTATGCAATGATCCTTTCGTAATGTCACTGCACTAAAGTCACAAAGACTATTGCCAATGAAATTACAAAGTCCTCTATTGGAGATTGTCGCAAGACAAGTCCATAGATACGAAGTCTCATATTCAAGGTACATTCCTTTGAATATCCTTATGTATAAAATTTTCTAATCTAGACATATAGATTCTTAACATCCAACTCCCAATATGGAAACATTTCCATATATGTCATATGACAACTCATTATCAAATCTTGTAATAATAATGTTAGTATGGTCCATCCACTTCTATACTTCCAACTATTCACAAGCAACCAATCCTTAGCGAACCTTAGATTGTCCTTTGATAGTTGTTTAATAAACTTAGTCGTGTTCGGTTCTATTCCTTTTTCCCTCTTAATGCTCTAGGCATTTGGAAAATTTTAGAACGGTCAATTATTACAACATATGCGATCGATCCTATAGTATGGAACACAAAGCATAATTTCTTACATAAAGACGTGATACTTTACCATTCTTTTGCCATAATATTTCTATTTGCCATGTTCTCAAAACTCGAATTAAGAAAAGGGATGCCGTAATCATAATCGAATTTTGAGAATGCAATTCATAAATTTGAGTAAATTTGATTCAAATTTCTCGAACTAAGCTCTTAGATCTCGAAACGACGTACAATATTCTCTCCCTTAATTATAGCAAAACTATTGAATTAGTATCTAAGGCTATAACTATATTTGGTAAGTATTTGACCCGGTTGTGCATGGTCCTTTTGGGTTGCCTTCACCATAGCAACTTGACAGGATGATTTGTTAAGAGAGAAGAAATATTATTGTTTATATATTATGAGAATAATATATTAAAGGAATAATATTGTTATTTGATAAATATATGTCATATATTAATTAAGAATTAATTTGGTGACTTAAAAAGGTTAATTGAATAAAGGGGCATAAACTGTCAAATGTGTGATAGTTGTGTTTTGGGCTATGTATCCTTATAGATAATGGGGTGGATGAAATTTAGGGTTTGGGAACCTTAAAATCGTCCAAGCCTAGTATCTAGAAGGATCTTGGATTGCTTAGGGCCTAAGTTATTCAATTGGGGTTAAAGGTGAAACCCTAATATCCCATAGTATAAATAGACCCCTAGGGTGAGGGAAATCGGCACTCATGCAAGGAAAGAAACCCTAGGGCCGATTTCTCACCCTCCTTCCTCTCTCTCAAATCATCTTCTTTCTAGTTGGTGTTTGTAAGCCATTGGAGGAGTGACAATTATGACTCTAAGATCCAAGAAGAAGAAGTATCAAACAAGTAACTCAAGGTATTCTTCTAGATCTGTTTTTCATGTGTTATGAATTGTTTGTTTACACTAGATCTATGAATGAAAGTCTTGGATACATGCATGTTTAATTAGAGAAACCTAGATCCAAGCAATTAGGGTTTGCATGTGCACATAGGAATGTTCTTGTGGCTCAAACCCATCAGTGGTATCAGAGCTTTGATTGATTTCTATTGAATTGAGGCATTGGTTATTTGCTTGTTGCTTGAAAAATTCGTTTTTTGGTCTTCTGCCTGATGAACTAGGCGAGTTCCACTGTGGACTCGGCGAGTAGCTCCAACTCGGCGAGTCCATAGTGGGAACTCGGCGAGTTCGAGCGTCAGAAAGAGGGAGTTTCGGGATTTCTTGTTGTTTTACTTGAGGAAACTTGCCTTAACTGTTTTGGGTCATTAAAATCTGATTTTAACCATATATATGAGTATATTCTTGACCAAACAAAAGATAATTACCAATTAGTTAAATAATAATTTCCTTATGTGATAATAATTGATTATTTGAATTGAATTGGTGAATTGTTTTGCAAGCAATATTGAATAAGATCAAATTGAGATAATCTAATTGTTGATTTACATTATTTGTTATTTGATCCTTTTGTTTTGAAAAGTTTAAAACTTGTCCTCAAGTTTTTGAAATTTAAGTTTTCTGATTAAAAGTTTAATTTGAGTAATTTAAATTTCAAACCCTAGAGTTTTACAAGTTTAAAATTCAACCCTATACTATTATATTATTACAAGCTTTATATATATATATATATATATATATATATATATATGTATGTATGTATGAGTTAAAATATGCTAGTCTTACCGTTAGTAGGCCTAATTCACGAAGCCGGTCTATAAGGTGGGTATAAGGTTGCTGCCTATAAAATGGCGCTTAATGGGTGTACACTCACAGCCACCGCTTGCTTGACTGGTGGAGGGTCGTTAGCTGAACGGGTAGGATAGGGAATACCTCTTCTCATTAATAAGTATAATGAATCTATATAAAGTAACTAAACGTGTTTCATAAAAATTCCCAATCTTACTTACTTTAGGAAAAGTGAATTGATGCAATCCCATGAAATTACATTTTACACCCTTTCTAAGAAGTTAGTGGAGCGTGTGTGGTTAACCGGCACACTAATTGGTTCTAAGAAAAGGTGGCAAAGGGTGATTCATTGTTTGTCATAGTTCGATGGAGCGTGTGAGTTTTACCGACACATCGAATAGGTGATTGTAACAATGAAGGCACCATGTAGATTTGCATGGTTATTCACACCCGCTTTGTGATCCTCGGTATCCCAGTCACAAACTAGAGGGGCATATCAAGATTTAAACATGCTGTTGAAGAGTTCAATGAATCTAAAAATCTAGGAATTTTCAATACATTTAAAACTTAAATATTATGTTTTTCATGGTGAAGAATTAGTGAATCGTCATTCACTTACCTCCAAATTATTTGCATGTTAGGTTACGGTATCCCTTTTCTAATGTGTAAATAATGTTGTTGGGTCCTAGACCTAAATTTAGATTTTGGGTGTTAATTAGGGACTTAACTCTAATCAACTTTGTTCCTTTCTATTTGTAGACGTCTAATGCAAACAACACTACTCCGAGCTCATTCACACTAATGAGCCTTTGTCAAAAGGTGACTTTCGATTGATCGAACTTTAGCAAATGGATAAGATACATTCGCACGATCGCGCGTTACGAGGAAAAGGAGTATGTTCTCGATGAGAAGCTCGAGAAGATCAATCCAGAAACTGCCACTCCTGAAGAAATGGTTGTGTTTGAAACACATGAACGTGATGCAACGTAAGTCCATTGCATCATGATAGCCACCATGAACTCCAAATTCCAAAATTCCGATGAGGACATGTATCCTTATGAGATGCATCTAGACTTGATGGAGCGATACCACCAAAGCGCGAGGCAAGAGCGCTATGAGATCATAACGAATATGATCACTTCTAAAATGGGAAGTGGAGAATCTCTTACCGTGAACTTGCAAAAGATACAAAGGTATGTCGATCGTCTTCACAAGTTGAATGTCAACTTTGGGGAAGATTTGGCTATCGACATTGTTCTCCACTCCTTGCCCTCATGCTACAACCAATTTAGGATGACCTACCACATGAACAAGGAAGAGGTCACCCTAAGCAAACTCCAAGGGCTCCTAAGGACTTCAGAGACCAACCCTAAGGACAAGTATGTTGCACCATCTCCCAATCCGTCCGATGCTCCTGTTTTAGCCGTTGGGCAGGGAAGGGGCAAGAAGAAGAAGGATTCTTCGAAGAACCGCCGCAAGGGAAAGTCCCGAGATGGTTCCTCTTCTAGTGGGACCAAGGTTGATCCTGCTAAGCCTAACCCTAACCCAAAAGAAGCAGAGTGCCATCATTGCCACAAAATAGGGCATTAGAAGAGAAGCTGCCCGGAATTTCAGCAAGCCATCAAGGATGGAAAGATCAAGCCATGTTTTGCAAGTATATACACAATTAAATCTAATGATTCATCCATGCTATTTCTTGGGTTCTTGATACAGGGTGTGGTTACCACATTTGTTCTGATTTCCAGGGATTAGGAAGAAGTAGGGATGTGGAGCTCGGAAAAATAAATCTAATAAGAGTTCGACGGATTAATGTCTAAGTCCATAACTATAATTGGTAAGACTTGACCCGACCCGGCATGGTCCATTTGGGTTGCATGGAATCATGCATTTGGATAGACTATAATCAGAGACATAACAATTAAGGTTTGTTAATATATTATAAGTGATCAAAAGAAGATTAATTAATCTAGAATTAATTAAGTGATCAAAAGAAGACTAATTAAATATATGGGTTGATTATGTAAATCATCCATACTTGTATAGTGGGCTAATGCTCCATGGATTATCAAGTTGGGCTAAAACCCATATTATGCTCCATGGATGCTCCATGGTGTATTTGAACCCATGGATCCAAGGAAATGGAAAGCCATGACAATTAGGGTTTACCCTAATTGTAACAACTATATAAGATCATATTCTTTGGCAAAATCGGCTACTATGGGTGAATAAAGAAAGGGCTAGCCGATTTTCATGAAGTGTGAAGTTCTCTCAAATTATTCCATTTGTATTTGGTGTTGTGTGAACCATTTGAGGTGTCACACTTGGGGCACTAGGCACTCAAGCTTCTTGAGAACATTCTACATCAAAGAGGTATGTATTCTATCTTGTTATATTCATTGTTTTATATGCTAGATTAGGATAATACCTTGGATGTTCATATTTGCATGTATAATAGAGAAAATATAGATCCAAGGTATTTAGGGTTGCATGTACACTTAGGAGTGTTAGAATGCTCAAAACCCAACAAAAGCATCCTTGTGGCATTGTCGTCTTGGACATGTCAACAAGAAGCGCATAGCCAAACTCCAAAAGGATGGAGTATTGGAGTCATTAGATCTTAGGGAAGATGACACGTGCGAATCTTTTTTACTTGGAAAGATGACCAAGTCACCCTTCACTGGCCCTTGTGAAAGGGGTGAGGGTTTATAGGATCTCATACATACCGATGTATGTGGGCCCTTTAGATCCACCACAAAGGATGGGAACCGCTTCTATGTGACTTTCACCGATGATTATAGTAGATATGGGTATATCTACTTAATCAAACACAATTCAGAAACGTTTGAAAAGTTCAAAGAATTCAAACTTGAAGTGTTGAATCAATTGGGCAAGAAAATCAAGATGCTTCGATCCGATCGAGGAGGAGAGTACCTAAGTCTTGAATTCCACGACTATCTCAAGGAATGCGGAATAGTTTCGCAATTGACGCCACCTAGGACACCGCAGTTGAATGGTGTGGCAGAAAGGCATAATCGAACCCTGTTAGACATGGTTCGTTCTGTGATGAGTCGTGCTTCACTACCTATCTCATTCTGGGGGTATGCCTTAGAGACTGCCGCCCATATCCTTAACCGAGTCCCTATGAAGAAGGTTGCCAAAACTCCTCACGAGATGTGGACATGGAAAGCTCCCTCGTTGGCACATATCAAGGTTTGGGGTTGTGAGGTTTTGGTAAGACGAGAGACTCACGACAACCTCGAACCTCGTAGTGAGCGATGTATTTTCATCGGCTACCCGCAGGGTTTTCCGAGAGTGAGAACTCATAAGCCAAGAAGACACTGCGAGGCAAATCGATCTTGAAGAGATTCAAGAGTCGAGCGATGAAGGAACCTCTAATGCTGGTGCTCAACCCGAGGAGGAAACTCCGGTTGAACCAATTGACGAGTCCTTACCTCTTAGACGTTCCGAAAGAGTTAGAGTTCAAACCCTGTTATATGGCTTTCATATTACTACTAAACGGGACATGTATATTAGTGACAGTACACTAGTAAATCTAGATGAACCTAACAGCTATAAGAAAGCCATGGCAGGCCCGGAGTCTGCTAAATGGAAAGAGGCAATGGACAGCGAGATTCAGTCAATGTGTGACAACCAAGTTTGGAATTTGGTTGACAATGTGCCCAGACGTAAGACGGTTGGGTGCAAATGGATCTTCAAGAAGAAGACCGACGTGGATGGGAGTGTGCACACGTATAAGGCACGACTAGTGGCGAAGGGCTTTACTTAAACTCCCGGAGTTGACTATGATGAGACCTTCTCACCAGTCGCTAAGATAAAATCTATTAGGGTGATGCTAGCCATTGCTGCATTTCATGATTACGAGATATGGCAGATGGATGTCAAGATCGCTTTCCTTAATGGGATGTTGGATGAGGATGTTTACATGGATCAGCCAGAGGGTTTTGTCAATCCGAAGCATCCCAATAGAGTGTGCAAGCTTGAGAAGTCCATTTATGGACTTAAGCAAGCGTCTCGCAGATGGAATCTTTGCTTCGATGAGAAAGTCAAAGAGTTTGGATTTGTACGAAGTGAAGATGAATCATGTGTATATGTCAAGGCCAGTGGGAGTATACTTAGCTTCCTCGTTTTGTATGTTGATGACATACTGCTCATAGGAAACGACGTCCTGACCTTGCATGAGGTTAAATCCTAGCTCAGGAAGTGCTTCGCTATGAAGGACCTCGGAGAGGCTTCCTATATTTTTGGAATAAGGATAGTGAGAGAAAGAAGTAGGAGACTAATAGGACTTAGTCAGAATACTTACTTAGATAAAGTACCAGAACGTTTTAGTATGGAAAACTAGAAGAAGGGAGAACTACCGATACAAAGTAATGCCATGTTGAGTAAGACTCAAAGTCCGAGTACCGAAGCTGAGATAGATGAGATGAGCCGAGTACCCTACGCTTCCGCAGTTGGCTCAATCATGTACGCTATGAATTGTACTCGCCCTGATGTGGCCTTTGCCTTGAGCATGGTCAGTAGATATCAAGGGAACCCTGGCAGAGCTCATTGGATTGCAGTCAAGAATATACTTAATTACCTTCGGAGGACCAAGGAATGGTTCTTAGTCCTCGGAGGGAGTGATGAATTAAAGGTGCGAGGGTATAGTGACGCCAGCTTCCAGACCGACAGGGACAACTACCGTTCGCAGTCGGGCTGGGTCTTTACCCTTAATGGAGGAGCAGTGACTTGGAAAAGTTCCAAACAAGAGATCGTAGCTGATTCAACGTGTGAATCAAAATACATTGCAGCGAGCGAAGCGTCAAAGGAGGCGATGTAGTTGAAGAACTTCACTAATGACCTTGGAGTTGTGCCTGCTATAATTGAGCCTATGGAAATTTTCTGTGATAATGAGGGAGCGGTTGCCTTGACCAAGGAACCAAGGGATCATGGTAGATCTCGGCATATCGACATAAAATATCACTTTATTAGACATCGAGTAGAAGAAGGACACCTCGTAGTGAAGAGGGTATCATCAGAGGATAACCTAGCAGATCCGCTTACGAAGGGACTGAATAGGGTTAAGCATTTGCAGCACGCTACGAGCATTAGGCTGAAAGACGATATTAGTTTAGATTAGATAGTTTTGAAACATGTAATAGATAAATGTAATTGACATTTGATGATTAAATAAAGGAGTATTATTTATTAGTAAAGATACTGTCTTATGTTAATTGTTTAACTATTGTTTCACTTTGCATGTTTTGACTTCCTTAATAATTAAGTTATTAAGAATAATCGAATTATTCGAATGGGACACAATCGTTCATATGTTGGAAGTAGATATGAATGAAGATTGTCATGAATTGGTGTGTAGATTGTCTAAAAGAGTATTAGACATAGCAAAGGTTTGCTACAACGTTCATGAGTGCTTATGAACAAGTTTTGAGCATTGGAATAAACCCACGCTTGCTGGAATCACTTTTTGGAATGTGACACAAGTGATCACAAGACGATAATATCATATGGTCTTAATGTTGGATATAGTGTCTAAGTCCATAACTATATTTGGTATGTACTTGACCCGACCCGGCATGGTCCATTTGGGTTGCACTTCACCCGAACAATTTATGGATAATATTTGAGAATAGTACAGGTTATGATTTATTAATATATTATAAGTTCTAATATATTAATATAAGATCATATTATTTAATTAGTATTGATCTATAATTAATCTAGGATTAATTTAGAAATCAAAGATATTACTAATTAAATATGGGCTTCTATATTTATATAGTGTGGGATAATGCTTATTTGGTATGGGCTAGGCTTGTATGGGAAAGTCCATGGATACTCCATGGAGCTTTAACCCATGGATCTCATGGAAATGAAGAGACATGGGTATTAGGGTTTACATGGATGTAACCCTAATTCATCACACTATATAAAGGAGGCTTTGGTTCTTGAAATCACACTTGTTAACACTTGTTGAGGTGAGGGCCGATTTCAAGATAGTAGTGACTATTCTCTCAAAGTTCCAAGTTTGTGGTGATTTGTGATTTCCATTTGAGGCATCCACACTATTGGTGCTAGGCTCTAAAACTCCAACCAATCAACTACAACTACAAGGTAAGTAATTGTACTATCTTTATTTGATTCAAGTTCCCCATGCCATGCTAGATAGGATATGAACCTTGGAAAAATAATTATTTACATGTATCTTAGTCAAACATAGATCCAAGGTTTCTAGGGTTGCATATACACCATAGGAGTGTTAGAATGCTCAAAACCCATCAACATAAAGATGGTAAACCCATGTATGCTCACGTTCTAGCAATGAAATCACACATCGATAGGTTGATAATGTTAGGTGGCACATTCCCAGAGAAGTTGGTTGTAGACTGGGTTCTTCGGTCACTTCCTAAATCATATAATGAGTTCATAAGAGAGTATTATATGATGGATCTTGATGCAACCCTCATTGACCTGACATACATGCTGATTGCTGCTGAATCAGAAATGATTTGGCGAAGCAATGGAGCAATTTTGTCTAAAAACTCAACCTACCATATTTCTGTGGATACTCCAAAAAATCCAATTGTTTCCATTGTCATGAAAAGGGGCATTGGAGACGAAGCTGCCTAGTGTACCTGAGAGATCTAAGATATGGGAGAGTCAAGGTGTATGGCTCTGCTTCAGGTAAAATCCACTATCTAACACTGTTAAATTCCTATTCATCGACTCTTAATACTTGATGTGATAAGATTACATTTAGATGTTTAGCCGGATCAAAGAAAAGAGAGGAAGCATGATTGAAGAGCAAGATGAGTCTGATCACGAAGTAATGGATTACGATCGCATGGATTCGAAGATCAGATTTTGAGCTTAGAGAGTTATGATAGATTTGTTAGGAATATTTAGCTACATAGTTTTTCAATTTAATTTTGCATTGTAAGGACAAATGTTTTCCGCTGCTTTTATGAATAAAATAAATTTTGTTTGACTTATTTATTTATATTTTTGCAGTGAAATCGTTATCAAAAAAATTAATGTTTGCAATAAATGGATGTGATTCTTAGTTATATTATTTATGGAAATGTTGAAAATTTCATAGTAAGGAAAGATTCCCATCGCCTAAGTTTCAATTGGACAAAATCTTGGAATCATATGATTTGAATCATGTGATGTATGGAGATCTTATTACTTAGAAATTTTAAGACTGATTCCTTGAAAAAGATTCAAGTGAAGGACTAGGAGATCGGGTTCACAATGTTGTGCACCGGTTAAGTCTGTCATAAATAACAATAAGATTATTCATCATGTTTATTAAAAGGTCTAGTAAATATGGTTAGCTTACAAGATTAAGTATAATTCTGAATTATTGAAAGGTCTCAATAATAGCATAACAAATAAAAGGAATCATTATGCAGAAAGATAAGAAGTTTCTCCAATCTAAGAAGAAGGGAGGGTACTTCTATATCAAGTTTTATGATTGTCTTAGTAATAGTAAAGAACCATATTACAATTCATCCTCTAAGAACACAAGTTTGGCTAAGAAGATCCGCGGTCATTGTGGCCATCATGATGCATGCCACTTTGGTGGCATCTCTTTCATGTGCCCTAAACTCAGCGATCTCTTGAGGAGTAGAAACTGACTCATCAATCTCCTTAAGTTCCTTATCAAGGACATATTCCTTGTCCTCGTAGAAAGTAATCATTCTGATGTTTTTGATCCATTCATTAAAGTTGGATCCATCAAAAGTGACTTTCCCACATAAGTTCATAAGGGTAAAGGAGCCATTGGGATTAGAGCAAGAAGTAGTAGTGTTTGCAGACATCTGAAAAGAAGAAAGAAAGTTTTAGTTTAGATATAGAGATAGTCCTTAATAAAACACCCAAATGTAGTATTAAGGCTAGGATCCAATCACAGTATATTATACTTAGAGGAGGTATGCCGTAATCTAAGTACTAACATATTTGAAAGGTAGGTGAATGACGATTCACCAATTTCCACCAAAGTCGAAATATTAAAATATTAAATTTGGTTCTTAGAAACTCCTAGATTCTTTTGAGATTCAATGAACTTTTCAAAGGCATGTTTCAATCTCGAGTGTGCCCTCCAAGTTTTGTGACTGGGATGCCGAGGATCACAAAACGAGGTGTGAAGTAACCATGCAAATTACTTGGTACCCTTAATAAATTACCCCTCAATCGATGTGCCAGTTAACCACACATGCTCCATCGATACTATGATAAATATTAAGTCACCATTTACCTACCTTGTTAAGTCCAAATTACTGTGCCGGTTAACCACACATGCTCCACTAACGACTTAGACAAAGTGTAAAGTGTAATTTCATGGATTAGCACCTTATTCACATTTTTCCTAAGGTAACTAAGATTGGGAATTTAATAAAACATTTAGTTACTTTATAATATTCATCATACTTTTAATGAAAATTTATAAGTCCTTGTCTTACCCGTTTGGCTAACGACCCTCCACCAGTCAAGCAAGTGGTGGGTGAGAGTGGACACCCATTAAGTTGTCATTTTATAGGCAACAACCTTATACCCACCTTATAGACCGGCTTCGTGAATGAGGCGTACTAGCGGTAAGACGACTTTAATCATATACATATATATATATATATATATATATATATATATATATATATATACATATATATATATATATATATATATATATATAATTATTAAATCATAATAATATAAGTATAAGGGTTGAATTTTAACTTTTAAAATTCTAAGGGTTGGAACTAAAGTTTTTAATATGACTTTACTTGTTCCAAAACTTGAAGGCAAGTTTTGTAAACTTTCAAAACTTTTCACTTCTTGTAACTTATGAGTTTAATAGAGTAATAAAATGAAGACTCTTCATTTTTCTAACTCTTGTGTTCTTTAAATGATTTTTAATTCAAGTTACTTTTGGTTTTCCATAACTTGAGGACAAGTTATGGACTCCATTAAAACACATAATGATCAAAAATTAATCTACCACATAGGTTACAAATAATTCCTATGATCATCTAAACATCATAAGATCAAGAACATGAATATGAACACTTTCATGAATCAAGAATTACACTTAAAACTTTGTAATTTTGATAACTAGTTGTTGTAAATGGATTAGCAAGGACATTACACATCTAAAACAAGTTTTCAAGTACCAAAACAGCTTAGGGTAATGTTTCTAGTCCATTTCCAGCAACTAAAGTCGAAAATCTGCACTCTGTGGTTCCCACTTGCCGAGTGCATGAACCTACTCGGCGAGTAGGTTGAAGATACACATGAACTCGGCGAGTCCCCCCATGGACTCGGCGAGTTCATCAGGCAGACAGCAAGTTTTTTGACTTTTTCAACTATTTTGCATCAAGTGTCAAACAAACAAGCCTAGGCTCTGATACCACTGATGGGTTCATATCCTAACTAGCATGGCATGGGGAACTTGAATCAAATAAAGCTAGTAGAAACACTTACCTTATAGTTGTAGTTGATTCCTTGGAGTTTTAGAGCCTAGCACCAATAGTGTGGATGCCTCAAATGGAAATCACAAATCACCACAAACTTTGGAACCTTGAGAGAATAGTCACAACTATCTTGAAATCGGCCCTCTTACTTTACTCACCGCAACTAGTGTGATTTCACGAACCAAAGCCTCCTTTATATAGTACGGTGGATTAAGGTTACATCCATGTAAACCCTAATACCCATGTCTCTTCATTTCCATGAGATCCATGGGTTAAAGCTCCATGGAGTATCCATGGACTTTCCATGCAAGCCAAGCCCATTCCAAATAGGCATTAGCCCACACTATATAAATATAAGAGCTCATATTTAATTAGTAATAATTTTGATCTCTAAATTAATCCTAGGTTAATTATAGATCAATACTAATTAAATAATATGATATTATATTAATATTTTAGAACTTATAATATATTAATAAATTATAACTTATACTATTCTCAAAAGATTATCCATAAACTCTGTTGAACTAGAACGCGCCATTTTAGATAAGTGATTATATAATCCTCTGTTCTAGATATCAGCCGAACAAATACATGGAACATGGTCTTACTTATTGTCCAGCGTTTGCTTCCCGATTTCTGATTTGTTTTGAAATAGAACTTAACTCAACACATCAATTTAGTTCTGACCGGGCCCAGTATATAGGTCAAGACGAAATCATCGAGGGGCCCAGATATCGCTTCTAATCCAAGAAGGAATAGATAAACTTTGACTCATATGTTTGCTCTACTACTTGTTGAATTACACACAAAGGTACGTTTTATAACATCGAGTTACCAATGCGTTTTCGTACAATCAATGCATAACCAACTCATAGGCAACAAATCATATCTCTAGGTTTGAAGACTTATATGATATTACCGTCTCACGATCACTCGAGATAAATTCCATGAAGTGATTCCAGTGAGCGTGGGTTGAGTCCAATGCTCAAAACTTATGAGCACTCATGATTGTTGTAGCCATGTCCAACATCTTAGACCTCTGCAACCAATCATGACGGTCTTGATTCATACCTACTTCCGACATATGACCAACTGTGGATGTTCGAATAATATGATATACCAAACATAATTATTCTGGAAGTCAAAACATGCAAAAGAAATATAGTAAACGATTGACAAGTGATAGCAACACTTTACTCATAAATAACATCTTTTATTTATCATCAAATGTCAATTACATTTTACAAATTTCAAGATTATCTAACTACTAAAACTATTATCATCCTTCAGCCCTATGCTCCGAGCATGCTGGAGATGCTTAGCCCGAGTCAGTCCCTTTGTTAGGGGATCTGTTGGGTTCTCATCTGATGATACCCTCTTTGCCACGAGAATTCCTTCTTCTATTCGATGTCTGATGAAGTGATATTTTCTGTCAATGTGTCTGGATCTCCCATGATCTCTTGGTTCCTTGGCTAAGGCAACCGCACTATTGCTGTCACAGAAAATCTCCATTGGCTCCTTTATAGCTCGTACAACTCCAAGGTCTCTGATGAAGTTCTTTAGCCATATAGCCTCCTTTGCTGCATCGCTTGCTGCTATATACTCTGATTCACAAGTGGAATCAGCCACTGTCTCCTACTTGGAACTTTTCCAAGTAATTGCCCCTCCGTTTAGAGTAAAGACCGAGCCCAACTGAGAGCGGAAATTATCCCTGTCAGTCTGAAAGCTAGCATCACTGTACCCTAAAACTCTCAAGTCATCACTCCCACCATGGGTAAGGACCCAGTCCTTAGTCCTTCGCAGGTAATTGAGGATATTCTTTACCACAGTCCAGTGTGCCTTGCCAGGGTTCCCCTGATACCTGCTAACTATGCTCAAAGCAAAGGCTACATCAGGTCGATACACGTCATAGCACATGATCGATCCTCCATCTGAAGCGTAAGGTATTGAACTCATTTCTGATATCTCAACCACTGTACTAGGGCTTTGTGTCTTACTCAATCTGGCGTTACTCTGAATGGGTAACTCACATTTCTTGGACTTATGCATGTTGAATCTTTTCAACACTTTTTCCACATAGGTGCTTTGACTAAGTCCAATTAGTCTTTTACTCCTGTTTCTCAAAATCCTTATCCCTAGGATATACGCAGCTTCATCAAGGTCCTTCATAGGGAAACACTTCCCAAGCCAGGACTTTACTTCCTGCAGGGTTGGGATGTCATTTCCTATGAGTAGTATGTCATCCACATACAGTACCAAAAAGCTGACTATGCTCCCACTAGCCTTGATATAGACACAAGATTCATCTTCACTCCTTGAAAAGCCAAATTCTTTGACTTTCTCATCAAAGCAAAGATTCCATCTACGAGGTGCCTGTTTCAATCCAAAAATGGATTTCTCGAGTTTACACACTCTTTTGGGGTACTATGTACTGACAAAACCCTCTGGCTGAACCATGTAAACATCTTTAGCCAACCTTCCATTAAGGAAAGCGGTTTTGACATCCATTTGCCATATTTCATAGTCATGAAATGCAGCAATGGCTAACAGAACCCTAATAGACTTAATCTTGGCCACTGGTGAAAAGGTCTCATCATAATCAACTCCCGAAGTTGGAGAATAACCCTTTGCAACCAGTCGTGCCTTATAAGTGTGTACATTACCATCCATGTTGGTCTTCTTCTTGAAGATCCATTTGCACCCAACTATCTTACGATCAGGTACATTGTCAACC
This sequence comes from Lactuca serriola, assembly GCF_051521515.1. Classification (NCBI taxonomy): domain Eukaryota; kingdom Viridiplantae; phylum Streptophyta; class Magnoliopsida; order Asterales; family Asteraceae; genus Lactuca; species Lactuca serriola. The sequence continues at coordinate 312,076,523 of NC_136410.1, read as the reverse complement.
AAGTTCCAAACTTGATTGTCATACATAGACCGTATCTCGCTATCCATAGCCTCTTTCCATTTAGCAACCTCAGGGCCTGCCATGGCCTCCGTATAGCTGTTAGGCTCATCCATATTTACCATTGTGTTATCACTGATAAGTGTCTCACCTTCTGCAGTAATATGGAAACCATAATAATGCTCAGGTGCATTCCTAACTCTGGTGGAACGCCTCAGAGGTATAGATTCTTCAGTCGGCTCAACAGGAGTTTCCTCCTTACGTTGAGGGCTAGGGTTTGAGGTTCCTTTATCACTTGACTCTTGAATTTCCTCAAGGTCAATTTGCCTCCCACTGTCTCCTTGGCTCATGAATTGTCTCTCTCGGAAGAATCCTCTTCTTGCTACAAAGACCACATTATCACTGGGTCTGTAGAAGATGTAGCCAAAGGATTTATGTGGGTAGTCGATGAAAATACACCTTTCACTTCGGGGTTCGAGCTTATCGTGAGTCTCGCATCTCATAAAAGCCTCACAACCCTAAATCTTGATGTGGAATTGTAACATCCTGAAATATCAAGAGTAGATTTGAAGGGCTAAAAGAGCAAGTTGTGGAAGAGTGACTCGGCGAGTCCATGGATGGACTCGGCGAGTAGAGTCGCGGCTGGGACGCATGTTAAGTAGCCGACTCAGCGAGTCGGTAAGGAGGACTCGGCGAGTAGGCGCTGAGTGGAGAAAACCCTAATTCTCGGGGTTGAGCCCTATATAAAGAACATTATGTTTTCCTTCCAGCCACTTTATTCCCCCTTCAGCCCCAGAAAACCCTAAATCGAGGAGAAGCACCATTGTTGAGTGGATTGGAGCTTGGAGAAGTAAATATTGAAGGAGTTTTGAGAGATTGAAGGCTTGGAGCAAGGGGCTTTGCTTGGAATCAAATTGCATTGCAGATTTGGCGTCCATTGGAGGTAATATCTCGTTCTTGGGCTATTGTTATATTATTTCTTCATTTTGGGGTTTGTGGGAACTTGTCTATGGGTGGAATTGGAAGTCTAGAGGTTAGATCTGAGGTTGCTACCTCAGATCTGGAATAGAGAAGAATCAGAGAGCATGAAAGTTCCTGTGTTGGAGTGTTTAGTGAAGCTTACATGTCCCAAACCCTAAACCATTGTGCAAATAGCCTAGATCTCGTTGGATTCATGTAAAGTTTGCCACTTTACGTGATAAAGGGGTTGTAGGAAGCTAGATCTATGTTTTGGATCAATTGCATGGCTTGGAGTGCTTCTGTCTGGATTCAGACCAGTGGTACTCGACGAGTCACATGAGTGTACTCGACGAGTTGTTTGAAGATGAGCTGGGACTCGGCGAGTTGTATGAAAAACTCGGCGAGTAGGTTGAAGATAGCCATAGACTCGGCGAGTCTGTTCTTGGACTCGGCGAGTCTTGTCGAAGAGTTCTGATATTCTCTGGTTGAGTCGAGAATCGGTGAGTTAAGGGATGACTCGGTGAGTTGTGTGCGAGAGGACTCTGAAGTTGTGGGACTCGGCGAGTCTCGGGGTGACTCGGCGAGTTAGGTCGCGGATTGAGTGAAGTTTTGAGTATGGGAACTCGGCGAGTCATCGGGTTGACTCGGCGAGTAGGGTCAGTCAGGGGTTGACTTTGACCTTCTCTTTGACCAAGGGTTGACCAGTGGTTTCCAGGGTTATTTTGGTAATTGTTGATTATTGTTTGAGTTCAGTGCATTGGTGGTTGTCCGGTGGTGGAGATCGTATTATTGATCGGAGCAGCTTGGGCTATCTGTTCAATCGGCAGTTTCGAGGTGAATTATCCTCACTATATCGCTAGGGTTTATGGCACTAAGGCCGACCCTAGGGTGGGGGTTGAGAGAGTTGGATCCCAGGTTAGTGGGATGAGTCTGAGTTTTTGGTGTGGTGTTTCTCAGTATGGAGATTCCAAGGCATGATGAGAGTGGATCCGGATCAGGATCGGGAGCAGGGGAGGGAGTTCCTGGCGGATCGGTGCCGCCCGAGGTCACCGGTCAGATGAGCACGAGCGAGTTGGATGCGAGGATTCATGAGATCCTGCGTGATGAGATTGCTGAGTTGTTCCGGGCTGAGTTGGCGGAGTTTTTTAGGTTGATCAAGACCGCCATGGTTGAGTATTTTGATTAGCGCTATGCGGCTCTCGCAGAGACGGCTGCCGCGGCGGCTACAGTGGTTGTAGCAGCGGCAGGGGGAGGAACTAGTCGGGGTTTTCAGTATCGGGACTTCTATTATACGAAGCCTCCCACATTCGATGGAGTTCAGGACCCGATTGTTGCTATGAGATGATTATCAGACGTGGTGGGGTGTTTCTTCACGTGTTTATGCCCTGCTGATCAGAGGGTGAGGTGTGCTCTGAACCTGTTGAGGCTCGGGGCGAAGGATTGGTGGAGATTGACCACGGGGTTATATTCAGATGCGTAGAGGGATGCGGTATCATGGGATCAGTTCCGAGAGATGTTCATCACTCGCTATGTTCCGCAGGATGAGAGGGAGAGATTGGCTTAGGAGTTTCTCAAGCTGAAGCAGGATTCAGAGTCGGTGACTGAGATCACCAGGATGTTCACTGAGAGGGCGATGTTTTGCCCTGAGTTCGCTTCAGAGCAGGCTCAGATGTCCCGATATCTGAGTACGCTCAAGGAGGTTATCAGACAGTTCGTGTCCGCGCAGAGGTGCGAGATCTTGTTGGAGTTGCAGGAGGCCGCCATGCGGCGTGAGTTAGAGGTTGAGTTGCAATTGCGTGAGCTGAGGCAGGCTCTGATGCAGTCGCAGCCGGCGCCGAAACGGTCCAGGACCGTTGATGTTAGAGTGGGGGATCGGAGCGGCCACACTTGTGGGAAGTGTGGGAGGGGTCACGCCGGAGTTTGTTGGTCCGGTGGTGCATGCTGCAAGTGCGGAAAGGAGGGGCACTATACGCGGGATTGTCGGCAGTCAGTGCCGATTCGGGATTTGAGGATTTGTTATCATTGTCGTCAGGTTGGACATTTGAGGGTCAACTGTCCACAGCTTTCTGCAGGACCGGTGCAGGCTCCAGCACCGGCCACTTTGAGGATTTCAGGTGGATGTCAGGATGGAGCGGAGCCCCCAAGGGCTTAGAATCGTGCTATTCAGCTTGCAGCGGAGGAGGTCAGAGCAGTGCCGGGTGCAGCTATGGGTATGTTTCTTTCTTGTCGCCTGGTGGAATTATGATTATTATGGAGTATCATTTATCTGTTAGTTCCGCTGGAGAGTTTTCTTTTTGGTATCCGTTGTTCTTGAGGGCTTGGCATGATTATGGGTTTGTGTTTCGGATTTCCGTTTTAGTATCCGTTGTTCCCTGAAGGTTTGGTGTGGTTATAGTTTGGTGTTTTGTGCTGGTGTCTTTGTGCGGTTTTCGATGCGGTATTCGTCATTTTGCGGCTTGTGGTTTGGTTATGAGTTATTGTTTTGCGGATTTCTTTGGTTATCGTTTGTGAGGGTTATTAGTGGAGATGCGGTATTGGGTTGAATGTCGGGTAGCATCTACATTCATGGAAGGGATAATTGGAGATCGGATTCTCGGTGAGCAGATTGATCAGTGAGGAGATGTGTTTTGCTGAGGGTTGCTAATGCTTGTGGGAAGCAGTTAGTGTGTAAGTGTTCTCTTTGTGCGGGGTTGTTCTGGAAGGTCGTTAATGGCGACCGGTGGTTGTTAGTCAGTGCTTTAAGTGGGGGAGAATTGGAGAATTCTCCGGGAGATCGAGGAGTATTTGAGGGTGCTTAGCTGTTGGGATTCAGCTGGGTTCTGTCAGCCCAAAGTATAGGCTGATAGGAGTGAGTCGGTAAGGAGGACTCGGCGAGTAGGCACCGAGTGGAGAAAACCCTAACTCTCGCGGGTTGAGCCCTATATAAAGAACATTATGTTTTCCTTCCAGCCTCTTTATTCCCCCTTGAGCCCCAGAAAACCCTAAATCGCGGAGAAGCACCATTGTTGAGTGGATTGGAGCTTGGAGAAGTAATTATTGAAGGAGTTTTGAGAGATTGAAGGCTTGGAGCAAGGGGCTTTGCTTGGAATCAAATTGCATTGCAGATTGGGCGTCCATTGGAGGTAATATCTCGTTCTTGGGCTATTGTTATGTTATTTCTTCATTTTGGGGTTTGTGGGAACTTGTCTATGGGTGGAATTGGAAGTCTAGAGGTTAGATCTGAGGTTGCTACCTCAGATCTGGAATAGAGAAGAATCAGAGAGCATGAAAGTTCTTGTGTTGGAGTGTTTAGTGAAGCTTACATGTCTCAAACCCTAAACCATTGTGCAAATAGCTTAGATCTCGTTGGATTCACGTAAAGTTTGATACTTTACGTGATAAAGGGGTTGTAGGAAGCTAGATCTATGTTTTGGATCAATTGCATGGCTTGGAGTGCTTCTGTCTGGATTCAGACCAGTGGTACTCGACGAGTCACATAAGTGTACTCGACGAGTTGTTTGAAGATGAGCTGGGACTCGGCGAGTTGGAAGAACAACTCGGCGAGTTGGATGAAGATGGCCTGGAACTCGGCGAGTTGTATGAACAACTCGGCGAGTAGGTTGAAGATAGCCATAGACTCGGCGAGTCTGTTCTTGGACTCGGCGAGTCTTGTCGAAGAGTTCCGATATTCTCTGGTTGAGTCGAGAATCGGTGAGTTAAGGGATGACTCGGTGAGTTATGTGCGAGAGGACTCTGAAGTTGTGGGACTCGGCGAGTCTCGGTGACTCGGCGAGTTAGGTCGCAGATTGAGTGAAGTTTTGAGTATGGGAACTCGGCGAGTCATCGGGTTGACTCGGCTAGTAGGGTCAGTCAGGGGTTGACTTTGACCTTGTCTTTGACCAAGGTTGACCAGTGGTTTCCAGGGGTGTTTTGGTAATTGTTGATTATTGTTTGAGTTCAGTGCATTGGTGGTTGTCCGGTGGTGGAGATCGTATCAGTGATCGGAGCAGCTTGGGCTATCTGTTCAATCGTCAGTTTCGAGGTGAGTTATCCTCACTATATCGCTAGGGTTTATGGCACCAAGGCCGACCCTCTATCGGATGGAAATCCGAGTAGTGTCTGTTGTTATGATATTGCGGAGTATGGGCCGGAAGGCAATACGTTATGGGCCGGAAGGCATTATACGTTATGGGCCAGAAGGCATTATATGTTGTGGGCCGGAAGGCATTACATGTTATGGGCCGGAAGGCATTGCGATGTAGACCGGAAGGTCATGCCCTGGAAAGGCGTATGTGTGTAATTGGTATGTTGACTGATTCGTAGGGTGATGTTATGCTAGTGACCGGCTAGGCCGGTATCTTGGTTAGAGTAATGATATGTTATGTGATTTGTTGATCGATTTGCTGACTGTGATCTGTTATATGATTATATGTTATGTGCACGGTTGCTCGGTCTGGGGTTTGACCCGATATGTATGGTTGTTCTATGATCTGATATGTTATGTGGGCATTTTATGCTAAGGGCCGGAAGGCGATATGTTATGGGCCGGAAGGCAATATGATACGGGCCGGAAGGCGATATGTTATGGGCCGGAAGGCGATATGTTTTGGACCGGAAGGTCGCGGCCTGGAAGGGCGTATTTCTGGTTGGTATTTTTAGGGGTATCTCACTAAGCTTTCGGGCTTACAGTTGTGGTTTTATGTTTTCAGGTTCTCAGGAGTCTGTGGCAAGGCAAAGGCGTGATCGTACCGTTCCCCGCGTTAGTGTTTTATGATTTGAACCTGGGAAAAATACTCTGTTAAATAATGTATTAAAAACCTTTTGTAACAACGTTATTAAAATGGGTGGTTTTTGAAAAGTTTTAATTGTTTTGAAATTTTGCTCGTTACAGGTCTAGATTGGGAACTTTTCCAGTCCACATCTCCTGAGGTGTTTTGGCAACCTTCTTTGTAGGGACTAAATTAAGGATATGGGCGGCAGTCTCTAAGGCATACCCCCAAAATGAGATTGGTAGCGAAGCTCGACTCATCATGGAACGCAGCATGTCCAACAAGGTCCGATTGCGCCTCTCAGCTACACCATTCAACTATGGTGTCCTAGGAGGTGTCAATTGTGGAATAATCCCACATTCCTTAAAATAGTCAAGGAACTCAGTACTACGATACTTACCACCACGATCGGATCGAAGCATCTTAATGTTCCTGCCCAACTGATTCTCCACTTCTTGCTTAAACTCTTTGAATTTCTCAAAGGTTTCTGACTTATGTTTGATTAAGTAGACATATCTATATCTACTAAAATCATCAGTGAAAGTCACACAGAACCGATTAGCATCTCTTGTGGCAGTTCTGAAGGGTCCACACACATTTGTGTGTACGAGGTCCAACAAACCTTCACCCCTAGCACAAGTGCCAGTAAAAGGTGACTTTGTCATTTTACCAAGCAAACAAGATTCACAACTATCATCTGACTTTAGGTCAAATGACTCCAAAACTCCATCCTTTTGGAGTTGGCCTATGTGTTTCTTGCTTACATGTCCAAGACGACAATGCCATAAAGATGCTTTATCTAAGCTAGTGGAAGATTCAATATACAATACATTATTTCCTAGATTATCTACAACAGATACAGTTTCATACATGCCATCACAAGGTAATGCTTTAAAATAAAGAACATTATTAAAGAAAGCATCAATACTACCATTATTATTATCAAAATAACAGGTAAAACCTTGTTTATACAATGCATGAAAGGAAATAACATTTCTTGCCATTTCTGGCGAATAATAACACTTATTTAAATCTAATGTAAACCCATTATTTAGCACTAAGGAATAAACTCCGATTTTGGTGATAGGTGAAGCTTTTCTGTTTCCCATGATCAAGTTTATCTTTCCCTGCTCCACAGTCTCACTTCTTCTTAGTCCCCTCAAATCATAACATATGTGAATACCACAAACTGTGTTAAGGACCCAAGACTTAGAATGAGGTGAGTTATTAGACAATATAGTGTATATACCTATATGGTTGGGTTTTAGTTTCCCATCCTTCACATCTTGCTGGTACTTTGGGCAGTTTTGCTTTCGGTGCGACTTTTCATGGCAATAGAAGCATTCAGCCTCATTAGGGTTACCAGGAGGAGTGACAAAACCTTTCTTGGTTTTGCTTGAAGAGGATCCTTCAAGGGTCTTACCCTTGGTACCCTTAGAAGGGTTATTTCTCTTCTTCCCTTTGCCATGCCCGATTTCCAAGACATTGGCCGCGGTTGGAGTAGGAGTAGGAGTAGGAGTAGTAACAACCGACTTACCCTTTAGACCACTTTCAGCGGTCTTCAAGAGTCCTTGAAGTTTGCTGAGTGTGACTTCTTCCTTGTTCATGTGATATGTCATGCAGAATTGATCATACCACGATGGTAAGGAGTGCAAAATGATGTCTATTGCTAATTCCTCGGGGAAGTTCACATTCAGCTTCAGTAAACGGTCCACATACCTTCGCATTTTCTGCATGTGGCCCGTGATCGGTTCACCATCCTTCATTCGGGTTGTTATCATGGTGGAGATTATTTCATATTGCTCTTGACGAGCACTTTAATGGTAGTGGTCCATCAAGTCTTGGTGCATCTCAAAAGGATAATCTTCCTCATAGGACTTTTGGAGCTCGGCTGTCATGGTGGCCATCATGATGCATGCCACTTTTGTAGCATCTCTTTCATGCACCTCATATTCAGCAAGCTCTTCAGGAGTAGCAGTTGGCTCGGGTACCTTTATCTCCTTATGAGAACATATTCTTTGTTCTCATACCAAGTAACCATCCTAATGTTTCTGATCCAATCAGTAAAGTTGGATCCATCGAAGATGACTCTCCCACAAAGATTCATGAGAGAGAAAGAGCTAGTAGGGTTAGAGCCAGAAGCATTGTTATTGGATGACATCTGAAAAGAAGAGGGAATAGATTTAGATTAGATTTAGAGATAGTCCTTAAGAAAACACCCAAATGTAGTATCAAGGCTAGGACCCAACACAATATTTTAAACTTAGAAGAGGGATGTTGTAATCTAAGTTATAAGATATTTGAAGGTAGGTGAATGACGATTCACCAATTTCCACCATGAAAAACGAAATTTTTTTAATTAGGTTTTAATTGGTTTAGAAACTCCTAGATTCTTTGAGATTCTTTGAACTTTCTTCAATGGCATGTTTCAATCTCGAGTGTTCCCTTCAAGTTTTGTGACTGGGATGCCGAGGATCACAAAACAAGGTGTGAAGTAACCATGGAAATTACTTGGTACCCTCAATGTATTACTCCTCAATCGATGTGCCGGTTAACCACACACGCTCCATCGATACTATGATAAACATTAAGTCACCCTTTACCTACCTTGTTAAGTTCAAGTTAGTGTGCCGGTTAACCACACACTCTCCACTAACGACTTAAACAAAGTGTAAAGCGTAATTTCATGGATTAACACCTTATTCACATTTTCCTATAATAACTAAGATTGGGAATTCAATAAAGTTTAGTTACTTTAGTATTATCATTATACTTTTAATGAGAATTTATAAGTCCTTGTCCTACCCGTTCGGCTAACGACCCTCCACCGATCAAGGAAGTGGTGGGTGAGAGTGGACACCCATTAAGTTGCCATTTTATAGGCAACAACCTTATACCCCCCTTATAGACCGGCTTCGTGAATGAAGCGTACTAGCGGTAAGAAGATTTGATTTTATACATATATATTATTATTAACATACAATATTATAAAGTATATGGGTTGAATTTTAACTTTTAAAATTCTAAGGGTTGGAACTAAAGTTTTAATCACGACTTTACTTGTTCGAAAACATGAGGGCAAGTTTTGTAAACTTTCAAAACTTTTCATTTCTTATAACTTATGAAGTTAATTGAGTATTAAAATGAAGACTTTTCATTTTTCTAACTCTTGTGTTCTTTTAATGGTTTTAATTCAAGTGTGACTCTTGGTTTTCCATAACTTGAGGACAAGTTATGGACTCCATTAAAACACATTATCATCAAGAATTAAACTACCAAGTAGGTTACAAGTAATTCCTATGATCATCTAAATTCATAAGATCAAGAACATTAATATCCATATCAAAGTTTCAAGACTATATGAACACATATAATCATGAAAAATATATATTAGCCATTGGAAATGGATTAGAACAAACGTTACATCATCTAAAACAAGTTTTATAACACCAAAACAATTTAGGGTAATGTTTCAAGTCCATTTCCAGCAGCAAAAGTTGAAAATCTGCATCTGTGGCTCCTACTCGTCGAGTGCACGAACCTACTCAGCGAGTAGGATGAACTTGGCGAGTCCCCCCATGGACTCGGCGAGTTCATTAGGCAGACAACAAAAAATCAACTATTTTGCATCAAATATCAAACAAACAAGCCTAGGCTCTGATACCACTGATAGGTTCTGAGCATTCTAACCTTGGATCTACATGCAACCCTAGAAACCTTGGATCTATGTTTGACTAAGATACATGCAAATAATTATTTTTCCAAGGTTCTTATCCTATCTTGCATGGCATGGAGAACTTGAATCGAATAAAGCTAGTAGAATTACTTACCTTGTAGTTGTAGTTAATTGCTGGGAGTTTTAAAGCCTAGCACCAATAGTGTGGATGCCTGAAATGGAAATCACAAATCACCACAAACTTTGGAACGTTGAGAGAATAGTCACAGCTATCTTGAAATCGGCCCTCTTACTTTACTCACCACAACTAGTGTGATTTCAAGAACCAAAGCCTCTGTTATATAGTGTGGTGGATTAGGGTTACATCCATGTAAACCCTAATACCCATGTCTCTTCATTTCCATGAGATCCATGGGTTAAAGTGATGGGTTTTATACAAACAATCCTATATGTGCATGCAATCCTAATTTAGATCTTTGTTTTCACTATTAGATACACAACATTATGAACACATGGATAAAACCCTAATGTAGCATGCTATTTTCGAAATTCATACATAAGGTTAGATCACATACCTCTTGTTGTTATATTGCAATAACAACTTAAATCTTCAAACCCTTAGTCTTGAAAGCAAGCACCATAAGTGTAGTGCCTCTAATGGCTCACAAACAACACAAGAAATTGGAGAGGCTATAGAGAGAGAAGGGAGGAGGTAGAATTCATCCTTGGGAGCTCTTGGAAGCAAGTGGACGAATTCTTAAGGCCTAGGGGTTTCAGTCCTTATCCTTATCCAGTTACTTGCCCACCAAGCAACCACAAGATAAGCCTTGAAAAACCCTTATCTCTTGGACCTTGGACGATTTCAAGGATATCCTTATCCTTGAATTCGTTCATCCTTTAATAAGGATAATCATTGCCCTACTTTGCAACTATCACATCATTACAATTCAACCCCTCTAGTTTAACTAATTACACTTGATCACAAAATTAATTCCTAATTAATTATTGACCAATATTAATTAAACAAATATGATTTCTCTATTAATAGATTTCTCTATTAATTACACTTTAATATATTATTCTTATAACATATTAATAGATCATAATAACCTCTTTCTCTATTTATTTCTCAAGTCAAGTTGCTTTGGTGAAGGCAATCCAAAAGGACCATGCACAACCGGGTCAAGTATTTACCAAATGTGGTTACGGGCTTAGACACTAATCCAACAGTCTCCCACTTGGATAAGTCTATTAACCACAAATGTAACGTACAACTCGATTAGCAATCATAGCTCTCAAAGAGGCTATCGAACTCTGATCTCATCAACATCCTGTCCTCTAGATAAGGGATCGTATAGTCCTCTGTTTAGATATTGTGCAGACAATCTCATGGAACTAATTGTCCAACAGTTAGTTTCTCGATCTCAGATTCATTTAACATAGAACTTAATTGAACACATCAATTCAGTCCTGACCGGGCCCGACACATAAGTCAAATCAAATCATCGAGCGGCCGTGATATCGCTTTTACCCTCTTAGGATAAAAGTAACAGATAAACTTCGACTTATATGCATTTACTTATCCACTAATCAACTATACACATCAATGTGTTTTATAACATCAATTTACTGATGCGGTTTCGCATTATCAATGCACAACCAATTAGTAAATAATAAACCATATATCTAGGTTTTAAGACCATATGATATTATCGTCTTGCGATCACTTTTTGTCACATTCCATAAAATGATTCCAGCAAGCGCGGGTTTATTCTAATGCTCAAAACTTGTTCATAAGCACTCATGAATGTTGCAGCAAACCTTTGCTATGTCTAATACCTTTTGGACACTCTACATACCAATTCATGACAATCTTCATTCATACCTACTTCCAACATATGAACGATTGTGGACCATTCGAATAATTCGATTATTCTTAATAACTCAATTATTCAGGAAGTCAAAACTTGCAAATTGAAACAATAGTTAAACAATCAACATAAGACAGTAACTTTACTTATAAATAATACTCCTTTATTTAATCATCAAAATGTCAGTTACATTTATCTATTATATGTCACTAAAACTATCTAATCAAAACTAATATCATCCTTTAGCGCAATGCTCCTAACGTGCTGCAAGTGCTTAACCCTACTCAGTCCCTTCGTAAGCGGATCTTGTGAAAACTCGAAACTTCTAATCCATGTAATTGACCTGTGTTTCAGCACTAAAACTTGAGTTCATTGTCTCTTGTGATTCCATATGGGTGCTTTAGACTTAGTATAATTTAGATATGAGTCTTAGGAAGGGTTGGAGAGTGTTTAGTCTCACAAAATCGGGCCAAAACTCACCAAATAAGGTGTGTGCGGCCACACACCAGTGTGTACGGCCACACACCCAACCGCAAACACCCTCAACCTCACACCAAATTCAATTTATGGATGGATACCTCTTCATTCATTCATTTAGATGTTCTCTTCCCTCTCTCTACTTTCTCTCTCTAAATCATTAACCAAGAACACTTGGAAGGCTTCATAATCGTGATCTACTTCATCTTCAAGCTAAGTGTAGTGGTAAACACTTGAATCCCAAGCTTAAAACTCATTATATTCATCACATTCATCATCCCATGTAGGTGTACGGCTACACACCTTCAAATGGGGGCAGCATACATTCAAAATTCCCAAGTATGAAGAGCATAAACTTCAAAATCAACATATGGACTCAAATGAGGAGTGTACGGCCGCACACTCCTGTGTACGGCCGCACACACAATCTCTGTACGGCCACACACACTTGTCTGCTGTCTCACACACACTCCTGGCCGTACTCCCCAGCCGCACACTCATTTTTAAGACCATACACCCACTCTAATACCCATATTTGGCCCTAAACTTGCATAAATCATTAAGTTTGGATCGTAGAACACTTATTCTTACTAATTCCAAGCCCTAAGGATGTTTTCCCATCATGTTTAGTCATGAAACACCTTATTTCTAACTCATTTATGTATCGTCTCATGAAAAATAGGGGCCATAGGAGTTCAGGGCATCCGTTGACACTCAAACTCTACATTAAGCGGTGAGTTCATATCCCTACCCTTTTTCACTGTTTTTAACTGTTTTCAGGGGGGAACACAAGCAAAGTACAAGGGTTTCTTGTACTCAAAACTTATTTTCGTGTGTGTGTGTTTCACATTTCATATTCTTTTAACACTGATATACACAACTGATAACCGTATGAACATGCAGATCACGTAACATATATTTGTGAAATGGGTTTATAAACTGTTGTGTTTTATATATTTCACAAATAATTTCCACATTTTATCAGTTAAAAGCATGACATTAGAACATTTGAAACGTAAAACTTGTACACTGTTTTGTCCTCGGTAACACTCCACAGAGATCCGCGAGTGGAGGACTATCATATTATTACTAGTAAATTTGTTAGTCGTGTATGATTGGAGACACGTCCTCGATGAACACTCCACAGAGATACGCGAGTGGAGGACTGCACCCATAACCAGAATCTCTGGGATTAGAGAGCGCGAATTGAGTGTATAGATCTATACGGGGCTGACTACCCCACACCTGGCTACTAGTTACAGCCGAACTGAAATGGTTCAAGGGTGACGAAATTCATAAGGTGATGTGGACTACTTATTGCCACATCTAGTCTATCATATGGTTATGGAACTCACAATTAGGATAACAAAGATTTACTTAATAGTAATAATGAATAACTTAACACATTTTACAAGATAACCAGGTTTCAGAATACATCTTTTACATTGATAACCAACATTTAGGAAAGCATGGGACTTTCCTGGGGAACGTTCACATATCTAGAAAAGTGTAACAAACCGGATAACTTTACATCTTTTACAATCGGTAAAACACAATTAGGAAAGTATGGGACTTTCCTGGGGACACATTGGTACATTTTCACAAGAGTAAACGTGCTTTCAGTGTACAACTATACTTTACATGTTGAGAACAAAAACCAACCTTTTTAAGAAAATATGGGATTTTCTTGGTGTGTGTAACATTTTCAGAAAACAGAAAGGAAACTCGAACATTTTTACAAAACAAAAATCGCTTATGAACTCACCAGCGTTATGCTGATTTTCAAATCGCTTGTGTTCTCAGGTCAGCGTTAGAACAGGTACCCGAAGATCAATTTGTTCCATGTTGGAGTGCGTAGAAGACCAGTTCGTTTTGTTATTATATACTATGTATCACCATTGTATAACTTTACTTTTGAAACAAATGAAAAACTCTTCTATATGTAATGTAATGGTTGTTCTACTTTACTTACTATGTGCATTGGATTTGATACTCAACATGGAGTCAACCCCGGAAATGTTTCCACCTTCGGTTTTCGGGGTGTGACAGATTGGTATCAGAGCCCTTGTTTATAGTGAATAAAGTATACCAAACCTTACATGGTATAAAACTATAAACACTAAAAGGGCCTAAGTGCTCTGAATTAAAAGTATCTTCAAACTATAAGTATTTTCAAAAGTATACAAGTATACCGAACCGTCGATATCCGTAACTACAAGTAGAACAAAACATAAGTAAATGGGTGTTGTGTATTACGGTTAAACTTGGGCAGTAATGTAGTCGTGTCTAGGATTAATATAGCCTGGCCAACTATATTCATTCGAGACACGGCCAACATGTGCTTGGGGGTGACTGTGGTATGCGGCATGCCTAAAACTTACTCTAATACCACAAACATCGCGCCAATGTAGTATCGAATCATGAAATACTATGGGAGTATTTCTCGAGCCAATTCTTCGTAAGAACCCTCATTCACGTATAGATCCTTGATCAATCCATTAGCGATAGTTTACCTGCTTTGATAACTCTTTCCTGCTTTATCGCTTATTTGGAATAAATATATGTCATATCTCTCGATCCAATTCAGAGGACTTATCATCCTCTCTTTCTTGATCTTATTAGATCAAGATGCCTCCCAGAAAGAGACCCAGCTCAAAGACCAACAACCCTCCGCCACCACCTCCTCCTGAAATTGATCCTGTGTTATTCCAAACAGTTGTTACCACCGCGGTGGCAGCTGCTATGTCCCAATTAAACACCCGTGGTTCGGGAGGTGGTACTCAAGATCAAGAAGGAAATCAGGAACACCTAAAGGAGGGTTACTACAAGGACTTCATGAATGCGAAGCCTTCATCCTTCGATGACACTGGTGGTGACATTTCCTTGTCCCTATGGTTCGAGAAAATCGAATCCATTTTTGAAATCTGTGCCTGTGCTGAGTCCGATAAGGTCAAATTTGCAGCCTATACTTTCAGTGATAAAGCCTTGACTTGGTGGAATGGCCGAGTCAAATCCTTGACCCTACCCGTAGCCAATGCCATGGGCTGGGACGCCATGAAAGAACTCGTCCTTGCCGAATACTATCCCCGTGGTGAAATGCAGAAGCTAGAGCACGAGCTCTAGAACCTGAAGATGAAAGGTTCCGACATTGCTGCATACACTTCCCGATTCGATGATCTTGCCCTTCTCTGTCCTGGTCTGGTCACTCCTGAAATTAAAAGGATCGAGAGGTTTATTTGGGGGTTAACCAATCCAACAAAGGGTCATGTTTTAGCTGCTCGCCCTGATACATATGATAGTGCTAAGACTTTAGCCCAAGCCATAATTGACCACAGTGATGATGTCGAGGAAACCACTACCGCTCCTGGGTCGACTAAAAACAGTGGTGAGAAGAGAAAGTTCTGGAAGAAGAAGAAGGGTCAATCTTCCCAAGGATCCTCCAAAAGACAACAAACTGTAGCAGTCCATGCTGCTACTACCCCGGTTGTTGCTGCCTCTGTTGTGGGATCCACAACTCCAACTCCTACCAGCCGGTATGCTGGTAATCTTCCCGTTTGTGACAAGTGCAAGTATCACCACAACCCCGGCTCCTGCCGAGAACTGTCATGTACAAATTGTGGTAAGAAGGGGCACACGGTTCGACTCTGCAAAGCTCCGGCCCAATCGGCCAATCAATCTTCAGGAGCAGGCGTTGGTCAAGCCTACTACAACTGTGGTGAGGTCGGGCACTTTAAAAGGAACTGCCCTAAGAAGTCTAAAGCTGACAACACCGGGAGAGTCCTATTCATGGGATGGGAGGAAACAGTCACCGATCCCACTGTTGTCTCGGGTACGTTCCTTCTCAAAAATTCATATGCTAGTATTCTTTTCGATTCGGGTGCTGAAAGAAGCTTTGTTAGTCATTCGTTCAAACATAACCTAAAACATAACCCCCAACCTTTAACTGAAACGTTTACCGTCGAGATGGCTAACGGTGAGAAAGAAAGCGCTAACGAAATATTCGTAGGTTGTACCCTTACCCTGAACGACCATTCATTTCCTACTGATCTCATGTCGGTTTCCATAAAGAGCTTTGATGTCATCATTGGCATGGATTGGTTGAGTCCCAACCATGCTGATATCCTCTGTTTCGAAAAAGCCATCCGTCTCAACCTTCCTTTGGATCAAACTCTCATAATCTACGGCGATAAACTCAGTTCCAATCTTCGTATCATTTCCTGTATCAAAGCTCAGAAACTCCTGCGAAAGGAGTGTATTGCATTCTTAGCCCATGTAATCAATGAGAAACAAGAAGTTAAACACCTCGCGAGCATCCCCAAGGTCTGTAATTTTCCTTATGTGTTTCCCGAAGAGCTTCCAGGAATTCCTCCCGAGCGTTAGGTCGAGTTCCGTATTGACCTAATTCCTGGAGCTACTCCTGTAGCGAAGTCTCCGTATCGCTTAGCTCCAGCTGAAATGCAGGAGTTATCCAGCCAACTCAATGAGTTGCTCAGTAAAGGATTCATTAGACCGAGTTCCTCACCCTGGGGAGCTCCGGTACTATTTGTCAAGAAGAAAGATGGATCCTTTCGAATGTGTATCGATTATCGCAAGCTGAACAAGTTGACTGTCAAAAACCGATATCCTCTTCCGCGAATAGATGACCTCTTCGATCAACTCCAGGGAGCCAGTTACTTCTCCAAGATAGACCTTCGATCAGGGTACCATCAGCTACGAGTTCATGAGAGTGATGTTTCCAAAACAGCTTTCAGAACTCGATATGGACACTACAAGTTCGTAGTGATGCCCTTCGGTCTAACTAACGCACCGGCAGTGTTCATGGACCTGATGAACCGGGTGTGTCATCCTTATCTGGACAAGTTTGTCATTGTGTTCATCGATGACATACTCGTCTATTCCCGAAGCGAAGAAAACCACAAACAACACTTGAGGCTAGTGTTGGAAACCCTTCGATCCAAGAAATTGTACGAAAAATTTTCCAAATGCGAGTTCTGGATTCGGAAGGTAACTTTCCTCGGTCATGTAGTAAGTGAGGAGGGTATTCATGTCGATCCTTCCAAGATAAAGGCGATAGAGAATTAGTCAGCACCGAAGACACCCACAGAAATCTGGCAATTCTTGGGTCTCGCTGGCTATTATCGGAGATTCATCCAGAACTTTTCCAGAATCGCCAAACCCTTAACCACTCTAACTCAGAAAGGTGTATCCTTTTGTTGGAGTGATAATCAAGAAACCGCATTCCAGAAGCTGAAGAAAGCCTTGTGCAGCGCGCCTGTTCTGTCCCTACCCAAAGGGACAGACGAATTCGTTGTCTACTGCGGTGCGTCTACCCAAGGCTTAGGTTGTGTGCTTATGCAAAGAGGAAAGGTGATTGCTTATACTTCTAGAAAGTTGAAAGCACACGAGGTCAATTATACCACACACGACTTGGAGCTAGGAGCCGTAGTCTTTGCGTTGAAGATTTGGAGACATTACCTCTATGGAACCAAGTGCACAATCTTCACTGATCACAAGAGCCTACAACCCATCTTTGACCAGAAAGACTTGAACATGAGACAACGGCGATGGGTAGAACTACTCAGTGATTATGAGTGTGAAATCCGTTACCATCCCGGCAAGGCCAATGTGGTAGCAAATGCCCTTAGCCGAAAGGAGAGTGCAGGCCGTAAAGTGAAGAACCAGACGATGACCATCCATTCCAACTTACCCATGCAAATCCGAGAAGCCCAGTTAGAAGCCCTCAAACCCGAGAATGTGTCGATCTAAGCCTTAAGAGGAATGGAAAAGAAACTTGAGATCAAGGATGACGGAGTCTACTGCTTCATGGATCAGATCTAGATTCCAAGGTTTGGAGGATTCAGGGAGATTGTTATGGAGGAAGCACACAAGACCAGATACTCTGTTCACCCGGGTTCGAACAAGATGTACCTAGATCTCAAGAAACAATACTGGTGGCCAAACATGAAAGCTGAGATAGCTACATTCGTGGGCAAGTGCCTAACTTGCGCCAAGGTGAAAGTCGAATATCAAAAACCCTCAGGTCTGCTCCAACAGCCTGAGATACCTGAATGGAAATGGGAGATGATTGCCATGGATTTCATCACCAAACTACCCAAGTGTCCGAGTGGGTACGATACCATTTGGGTAATTGTCGATCGTCTGACAAAGTCCGATCACTTCATTCCGATCAAAGAATCATTCAAGATGGAAAGACTCCCGAGAATTTATATCCAAGAGGTAGTTCAACTACATGGTGTACCTGCGTCCATTATCTCTGATCGAGATAGCAGGTTTACCTCCAGATTCTGGCAGTCTCTCCAGAAAGCCCTTGGAACCAATCTAAACATGAGCACAACGTATCATCCTCAGACCGATGGACAAAGTGAGAGAACAATCCAAACTCTAGAGGACATGCTTAGGGCATGCGTTATTGATTTTGGAAAATTGTGGGACACACATCTACCCTTGATTGAGTTCTCGTACAACAATAGTTACCACACCAGCATTAGGGTTACCCCGTTCGAAGCCCTTTACGGTCGCAAGTGCAGATCTCCGGTGTGCTGGGCCGAGGTGGGGGATACACAGTTAGCCAAGAATCGAGTCCCGGACAGTGCTCTCACTGGTCCTGAAATCATCCGTGAAACCACCGAGACGATCATCCAAATTCGAGAACGACTGAAAGCTTCACGTGATCGCCAAAAGAGTTACGTTGATAACCGTTGGAAACATCTGGAATTCCAGGTTGGAGACCGTGTCCTGTTGAAAGTCTCGCCCTGGAAAGGCACTATACACTTTGGTAAGCGTGGGAAACTTAATCCGAGGTACATTGGACCTTTCGAGATCCTCGCCAGGATCGGTCCAGTAGCCTATAAACTTCGTTTACCCCATGAGCTCAGTAACATTCAGCCCATCTTCCATGTTTCAAATCTCAAGAAGTGCCTATCCGATGAAACCTTAGTAATTCCTTTAGACGAGATCGAGATCAATGAAAACCTCAATTTCGTGGAGGAACAGATCGAAATCATGGATCAAGAAGTCAAACGTACAAAGCAAAGCCGCATCCCGTTAGTGAAGGTCCGCTGGAATGCCAAGCGGGGACCGCAATTCACTTGGGAGCGTGAAGACTCGATGAAACAGAAGTATCCGCATCTCTTTCCAGATCCATGATTTGTATCTTGACTTGTATCTTAATTTTGAATTTCGGGACGAAATTCCCTTTAACAGGGGGATAATGTGACAACCCGAAACTTCTAATCCATGTAATTGATCTGTGTTTCAGCACTAAAACTTGAGTTCATTGTCTCTTGTGATTCCATATGGGTGCTTTAGAATTAGTATAATTTAGATATGAGTCTTAGGAAGGGTTGGCGAGTGTTTAGTATCACAAAATCGGGCCAAAACTCACCAAATAAGGTGTGTGCGGCCACACACTTGTGTGTACGGCCACTCACCCAACCGCAAACACCATCAACCTCACACCCAATTCAATTTTATGGATGCATACCTCTTCATTCATTCATTTAGATGTTCTCTTCCCTCTCTCTACTTTCTCTCTCTAAATCATTAACCAAGAACACTTGGAAGGCTTCATAATCGTGATCTACTTCATCTTTAAGCTAAGTGTAGTGGTAAACACTTGAATCCCAAGCTTAAAACTCATTATATTCATCATATTCATCATCCCATGAAGGTGTACGGCTGCACACCTTCAAATGGGGGCAACATACATTCAAAATTCCCAAGTATGAAGAGCATAGACTTCAAAATCAACATATGGACTCAAATGAGGAGTGTACAGCCGCACACTCCTATGTACGGCCGCACACACACCCTATGTACGGCCGCACACTCTTGTGTGCTGCCTCACACACACTCCTAGCCATACTCCCCAGCCGTACACTCATTTTCAAGAGCATACACCCACTCTAATACCCATATTTGGCCCTAAACTTGCATAAATCATTAAGTTTGGATCGTAGAACACTTGTTCTTAGTAATTCCAAGCCCTAAGGATGTTTTCAAATCATGTTTAGTCATGAAACACCTTATTTCTAACTCATTTATGTATCGTCTCATGAAAAATAGGGGCCATAGGAGTTCAGGGCATCCGTTGACACTCAAACTCTACATTAAGCGGTGAGTTCATATCCCTACCCTTTTTCACTATTTTTAACTGTTTGCAGGGGGAAACACAAGCAAAGTACAAGGTTTTCTTGTACTCAAAACTTATTTTCGTGTGTGTGTGTTTCACATTTCATATGCTTTTAACACTGATATACACAACTGATAACCGTATGAACATGCAGATCACGTAACATATATTTGTGAAATGGGTTTATAAACTGTTGTGTTTTATATATTTCAAAAATAATTTCCACATTTTATCAGTTAAAAGCATGACATTAGAACATTTGAAACATAAAACTTGTACACTGTTTTGTACTCGGTAACACTCCACAGAGATCCGCGAGTGGAGGACTATCATATTATTACTAGTAAATTTGTTAGTCCTGTATGATTGGAGACACGTCCTCGGTGAACACTCCACAGAGATATGCGAGTGGAGGACTGCACCCGTAACCAGAATCTCTAGGATTAGAGAGCGTGACTTGAGTGTATAGATCTATACGGGGCTGACTACCCCACACCTAGCTGCTAGCTACAGCCGAACTGAAATGGTTCAAGGGTGACGAAAGTTATAAGGTGATGTGGACTACTTATTGCCACATCTAGTCTATCGTATGGTTATGGAACTCACAATTAGGATAACAGAGATTTACTTAATAGTAATAATGAATAACTTAACACATTTTACAAGATAACCAGGTTTTAGAATACATCTTTTACATTGATAACCAACATTTAGGAAAGCATGGGACTTTCCTGGGGAACGTTCACATATCTAGAAAAGTGTAACAAACCGGATAACTTTACATCTTTTACAATCGGTAAAACACAATCAGGAAAGTATGGGACTTTCCTGGGGACACATTGGTACATTTTCACAAGAGTAAACGTGCTTTCAGTGTACAACTATACTTTACATGTTGAAAACAAAAACCAAACTTTTTAAGAAAATATGGGATTTTCTTGGTGTGTGTAACATTTTAAGAAAACAGAAAGGAAACTTGAACATTTTTACAAAACAAAAATCGCTTATGAACTCACCAGCGTTATGCTGATTTTCAAACCGCTTGTGTTCTCAGGTCAGCGTTAGAACAGGTACCCGAAGATCAATTTGTTCCATGTTGGAGTGCGCAGAAAACCAGTCCGTTTTGTTATTATATACTATGTAACACCACTGTATAACTTTGCTTTTGAAACAAATGAAAAACTCTTCTATATGTAATGTAATGGTTGTTCTACTTTACTTACTATGTGCATTGGATTTGATACTCAACATGGAGTCAACCTCGGAAATGTTTCCGCCTTCGGTTTTCGGGGTGTGACAGATCTGCTGGGTTATCTTCTGATGATATCCTCTTAACCAAGAGGTGTCCTTCTTCTACTCGATGTCTAATAAAGTGATACTTTCTGTCGATAAGCCGAGATCTACCATGATCCCTCAGTTCCTTGGTCAAGGCAACCACTCCTTTATTATCACAGAAAATTTCCATAGGCTCCTTTATGGCAGGCACAACTCCAAGGTCACCAATGAAGTTCTTCAACCATATCGTCTCCTTTGACGCTTCGCTCGCTGCAATGTACTCTGATTCGCATGTTGAATCAGCTACAGTTTCCTGCTTGGAACTTTTCCATGTCACTGCTCCTCCATTTAGGGTAAAGACCCAGCCTGACTGCGAACGGTAGTTGTCGCTGTCAGTTTGGAAGCTAGCATCACTATACCCTCGCACCCTCAATTCATCACTCCCTCCGAGGACTAAGAACCATTCCTTGGTCCTCTGAAGGTACTTAAGTATATTCTTGACCGCAATCCAATAAGCTTTGCCCGAGTTCCCTTGATATCTACTGACCATGCTCAAGGCAAAGGCCACATCAGGGCGAGTACAAGTCATAGCATACATGATCGAGCCAACTGTGGAAGCGTAAGGTACTCGGCTCATCGCTGCTATCTCGACTTCGGTACTCGGACTTTGAGTCTTACTCAACTTGGCATTACTCTGTATCGGTAGTTCTCCCTTCTTTGAGTTTTCCATACTAAAATGTTTTAGTACCTTATCCAAGTAAGTAATCTGACTAAGTCCTATTAGTCTCTAACTTCGTTCTCTCACTATCCTTATTCCCAAAATATAGGAAGCCTCTCCGAGGTCCTTCATAGCGAAGCACTTCCCGAGCCAGGACTTAACCTCTTGTACAGTCGGGATGTTGTTTCCTATGACCAGTATGTCATCGACATACAAAACGAGGAAGCTAACTATACTCCCACTGGCCTTGACATATACACATGATTCATCTTTCTTCGTACAAATCCAAACTCTTTTAATTTCTCATCAAAGAAAAGATTCCGTCTCCGAGATGCTTGCTTAAGTCCATAAAAGGACTTCTCAAGCTTGCACACTCTATTGGGATGCTTCAGATCGACAAAACCCTCTGGCTGAGCCATGTAAACATCCTCAGCCAACTTCCCATTAAGGAAAGCGGTCTTGACATCCATTTGCCATATCTCATAATCATGAAATGCAGCTATGGCTAGCATCACCCTAATAGATTTTATCTTAGCAACTAGTGAGAAGGTCTCATCATAGTCAACTCCAGAAATTTGAGTAAAGCCCTTCGCCACCAGTTGTGCCTTATACGTGTACACATTCCCATCCACGTCGGTATTCTTCTTGAAGATCCATTTGCACCCAACCGTCTTACGTCTCGGCACATTGTCAACCAAATTCCAAACTTGGTTGTCATACATGGACTGAATCTCACTGTCAATCGCCTCCTTCCATCTTACAGACTCTGGGCCTGTCATGGCTTCCTTATAGCTGTTAGGTTCATCTAAATTTACTAGTGTACTATCACTAATATACGTGTCCCCTTTAGTAGTAATATGAAAACCATATAACTTGGGTTGAACTCTAACTCTTTCGGAACGTCTAAGAGGTAAGGACTGGTCAATTGGTTCAATCGGAGTTTCCACCTCAGGTTGAGCGCCAGCGGTAGAGGTTCCTTCATCGCTTGATTCTTGAATCTCTTCAAGATCGATGTGTCTCCCACTGTCTCCTTGGCTTATGAGTTCTCGCTCTCGGAAAACCCCTATCCTCGCAACGAAGAAAATATTTTCACTCGGTCTATAGAAGAGATATCCAAAGGATCTCTGCGGGTAGCCGATGAAAATACATCGCTCACTACGGGGTTCGAGCTTGTCGTAAGTCTCTCGTCTTACGAAGACCTCATAGCCCCAAACCTTGATATGTGCCAACGAGGGAGCCTTCCATGTCCACATCTCGTGAGGTGTTTTGGCAACCTTCTATGTAGAAACTCGGTTAAGGATATGGGCGGCAGTCTCTAAGGCATACCCCCAGAATGAGATAGGTAGTGAAGCATGACTCATCATAGAATGGACCATGTCTAACAAGGTTTGATACCACCTTTTTGTCACACCATTCAACTGTGGTGTCCTAGGTGGCGTTAATTGCGAAACTATTCCACATTGCTTGAGATAGTCGTGGAATTCAAGACTTAGGTACTCTCCTCCTCAATCGGATCGAAGCATCTTGATTTTCCTGCCCAATTGATTCTCCACTTCATGCTTGAACTCTTTGAACTTTTCAAACGTTTCTGACTTGTGCTTGATTAAGTAAATGTACCTATATCTACTATAATCATCGGTGAAAGTCATGTAGAAGCGGTTCCCATCCTTTGTGGTAGACCTAAAGGGCCCACACACGTCGGTGTGTATGAGATCCAATAAACCCTCACCCCTCTCACAAGTGCCAGTGAAGGGTGACTTGGTCATCTTTCCAAGTAAACAAGACTCGCACATGTCATCTTCCCTAAGGTCGAATGACTCCATTAGTCCATCCTTTTGGAGTTGGGCTATGCGCTTCTTGTTGACATGTCCAAGACGACAATGCCACAAAGATGCTTTATCCATACTATTGGAAGAATCCATACACAACACATCATTTCCTAGGTTATCTACAACCATAACAGTTTCATAAATTCAATTACAAGGCATCGCTTCAAAATATAAAACACCATTTAGATAAGCATAAATTGAACCATTCTCATTATCAAACGAATATCTAAATCCTTGTCTAAACAAACCATGAAAAGAAATGATGTTTCTTGCCATATCTGGCGAGTAGCAACAATTATTTAAATCTAAATTCAATCCATTACTAAGCACTAAAGAATTCACTCCAATCTTGGTAACAACTGACGTTCTTCTGTTCCCCATGATTAGATTTATTCTTCCAAGCTCCACATCCTTATTTCTTCCTAGTCCCTGCAAATCAGAACAAATGTGGTAACCACATCCTGTATCAAGAACCCAAGAAATAGAATGAGATGAATCATTAGATTTAATTGTGTATATACCTGCATAAGATGGCTTGATCTTTCCATCCTTGATGGCTTGCAGATATTCCAGGCAGCTTCTCTTCCAATGCCCTATTTTTTGGCAATGATGGCACTCTGCGTCCTTTGGGTTAGGGTTGGGCTTAGGAGGATTAACCTTGGTCCCACTAGAACAGGAACCATCTTGGGATTTTCCCTTACGGTGGCTCTTTGACGGAGCCTTCCTCTTCTTGCCCCTTCCTTGCTCTATAGCCAAAACAGGAGAAGCGGATGGATTAGGAGTTGGTGTAACACACTTGTCCTTAAGGTTGCTCTCAACAGTCATTAGGAGCCCTTGGAGTTTGCTTAGGGTGACCTCTTCCTTGTTCATGTGGTAGGTCATCCTAAATTGGTCGTAGCATGAGGGCAAGGAGTGAATAACTATGTAGATAGCCAAATCTTCCCAAAAGTTGATATTCAACTTGCGAAGACGATCAACATACCTTTGCATCTTTTGCAAGTGCACGGTTAGAGACTCTTCACTTCCCATTTTAGCAGTTATCATATTCGTAATGATCTCATAGCGCTCTTGCCTCGCGCTTTGGTGATATTTCTCCATCAAGTCTTTATGCATTTCATAGGGATATATGTCCTCATAGGACTTTCGGAATTTAGAGTTCATTGTGGCTATCATGATGCAATGAACTTTCATTGCATCACGCTTATGGGTCTCAAAACAGCCATCTCTTCGGGAGTAGCAGTTTCTGGATTGATCTTCTTGAGCTTCTCATCAAGAACATACTCTTTGTCCTCGTAACACGCGATAGTGTGAATGTATCTTATCCATTCACTAAAGTTCGATCCATCAAAAGTCACTTTTTGACAAAGGCTCATTAGCGTGAATGAGCTAGCAGCAGCGTTGTTTGCGTTAGACATCTACAAATACAAAGGACAAAGTTTGATTAGAATTGAATCCCTAATTAAACACCAAAAATGAAAAATTAGGGCTAGGACCCAACAACATTATTTACATATTAGAAAAGGGATGTCGTAATCCAACACGCAAATAATTTGGAGGTAAGTGAATGACGATTCACTAATTCTTCACCATGCAAAACATAAGCTTAAGTTTTAAATGTATTTAGGATTCCTATATTTTTCTTGAGATTCATTGAACCTTTCAATGGCATGTTTAAATCTCGATATGCCCCTCTCGTTTGTGTCTGGGATGCCGAGGATCACAAAGTGGGTGTGAATAACCATGAAAATCTACATGGTGCCTTCATTGTTACAATCACCTATTCGATGTGCCGGTAAACCACACACGCACCATCGAACTATGACAAACAATGAATTACCCTTTACCACCTTTGCTTAGAACTAATTAGTGTTCCAATAAACCACACGCGCTCCACTAACTTCTTAACAAGGGTGCAAAGTGTAATTTCATGGGGTTGCATCAATTTCACTTTTGCCTAAAGTAACTAGGATTGGGAATTCTAAAAAAAATGTTTAGTTACTTCATATAGATTCATTATACTTATTAATGAGGAGAGGATTGCCCTAACCTACCCGTTCGGCTAACGACCATCCACCAGTCATGCAAGCGGTGGGTGTGAGTGTACACCCATTAAGCGCCATTTTATAGGCAGCAACCTTATACCCACCTTATAGACCGGCTTCGTGAATGAGGCCTACTAACGGTAAGACTAGCATTTTAATTTTACATATATATTTATTAAGCTTGTAATAATATAATAGTATAGGGTGTATTTTAAAATTTTCAAAAATACTAGGGTTTTAATCTTCAATTTAAAATTTTCGAAAGTTAATACCATTTAAATTAAAATTTTAAATATTAAAACTCTTGATTTAATAATTATCACAAATTAAACTATTAATTTAAATTATTAAATCATAAGGGATTATCTAAATCATGAGGATAATTACCATTTAAACAATTAACTTATCCTAATCCCTTTTATCCCTCAAAATTTCAAAAATAATGGGAGGGGATAATTCAAAATCTTTAATTACCATATTTAACTACTACAAGATAATTACAAGATATGAGATTATCCAAATCCCTAAAATTTAGGACCTTTTCTTGGGGAAGGAGGCAAGTATCGAAATCTAAGGGTTTGTAAACCCTAGATTTCGAAATCTTGGATTAAACGGAAAGGATTCAAAAAACCCTTTCAAGATTTTCGCAAATTAGGGTTAGGAAACCCTACTCTCGAAATATATGTACTCCTAGGGTTTATTGGCTATAAACCCTAATTTGTGAAGTTCATACAATTGAATAATACTAATTGAAAACAAGTTAACCAAAGGCTTTGATACCACTGATGGGTTTTATACAAACAATCATATGTGTGCATGCAACCCTAATTTGGATCTATGTTTTCACTATTAGATAAACAACATTATGAACACATGGATAAAACCCTAATGTAGCATGCTATTTTCGAAATCCATACATAAGGTTAGATCACATACCACTTGTTGTTATATTGCAATAACAACTTAAATCTTCAAACCCTTAGTCTTGAAAGCAAGGACCATAAGTGTAGTGCCTCTAATGGCTCACAAACACCACAAGCAATTGGAGAGGCTATAGAGAGAGAAGGTAGAAGGTAGAAATCGTCCTTGGGAGCTCTTGGAAGCAAGTGGACGAATTCTTAAGGCTAAAGGGTCTTTATATAGGGTTGGGATTAGGGTTTCAGTCCTTATCCAGTTACTTGCCCACCAAGCAACCACAAGATAAGACTTGAAAAACCCTTATCTCTTGGACCTTGGACTATTTCAAGGATATCCTTATCCTTGAATTCGTTCATCCTTTAATAAGGATAATCATTGCCCTACTTTGCAACTATCACATAATTACAATTCAGCCCCTCTAGTTTAATTCATTACACTTGATCACAAAATTAATTCCTAATTAATTATTGACTAATATTAATTAAAAAAATTTGATTTCTCCTTTAATATATTATTCTTATAACATATTAATAGATCATAATAACCTCTTTCTCTATCTATTTATCCAGTTAAGTTGCTTTGGTGAAGGCAACCCAAAAGGACCATGCACAACCGGGTCAAGTATTTACCAAATATGGTTACGGGCTTAGACACTAATCCAACATAAAGCTCCATGGAGTATCCATGGACTTTCCATGCAAGCATAGCCCATTCCAAACAAGCATTAGCCCACACTATATAAATATAAGAGCCCATATTTAATTAGTAATACTTTTGATCTCTAAATTAATCCTAGATTAATTATAGATCAATAATAATTAAATAATATGATCTTATATTAATATTTTAAAACTTATAATATATTAATAAATCATAACTTATACTATTCTCAAAAAAGATTATCCATAAATTGTTCGGGTGAAGTGCAACCAAAATGGACCATGCGGGTTCGGGTCAAGTACATACCAAATATAGTTATGGACTTAGACACTATATCCAACATATGTTTCATTGCCAACAGGGCTTCGGTGATCTTGAACCTTTCAAGTCTTCGTTCTTGTGGGTCAGGGAGAACAATGGGAGGAGGAGGACGAAGTGTGTAACGACCCAAATTTCAAGCCCGAAAATTTCATTTTTAAATTAACAATTCCATAAACATTTTTACCAAATATTTTAGAATAAACAACACGTCACAAAATCATATTGTTGTGTCCCAAACCATAATGTCAAAAGTAATAAAAATCAGAGTACAGTCCCAAAAACTCCTTGCGGAAAACCACGTGTGTGTGTGATGTGCTGCTACACCGCCAGCTCCTTCCCCCTTCGACGAAGAGCTACCCTAAACATAAACCAAAGCTGTAAGTACAAAGGTTAGTCAGTTCCCCCATCATACCACATACCATACAATATCGTCGGTATCTTTCAACCGGTAACCTTCGTCGGTATCTTTCAACCGGTAACCTTCATTGGTATCTTTAAACCGGTAACCAACATCGGTATCTTTCAACCGGTAAACAACATCAGTATCTTTCAGTCGGTAACAAACATCGGTATCTTTCAACCGGTATCCAACATTGGTATCGTTCAACCGGTAACTGGTGACTATTTCACCCCTACCACTAGCATACGATCTACAGATATATACATACAGTCAGGCATATCCGGGTAAAGACCTACCCTTGAGTCCTACGGACCACTGTTTGGGAAACTAATCCCTACTATACACATAACATATCATCCAGATAAATCTCATAACCAACACATAACCAGACCAAGATAATTATCACAAAGACCATGATCTTCTAAATACACCTTTTTGGTGGGCCGACATTGTGGCCTTAGACCCACCCCTACTAGAAGGTAACTCAACTCAATGTCGTGCAGTGTTTGAATTATCCTCGGCGCACAAGTTGACTCCCTTTGACTCCTCGATCCCTACACGACGACCTTCAAGTCAACACACAGCAAGTACAACCCTAGATAGGGTCCGTCCAATTCTAGTCAAAGTTAACTTCAAGTTGACCTGACTCGCCGAGTTGGACCGTCAACTCGTCGATTCCCTCACCCTTTACTTGTCCTCATCCATGACCCGAATCGTCGAGTTGGGCGGTCAGCTCGATGAGTTCCTCTCTCATATGAACATCGCATGAAACTTATCTGACTCGCCAAGTTGATAAACAACTCGTCGAGTTCACCTTCATCTGATGAACAAGTTCTTTCCTCGACTCGCCAAGTTGATGAACAACTCTTTGAGTTCATCTTCATCCTGATGAAGATTTCCTTGGACTCACCGAGTCTTTCTAGCACTCGTCGAGTCCCATCAACTCCAGGTCTAAAATCACGCCCAATACATTGGGTAACTCTTTCTGTCCGATTACAACCCTTCTAACACTCATTGGGTTCCTTTAACCCTTAACAGATATGGGGCTCAAAGCCTCGGACTCGTCGAGTCCCAAGAAGGGACTCGCCGAGTCAGTCATGTCCACACTCTAAATCCTTGATTTCTGATGTACAACCTTTGATCGAAACGTAGATCCAAGCTTCTATAATCGATCTAGCACATAAAGTTACAAACTTTACGTGCTTGCATGGGACTTTGAGCTCAAAAAGACATAAAAACAAGCTCTTAATATGCATGGGGCCTTTCATGGGCGCAAAAGCCACTCAAATCTGCCTAGTGACCCCTTAAATGATGTGATTTAAAAGCTTTAACCCCCAGCCATGTTTGCAAACATGGTTGGCCACCAAAAATGGCTTATAAAAGCCCTAAATCTCCTCAAAGAGGGATCTAACAAATGAATCAACAAGGTTACAGCCTTTTACCTTCAATGAGCTATAGAAGGTGCACAAACTCGGGTTCCCTTGGTCGCTACCTGCTTCCTCAAATTTTTCTCCTTCTTTCTTAAGACCACAAGACCAAAATCCACCAACAAGGCTTACATTGCTTCAATAACGGCTAGGGGTTTAATGAGAGGTGTTTTGGGAGCATAAGGGACGTTTTGGATGACATAACATTGTTTAAATAGGGGTGCAAACCCTTAGATTAGGGTTTTTGTCTAGACATCAGTTACTCGTCGAGTCCGGGACCCGATTCGTCGAGTCCACAACTTAAAACCCGCATCCCATCCCGCTTCTTCTCGGCAAGTTGGTCCTTCAACTCGCGGAGTCCAAATCCAAAAACGCAAAATACATAGATAAAAAAAAATAAAATAAGAGCGTACCAAGAACCAGGTGCTACAAATATCCCCCACTTATTTTAGACTTCGTCCTCGAAATTTGCTGCTCGTTCTTGAAACATCTCCAGGTAGTGCTCCATCACTCGTCCACCGGCTCCCAAGTCCATTTTGAGCCCTTTCGGTGCTGCCATTGCACCTTCACGAGTTCCACTCTCTTGTTCCTTAGATCCTTCGACTTCCGGTCGAGGATCGCCACAGGTCGCTCAATGTAGTTCAGGCTGCCGTCAGCCTGAATGTCCTCCAAGGGCACCACTGCTGAGTCGTCCACCAGGCACTTTCGTAGCTGGGACACATGGAAAGTGATGTGGATTTGACTGAGTTTGGCTGGCAGATCCATCCTATACACCAGCTTGCCCACCCGGGCTATAACCCTAAACAGTCCAATGTACTTGGGTCCCTACTTGCCTCATTTCCTGAATCGGATAACGCCCTTCCATGGCGACACCTTTAGGAGAACCATATCCCCGACCTGGAATTCCAGGTCTGATCGGCGCTTATCGACATAACTTTTCTACCGACTCTGAGCAATCTGAAGCCTGCTACGGACCTGCTGAATCCTCTCTGTCGTCTAGACCACTACTTTGGTGCTCCCCATTACCCTCTGGCCAACCTCACCCCAACATATCGGGGTCCTGCACTTCCTCCCGTACAACATCTCGAAGGGAGGACGATCGATACTCACGTGATAACAATTGTTATAGGAGAACTCTGCCAAAGGGAGGTAGGTCTCCCAACTACCTCCAAAGTCTAACACGCATGCTCAGAGCATATCCTCCAGATTCTGGATGGTCCACTCGCTCTGACCATCCGTATGAGGGTAAAAGGCGGTGCGAAAATGCAGACGAGTACCCAACTCATCGTGAAACTTCTTCCAAAACCTAGAAGTGAAACGCACATCTCTGTCCGAAATCACCGACACTAAAACCCTGTGCCATGCCACCACCTCCCTGATATAGATGTCGTCCAGTTTCTCGGCCGAGATGCTCTCCTGAATCGGAATAAAATGAGCGCTCTTGGTCAATCGGTCGACGATGAACCAAATCGAATCCACACCTCACGCGGTCCTAGGAAGCTTTGTGATAAAATCCATCGTAATGTCCTCCCATTTCCACAACGGAATGTCCAACGGCTGCACATACCATGCTACATCCCGTTTCATGCAGGGCCACCAATAGTCCATGCGAAGATCTCTATACATCTTCGTTGCCCTGGGATGAATGGAAAATCGAGATTTGTGCGCCTCCTCCATCAGAAACTGGCGCACACCACCAAGATACGGCACCCACACCCTACGGTGTAGTGTCAATAACCCTCGACTTTCATAGTCGAAGGAGGAAACTTGCCCCACAATTCGCTCACTCTTCCGATGTTCCTCATCATGGCCTCCTGCTGGGCCTCCTGAATCCGCTCCAAAAGCGGAGTCACCACTGTCATCCCCAGACAGATATCCCTGATCAGCGCTGCCTTGCGGCTAAGCGCTTCAGCCACCACATTGGCCTTTCCCGGATGGTAAAGGATCTCGCAATCGTAATCCTTTACTACATCAAGCCACCGAAGTTGCCTCATATTCAGATTTGGCTGGTCCATGAGATACCTCAGGCTCTTCTGGTCTGTGAAAATCGTATAACGAACCCCATAAAGGTAATGACGCCAAATCTTGAGGGCGAACACAACAGCCCCCAGCTCCAAATCATGTGTCGGGTAGTTCGCCTCGTGAGGCTTCAGCTGCCTCGAAGTGTAAGCAACGACATGCCATCTTTGCATCAATATTGCACCCAAACCAGATATGGACGCATCGCAGTACACAACAAAATCCTCCATGCCCTCCGGCAGGGCTAAGATTGGCACCTCACACAATCGCTGCCTCAAAGTCTCAAATGCAGCCTGCTGATCAAGCCCCAATGGAAAACCACTACCTTCCTTGTCAGTCTGGTCAGGGGCACGACTATCGTGGAGAAATCCCAGATGAATCTCTGATAGTAGTCGGCTAATCCTAGGAAACTCCGAATCTCAGATGGAGACTTCGGAACCTCCCACCTCATCACGGCCTCCACCTTGGCCGGATCTACTGAAATCCCGTTCTGGTTGACAAGGTGCCCAAGAAACTGCACCTCGCGCAACCAAAACTCACACTTGGAGAACTTAGCATACAATTTCTCCCTCCTCAAGGTCTCCAGAAACTCTCGCAGATGCTCCTCGTGCTCCCTCTGCGTCTTGGAATAAACCAAGATATCAACAATAAACAATATCACCGAATGATCTAACATCGGTCTACACACGCGGTTCATGAGGTCCATGAACACAGCAGGAGCATTAGTGAGCCCGACGGGCATTACCACAAACTCGTAATGGCCATAGCGCGTCCGGAATGCAGTCTTCTATACATCCTCATCTCTGACCCTCATCTGATGGTATCCTGAACACAAATTGATATTAGAGAACCAAGATGCTCCCTGAAGCTAGTCAAAGAGGTCATCAATCCTCGGGAGTGGGTAATGGTTCTTCACCGTCACCTTATTCAGCTCCCGATAATCTATACACATCCGATGCGATCCGTCCTTCTTCTTCACAAACGGAATCGGGGCTCCCCAGGGTGAACTGCTCGGTCTAATGAACCCTTTGTCTAACAGCTCCTGCAGCTGTGTAGACAGCTCCTGCATCTCAGGAGGAGCCAACCGATACAGTGCCTTGGCTATCGGAGCCGCACCAAGGACTAGGTCGATCCGGAACTCCACCTGTCTCTTCAGAGGTATCCCATGCAACTCTTTGGGGAATACGTCCGTAAAATCTCGCACCACGGGCACATCGCCCACCGTCACCCTTCCCTTTTCCTGAGTCTCCATAACATAGGCGACATAACCTGCGCAACCCTGCTGGAGGTAGCGCCTAGCCCTCGCTGCCGAACATAAGGCTGGTCCATACTGTGGCCTTTCGCCCAAAACCACCAGCTCTCCCCCAGTAGGGGTCCTGATCCGCACTGACTGTTGCGCACAGTCGATCACTGCCCCATTGGGGCTCAGCCAGTCCATACTAATAATGACCTATGGGAACCAAGTCCACCAGATAACGTTCCTCAAACAGCTTCAAAACACAATCCCGGTAGACCTCCGACGCACGTACCGACCGGTCGTCCGCAATCTCGACCTCTAGAGGGTAATCCAACATGCCTGAAGACTCCAGAAACTTCTTGCTAAGCGCAAGAGAGACAAATGATTGAGTGGCACCCGAATCAAACAACACCTGAACTGGGATACCGTTCACATGGAACGATCCTAAGCAAGACACATAATATATCAAAATCATAGCGACATAACATAAAAACATAAAATAAGAAATCATACCCATCACCACATCAGGTGCTGTGACAACCCAGAAATTCCATTCTGAACAAACCATTTGAAGCCAATAGAAGTAGAACAGTTATAATGAAAACTCAGATTTCGAGTATAAGTTTGGCAGTTTTCAGGATTTTACACTTAAGGAGATATTAGGAGAGTGGATGCACTAGGGTTTTGTGCAACACTGTTATTCCAATACTCTAGGACATTAGAGTTAGTTCCAGGAATAAAAATATTTTCTGCCAAAAATATCTTCGGACTTTAAATAGAATTCTGAACCAAATTGGTTCATTAGTTGAATTCCAATTAGAGAAAAGCCAAATTCTCTCTCACGGATCTTCGGGTTTTTATCCCAAATTGTGAGTAACTCTTTCTAGTAGTGTTAGAAAGCTTTAAATGTGTTCATAACATAGATTACATAGCTAAATCATCTGATTTAGGAGTTTACTCCCCAAGGTGTTCTTGGGCGGTAAACTCTCGAAACCAAGCCTAGATTGTCCCCCGTGATTAGTAACTACCTTGGACTTGTATAGGAGTGTGTTAGGGACATGAAATCAACCAAGAACCACCCAAGTTTAGGAGTTCACGGCCCAAGAGTAGCTTAGGCCGTAAACTCCCTTGTAACATGCTTAAATGGTGCTTTTAAGGCACCTAAGGCTTAGACTTTATTTTAGACAAGTACCCTAAAGTGTTTAAAGCCTAGAAAACATAAGAAATCACTAGTATTGAGGAGTTTACAGCCAAGACAAGTTCTTGGGCCGTAAACACCTATAAAGGGGTCAAATGACACCCTAACTCCTTCCTTAAGCCAAGAGACCAATTTGGGCATGTACCTAAATGAGTTTTGGACTAGCTAACACACTTAGAACACCAATAGTAAGGGAGTTTACGGCCCAAAAGGGTTCTAGGGCCGTGAACTCCATAAAATGGTGCCAAATGGTGCCATAAACTCTTCTAAAGCCAAGTACAAAAGCCTAGTTTAGTTCCTAGTTAATTTAGAGACTTGAAAACACCATAAACACCCTCCCAAGGGAGTTTACGGCCGTAAAATCCAAGGGAATATGGTCCCAAGGCCGTAAACTCCTTAAAGGAGTTAATATGACACCCAAACACTTGTTTAAACCATGGAACCAATTACCACTAGAGTTGTATAAATTCTAAACTCCATATAGAGACCTTATTGAGAGTTTACGGCCAGGAGTTTACTCCCCTGGGCTGTAAACTCCAAAACATATGGTCATTAGACCTTAAACTCCCATTAGAGGCATTGCACTCCTTTATTGCAACCCTTTAGCCTCCTAGCACTTGACCAAAAGTGTTTTCCTCGCGTCTAAATGTTTATACTTGTATAATCAGTGTTTTAATCACTAATTATTTATATAAATATGTCTTCATATGTAATTAGGATCATTGTGTGTGTCTAAAGTCTTCACTTGACACCAAGCACTTGCCCGATCCTTCCATACGATAACAGTCTGTTCAATTCCAGTCACTTACTGCAGGTGAGTTCATACCCCTTAAATAATGTTTTAAACTATTTTTAAATGTTTTATGGGGGGGATACAAGTAGAATCTTGCTAGTTATTATATCAATCACATGTGATCAATAAGTAGAATTATGCTAGTTATTATATCAATCACATGTGATTAATATGCAGCATTCAAATGATTTACTACACGTTAGCCGTTTTACCAAACAGTTTCTTTCAAATGTTTTTATAAAGATTTTATATGTTTTAAACTCCTTATTACATTGTACATTTTACTCTGTATATTACATTTCAAACTTATTTACAATTGTGTTTCAAACAAATGTTTCTTTATACTAAACTGTTTTAGCAAACCCATGCCTTCAAATTGTTTTATAGATTGACATCAAGTCGATCTTTTCTTATAATAATAATTATGTTTCAAATGTCTTACAAAACTTATTTATGCTTTTATATTATAAATTGCATGCCTCTATATGTATAGTTATATAAGAAATGTTTAAAAGACTTAGGAAGGCTATCCACCCTATTTCCTTTTCGCGCTTGAGATGTGGTCTGGTGGGATATCGGGTACTCGTCCGAAGGTCGTTTAAATATTAGTTATATAACATATGTACATATATAGTCATAAAAGGACCTTCCAGTTCATCCCATGCCCTTGGGTAGCAAGGGTATACATCTATGTCCATACGTACCAGTTAGATTACTAGTAAACTACCATATGGGTAGTTTAGGAAGATACTAGAACAATTACTAGAATGCGATATCATACAATGAGTCAGTTCATTCATGAGTCAATACTTTCTAAAACATTACAGTACATTACTATACTTGCTAGATAGAGAGAACACACATTACAGCTAGCACACGTAGAACATTTCCGTACATTACACTTACATTAATACGTTAATAAAATTGTGATCCACTGTATGGGATCATGCCTTAATTGTCATGACTCGGGTTGTAGCCAGAGTCTCTTGAAGGGAGAGCATGAGTTTGCGTATAGATCTATACTGGATTGACTATCCTACACCTTGCTGCTAGCTACAGTAGGACCGGCAGGTCTGCGGGTGCCAAACGTCATACCTTATCTTCGACTATACGTTGTCGTTGTTACCAGTCTATAGTATGGTGCAATTTATCACATGATGCCTTAATATAAATCCAGTTTAAGGTAATTAGTACAGCAGTAGCTCTTATAGCGCTACGATTTAGTACTACATTAATTTTCCCTGTACACATATTTAGTGATCTTTTCACTTAAACTATAAATGTAAAAACTATATTTTGATAATGATAGTTACAATTGGGAAAATTACACACTTTTACAAGACACGAACATATAGAACAGTTAAGTCTTGGTAGAAGACTACATTGAGAATAGTTAGGTCTTGGTATAAGACACCCTTATATAATAGTAGGAATCATAGGGATTTCTAGAGTTTTTCAAACGTTTACAGTTGTTTTACAAACATTTTCATACTTACAGTTCATATACATTTTCAATACTTACAATTCATCTACTTACAAATTCTTACATACAAATTAAGAAACTAAATACTTATGATCTCACCAGCTTCAAAGCTGATACTCGCTTTCAAAATTACTTGTATCCTCAGGTCATCATAGACAGGTACCGATGCAAGGAGAAAGGAAGATGGAGCTTGTTCAAGACTCATCTTTCATTTTGATTTAAGCTTTAGTATTTATCAAAATTTGATAGAACATACTTGTATAATAATTCTATTATTAATGAAATGGATGATGTTGTTGCTTGTTTACTACTTTTCATTGTTGTGATACTGTACATGACGTCCTCCGCCCCAGAACGTTTCCGCCGTTCTTGGTTTTGGGGTGTGACAGGTGCAGCGCGTGCCTTCTCGGCGGTCAGCTGAAATGATCGACTCCGAACCACTGGAGCCTCCACCTTGGCCTTCCGGCCATCTATAACCCGTGCTGTCGCTGAAATCGGCGCCACCGCCGGCCCCGCTGCTGCTGCTGTCAATCTAGGGCAATTGGCCTTTTTATGGCCCTTCTGATTGCAATGAAAGCAAATCAGGTCATATATCTTAGTCACGGGAGTAGAGGCCATACAATCTCTGCAAAAATGTCCAACCTTGCCGCACTTACAGCATCCTGAACCCGACCCAGTGCGGCAAGCTCCCTCGTGTGACTGGCCGCATTTCCCATAGCGGTCCCGCCCTGACTGGCCTTTCGGCCTACCATCGGATCACTTGGGCTTCTCCCCCGAATCCCCAATCGTCAGCCCCTCCACTGCCTTCCTCTTCCGGATGTGCTCCAGATCAATCTCCTTTTCCCTAGCCCTGGCAATCATGGAATCCAGGGTAGGGAAAGCTAAGAAACTGACATGATCCCAGATGTCAGCTCGTAGCATGTCATGGTAGCGGGTCCTCTTCATGTCCTCATCACCCGCATACTGGGGCACCAGCAATGCCCTCTCCCGGAACTTGGCGGTGATCTCCGCCACAGTCTTCGTAGTCTGTCTCATATCCAAAAACTCCCTGGCCAGTTGCTGAATCTCAATAGCTGGCACAAACTCCGCCCTGAATCTGGCCACAAAGTCTGCCCATGTCATAGCCTCAACAGCCGAGGCTCCCAGAGAGTCACCAACCGACTCCCACCAATCTTTGGCCCTATCTCTCAAACAATCTGTAGTGAAACGGACCTTCGACCCTTCCGGGCAGAAGCTCATCAGCTGCACAGACTCGATGTCTACGAGCCATCTCCTAGCAGCAATGGGGTCCTTCACCCCATGGAAATCTGGCGCACCACTCCCTCTGAAGTCCTTAAAGGA
Organism: Lactuca serriola; assembly: GCF_051521515.1. NCBI lineage: Eukaryota > Viridiplantae > Streptophyta > Magnoliopsida > Asterales > Asteraceae > Lactuca > Lactuca serriola. Next base: position 312,038,981 of record NC_136410.1, on the reverse strand, counting down.
CAATGTGGGTGGCCCTGACTTGCTGGTCTCCATGTCACTCCTGAACGCCCTGAGGCGTTCCTCCATCAGCGTAATGATCCCTTCCTTGATCGCCCTGAAGATAACCAGCATCGCATCAAGGATACCCCTTGTGATATTGGACGCGATGAACTCGCGTAACCCATCATCCACATGCTCGGATCCTGCGCCCGACGCCGATCCTGACCCGGATCCTGAACCTCCTTCTCCATGTCGCGTGACCACCATTTGAAAAATAAACATACGACTGTCAGGTGTTGGATTAGTGTCTAAGTCCATAACTATTTTGGTATGTACTTGACCCGATGGTGCATGGTCCTTTTGGGTTGCCTTCACCAAAGCAACTTGATTGGAGAAATAAATAGAGAGAGAGGTTATTATGATTTATTAATATGTTATAAGAATAATATATTAAAGGAAAAATCATATTTGTTTAATTAATATTGGTCAATAATTAATTAAGAATTAATTTTGTGATCAAGTGTAATTAATTAAACTAGAGGGGTTGAATTGTAATTATGTGATAGTTACAAAATAAGGTAAGGATTATCTTATATATATGGTGAACGAATTTGAGGTGTAAATCCCTTAGAATTTGACTAGGATAAGGATTTCTAGGACTTATCTTATGGTTGCTTGGTGGACAAGCAACTAGATAAGGATAAGGACTAAAACCCTAATCTTTACACCTATATAAACCCCCTAAGGCATAGGAATTCGTCCAACCCTTCCCAAGAAGTCCTAAGGACGAATTCTAACACCTCTCCTCTCTCTTTATACCTTCTCCACTTGCTTATGGTGTTTGTAAGCCATTAGAGGAGTGACACTTGTGACTCTAAGCCTTCCAAGGTCAATTCAAGGAGGAATTGGATTGTTATTGCTATATAACAATCAAGGTATGTTCTCAAACCTAATTATATGTTAATATTGATTTCCATATGCTAGAATTAGGGTTTATAGTCTTGGATTCAAAGTATGTACAATAGAGAAACCTAGATCTGAGCATTAGGGTTTATATGAGCACATAGGATGTCTTCTGACCAAAACCCATCATCAGGGTCACATATACCTTTTAGAGGTCTCACACACTTTCCAAGTTTCTAGGTTCCATTTAGGCCCTCCTTGATTCGAGTACGGGTCCTCTGCTTTCAGTAGTACAGGCACATACTACCTTCCACATCTACCCGTACTTTCCTCAAGGATTACTTTGACTTTGCCAAGTCCATTTTTCCGATACCCTTTTCACTGATCTCATCCTAGGCTTCCCTAGGGCACTCTCCGACTTACTCTAAGCCATCAACTGTTCTAGGAGACCCCACCCCCCCCCCCCTTAACTAGCGTATGGATACTGTTACATATTCGTTCCTTAGTTAGTCGAAGTTGGTCAGAACCCTCATAGCACAAAGCATGTAGCATTCGTGCATTGAGTAACCAAACCAGGCATAACCTACACAGGCCATCCTACTGCTAACTAATCAGTCTTAGCATACGGCTCATACAATAGGCACATTAGGCATCCTTCCTAGATCCTTAGTCCTAACTTGCATGCAATTCTCAGAATCATATATCAGGCACACAAGGCATCTTCCTAGATCCTTAGTCCTATTCTAGCATGCAGTTCTATGAATCAAGCCATATAACATAACATAATAAGTATGGGTATCTTGGGGAAAACTTACTTGAGCTCGGCCGGTCGCACGCATCACACACTTCGTCTTTAAAATTTCTCAATTTAGATTTTAGAAAACCATTTTCCTTGTAAAATCTTTTAGTCCCTCGGTTTGAGTCCAGACACCCCCGAGGGTGCGTCCGAATCCCTCAAACGAGGGCTCTAATACCAACTTGTAACGACCCAAATTTCAAGCCCGAAAATTTCATTTTTGAATTAACAATTCCATAAACATTTTTACCAAATATTGTCGAATAAACAACACGTCTCAAAATCATATTGTTGTGTCCCAAACCATAATGTCAAAAGTAATAAAAATCAGAGTACAGTCCCAAAAACTCCTTGTGGAAAACCACGTGTGAGTGTATGTGTGTGAGGCACTGCTACACCGCCGGCTCCTTCCCCTTCGACGAAGAGGTACCTGAAACGAAAACCAAAATTGTAAGCACCAAGCTTAGTGAGCTCCCCCATCATACAACATACCATACAATATCGTCGGTATCTTTCAACCAGTAACCTACATCGGGATCTTTCAACCGGTAACTTTCATCGGTATCTTTCAACCGGTAACCAACATCGGTATCTTTCAACCGGTAACCAACATCGGTATCTTTCAACCGGTAACCAACATCAGTATCTTTCAACGGTATCCAACATCAGTATCTTTCAACCGGTAACTGGGCACTATTTAACCCCCTACCACTAGCATACGATCTACAAATATAAACATCTAGTCAGGCATATCCAGGTATTGACCTACCCTTGGGTCCTACGGACCACTATTTGGGAAACTAATCCCTACTATACACATAACATATCATCCAGATAAATCTCATAACCAACACATAACCAGACCAAGATAATTATCACAAAGACCATTATCTTCTAAATACCCCTTTTTGGTGGACCGGCATTGTGGCCTTAGACCCACCCCTACTGGAAGGTAACTCACGTCAATGTCGTGTAGTGTTTGAATTATCCTCGGCACACAAGTCTACTCCTTTCGACTCCTCGATCCCTACAAGATGAACTTCAGGTCAACACACAACAAGTACAACCCTACACAGGGTCAGTCCAAGTCTAGCCGAGTTGGGCCATCAACTCGCCGAGTCCCTCACCCTTTACTCGTCCTCATCCATGACCTGACAGGTCGAGTTGGGCCGTCAACTCGACGAGTTCCTCTCTCATATGAACATTGCATGAAACTCATCCGACTCGCCGAGTTGATGAACAACTCATCGAGTTCACCTTCATCTGATGAACAAGTTTTGTCCTCGACTCGCCGAGTTGATGAACAACTCGTCGAGTTCATCTTCATCCTTATGAAGATTGCCTTGGACTCGCCGAGTCTATTCTAGCACTCGTCGAGTCCCATGAACTCCAAGTCTAAAATCACGTCCAATGCATTGGGTAACTCTTTCGGTCCGATTACAACCCTTCTAACACACACTGGGTTCCTTTGACCCTCAACAGATATGGGGCTCAAAGCCTCGGACTCGTCGAGTCCCAATAACGGACTCGCCGAGTCAGTCATGTCCATACTCTAAATCCTTGATTTCTGATGTACAACCTTTGATCAAAAGGTAGATCCAAGCTTCTATAATCGATCTAGCACGTAAAGTTACAAACTTTATGTGCTTGCATGGGACTTTGAGCTCAAAAAGACAGAAAACAAGCTCTTAAGATGCATGGGCCCTTTCATGGGTCCAAAAAAGCCACTCAAATCTACATAGTGACCCCTTAAATGATGTGATTCAGAAACTTTAACCCCTAACCATGTTTGCAAACATGGTTGGCCACCAAAAATGGCTTATAAAAGCCCTAAATCTCCTCAAAGAGGGATCTAACAAATGAATGAGCAAGGTTACAACTTTTTACCTTCAATGAGTTGTAGAAGGTGCAGAAACTCGGGTTCCCTTGGTCTCTACTTGGTTCCTCGAGTTTTTCTCCATCCTTCTTAAGACCACAAGCACCAAAATCCACCAACAAGGCTTAGATTGCTTCAATAACATCTAGGGTTTCAATGAGAGGTGTTTTGGGGGCATAAGGGACGTTTTGGACGACATAACATTGTTTAAATAGGGTGAAAACCCTTGGATTAGGGTTTTTGTCCAGACAACACTTACTCATCGAGTCCGGGACCCGACTCGTCGAGTCCACGGCTTAAAACTCGCGTCCCATCCTGCTTCTACTCGACGATTTTGTCCTTCAACTCGCTGAGTCCAAGGCCAAAAATGCAAAATACATAGATAAAAAAATAAAAGAATAGCATACCAAGAACCAGGTGCTACAAAGTGAAATCAAGCTAGTCCACATTGAACCTTCACTTTGGAACGAGCTTTCACTTTTTCCTTGGGATTCGGGAAGACCATGGTTAGAATCAGACATCTACAAAACTGGAGAAAATTCAAGTTAGTTGATTGAGTCCTTAATAAAACACCCAAATGAGATATTAAGGCTAGCATCCAACACAACACCCTACAAATTGGAAGGGGGATGCCGTAATCCAACTTGCAGAACATTTGAAGGTAAGTGAATGACGATTCACTAATTTTCCACCATGAAAAACGAAAAAGGAATTTACATTTTAAATGTATTGAAAACTCCTAGATCTTTTGATATTCATTTAGCTTTTCAATGGCATTTTTAAATCTCGATATACCGCTCGATTTGTGACTGGGATGCCGAGGATCACAAAACAGAGTGTGAATAACCATGCAAATATACATAGTGCCCCCAATGTTACAGTCACCTATTCGATGTGCCGGTTAACCACACATGCTCTATCGAACTATGAAAACCATCGAGACACCCTTTGCAACCTTTGCATAGAACCCAATTAGTGTGACGGTTAACCACACACGCTCCACTAACATCTTAGCAAGGGTACAAAGTGTAATTTCCTGGAATTGCATCAATTCACTTTTGCCTAAAGTAACTAAGATTGGGAATTTTGTAAAACATTTAGCTACTTTATTTTTCATTATACTTTTAATGAGGAGAGGGTTTGCCCTATCCTACCCATTCGGCTAATGACCTTCCACCAATCAAGGAAGCGGTGGGTGAGAGTGGACACCCATTAAACGACCATTTTATAGGCCATAACTTTATACCCCCCTTATAGATCGGCTTCGTGAATGAGGCCTACTAACGGTAAGACTAGCATTTAAGTTGTACATATATAATATTAGATTTTTAATGTTATACATAGTATAAGGGTGTATTTTACACTTTTAAAATACTAGGTAGTTTTATTTTATAAATTACACTTTTAATTTAATTTAATATAAACCATATCATTATGGATTTATTAACTCTCTTTTATTTATACACTTAATTAATTTAATAAAACCATAAGGGTGTAATTTGAACTTTTCAAAGTTAGGGTTTTAGAATTTAGACTTTCAAAAATTAAACTTTTAATCCAACAATTTAAATTCCAAAACTTGAGGGCAAGTTTTGAAACCTTTCAAAACAATTAGGTTGTAATTATATTTAATTTTTTCAAAAAATCAAACTTTTTAATTTTTAAAATCTTAAATATTAAAACATTGATTTAATAATTATCCAAAATTAAACAATTAATTTGAATTATTAAATCTTGGAGGATATCTATTAAATTAAACAATTAATTATGGGATGAGATAATTCAAAATCTTTAATTACCAAATTTAAACACTTAAAAGATAATTACAAGATATGCCACTATCCAAATCCCTAAAATTTAGGATCTAATCTTGGGGAAGGAGGCAATTTCAAAATTCAAGGGTTGACTAATCCTAGAATTCGAAATCTTGGAGGCTAAGGAAAGGGTTTGGGAAACCCTAACTAAATTTCGAAATTTAAGGCTTATGAACCCTAAATTCGAAAATCTTGCCTTCAGGGTTTATTGGCTATAAACCCTAATATGTCAAATTCATACTTTTCTTTAGAAAACTAATTGCAAACAAAACCAATGCTTTGATACCACTGTTGGGTTTTAGACAAACAATCCTATGTGTGCAGGAAACCCTAGAGTTGGCTCTATGTTATCACTATTAGTTATACAACATTATGAACTCATAAGGAAACCTAATATGCTTCTAGCAATTTCGAAAATCACAAGGAAGCATGAAATACATACCTCTTGTTGTTATGTTGTAATAACAACTTGTTTCTTGAATCTTCTTGTCTTTGAAAGCAAGTACCACAAGTGTAGTACCTCTAATGGCTCACAAACACCAAGTGCAAATGGAGAGGCAAGAGAGAGAGAGAGAGAGAGGGGGGAGGTATGAAAATCAGCTCCAGGAACCCTAGGGATCAAGTCATGGAATTTCATATGCCAAGGGGTGTTTATATAGGTCTAGGGATTAGGGTTTCAGTCCTTATCCTTATCTGGTTGCTTGCCCACCAAGCAGCCCAAAGGATAACCCTAGAAACCTTATCACGGACGAATTCTAAGGCCTTATTGTTGGATTAGTGTCTAAGGCTATAACTATATTTGGTAAGTACTTGACCCGATTGTGCATGGTCCTTTTAGGTTGCCTTCACCATAGCAACTTGACAGGATGATTTGTTAAGAGAGAAGAGATATTATTGAGAATAATATATTAAAGGAATAATAATTTTATTTGATTAATATAAGTCATATATTAATTCAGAATTAATTTGGTGACTTAAAGGGGTTAATTGAATAGAGGGGCATAAACTGTCAAATGTGTGATAGTTGTGTTTTGGGCTATGTATCCTTATGGATATAAGGGTGGAAGAATTTTAGGGTTAGGAGACCTTAAAATCGTCCAAGCCTAGTATCTAGGAGGATCTTGGATTGCTTAGGGCCTAAGTTATTCAATTAGGGCTAAGGGTGAAACCCTAGTAGCTCATAGTATAAATAGATCCCTTGGGTGAAGGAAATCGACACTCATGCAACGTAAGGAACCCTGGAGCCGATTTCTCATCCTCCTCCTCTCTCTCTCTCTCTCAAGATCATTCTCTTGCTAGTTGGTGTTTGTAAGCCATTAGAGGAGTGACAATTGTGACTCTAAGCTCCAAGAAGAAGAAGTATCAAGCAAGTAATCCAAGGTATTGTTCTAGATCCGAATTCATATGATTGGATTCAATTGCTTACATTAGATCTAGTATTGTAAGTCTTGGATACAATGCATGTTCAATTAGAGAAACCTAGATCCAAGCAATTAGGGTTTGCATGTGCACATAGGAAAGTTCTTATGGCTCAAACCCATCAGTGGTATCAGAGCTTTGATTGATTTCTATTGAATTGATGCATTGGTTGATTGGTTGTTGCTTGAAAAATTTGATTATTGTGATTCTGCCTGATGAAATCGGCCAGTTCCGCTGTGGAATCGTCGAGTAGCTCCAACTCGGCGAGTCCATAGTGGGAACTCGGCGAGTTCGAGCGTCAGAAGGAGGAAGTTTCGGGATTTCTTACTGTTTTTCTTGAAGATACTTGCCTTAACTATTTTGGGTCATTAAACTCCGATTTTAATCAAATATATGAGTATATTCTTGACAAAACAAAAGATAATTACCAATTAGTTGAATAATAATTTCCTTATATGATAATAATTGATTATTAGAATTGAATTGGTGGATTGTCTTGCAAGTAATATTGAATAAGATCAAATTGAGATAATCTAATTAGTTGATTTATATTATTTGCTATTTGATCCCTATGTTTTGAAAAGTTTAAAACTTGTCCTCAAGTTTTGGAATTTAAGTTTTGTGATTAAAAGTTTAATTTGAATAATTTAAATTTCAAACCCTAGAATTTTACAACTTCAAAATTCAACACTATACTAGTATATTATTACAAACCTAATATATATATATATATATATATATATATATAAAATTAAAAAATGCTAGTTTTACCGTTCGTAGGCCTCATTCACGAACCCAATCTATAAGGTGGGTATAAGGTTGTTGCCTATTAGATGGCGCTTAATGGGTGTACACTCACACCCACCGCTTGCTTGACTGGTGGAGGGTCGTTAGCCGAACGGGTAGGATAGGGAAAACCTCTTCTCATTAATAAGTATAATGAATCTATATAAAGTAACTAAACGTGTTTCATAAAAATTCCCAATCTTAGTTACTTTAGGAAAAGTGAATTGATGCAATCCCATGAAATTACACTTTACACCCTTGCTAAGAAGTTAGTGGAGCATGTGTGGTTAACCGGCACACTAATTGGTTCTAAGCAAAGGTGGCAAAGGGTGATTCATTGTTTGTCATAGTTCGGTGGAACGTGTGTGGTTTACCGGCACATCGAATAGGTGATTGTAACAATGAAGGCACCATGTAGATTTTCATGGTTATTGACAACCCGCTTTGTGATCCTCGGCATCCCAGTCACAAACTAGAGGGGCATATCGAGATTTAAACATGCCATTGAAAGGTTCAATGAATCTCAAAGAAAACTAGGAATTCTCAATACATTTAAAACTTAAGGTTATGTTTTTCATGGTGAAGAATTAGTGAATCGTCATTCACTTACCTCCAAATTATTTACATGTTGGATCACGGCATCCCTTTTCTAATGTGTAAATAATGTTGTTGGGTCCTAGCCCTAAATTTTCATTTTGGGTGTTAATTAGGGACTTAATTCTAATCAACTTTGTTCCTTTCTATTTGTAGATGTCTAACGCAAACAACGTTGCTACTAGCTCATTCACGCTAATGAGCCTTTGTCAAAAAGTGACTTTCGATGGATCGAACTTTAGCGAATGGATAAGATACATTCGCATGATCGCCCGTTACGAGGACAAGGAGTGTGTTCTCGATGAGAAGCTCGAGATGATCAATCCAGAAACCGCTACACCCAAAGAAATGGTTGTCTTTGAGACACATGAACGTGATGCAACGAAAGTCCATTGCATCATGATAGCTACAATGAACTCCGAATTCCAAAAGTCCTATGAGGACATGTATCCTTATGAGATGCATCTAGACGTGATGGAGAAATATCACCAAAGCGCGAGGCAAGAGCGCTATGAGATCATAACGAATATGATCACTGCTAAAATGGGAAGTGGAGAGTCTCTAACCATGCACTTGCAAAAGATGCAAAGGTATGTCGATCGTCTTTGCAAGTTGAATGTCAATTTTGGGGAAGATTTGGCTATCGACATTGTTCTTCACTCCTTGCCCTCGTGCTACAACCAATTTAGGATGACCTGCCACATGAACAAGGACGAGGTCACCCTAAGTAAACTCCAAGGGCTCCTAAGAACTGCTGAGGGCAACCTAAAGGACAAGTCTGTTGCACCAACTCCCAATCCAACTGATGCTCCTGTTTTGGCTATTGGGCAGGGAAGGGACAGGAATAGGAAGGCTTCTTCGAAGAACCACCGCAAGGGAAAGTCTCAAGATGGTTCCTCTTCTAGTGGGACCAAGGTTGATCCTGCTAAGCCTAACCATAACCCAAAAGAGGAAGAGTGCCATCATTGCCACAAAATAGGGCATTGGAAGAGAAGCTGCCCGGAATATCTACAAGCCATCAAGGATGGAAAGATCAAGCCATCTTTTGCAAGTATATACACAATTAAATCGAATGATTCATCCCATGCTATTTCTTGGGTTCTTGCTACAGGGTGTGGTTACCACATTTGTTATGATTTTCAGGGACTAGGAAGAAATAGGGATGTTGAGCTTGGAAGCATAAATCTAATCATGGGGAATAGAAGATCGTCGCCTGTTACCAAAATTGGAGTGTATTCTTTAGTGCTTAGAAATGGATTGAATTTAGATTTAAATAATTGTTGCTACTCACCAGATATGGCAAGAAACACCATTTCTTTTCATGGTTTATTTAGACAAGGATTTAGATATTCGTTTAATAATGAGAATGGTTCGATTTATGCTTATCTAAATGGTGTTTTATATTTTGAAGCAATTCCTTGTAATGGAATTTATGAAACTATTTGTTGGGTTATGAGCATTCTAACACTCCTAAGTGTACATGCAACCCTAAATACCTTGGATATATGTTTTCTCTATTGTACATGCAAATAAGAACTTCCAAGGTATTATCCTAATCTAGCATACAAAACAATGAGAGTAACAAGATATAATACATACCTCTTTGATGTAGAAAGTCTTCATGAAGCTTGAGTGCCTAGTGCCCCAAGTGTGACACCTCAAATGGTTCACACAACACCAAATACACTTAGAATAACTTGAGAGAATTCTACACTTCATGAAAATCAGCTAGCCCTTCTCTTGCTCACTCTAGTGGCCGATTTTGTCAAGAATAAGATCTTTATATAGTGTTACAATTAGGGTAAACCCTAATTATCATGACTTTCCGTTTCCTTGGATCCATGGGTTCAAATACACCATGGAGCATCCATGGACCATCCTATAGGTTTTAGCCCAACTTGATTATCCATGGAGCATTAGTCCACTATACAAGTATGGATGATTTACACAATCAACCCATATATTTAATTAGTCTTTTTTTGATCACTTAATTAATCCTAGATTAATTCTTGATCACTACTAATTAAATAATCTTATTATTCTTATTATTAATATACTAAAACTTATAATATATTAATAACCATAAGTGTCTTCTTTCTCTAATTATAGTCTATCCAAGTGCATGATGTCATGCAAGCCAAATGGACCATGTCGGGTCGGGTCAAGTCTTACCAATTATAGTTATGGACTTAGACATTAATCCAACACTATTATGGTTGTAGATAACCTAGGAAATGATGTGTTGTGTATGGATTCTTCCAATAGTATGGATAGAGCATCCTTGTGACATTGTCGTCTTGGACATGTCAATAAGAAGCGCATAGCCCAACTCCAAAAGGATTGAGTGTTGGAGTCATTCGACCTTATGGAAGATGACATGTGCAAATCTTGTTTACATGGAAAGATGACCAAGTCACCCTTCACTGGCACTTGTGAGAGGGGTGAGGGTTTATTGGATCTCATACATACCGACGTGTGTGGGCCCTGTAGATCCACCACAAAGGATGGGAACCGCTTCTATGTGACTTTCACCGATGATTATAGTAGATATGGGTATATTTACTTAATCAAGCACAAGTCAGAAATGTTTGAAAAGTTCAAAGAGTTCAAGCATGAAGTGGAGAATCAAATTGGCAGGAAAATCAAGATGCTTCGATCCGATCGAGGAGGAGAGTACCTAAGTCTTGAATTCCACGACTATCTCAAGGAATGCGGAATAGTTTCGCAATTGACGCCACCTAGGACACCACAGTTAAATAGTGTGGCAGAAAGGCGTAATCGAACCCTGTTAGACATGGTTCGTTCTATGATGATTCGTGCTTCAGTACCTATCTCATTCAGGGGGTATACCTTAGAGACTGCTGCCCATATCCTTAACCGAGTCCCTACAAAGAAGGTTGCCAAAAAACCTCACGAGATATGGACAGGGAAAGCTCCCTCGTTGGCACATATTAAGGTTTGGGGTTGTGAAGTTTTCGTAAGACGAGAAACTCACGACAAGCTCGAACCTCGTAGTGGGCGATGTATTTTCATCGGCTACCCGCAGAAGTCCTTTGGATATCTCTTCTATAGGCCGAGTGACAATGTTGTCTTCGTTGCGACGAGAGGGGTTTTCCGAGAGCGAGAATTCATAAGCCAAGGGGACAGTGGGAGGCAAATCGTTCTTGAAGAGATTCAAGAGTCGAGCGATGAAGGAACCTCTAACGCTGGCGCTCAACCCGAGGAGGAAACTCCGGTTGAACCGATTGACGAGTCCTTACCTCTTAGACGTTCCGAAAGAGTTAGAGTTCAACCCCAGTTTTATGGTTTTCATATTACTACCGAAGGGGACAAGTATATTAGTGATGGTACACTAATAAATCTAGATGAACCTAATAGCTATATGGAAGCCATGGCAGGACCAGAGTCTGTAAAATGGAAAGAGGCGATGGACAGCAAGATTCAGTCCATGTATGACAACCAAGTTTGGAATTTTGTTGACAATGTGCCCGGACGTAAGACGGTTGGGTGCAAATGGATCCTCAAGAAGAAGACCGACGTGGATGGGAATGTGCACACATATAAGGCACGATTGGTTGTGAAGGGCTTTACTCAAACTCCCAGAGTTGACTATCATGAGACCTTCTCACCAGTTGCTTAGATAAAATCTATTAGGGTGATGCTAGCCATTGCTGCATTTCATGATTATGAGATGTGGCAGATGGATGTGAAGACCGCTTTCCTTAATGGGAAGTTGGCTGAGGATGTTTACATGGCTCAGCCAAAGGGTTTTTTCGATACGAAGCATCCCAATAGAGTATGCAAGCTTGAGAAGTCCATTTATGGACTTAAGCAAGCATCTCACAGATGGAACCTTTGCTTCGATTAGAAAGTCAAAGAGTTTGGATTTGTACGAAGTGAAGATGAATCATATGTATATGTCAAGGCCAGTGAGAGTATAGTTATCTTCCTCATTTTGTATGTTGATGACATACTGCTCATAGGAAATGACGTCCCGACTTTGCAGGAGGTTAACTCCTGCCTCGGGAAGTGCTTCGCTATGAAGGCCCTCGGAAAGGCTTCCTATATTTTGGGAATAAGGATAGTAAGAGAACGAAGTAAGAGACTAATAGGACTTAATCAGAATACTTAATTGGATAAAGCACTAAAACGTTTTAGTATGGAAAACTCGAAGAAGGGAGAACTACCGATACAGAGTAATGCCAAATTGAATAAGATTCAAAGTCAGAGTACAGAAGCCGAGATAGCTGAGATGAGCCAAGTACCCTATGCTTCTGCAGTTGGCTCAATCATGTTTGCTATGAATTGTACTCGCCCTGATGTGGCCTTTGCTTTGAGCATGGTCAGTATATATCAAGCGAACCCTGGCAAGGCTCATTTGATTGCAGTCAAGAATATACTTAAGTACCTTCGGAGGACCAAGGAATGGTTCTTAGTCCTCGGAGAGAGTGATGACTTAAAGGTGCGAGTGTATAGTGACGCAAGCTTCCAGAACGACAGGGACAACTATCGTTCGCAGTCGGGCTAGGTCTTTACCCTTAATGGAGGAGCAGTGACTTGCAAAAGTTCCAAACAAGAAACCGTAGCTGATTCAACGTGCGAATCGGAGTACATTGCGGCGAGCGAAGCGTCAAAGGAGGCGATGTGGTTGAAGAACTTCATTGGTGATCTTGGAGTTGTGCCTACTATAAAGGAGTGGTTGCCTTGACCAAGGAACCGAGGGATCATGGTAGATCTCGACATATCGACATAAAATATCACTTTATTAGACATCGAGTAGAAGAAGGACACCTCGTAGTAAAGAGGGTATCGTTGGAAGATAACCCAGCAGATCCGCCTACGAAGGGACTGAGCAGGGTTAAGCATTTGCAGCATGCTAGGAGCATTGGGCTGAAAGACGATACTAGTTTAGATTAGATAGTTTTGGATACATGTAATAGATAAATGTAATTGACATTTGATGATTAAATAAAGGAGTATTATTTATAAGTAAAGCTACTGTCTTATGTTAATTGTTTAACTATTGTTTCACTTTGCATGTTTTGACTTCCTGAATAATTGAGTTATTAAGAATAATCGAATTATTCGAATGCTCCACAATCGTTCATATGTTGGAAGTAGGTATGAATGAAGATTGTCATGAATTGGTGTGTAGATTGTATAAAAGGTATTAGACATAGCAAAAGGTTTGTTGCAACATTCATGAGTGCTTATGAACAAGTTTTGAGCATTGGAATAAACCCGCGCTTGCTGGAATCACGTTATGGAATGATACACAAGTCATCTCAAGACGATAATATCATATGGTCTTAAAACCAAGATATATGGTTTATTGTTTATTAATTGGTTATGCATTGATAATGCGAAACCGCATCAGTAAATTGATGTCATAAAACGCATTGTTGTGCATGATTAATTAGTAAATAATAAATACATACAAGTCGAGGTTTATCTGTTACTTTTATCCTAAGAGGGTAAAAGCGATATCAAGGCCGCTCGATGATTTGATTTGACTTATGTGTCGGGCCCGGTCAGGACTGAATTGATGTGTTCACTTAAGTTCTATTTCAAATGAATATGAGATCGAGAAACGAACTATTGGACAATAAGTTCCATGAGAGTGTCTGCATCATATCTAAACAGAGGACTGTACGATCCCTTATCTAAAGGACAGGATACTGATAAGATCATAGTTTGATAGGGTCTTTGAGAGCTACGATTGCGAATCAGATTGTGTTTTCATATATAGTTACTTGACTTATCCAAGTGGGAGACTGTTGGATTAGTGTCTAAGGCTGTAACTATATTTGGTAAGTACTTGACCCGATTGTGCATGGTCCTTTTGGGTTGCCATCACCATAGCAACTTGACAGGATAATTTGTTAAGAGAGAAGAGATATTATTGAGAATAATATATTAAAGGAATAATAATGTTATTTGATTAATATAAGTCATATATTAATTAAGAATTAATTTGGTGACTTAAAGAGGTTAATTGAATAAAGGGGCATAAACTGTCAAATGTGTGATAGTTGTGTTTTGGGCTATGTATCCTTATGGATATAAGGGTGGACAAATTTTAGGGTTAGGAGACCTTAAAATCGTCCAAGCCTAGTATCTAGGAGGATCTTGGATTGCTTAGGGCCTAAGTTATTCAATAAGGGTTAAGGGTGAAACCCTAATAGCTCATAGTATAAATAGATCCCTTGGGTGAAGGAAATCGGCACTCATGCAAGGCAAGGAACCCTAGAGCCGATTTCTCATCCTCCTCCTCCTCTCTCTCTCTCTCAAGGTCATTCCCTTGCTAGTTGGTGTTTGTAAGCCATTAGAGGAGTGACAATTGTAACTCTAAGCTCCAAGAAGAAGAAGAATCAAGCAAGTAATCCAAGGTATTGTTCTAGATCCCAATTCATATGATTAGATTCAATTGTTTACATTAGATCTAGTATTGTAAGTTTTGGATACAATGCATGTTCAATTAGAGAAACCTAGATCCAAGCAATTAGGGTTTGAATGTGCACATAGAAAAGTTCTTATGGCTCAAACCCATCACTTATCCACTTGAATTCGTTAAACCTATTCTATAGGGCATCCATTGCCTTACTTTGCAACTATCACATAATTACAGTTCAGCCCCTCTAGTTTAGTTAACTTATTTTAATCAAAAAATTAATTCTTAATTAATTCTTGACCAATGTTAACTAAATAAATATGATTTCTCCTTTAATATATTATTCATATAATATATTAATAAACCATAATAACCTCTTTCTCTATTATTTCTCCAGTCAAGTTGCTTTGGTGAAGGCAACCCAAAAGGACCATGCACAACTGAGTCAAGTACTTACCAAATACGGTTACCGGCTGAGACACTAATCCAATAGTATGGACTCGTCGAGTCCCCCTGTCAGAGTGCGGTATTTCGACTTTTCCAACTTTGGAAAATTAGCTAGAATCAAATATAATAGAAAACAATCCTAGGCTATGATATTGTCACACCCCCGAACCGTAAGAACAGACGACAGAAACGTCCGGGGGTGGATGACGTCATGTGTAGTATCACAGCAATCGTATCATAGCAAGCAAAGTAAATATAACCATTACATTAGAATATGAATATTTACACTTGTTTGAAAATATAGTTTGTATACATCAAATGAAACAAAGTAAAAGATGAGACTTCAAAATACTTTGTCTTCTCTAAAAAGCTGGCAAGGGTACCTGTCTATGGTTGTCCTGAGACTACAAGCGAGTTTGAAAACGTATCAGCATAAAGCTGGTGAGTTCTGAAGCATGTTTATGTAATGAAAACTAGTCACTGAATTTCTATAAATGATTCATTTTCATTATAAGTAAAATATCATTTGTATCGAAAACCCTGGTTACCACAAGTATGTAAAGTGTATTTCGTTTAAAAACTCTGGCTACCACCAGTATGTAAACTATGTTTTGTTTGAAAACCCTGGCTACCACTAGTATGTAAAGTATGTTATGTTTGTCTGGGAAAATCCCTTATTTTCTCTGGTAATCGTGTGTTTGTTGCTGTAATGATTTTGAAATCGTATGGCATAAGTATTACACTTATGTTGGTAAAGCAGTTGTTCACGTGAGGTATATTATTACATAAAAAGTGTCGTGCAATTTGCGATTTTTATGACCATACTTAAGCTTGATACGACTAGAAATGATGTCGGTATCCTTTATGACATTTGTCACCCGTAGACCTTCCGGTCCGACTGTAGCTAGTAGCCAGGTGCAGGATAGTCAATCCCGTATAGATCTATACACAAAAGCCACGCTTTCCCTCCATGAAATTCTGGTTCATAAGGGTAGTCCTCCACTTAGGTTATGTTGTAAGCGCCCAAGTACATGTCTCCCAATTAAGTTAACGACTTTATGAGTAATAATATATATGTGTACTATTCTTTTGTATGTAAATCCGAGGCATGTTTTGTAGAGTAAAAATAATTATACTAAAAAAATTATTTACCGTTGTACTCTTGTAGTAACGTAGGATATAAACTAAATTTGTCTTAGTTTATGTATTCAATCGTGTATGTGGTTTGTATCTGTAAAACTGGAAATGAAATCCCCAAAATATACCTATTATAGTTTGACTGTAGTGTTATGTTCATGGAATGTTCGAAAAGTGATCCAATTAAATTTAGAAAACGTCTCTTATGCTCTACATGGTACAAAAAGGGATTAAGCATCTAAATACTTTATGAAAACCATTGATTTGAATAATTGCATAAGTTTGACTTTTTGAAAACTATTGTGTTTAGCTTGTATTCCCCCCCCCCCCCCCCCCCGAAAACGTTTAAAAATAGTAAAAGCGTAGGGGTATGAACTCACTGTTTGACGTAGGATTCGAATGTAAGTTCGATGTGGATGCTGAGAGTCAACTGATGTTTCGTACGCAAGTGGATCCTATTAACATATGGTAACACATATGTGTATCATATTAGGGTATTTCAAGACTAATGACGGGAAACCACCCTAATGACCTGGAAATATTAGAAATAAGTTTCGGATCCATAAACGACCAAATAAAGGAGGTGTACGACCACCCTTTGAGTGTGTATGGCCATAGGTGCACGGCTCATGAGTGTACAACCGTACACCCATGATGGGAAGTCTTTTTGAGGTGATTCCAAGGTTCTACAAGCATTCGAGGAGTGTTCTAGGTCCAATACTTAGTGCTTTTTGCAAGTTTAAGGCCAAATATGAGCATTAAAGTGGGTGTAAGGCCATAAGAGTGTGTGTGCGGCCGTACAGGGTGTGTGTGCGGTCGTATATAGGGGTGTGCAGCCGTACACTCTTCCTCTAAGCCCCAAACATCAATTTTTTCAGGTGATTCAAGGTTAATACCAAGTCCAAGCTACTAGATGAGGGCCAAACTCTCACTTTGGAGAGTCTTTTAGGTGTATACGGTCACCTTCTGAAGGGTTGCTGCCGTACACCTTCAAAGGATAAAGAACATGATGAATTAAGGCTTAGATCAAGATATCTTACAAGTATATCAAGCTAGATGATAGAATACTCACATTTTTGAAGCCTTTGGAGTGTTCTTGGATGAGGATTCTAGAGAGAGAAAGTAGAGTGCAGCCAAAGAGGGAAAAGATTGAATGAAGGGGTCACCCCTATTTATAGAGGTGAGTGTGCGGCTGGGGGGTGGGTGTGCGGCCGCACACCCTTGTGTACGGCTGTACACACCTCCCAAGAGGGTGTATGGCCCGGTTTTGTCCCTATACGACTTGATGACTCATTCCCGGTAGTACTCAAGCTTATAACACTTAAACGAACCCTTAATGGCGTTAAAAGGTAACTGAATCGTGTTTATTATTGATAGAATTGACCAATGTTTACAAAATAAAAGTTGTGGGTTGTCACATCTGTTTGAATAGTGTCTAAGGCTGCAGCTATATTAGGCAAGTATTTGACCCGGTTGTGCATGGTCCTTTTGGGTTGCCTTCACCATAGCAACTTGATAGGATGATTTATTAAGAGAGAGTAAATATTATTAGTATATTATTAGAATAATATAAAGAATAATATATTTTTATTTGATTAATATAAGTCATAGAATTAATTGGAATTAATTTGGTGACTTAAAGAGATTAATTAAATAAGAGGGTATAAACTGTCAATTGTTTGATAGTTAAACATTAGACTATAAATCCATATAGATATATAATGGACGGATTCTAGAAGCTAGGATAGCTTCAAATCGTCCAAGGAGTTATCTATGGAATGGATTTGGATAGCCTTAAGAGAAGATTATCCAATTAGGGTTTAGGTTGTAACCCTTAAGGAGTCTACAAGTATAAATAGACCCCATGGGTAAGGGAAATCGGCACTTCACCTAAAGTAAGAGAACCCTGGCCGATTTCCTCCCCTCTCCTCTCTCCTAAATCATCTTTCTTGCTATTGGTGTTTGTAAGCCATTAGAGGAGTGACAATTGTGACTCTAGAAGCTCCAAGACAACAAGATCAACAAGGAATTCAAAGGTATGATTCTAGATCTGATTTATCATTGTTCTTATTCTTAAATAGTCATTAGAAGTCTTGGATTCAAAAGCATGTTTAATTAGAAAGCCTAGATCCAAGCATTAGGGTTTTGCATGCGCACATAGGAAAGTTCTTATGGCTAAAACCCATCAGTGGTATCAGAGCCTAGCTTGGTTTTCATTAAATTGTTGCTTAATTGTCTGAAACATAACCGCAAAATTCGATTTTTATGTTTCTGAGTCATGGACTCGGTGAGTTGGCCTGACTCGGCGAGTCCCTTTGTGCACTCGGCGAGTCGAAGCGTCAGGAATGGCCAAATTCGGGATTTCTTCATGATTATCTTATGGAAACTTACCTTAATCATATTAGATCAACCTTAATCCGATTTTTTGATATATATGACTATTATCTTGATCTAATTAAAGATATTTATCAACTAATAAAATATTTAATTTCCTTATATGATAATTAATTATTTATTTTGATTATTTTGGTAATTATCTTGCAAGAAATCTTGAATAAATCAAATATAGATAATTAGGAAATTAATTGTTAATTGGAATTATTTGTTATTTGATCCTCCATGTTTTAAATGTTTAAAACTTGTCCTCAAGTTTTGAAATTTACATTTTGTGATTAAAAGTTTCAATTTAGAAAATTTAAATTTCAAACCCTAGATTTTAAAATGTTTAAAATACAACCTTATACTAATATGATATTACTAGAATAATATATATATGTATAACTAAATGCTAGTCTTACCGTTAGTAGGCCTCATTCACGAAGCCGATCTATAAGGTGGGTATAAGGTTGCGGCCTATAAAATGGCGCTTAATGGGTGTACACTCACACCCACCGCTTGCTTGATCGGTGGAGGGTCGTTAGCCGAAAGGGTAATGTAGGGCAACCTCATCCTCTCATTAAAAGTATAATAATTAATACAAAGTAACTACACATATTTTAAAAATTTCCCAATCTTAGTTACTTTAGGAAAAGTGAATTGATGCAATCCCATGAAATTACACTTTGCACCCTCGCTAAGAAGTTAGTGGAGCGTGTGTGGTTTACCGGCACACAAATTGGTTCTAAGCGAAGGTGGCAAAGGGTGATTCATTGTTTATCATAGTTCGATGGAGCGTGTGTGGTTTACCGGCACATCGAATAGGTGATCGTTACAATGAAGGCACCATGTGAATTTGCATGGTAATTCACACCCGCTTTGTGATCCTCGGTATCCCAGTCACAAACAAGAGGGGCATATCGAGATTTAAACATGCCATTGAATAGTTTCAATGAATCTCATCCGAACCTAGGAATTCTCAAAACATTTAGGACTAATAGTTAAGTTTTTTATGGTGGAGAATTAGTGAATCGTCATTCACTTACCTTCGATTTATTTGCATGTTAGATTACGACATCCCTTTTCTAGTATGTAAATGTTATTGTTGGATCCTAGCCCGAATTTTTCTTATTGGGTGATAATTAGGGATTCTTATTCTAATCTATCTTTGTCCTTTCTAATTGTAGATGTCGAACGCTAACAACGTTGCTGCTAGTTCTTTCACGTTGATGAGCCTTTGCCAAAAGGTCACCTTCGATGGAACGAACTTTAGCGAATGGATAAGATACATTCGCACCATTGCTCGCTATGAGGATAAGGAGTATGTCCTCGATGAGAAGCTCGAGAAGATCAACCCTGAAATCGCTACTCCGGTTGAAATCACCGCTTTTGAAACTCATGAGCTAGATGCAATGAAGGTACATCGCATCTTGATTGCCACCATGAACTCCGAATTACAAAAGTCCTACAAGGACATGTACCCGTACGAGATGCATCAAGACTTATTGGAGAGATACCACCAGAACACGAGACAAGAGCGTTATGAGATTTTCACTAACATGATTTCCGCTAAGATGGGTCATGGAGAATCTCTTACCGTGCACTTGCAAAAGATGCAAAGGTATGTCGACCGCCTTCGCAAGTTAAATGTTGACTTTGGGGAAGATTTGGCGATCGACATGGTGCTTCACTCTTTGCCTCCGATGTAAAACCAATTTAGGATGACCTACCACATGAACAAAGAGGAGGTCACCCTAAGCAAACTCCAAGGTCTCTTGAGGGTCGCTGAGAGCAACTTCAAAGACAAGTCTGTTGCACCAACTCCCAATCCACCTGCTGCTCCTGTCTTGGCTATTGGTCAAGGAAAGGGAAAGAAGAGGAAGAGTTCGTCTAAGAACTATCGCAAGGTTAAAACCCGAGATGGTGCCTCTTCTAGTGGGACCAAAGTTGATCCCGCTAAGCCCTGCCCTAACCCGAAGGAGGCAGAGTGCCACCACTGCCACAAGATAGGGCATTGGAAGAGAAGCTGCCCAGAGTACCTGCAAGCAATCAAAGAAGGAAAGATCAAGCCATCTTTCGCAGGTATATACACAATTAAATCTAACGATTCTAATAATGCTATTTCTTGGGTTCTTGATACCGGTTGTGGTTACCACATTTGTTATAATGTGCAGGGACTAAGAAGAAGTAGGCATGTGGAGCAAGGAAGAATCAATCTAATCATGGGGAACAGAAGATCGTCGCATGTGACCAAGATTGGAGTGTATTCTTTAGTGCTTAGGAATAATTTACGTTTAGATTTGAACAATTGTTGCTATTCGCCAGAAATGGCTAGAAACATCATTTCATTTCATGGTTTATATAGACAAGGATTTAGATTTTCTTTTAATAATGAGAATGGTTCTATTTTGGCTTATCTAAATGGTGTCTTTTACTTTGAAGCTATACCATGTAATGGAATTTATGAAACTGTTATGATTGTTGATAACTTAGGAAATGATGTTTTGAACATAGATTCTTCCACTAGTATGGATAAAGCATCCTTGTGGCATTGTCGTCTTGGACATGTCAACAAGAAACGCATAGCCCAACTCCAAAAGGATGGAGTGTTGGAGTCATTCGACCTTAGGGAAGATGACACATGCGAATCTTGTTTGCTTGGAAAGATGACTAAATCACCCTTCACGAGTACATGTGAAAGGGGTGAAGGTCTATTCGACTTAATACATACCGATGTATGTGGACCGTTTAGATCAACCACGAAGGATGGAAACCATATCTACGTGACCTTTACCGATGATTATAGTAGATATGGGTATATCTATTTAATCAAGCAAAAGTCAGAAACCTTTGAAAAGTTAAAAGAGTTCAAGAATGAAGTGGAGAATCAATTGGGTAGGAAAATCAAGATGCTTCGATCCGATAGAGGAGGAGAGTACCTAAGTCTTGAATTCCACGATTATCTCAAAGAGTGTGGAATAGTTTCGCAATTGACGCCTCCTAGGACACCGCAGTTGAATGGTGTGGCAGAAAGGCGTAATCGAACCTTATTGGATATGGTTCGCTCTATGATGAGTCATGCTTCACTACCTATCTCTTTTTAGGGGTATGCCTTAGAGACTGCCGCCCATATCCTTAACCGAGTCCCTACTAAGAAGGTTGCCAAAACACCTCACGAAATATGGACAGGGAAAGCTCCCTCGTTGGCACATATCAAGGTTTGGGGTTGCTAGGCTTTCGTAAGACGAGATACTCATGACAAGCTCGAACCTCGAAGTGAGCGATGTATTTTCATCGGCTACCCGCAGACATCCTTTGGATATCTCTTCTATAGACTGAAGGACGATGTTGTCTTTGTTGCGTGGAGAGGAGTTTTCCAAGAGCGAGAACTCATAGGCTAAGGAGACAGTGGGAGGCAAATCGAGCTTGAAGAGATTCAAGAGTCGATAGATGAAGGAACCTCTACAACTGGCACTCAACCCGAGGAGGAAACTCCGGTTGAACCGATTGACGAGTCCTTACCTCTTAGACGTTCCGATAGAGTTAGAGTTCTACCCCAGTTTTATGGTTTTCATATTACTACCGAAGGGGACACGTATATTAGTGATAGTACACTAATAAATCTTGATGAACCTAATAGCTATAAGGAAGCAATGGAAGGCCCGGAGTCTGCAAAATGGAAAGAGGCAATGGATAGCGAGATCCAATCCATGTATGACAACCAAGTTTGGAATTTGGTTGATTATGTGCCCGGACGTAAGACCGTTGGGTGCAAATGGATCTTCTAGAAGAAGACCGACGTGAATGGAAACGTACACACATATAAAGCACGATTGGTTGCAAAGGGCTTTACTCAAACTCCCGGAGTTGACTATGATGAGACCTTATCACCAGTTGCGAAGATAAAATCTATTAGAGTGATGCTAGCAATTGCCGCATTTCATGATTATGAGATTTGGCAAATGGATGTCAAGACCGCTTTCCTTAACGGAAAGTTGGCTGAGGATGTTTACATGGCTCAGCCAGAGGGGTTTGTGGATCCGAAGCATCCAAATAGAGTGTGTAAGCTTGAGAAGTCCATTTATGGACTTAAGCAAGCGTCTCGCAGATGGAATCTTTGCTTCGATGAGAAAGTCAAAGAGTTTGGATTTGTACGAAGCGAAGACGAATCATGTGTATATGTCAAAGCCAGTGGGAGTGTAGTAAGCTTCCTCGTTCTATATGTCGATGACATATTACTCATAGGAAACGACGTCCCGAATTTGCAGGAGGTTAAGTCCTGGCTCGGGAAGTGCTTCGCTATGAAGGACCTCGGAGAGGCTTCTTACATTTTGGGAATAAGGATAGTAAGAGAAAGAAGTAAGAGACTAATTGGACTTAGTCAGAACACTTACTTAGAGAAGGTACTAAAACGTTATAGTATGGAAAATTCGAAGAAGGGAGAATTACCGATTCAAAGTAATGCCAAGTTGAGTAAGACTCAAAGTCCGAGCACCGAAGCTGAGATAGCAGAAATGAGCCGAGTACCATACGCTTCCGTAGTTGGCTCAATCATGTACGCTATGACTTGTACTCGCCCTGATGTAGCCTTCGCTTTGAGCATGGTTAGCAGATATCAAGGGAATCATGGCAGAGCACATTGGATTGCGGTGAAGAATATCCTTAAGTACCTTCGGAGAACGAAGGAATGGTTCTTAGTCCTCGGAGGGAGTGATGACTTGAAGGTGCGAGGGTATAGTGACGCCAGTTTTCAGACTGACAGGGACAACTACCGTTCGCAGTCGGGTTGGGTCTTTACCCTGAATGGAGGAGCAGTGACATGGAAGAGTTCCAAGCAGGAAACTGTAGCTGATTCAATGTGTGAATCAGAGTACATTGCAGCGAGCGAAGCATCGAAGGAGGCAATATGGCTAAAGAACTTCATCGGTGATCTTGGAGTTGTACCTGCCATAAAGGAGCCCATGGAGATTTTCTGTGATAACGAAGGAGCGGTTGCCTTGACCAAGGAACCGTGGGATCGTGGTAGATCAAGACATATCGATAGAAAATACCACTTCATTAGACATTGTGTGGAAGAAGGACAACTCGTAGTGAAGAGGATATCATCAGAAGATAACCCAACAGATCCGCTTACAAAGGGACTGAGTAGGGTTAAGCACTTGCAGCATGCTAGGAGTATTGGGCTGAAGGATGATATTAGCATAGATTAGATAGTTTTAGAAACATGTAATAGATAAATGTAATTGACATTTGATGATTAAATAAAGGAGTTTTATTTATGAGTAATGTTACTATCTTATGTTAATTGTTTAGCTATTGTTTCACTTTGCATGTTTTGACTTCCAGAATAATTGAGTTTATTAGGAATAATCGAATTGTTCAAATTGTCCACAATCGTTTATATGTTGGGAGTAGATATGAATGAAGATTGTCATGAATCGGTGCGTAGAATGTCTAAATGGTATTAGACATAGCAAAGGGTTGTTGCGATATTCATGAGTGCTTATGAACTGGTTTTGATCATTGGAACAAACCCGCGCTTGCTGGAATCACCTTATGGAATATGATATAAAAGGTTGATCGCAAGACGATAATATCATATAGTCTTAAAACCTAGATATATGGTTTTTTATTTGTTAATTGATTGTACATTGATAATGTGAAAACGCATTGGTAACTCAATGTTTTAAAATGCATTGTTGTGTATAGTTGATTATTGAATAAGTAAATGCATATAAGTCGAAGTTTATCTGTGACTTTTATCTAAGAAGGTAAAAGCGATATCTCGGCTGCTCGATGATTTGATTTGACTTATGTGTCGGGCCTGGTCAGAACTGAATTGATGTGTTCGATTAAGTTCTATGTATAATAAATCAGAGATCGAGAAACCTAAATGCTTGACCAACCATTCCATAGGATTGTCAGCATGATATCTAACAGAGGACTGTACGATCCCTTATCTGAAGGACAAGATTGATTAGATCAGAGGTTGACAGCGTCTTTGAGAGCTACGATTGCAAACCGAATTGTACTTGTGCATATAGTTACTAGACTTATCCAAGTGGGAGACTGTTGGAATAGTGTCTAAGGCTGCAACTATATTAGGCAAGTATTTGACCCGGTTGTGCATGGTCCTTTTGGGTTGCCTTCACCATAGCAACTTGATAGGATGATTTATTAAGAGAGAGTAAATATTATTAGTATATTATTAGAATAATATAAAGAATAATATATTTTTATTTGATTAATATAAGTCATAGAATTAATTGGAATTAATTTGGTGACTTAAAGAGATTAATTAAATAAGAGGGTATAAACTGTCAATTGTTTGATAGTTAAACATTAGACTATAAATCCATATAGATATATAATGGACGGATTCTAGAAGCTAGGATAGCTTCAAATCGTCCAAGGAGTTATCTATGGAATGGATTTGGATAGCCTTAAGAGAAGATTATCCAATTAGGGTTTAGGTTGTAACCCTTAAGGAGTCTACAAGTATAAATAGACCCCATGGGTAAGGGAAATCGGCACTTCACCTAAAGTAAGAGAACCCTGGCCGATTTCCTCCCCTCTCCTCTCTCCTAAGTCATCTTTCTTGCTATTGGTGTTTGTAAGCCATTAGAGGAGTGACAATTGTGACTCTAGAAGCTCCAAGACAACAAGATCAACAAGGAATTCAAAGGTATGGTTCTAGATCTGATTTATCATTGTTCTTATTCTTAAATAGTCATTAGAAGTCTTGGATTCAAAATCATGTTTAATTAGAAAGCCTAGATCCAAGCATTAGGGTTTTGCATGCGCACATAGGAAAGTTCTTATGGCTAAAACCCATCAACATCATCCCCCCGTTAGAGGGAATTTCGTCCTGAAATTCGAAAATAGATCAGAAATCATGGATTTGGAAAAAGATGGGGGTACTTCTGCTTCATTGTATCCTCGGGCCTCCAAGTGAATTCAGGTCCTCGCTTGGCATTCCAGGGAACCTTCACTACCAGGATGCGACTTTGCTTTGTTCGCTTGATCTCCCAGTCGATGATTTCGATTGGTTCTTCCACAAAGTTGAGGTTCTCGTTGATTTCAATCTCATCGAGGGGAATCGTAAGTGTCTCGTCAGATAAGCACTTTTTAAGTTTCAAGACGTGGAAGACAGGATGAATGTTATTAAGCTATTGAGGTAAAAGGATTTTGTACGCCACAGGACCGATCCTTGCAAGGATCTCGAAAAGTCCTATGTACCTTGGATTTACCTTTCCACGCTTTCCAAAGCATATCATGCCTTTCCAAGGTGAGACCTTCAATAGAACACAGTCTCCAACCTGGAACAACAAGGGTTTTCGTCGTTTATCGGCGTAGCTCTTTTGTCTGTCTCGTGAGGCTTTCAGTCGTTCTTGGATTTGTATGATCTTTTCTGTGGTTTCGTGAAGGATTTCTGGGCATGTGAGAGTGCTATCGGAGACTTGTCCCTTGGCTAGCTGCGTCTCGCCTACCTCATCCCTGCACAGAGGGGATCTGCACTTACGGCCATATAGGGCTTCAAACGGCGCAACCTTGATACTGGTGTGGTAGCTGTTGTTGTTGGAAAACTCTACAAAGGGAAAATGGGTGTCCCATGATTTACCGAAGTCAATGGCACATGCTCTCAACATGTCTTCCCAGGTTTGGATGGTTCTCTCACTCTGTCCGTCTGTCTGAGGATGGTAAGTTGTACTCATATCCAGCTTAGTTCCAAGAGCTTTCTGCAGCGACTGCCAGAATCTTAAAGTGAACCTGCTATCTCGATCGGAGATAATGGACACAGGCACACCATGCAGTCGAACTATCTCTTGAATGTAGATTCGTGTGAGTCTTTCTATCTTGAAAGTTTCTTTAATTGGCAGGAAGTGAGCAGATTTTGTTAATCGGTCTATAATTACCCAGATGGTATCGCACCCACTCGGAGATTTGGGTAATTTGGTGATAAAATCCATGGTAATCCTCTCCCACTTCCACTCAGGTGTCTTTGGCTGCTGAAGCAAACCTGAGGGCTTTTGATATTCAACCTTCACCTTGGCGCAAGTCAGACACTTGCCCACGAAAATAGTGATCTTTGCTTTCATGTTTGGCCACCAATACAGTTTCTTGAGATCAAGGTACATTTTGTTCGTACCTGGATGAACGGAGTATTTGGTCTTGTGAGCTTCGTTCATGACAACCTCCCTGAAATCACCGAACTTTGGGGTCCAGATCCGGTCCATGAAATAATAGGCTCCGTCTCCCTTGATCTCCAGGTTCTTATCCATTTCTCTCAAGGCTTCATCCGCCACGTTCTCTGGTTTTAGGGCTTCCAACTGAGCCTCTCTGATCTGTACAGATAAGTGAGAATGGATAGTCATGGTTAGTGCCTTCATTCTACAATTTGAGTGCTCCTTCCAGCTGAGGGCATCTTCCACCACATTAGCCTTGTCGGGATGGTAGCGTATTTCGCACTCGTAATCACTGAGTAGCTCAACCCATCGCCGTTGCCTCATGTTCAGCTCCTTCTGGTCGAGGATATGTTGTAGGATTTTATGGTGGGTGAAGATAGTGCAATTGGTTTCGTAGAGGTAATGTCTCCATATCTTCAAAGCCAAGACCACTACTCCCAAATCTAGGTCGTGAGTTGTATAATTGACTTCGTGTGCTTTCAGCTGTCTTGAGGCATAAGCAATAACTTTTCCTCGCTGCATGAGGACATAGCCTAAGCCCTGATTGGATGCACCACAGTAGACAACGAAGTCATCCGTCCCTTCGGGTAGAGACAAGATAGGTGCGCTGCATAGGGCCTGCTTCAATGTTTGGAACGCAGTGTCTTGCTTTTCACTCCAACAAAATGGTATGCCTTTCTGAGTCAGAGTGGTTAAGGGTTTGCAGATTCTGGAAAAAAATATGGATAAATCTGCAATAATAGCCAGTGAGACCCAAGAATTGACGGATTTCCGTGGGCGTCGTCAGGGCTTATGAGTTCTATATCGCTATGATTTTGGAAGGGTCAATGTGTATGCCTTCTTCGCTTACCACGTGACCTATGAAAGTTACTTTTCGAATCCAAAATTTGCACTTGGAGAATTTCGCGTACAACTTCTCCTTTCTAAGGGTTTGCATAACCATTCTCAAGTGCTATCTATGCTCTTCTTCGCTTCTGTAATAGACAAGTATATCATCAATGAGCACGATCATGAACTTGTCAAGAAAAGAACGACACACTCGATTCATCAAGTCCATGAATATTGCTAGTGCATTGGATAGAACAAAGGGTATTACTAAAAACTTGTAGTGACCATACCGAGTCCGAAATGTTGTCTTAGGAACATCATTCTCGTGGACTCGTAGCTGATGGTACCCTGATCTTAGGTCTATTTTTTAGAAGTAGCTAGCTCCTTGAAGTTGGTCAAAAAAGTCGTCAATTCGAGGAAGAGGATAACGGTTTTTGATGGTAAGCTTGTTCAGTTCGCGGTAGTCAATGCACATCCGAAAAGATCCATCCTTCTTTTTCACAAATAAAATCGGGGCCCCGCAGGGTGAGGAACTCGGTCTAATGAATCCTTTGTTGATGAGTTCATTGATCTGGCTGGATACCTCTTGCATTTCGGATGGCGCTAAGCGGTAGGGGGATTTGGCTACAGGGGTAGCTCCAGGGCTTAAGTCGATACGAAATTCGACTTGGCGCTCGGGAGGAATTCTCGGAAGCTCTTTAGCAAAGACATCAGGAAAGTTTCATACTTCGGGGATGCTCCCGAGGTCTTTAACTTCCAATTTCTCGTTAACGACATAAGCTAGGAATGCATGACACTCCTTTCGTAGAAAAATTTGGGCTTTGATGCATGAAATGATACGGAGGTTTGAACTAAGTTTATCGCCATAAACCATGATGGTTTCACCAGAAGGAAGATTGAGACAGATAGTTTTTTCGTAGCAAAGGATATCTGCACGATTGGGGCTCAACCAATCCATGCCGATGATGACATCGAAGCTTTTTATGGAGACTGGCATAAGGTCGATGGGAAAAGAATGATCGTTTAGGGTAAGGGTGATGCCCATGAATATGTCGTTAACGTTCTCTTTCTCACTGTTAGCCATCTCGACGGTAAATGTTTCGGTTAGGGTTGAGGTTTATGTTTGAGAAGGTGTTTGAATACATAACTAAAAAAACTTCTCTCCGCACCAGAATCGAAAAGAATGCATGCATAAGAGTTGTCGAGGAGGAACGTACCCATAACAACTGTAGGGTCAGCAAATGCCTCCTCTTGGCCCAACGCTAGCACTCTCCCTGTGTTGCCAGTTGTTGTTTCTTTGGGGCAGTTTCTTTTATAATGCACGACTTCCCCATAGCCGTAACAGGCTTGACCAACTCCTACTCCAGGTGCCTGATTGGTTGGTTGGGATGATGTTTTGCATAATCGATCAGTGTGGCCCTTCATGCCACATTTGTTGCAGAGCATTTCACGGCATGGGCCGGGGTTATGGTGGTAATTGCACTTGTCGCACCAAGGAAGGGTACTAGCATATCCACTGGTAGGTGCTTGAGTGGTAGGGGCAGCGGCAGGAGTAGTAGCTGTTGGGTTTTGAGCATTCTAACACTCCTATGGTGTACATGCAACCCTATAAACCTTGGATCTATGTTTTCTCTATTATACATGCAAATAAGAACTTTCCAAGGCTTTAATCCTAACTAGCATATTATGAAGTTCTTATACTACAAAGTTCTAGTTAGATGACATACCTTTTGATGTAGCTTGATGTCTTCAAGCTTTAAGAGCTTAGCCCCAATAGTGTGGAAGCCTCAAGTGGAATCGCAAATCACCAAAACACCTTGGAAGACTTTAGAGAATATGGATACTTGGTTCTCTCTAGTGAAATTGGCTAGCCCTCTTAGTGTACCCACACTAGTGCCCATTTCACCAACCAAGGACATCTTTATATAGTGTGGAGGATTAGGGTTAAACCCTAATACCCATGACCTTTAATTTCCTAGGATCCATGGGTTAAAGCTCCATGGACTATCCATGAAGACTTAGCCCAACCTAAATGAACTTGGCCCACTACACATATATATCTAAGAGTCCATATTTAATTAGTTCATTTTGATCATTTAATTAATTATAAATTAATTCTTGATCAATACTAATTAAATAATACGATTATATTAATATATTAGAACTTATAATATATTAATATAAATCATAAATATACTATTCTCAAAATACTATCCATATAAATTGTGCCGGTGAAGTGCAACCCAAATGGACCATGCCGGGTCGGGTCAAATACATACCAAATATAGTTATGGACTTAGACATTAATCGAACAGTCTCCCACTTGGATAAGTCTAAAACTATTATTGAGTATGACTTCAAAACCTAACTGGCAATCGTAGCTCTTAAAGCCGTTGTCGAACTCTGATCTTGTCAACGAACTTGTCCATTAGATAAGGGATCATATATTCCTCCATTCTAGATATCATATGGACTGAGACATGGATTATAATCATTCTCTCTGTCCATTTGTTGTTTCCCGATTTCCGATTCATGATGACTGACTGATTGAACAAATCAAATCAGTCCTGGCTTGGCCAAGCACTCACATGTATCATCATTAAATCATCGAGGGGCCCACAGATATCGCTTTTATCCCGAAGGTAAAAGGAATGGATAAACTTCGACTCATATGGCTTGTTCTACTACTTGTTGAATCATACACAAAGGCACATTTTATAACACCGAGTTACCGAATGTGTTTTCGTGCAATCAATGTACAACCAACTCATAGTAACAACTCATATCTCTAGGTTTGAAGAATATAAGATATTATCGTCTCATGATCACTCGTGATAAAATCCATGAAGTGATTCCAATGAGCGCGGGTTGAATCCAATACTCAGAACTTATGAGCACTCATGAGTGTTGTAGCCCTTTGTCCAACATCTTAGACCTCTACAAGCCAACCCATGACAGTCTTAATTCATATCTACTTCCAACATATGACCGACTGTGGATGGTTTGAATAACTTAGTCATTCCAGAAGAATAACCTAGTTTATTCTGGAAGTCAAAACATGCAAAGTGAAACACAAGAATAAATGAATCAAATATGGTATCAAACCCTATGAATATAAATAAACACTTTTATTTATCACCATACTGATTACTCATTATTCATTGTGTAACGACCAAAATTTCAAAACAATTAAAACTTTTCAAAAACCACCCATTTTAATAACGTTGTTACAAAAGGTTTTTAATACATTATTTAACAGAGTATTTTTCCCAGGTTCAAATCATAAAACACTAACGCGGGGAACGGTATGATCACGCCTTTGCCTTGCCACAGACTCCTGAGAACCTGAAAACATAAAACCACAACTGTAAGCCCGAAAGCTTACTGAGATACCCCCAAAAATACCAACCACAAATACGCCCTTCCAGGCCGCGACCTTCCGGTCCAAAACATATCGCCTTCCGGCCCATAACATATCGCCTTCCGGCCCGTATCATATTGCCTTCCGGCCCATAACATATCGCCTTCCGGCCCTTAGCATAAAATGCCCACATAACATATCAGATCATAGAACAACCATACATATCGGGTCAAACCCTAGACCGAGCAACCGTGCACATAACATATAATCATATAACAGATCACAGTCAGCAAATCGATCAACAGATCACATAACATA
The DNA here is from genome assembly GCF_051521515.1 of Lactuca serriola. Classification (NCBI taxonomy): domain Eukaryota; kingdom Viridiplantae; phylum Streptophyta; class Magnoliopsida; order Asterales; family Asteraceae; genus Lactuca; species Lactuca serriola. Next base: position 312,007,770 of record NC_136410.1, on the reverse strand, counting down.
TCATTACTCTAACCAAGATACCGACCTAGCCGGTCACTAGCATAACATCACCCTACGAATCAGTCAACATACCAATTACACACATACGCCTTTCCAGGCCATGACCTTCCGGTCTACATCGCAATGCCTTCCGGCCCATAACATGTAATGCCTTCCGGCCCACAACATATAATGCCTTCCGGCCCATAACGTATAATGCCTTCCGGCCCATAACGTATAATGCCTTCCGGCCCATAACGTATTGCCTTCCGGCCCATATTCCGCAATATCATAACAACAGACACTACCCGGATTTCCATCCGATAAAGGGTCGGCCTTGGTGCCATAAACCCTAGCGATATAGTGAGGATAACTCACCTCGAAACTGCCGATTGAACAGATAGCCCAAGCTGCTCCGATCACTGATACGATCTCCACCACCGGACAACCACCAATGCATTGAACTCAAACAATAATCAACAATTACCAAAATACCCCTGGAAACCACTGGTCAACCCTTGGTCAAAGACAAGGTCAAAGTCAACCCCTGACTGACCCTACTCGTCGAGTCAACCCGATGACTCGCCGAGTTCCCATACTCAAAACTTCACTCAATCCGCGACCTAACTCGCCGAGTCACCCCGAGACTCGCCGAGTCCCACAACTTCAGAGTCCTCTCGCACACAACTCACCGAGTCATCCCTTAACCCACCGATTCTCGACTTAACCAGAGAATATCGGAACTCTTCGACAAGACTCGCCGAGTCCAAGAACAGACTCGCCGAGTCTATGGCTATCTTCAACCTACTCGCCGAGTTGTTCATACAACTCGCCGAGTTCCAGGCCATCTTCATCCAACTCGCCGAGTTGTTCTTCCAACTCGCCGAGTCCCAGCTCATCTTCAAACAACTCGTCGAGTACACTCATGTGACTCGCCGAGTACCACTGGTCTGAATCCAGACAGAAGCACTCCAAGCCATGCAAGTGATCCAAAACATAGATCTAGCTTCCTACAACCCCTTTATCACGTAAAGTGGCAAACTTTACGTGAATCCAACGAGATCTAGGCTATTTGCACAATGGTTTAGGGTTTGGGACATGTAAGCTTCACTAAACACTCCAACACAGGAACTTTCATGCTCTCTGATTCTTCTCTATTCCAGATCTGAGGTAGCAACCTCAGATCTAACCTCTAGACTTCCAATTCCACCCATAGACAAGTTCCCACAAACCCCAAAATGAAGAAATAACATAACAATAGCCCAAGAACGAGATATTACCTCCAATGGACGCCCAATCTGCAATGCAATTTGATTCCAAGCAAAGCCCCTTGCTCCAAGCCTTCAATCTCTCAAAATTCCTTCAATAATTACTTCTCCAAGCTCCAATCCACTCAACAATGGTGCTTCTCCGCGATTTAGGGTTTTCTGGGGCTCAAGGGGGAATAAAGAGGCTGGAAGGAAAACATAATGTTCTTTATATAGGGCTCAACCCCAAGAATTAGGGTTTTCTCCACTCAGCGCCTACTCGCCGAGTCCTCCTTACCGACTCGCCGAGTCGGCTACTTAACACGCGTCCCAGCCGCGACTCTACTCGCCGAGTCCATCCATGGACTCGCCGAGTCACTCTTCCACAACTTACTCTTTTAGCCCTTCAACTCTACTCTTGATATTTCGGGATGTTACACATTGTTTCGGTTTTATCAACTTTATACTTGAATTTAAAACAATAGTTGTCCCATGCTGCAAGCATGTACACTATGTTTTCTAAACACTAGTCATGCCATACACAAAGTATGCATACTATGTTTGTCTATAATCTTTACTTTGTGAAATAGATCAATTGAGCATAACTCCAATGATCATCTTTTTACAGTCCCAAACCCTTACTGCAAATGCAAGAATTCCAAATTCATGCCATTTACTGAAATCTGTTAGATTCTAAACTTATATGCATTGATCCTCTTGTAATGATTATGCACAAATTCAACCAGACTTGGCAACAATCATTACAGAGTATTCCAACGGAGATCAACTCCTTGGAAACATCCTTCTTGCATTAAGTTTCCTAATCTTACAGATTGAATACTTTCTAACTTTGAACCATTTCTATATTCCATTTTGACTATCACTTCCGAACAAGAGTTGCCTCTTTTCAGACTATGTCAATATGGTCCTTCCAAAGTCAACACTATACTTCCAACTGTCCTTGAGCAACCAATCATTGGTAAACCTTAGATTGTCCTCAACAATTGCTTAATCATTTTAGTCATATCCAATTCTAGACCTTTTCCCTTCTTAATGCCCCAGGCATTTGGAAAATTTTAGAAATGATGAATATAACACATGTAATCGATCCTATATCCGAAGCCTATGGGACACGATCCATGATGTCTCACATAAAGACTAAACTAGTCTTTTGCTATAATATTTCCATTTCTATTTGCCAATTTCTCATAATTCAGATTATGAAAAGGGATGTCGTAATCATAATCGAATTTTAGAACGCAAATAATGAACCCATACATAGAATTTCCTTATGTTGAGCTATTCCAACATGAAATTCATATATATATTCTTGACTAAATACGATTAAGACCTCAATCTAAGCTTTTAGATTTGAGATGAAGTATAATTTCCTCTCCCTTAATTATAGCAAAACAACTTTTCCCAATTGAGACCTTTTGTTTTCTATAATTAACATTGCTAACTTGCAACCTTTATCATAATTATCATGCTCCCACTAACATGATGATTAATAGCATAACACTTATGCTCCTACTAGATTCGACATGTACCCAAAAATCAACTGGATTTCTAGAAATCAATACTTTATTGACTTTCTTACCAAAGTTCAGATTTCTGATACTAGATTGCTTTGATAAGACTTTATCAATATCATACACCTCTCTTAGATAGCTCACATGTGTGTCTAAACAAAACAATTTCAGAACTATGAAAAGGGATGCCATAATCACAGTCTAAATTGTTTAGACCTTTTTCCATTTCTCATAAGTCAATGTTAGTGTGCCGGTTAACCACGCACGCTCCACTAACGACTTTGAGAACTGCAAATATCACAATTGCTATCTACTTAAAATCTACTTAGTGAAAGAGTTTCCTTACCATCATTTTCATGAATCGAAGAGAAACCTTATGACACTTAGATTTTATGGTGTAAGCGTTCCTATCCATGTGAATTTGTCAAAACCATAACCACATGACTAGGTTAGTGACAAATCCTAACTCATATGGATTGAACTTGTGCAATCTTAACTTCTTGCCACCTAGCAGCTCAAGGGTCTGCCATTGCTTCCAAGTAGTTATCCAAAAAATTGAGAATATGTAGAACTCATATGGATAGTCAATATAACTGGAATGGGCACAGAAATGTCAACACGATAGGTTATAAACCTCTAGTTGTGTGCTAGTGATGAAATACAGGTTTTTGTTCTTGATTACTTCTTGAAACCCTTTCAGGATCTTTTAGACTCCCACTGTCTCCTTGACCTATAGGACTTTCTTGCCAAATATTCAAGAGATAGTGTGTGGATTCTAATCAAGACATACACTTAACACAATTAGCCTTAGTTGATCTTTGTTTTATCCAAAACATCACAACTTACCAATTTCAAATGTACAAGAGTAGAAAACTTTTGCTCTTACATTTGACAAGTGTTTTAAACCTTCTTTAAAACATGTCACTCAAGTTACAATCTTAGATTATAACTCTATGAACTGTTTTCGAATGAAGTATGAATCTTCTTCTTGATTTAACCACTTCAACAATTCATAACTCCTCTTCTTAACTCTCAGAATGTACTTAGAGGATGAATTGTGATAAGGTCTCAAAATCATTAAGATGATATTAAAACATGATACTAAAAGGACTCTCCCATCTTTTCAGATTTGAGAAACTTTTATCCTTCTGCCTAATTTGATTCTTCTTATTCGTTCTGTCATACATTGAAAAATTTTCCAATGCTTCAGAATTATACTTAAGCTTGTAAGTATAATCATATTTACTAAACCTTAGTAAATCATGATGAATAGTCTTATCCATCTTTTGTGGTGGACTTTGACAAGTGCACAAGAAAGTTTACTTGATCCCTTAGTCCTTCTCTTGACTCACACATCCATGTGAACAACCAGTTAGTCTTAATTTTCCAATGCTCGAAGGTTCTCATTCATCATACTATACAACTTGCATGATTCCAAGTTTCTATCCAACTGAAACTTGGGTGATGAGAATCTTTCCTTATTTGGTAAATTTAGACACTACCACAGATGAAAGACTCAAATTCATATTTCCAATATTGCTATCAATGGAATCATATAAGCAACATCTTTTTTTTCCAAATTCCATTGTAAGGATATTTTTTTAAAATAAATAAAATTAAAAACTTTTCTTTTATTTTAAAACTTTATGGAAAAACTAATCCTTACAATGCAGATGTATATGAAAACTTGTTGTCATCTATTCCTAAGCAATCTATCATAACTCTTAAGCACGTGCTCAAAATTTTGATCACCGAACCATGCGATCGAAATCCATCTTCGCGATCAGAATCAGCATATACTTCCTTTAAGTTTCTTTACTTTTCTTTGATTCTTAAAACATCAACATGTGAGCCAGCCACATCATGTAATAAGTATCTCCAAGTAGGAACTTAATAGAGTTAGACCATGGACTTTACCTGAAATAAAGTCAAACTTATTGACTTTATCATCCTTAAGTAAGTTTGTGTGACAACCGTCAATTTTCGGTCAAGTCAAAGTCAACGAAAGTCAACAAGTCAAACCGGTCAACTCAATTTGCCGTGAGTACTAGAGTTTACGTTATGGAATTTCTAAACAACTCTTTATTCTAATGAGAGATCGTAAATCGAAAAGTGCGTACATCTAGATCTCTTTAACCTAAAACGGTGGTACGTGGCGAGCCAAACCGATAAAACAATGTTACATACTCATCGGGAGTATGCAAGATCCTTAAACAAGGCTTAACGGGGCTTACGGACCCTGCATTGCGAAGCCGAACACTCAAAAAGGTCACCAATGAAACCTCTCTCAATCGTTTTCACTTTAAATCTCTCTAAGAATGTGAAATCTCTCCCAAATATCTCTCTGTATGTGAAATCTCTCCAAGAATGTCAAATCTCTCCCAAATCTCTCTAAGTATGTGAAATCTCTCCCAAATATCTCTTTGTATGTGAAATCTCTCCAAGAATGTCAAATCTCTCCCAAATCTCTCTGAGTATGTGGAATCTCTCTCAAATCTCTCTCGAAATCTCTCCCAACTTTCTATAATCACTCGGGGCATCCCGACCCTCGAATTTGGCGGAAATAGCCCAAAAACGGAAGTCTACGCGAAAAACGGACCTTAGGAACCGAAACCACTCTTAGGAACCGAAACCCCTCTTAGGAACCGAACCCTTCTGATGAAGAAGGCTGCTGATCCGAACCGAAGGTACTGTTCACTAACCGAACCGAAGGTACTGTTCACTACTGTTCACTACAGTTCGTTCGGTTTTAACATTCTAGCCTCTCATCTCCGAACCGAAGCTTCCCTGCTGACCCTTCGGACCGAGCCTTCTGACCGGACCCTCGCCTTCGCCCTTCGCCTCTCGCTTCCGGCTCGCGCCTTTCGTTCCGACTCAGCATCAACATGGACCGAGCCTCGGCCTAGGGACCGAACCTCGGCCTAGGACCGAGAGGTCTCGCTGGGAAGCACTATTCTCCCGGTTTTCAACCAAATTTGCGTTTTAAGCCCGTTTTTAATTATTTTAACGCGGGATTTTCACCCAAAATCATATTTTAACATAATAAACCCTAAATATTCACAATTTAATCATATTTTCATAAAAAATCTTTATTTAAATAATAAAAGCTAGTGGGTAAAGTACAAAGAGGTGGAGTGTTGACTTTCCTTTATTTTATGACACAAGCAACCTCCATCACCCACTCCATGTCACTATTCCCCATCAGCCCTTACCTAGTCATTTCATTGTACTTTTCCCACCTTTTTCCAACCCCACAATTGGTCAAAGGCTAGAAAAGCCTCCTCTCTCCTCATTTCTCTCATTTTCTCTCTTTCACCAAAAAGAGCAAACTATTCTCTCTCTCTCACTTCCTCTCTCTAGAAATTCGAGATTCAAGGGCTGATCTTGAGTTTTTCCTCCACATTTGGTAAGCATAATCCATTCTATTTATGATTATCTCAATTATTTCCACTCAAATCATGGATATCTTACACAAACTCCATTATATTTGTGTTAGAGCTTCGAATCTTCAAGTGATTCTTCAAGTGTTCTTGGGTTGAACACTTCTCTTCTTCAACACTTACCTACTGAAATCACTTAAGGTGAGTTCATACCCCTACTTTTTCATGTTTTCTCAAGTTTTTAGGGGGGGAATACAAGTTAAAACACCAAGAACATAACTAAATTCTTCTAACAGCTTTCATCAGAAAAGTTGGACTCCATTCACGGACTGTTTTGGACATCTTAAACATTTTAGTTTTCAAAACTGTTTTAGTTTCATGTAGTTCCACTTCGTAGATTTAAAATGACTACTTTCACATCTCCATGCGATTTTTCTACAATTTATGGTGATTTTTACAAAACTGCCTATCATTTCAAACACCAATCCGGACCAGTCTATGATTATGGACTTTTTCACCTAAGTTGCAGGTCATTAAAAATCATGATAAAAATTATGAGTAAACTAGACACATTTTGGGAACTCTCAGAATTTACGGATTTAGTTTTCGACTTCGTATGATTTTTCTAGAATTTTTCAAAAACAGTGCAGGAAGGTCTAATTTAGTTAACATCATATAATTTTCATAACACCTTGTAACATGTTGAGCAAGGCGTATATTATTACGTGTTCATGTATATTTGCAATATATGACTTTCTTGTGTTAGTATCTAGACATAAACCTGTTAACAAATGGATTTTTACTAGATAAAGCATAGATTACACAAAGCGATATTATTGAAGTATACCCATTACACACAAACGTTAAATAAACTATGTTAAGTAAAAATTCGTTAATAACTTTGTGAGACATCCTCTTCACATAAATCATAAGTCCTGTATTGTAACCGGAGTCTCCTGGAAGGAGAGCGTGATAGTTGTATATAGATCTATATTGGGCTTGACAACCCACAACAGAGCTGCTTGCAACAGCTAGACCGGCAGGTCTGTGGTGACAAGTGTCATTTTAGTTCTACGACGCCCGAAGAACGTCGTTTTCAGGCCACCTAGGTCATAGTATGGTTATAATAGACATCCTCTTCACATAAATCATAAGTCCTGTATTGTAACCAGAGTCTCCTGGAAGGAGAGCGTGATAGTTGTATATAGATCTATATTGGGCTTGACAACCCACACCAGAGCTGCTTGCAACAGCTAGACCAGCAGGTCTGTGGTGACAAGTGTCATTTCAGTTCTACGACGCCCGAAGAACGTCGTTTTCAGGCCACCTAGGTCATAGTATGGTTATAATAGACATCCTCTTCACATAAATCATAAGTCCTGTATTGTAACCAGAGTCTCCTGGAAGGAGAGCGTGATAGTTGTATGTAGATCTATATTGGGCTTGACAACCCACACCAGAGCTGCTTGCAACAGCTAGACCGGCAGGTCTGTGGTGACAAGTGTCATTTCAGTTCTACGACGCCCGAAGAACGTCGTTTTCAGGCCACCTAGGTCATAGTATGGTTATAATAGACATCCTCTTCACATAAATCATAAGTCCTGTATTGTAACCATAGTCTCCTGGAAGGAGAGCGTGATAGTTATATGTAGATCTATATTGGGCTTGACAACCCACACCAGAGCTGCTTGCAACAGCTAGACCGGCAGGTCTGTGGTGACAAGTGTCATTTCAGTTCTACGACGCCCGAAGAACGTCGTTTTCAGGCCACCTAGGTCATAGTATGGTTATAATAGACATCCTCTTCACATAAATCATAAGTCCTGTATTGTAACCAGAGTCTCCTGGAAGGAGAGCGTGATAGTTGTATGTAGATCTATATTGGGCTTGACAACCCACACCAGAGCTGCTTGCAACAGCTAGACCGGCAGGTCTGTGGTGACAAGTGTCATTTCAGTTCTACGACGCCCGAAGAACGTCGTTTTCAGGCCACCTAGGTCATAGTATGGTTATAATAGACATCCTCTTCACATAAATCATAAGTCCTGTATTGTAACCAGAGTCTTCTGGAAGGAGAGCGTGATAGTTGTATGTAGATCTATATTGGGCTTGACAACCCACACCAGAGCTGCTTGCAACAGCTAGACCGGCAGGTCTGTGGTGACAAGTGTCATTTCAGTTCTATGACGCCCGAAGAACGTCGTTTTCAGGCCACCTAGGTCATAGTATGGTTATAATAGACATCCTCTTCACATAAATCATAAGTCCTGTATTGTAACCAGAGTCTCCTGGAAGGAGAGCGTGATAGTTGTATGTAGATCTATATTGGGCTTGACAACCCACACCAGAGCTGCTTGGAACAGCTAGACCGGCAGGTCTGTGGTGACAAGTGTCATTTCAGTTCTACGACGCCCGAAGAACGTCGTTTTCAGGCCACCTAGGTCATAGTATGGTTATAATAGCTCACAGAAAGTATTAACAAACTTAAGAATTTACGAGAGTTTCACTAATATCGTACGCGTTTGTATTGAAATAAACACACATTATTTTCTGCAAATAAGGAAGATTACTCGTACATTTCCGTCTTTGGATACAAGACTACATTATTCATTTTAAGGAAAATATCGGATTTTTCTGGAACAACTATACAATTACATGACGAGCTTTTTCATAATTATATACAAAAACTTATGAACTCACCAACCTTTGTGTTGACACTTTTCAAAACTACTTGTATTCTCAGGAATTCAGTGAAAACAGGAAATCAACAACGTTTTGAGGATGGGACGATAAATCGTCAAACAGTTCATTTTGTTTCATAATGTAATTGATTTGAATCATGTAAACATATACTTTGGTGTAACTTTTTCAATTATATTTATGATGGTTGTATTTACTTTGAGCACTATTATACTCGTTGTTGTGATACTCTACATGAAGTCCTCCAGCCCCGGACGTTTCCGCCATCCTTGGTTTGGGGGTGTGACAGTTTGGCAACTTCATAACCAAAGCCCCTTCCTTTGGCAATAGAAATATATGGATCCTTAGGTAATAGTACATGGGACTATCTCAGACTTAGAATTTCTCTTTACCATTTGGTCAACCAAGTTGACTATAGCCAATCCCTTTCCATTGGGAAGAGAATGCATTTCTGGATTTCCTGTGTCACTATTGTCCCTGTCCATAAAGTTTTGGGAAGTTGATCTCCTAATCAAATTTGCTTTACTAGTACACCAAATCATTTTTGATTTAGCAGAACCAAGCAAATAGATAGGATCATTAAGGGTCTTGTCATAGTCTATCTCATAGGAGTCCCAAAGGAACTCACTATGTGACTTAGAAAGTGATTGAACCACTAACTTTCTCAAGACTTTGACACCCAACTCTCCTGGCTTGTTAGCATGTGACTTCATCTCCAAGATGTGATCACACCTAGACCTTGCCTTGCCAATAGGGCTTGAGTGACCTTGAACTTGTGGGTTAGGGAGAATAATTGGAGGAGGTGGAGGAAGTGAGGTTCCAAGATATTTAGGAAGATCATAGATGTCTGAACTTGACATCTTTTGGGAGATATTCAAGATGGTTGATTTAAAGTCCTTAATATAACACCCAATATGAAATATTAAGGCTAGGACCCAACAAACTATTTTATAACTTGGAAGAGGGATGCCGTAATCCAAGCTATAGAATATTTGAAGGTAGGTGAATGACGATTCACCAATTTCCACCATGAAAAACAAAATAATTAATTAGGTTTTAATTGGATTTGAAATTCCTAGATCTTTGAGATTCATTGAACTTTCAATGGCATGATTCAATCTCGAGTATGCCCTTCAGGTTTTGTGACTGGGATGCCGAGGATCACAAAACAAGGTGTGAAGTAACCATGCAAATTACTTGGTACCCTTAAGTGTTTACCCCTCAATCGATGTGCCGGTTAACCACACACGCTCCATCGATACTATGATAAGCATTAAGTTACCCTTTGCCTACCTTGTTAAATATGAGTTAGTGTGCCGGTTAACCACACACGCTCAACTAACCGACTTAAACAAAGTGCAAAGTGTAATTTCATGGATTAGCACCTTATTCACATTTTCCTAAGTAACTAAGATTGGGTATTATTAAGAGTTTAGTTACTTAGTATTTATCATTAATACTTTTAATGAAGGGAGAATTATAGTCCTGTCAAACCCGTTCGGCTAACGACCCTCCACCAGTCAAGGAAGTGGTGGGTGAGAGTGGACACCCATTAAACTGCCATTTTATAGGCAGTAACCTTATACCCCCTTATAGACCGGCTTCGTGAATGAGGCCTACTAACGGTAAGACTGACTTTACTCTTATACATATATATAAATATTATTAACTTGTAATATTATAAAGTATAAGGTTTGAATTTTAACTCTTTAAAATTCTAAGGGCTTAACTTGGAATTAAAGTATTCATAAAAGAAAACTTTTCAAATTCCAAAACTTGAGGGCAAGTTTTGAAACTATTCAAAACTCTTGGATTTTCATAACTTATGAGTTTTAATTAAAGTATTAAAACTTTTAATGAAGAGACTCTTGGACATCCATAACTTGAGGACAAGTTATGGAGCCATAAAAACTATTTATAAGAAAAAGACTCTTCATTTTTTTATAACCTAAGTCATTTTTATGAGTTTTTAAGATTCATAAATGTGACTTTTCATATAACTTGAGGACAAGTTACAAAAAAACATTTTATGAACAACTTTTAGATTAATTTGGATTGAAAACATCTAACACATATTTTTCATTAATCTAAAAAATAACTCATAAAAGAAGGAAACATAAAACTTTTGGTAATCCATAACTTATGGAGTTAAATGTTTGTTTTATGATGAAACTTTTCATGTTCCATAACTTAAGAATAAGTTATGGAATTCTTTAAAACATTAACACCAAATTTTGTAACTCCATAAAAACTTTGAATCAATTTTTTTTAAACCTTTTCATATCCATAACTTATGGAGGTTTCAAAAAACTCTTTAGATCAAACTTTTAAAACTAATAAAATAATCATATCAGTTTATCCTTTACTAAATTTGACCTAATTCAACTCATATAGAAAATGATTCAAATTTTACAAATAATTAGTTTTTCGCAAAAAAAAAGTAATTATCTTAAAATTTGACAAACGTCATGTTTTTTTTTCTTTTTTTTTCAACTTTGAAAATAAAGCATTTGCATCAATATAACAGAAAACAACCCATGGCTCTGATACCACTGTTGGGTTTTGAGCATTCTAACACTCCTATGGTGTACATGCAACCCTATAACCCTTGGATCTATGTTTTCTCTATTATACATGCAAATAAGAACTTTCCAAGGCTTTAATCCTAACTAACATATTATGAAGTTCTTATACTACAAAGTTTTAGTTAGATGACATACCTTTTGATGTAGCCTGATGTCTTCAAGCTTTAAGAGCTTAGCCCCAATAGTGTGGAAGCCTCAAGTGGAATCACAAATCACCAAAACACCTTGGAAGACTTTAGATAATATGGATACTTGGTTCTCTCTAGTGAAATTGGCTAGCCCTCTTAGTGTACCCACACTAGTGCCCATTTCACCAACCAAGGACATCTTTATATAGTGTGGAGGATTAGGGTTAAACCCTAATACCCATGACCTTTCATTTCCTAGGATCCATGGGTTAAAGCTCCATGGACTATCCATGAAGACTTAGCCCAACCTAAATGAACTTGGCCCACTACACATATATATCTAAGAGTCCATATTTAATTAGTTCATTTTGATCACTTAATTAATTATAAATTAACTAGGTGTGAGACGCGTATGTTATACGGGTTCGATAAAACAAAAAATTAAATATGAAAGTTTAAACAAAAATTTATTTAAATTTAAAATTTTAGATTTGAAATTTAAAATTAAAAATTTGAATTTAAAAGGAAATATATTAAATATTATATGAGTAGTAATATTATAATTTATTGGTTATTTTGAATTAAGGTAATTATTAATTGAGGTGTAAATATGATGTGTTAATTAAGAAAAGATAAAAAATAAGAAAATGACAAATGGAAAAAACATTTAATCAAAAATACCAAAAAATGACATGTGTCCAAGTTAATGAGCGAGTGACATGTGGCAAAATTATTTTCATTTATTAGGTAGGATTCTTGATCAATACTAATTAAATAATATGATTATGTTAATATATTAGAACTTATAATATATTAATATAAATCATAAATATACTATTCTCAAAATACTATCCATATAAATTGTGTCGGTGAAGTGCAACCCAAATGGACCATGCCGGGTCGGGTCAAGTACATACCAAATATAGTTATGGACTTAGACATTAATCCAACAGTAGCAGCGTGAACTGCCACCGTTTTTTGTTTCTTTAAGGGCTCCTGTGAAGTCTGACCCTTTCGCTGCTTCCAGAACTTTCTTTTTCCACCACTCACCTTTGCTAGTTCAGGAGTGGTTGTTGTTGCATCAAGATCAACTCCGTGATCTATGATGGTCTGCGCCACGCACTTGGCGCTATCAAAAGTGGTTGGCTTAGCAGCCAAGAAATTCCTTTGCATTGGGGGTATCAATCCCCAGATGAACCTCTCAATTTTCTTGCTTTCCGGGATGACCATTCCCGGACAGAGAAGAGCCAGATCATAGAATCTAGTTGTGTAGGAGGCAATGTCGGAACCTTTCATCTTCAGGTTCCAGAGTTCATGCTCCAGTTTCTGCATCTCGCCCCTTGGGCAGTATTCAGCGAGCATGAGCTCCTTCAAGCTCTCCCAACCCATAGCATTTGCTACCGGAAGGGTTAGGGATTTGACGCGACAATTCCACCAGGTCAATGCTTTGTCGGTGAAAGCGCAGGCGGTGAATTTCACCTTGTTGAATTTAGAACAAGAACAAATTTCAAAGATGGACTCGATCTTCTCGAACCATCGAGTCAGAGCAATAACACATCTATTGTCGTCGAAAGGTGTGGGTTTTGCGTTCATGAAGTCCTTTTGGAAAACTCCTTCTGGTGTCCCTGATTTTGGGGATGAGTACCACCTCCCGACCCACCAGAGCTGCCAGGATTAATCTGTGACATGCGGCAGCCACAACGGCAATAACAGCTTCCTGGAACATAGCGGGATCAAACTGAGGAGGTGACGGTGGGGGATTGTTGTTCTTTGCGCTGGGTCTTTTCCTTGGAGGCATCTTGTTCTAACAATGATCAGGAAGAAGAGGATGATAAGGACTCTGAATTGAATTAAGAGATATGAAGCAAGAAATATCTCAATCTGATGGCTAGAGTGTTCTACTAAGAGATAAACAAGGGAAAGCTACTAATGCAAGTAATTTGTCGCAAAAGGAATGAGTAGCAACACATGGAAATGATTCTCTGCAAGGAATTTGACTCTAGTAAAATACTCCTATAGTATTTTGTGTTTTGTTGTACCGATATCTTGTTGTATGGATGTTGGGTAAGTTTTAGGCCTGCTGCACGCTACAGTCACTCCCAAGAACATGTTGGTCATGTCTCGAATGAATATAGTTGATCAGGATATATTGACCGTAGACATGATTATATAACTGCTCAGGTTTAACCACACTGTCCAACATCAAATTACTTTTGTTTTGTTCTACTCCTGGTTACTGTTTCTGGTGTGTAGGTATACTTGTATACTTCCTGGAAAATACTTATATTTTAAAGTATACTTTTAGTTCAGATCACTTCGGCCCTTTTGTGTTTATAGTTGTATACCATGTAAGGTTCGGTATACTTAGATCACTATAAACAATAGCTCTGATACCAATCTGTGACACCCCCGAACCGTAGGAACAGACGGCGGAAACGTCCGGGGGTGGATGACGTCATGTGTAGTATCACAACAATCGTATCATAGTAAGCGAAGTAAACATAACCAGTACATTACAATATGAATATTTACATCTGTTTGAAAATATAGTTTGTATAAATCAAATGAAACAAAGTAAAAGACGAGACTTCAAAATACTCCGTCTTCTCCAAAAAGTTGGCAAGGGTGCCTGTCTATGGTTGTCCTGAGAATACAAGCGAGTTTGAAAACATATCAGCATAAAGCTGGTGAGTTCATAAGCATCTTTTTGTAATGAAAACTAGTCACTGAATTTGTATAAATGATTCATTTTCATTATAAGTAAAATATCGTTTGTATCGAAAACCCTGGTTACCACCAGTATGTAAGTGTATCTCGTTTGAAAACCTTGGCTACCACCAGTATGTAAAGTATGTTTTGTTTGAAAACCCTGGCTACCACCAGTATGTAAAGTATGTTCTGTTTATCTGGGAAAATCCCTTATTTTCCTGGTAATCATGTGTTTCTTGCTTTAATGATTCTGAAATTGTATGGCATAAGTATCACACTTATGTTGGTAAAGCAGTTGTTCATGTGAGGTATATTATTACGTAAAAAGTGTCGTGTAATTTGCGAGTTTTATGAACATACTTAAGCTTGATACGACTGGAACAGACATTGGTATCCTTTATGACATTTGTCACCTGTAGACCTGCCGGTCCGACTGTAGCTAGCAGTCAGGTGCGGGATAGTCAGTCTCGTATAGATCTATATACAAAAGCCACGCTTTCCCTCCAGGAAATTCTGGTTCATAAGGGTAGTGCTCCACTTAGGTTATGTTGTAAGCGCCCAAGGACGTGTCTCCCAATTAAGTTAACGACTTTACGAGTAATAATATATATGTGTACTATTCTTTCGTATGTAAATGCGAGGCATGTTTTGTAGAGTAAAAATAATTATACTAAAATAATTATTTACTGTTGTACTCTTGTAGTAACGTAGGATATAAACTAAATCTGTCATAGTTTATGTATTCAACCGTATATGTGGTTTGTATCTGTAAAACTGGAAATGAAATCCCCAAACTATACCTATTATAGTTTGACTGTAATGTTATGTTCATGAAATGTTCGGAAAGTTATGCAATTAAATTTAGAAAACGTCTCTTATGCTCTGCATTGTACAAAAAGGGATTAAGCATCTAAATACTTTATGAAAACCATTGATTTGAATAATTGCATAAGTTTGACTTGTTGAAAACTATTGTGTTTAGCTTGTATCCCCCCCCCCCCCAAAAAAAAAAAATGTTTAAAAATCATAAAAGTGTAGGGGTATGAACTCACTGTTTGACGTAGGATTCGAATGTAAGATCGGTGTGGATGCTGAGAGTCAACTGATGTTTCGTACGCAAGTGGATCTTATTAACATATGGTAAAACATATATGTATCGGATTAGAGTATTTCATGACTAATCATGACGGGAAACCACCCTAATGACCTAATCATGACGGGAAACCACCCTAATGACCTGGAAATATTAGAACTAAGTGTCGGATCCATAAACGACCGAATGAGGGAGGTGTACGGCCACCCTTTGGGTGTGTATGGCGATGGGTGCATGGCTCATGAGTGTACAGCCGTACACTCATGATGGGAGGTGTTTTTGAGGTGATTCCAAGGTTCTACAAGCATTCGAGGAGTGTTCTAGGTCCCATACTTAATGGTTTTTCCAAGTTTAAGGCCAAATATGAGCATTAAAGTGGGTGTAAGGCCATATGTAATCTATTCGTTTATTATGCCATAATAAGATCTAGTCGTTTATTATGTCATAAAAAGCTCTATAAATAAAGGTTTGGGAATTTGAAGACTTAAACAAAACTAGCATTTATATGTAATCTTCTACATACAGTATTCATTTTTCAGTGACACTTTACTTGGAATGCAAATGTTATTGTTACAATAGTGGTGTATAGTGTATAGTGTATACACTATACATACACTTAATTAAGATATCTAAATTTGGTGATTGAAATACGAAAGAATGAAGTAAGATCAGGGCCATTTGGTGAACTCAAACACTTTAAGAACAATATCCCACCCAGTTGGGATCTGGGATATGAAAAGAAGAACATTTAGTACGTTCAATGCAATATGAAGGTTCCGGGCTGTTTCACTTCCTTTCTGCATAGGGGGAACAAGAGCAGCAGCTGCAGCCCAAAGCACCGTTATTGCTGTTCCAAATACTCCCAAAATCAGTAAAATCATTTTGTGATTTTTCCTATGTTTGTTGTTTCTAAGATACCAATCAATCAACCAACAAGTTACCTGCACCGGCGTATAGATGGGGCCCCGGGAATAGCTTTCCGGTCCTGAGATAGGTGTTGACTCCGCCGCCAATGGATTCAAACACACCAAACGCAAGCAAGATCGAGCCTGCGTTGAAATGTTTTTCTTTATATTGTCCCTTGATCAATTCCTTCCTTTCCTGTGAGATTTTATTTGGAGAGAATTTAGGGCAAAAAGTGTGATTACATGGATGGATTGCAGACAATTAGATGAGCAAACCTCAGAAAGCTGTTGAATTTTGGCTTGAAGTGGTGAAGGAGTTGTGGATTGTAGTGGGGTTCCCTCGGGGGTGACGGGAACAGGCTTCTCTTGCTTCTTCAACTCGTTAATCTCATCCTGAATTGTTCGCACCCTCCTCCATTGCCATCCCAAATACCCAGCATAAAGTGTATAAACGAACAGACCACCCATCACAATTGGGTGAATCAAGGCCAGTGATCTCCCCTCCAGTATCCCATATTCGCCACCAGCAGCAAATGCATCCTGTTGGTGCCGGAAAGAAGCCTAATTAGTAAATTGCAGTACCAAATATATGAAATTTACTCGATGGAATTCAACGGGAGGCATGCCTGCGGGTTTAAAAAGAAGGGTAATGTGACTGCTGAAAGAGGGAGAGAAACCGATTTTAAGTGGTGAAGGTGGAGGTGGAGGGCATTGATCGGATGATTAGAAACGTGTATTTTACTGGAATCGACGGATGGAATTAAGCATTGCGAAGGTGATGATGATTTAGAGGGAATCGTTGGGATTTGAAGAAAAGCGAGTGTGGTTGCCATACTTCTCTGTCCCGGTCGGATTTCCAGCCAGTCAGCCAGAAACTGCAAGTGTACACGGGGAAGACGGATATGAAGTTTGAAGATGTGAGGACTGATGAAGATAGGATGATGCCCTCGTGGCGCGTTGTGATTGGCTCATATGGGTTACGTTCTTTTGTTTTATCCTTGCAAACTCCATCACACTCCTACTACAAGAATCATTTACCACCATGAAATGAGTTTCTTTATATGTTGCTGATGTGGGTCTAGGAGAAACACAAGGCTTCCTACATCGCTCTGTTTAAATCTAGAAATGAGTTTCACGAGAGAAGTAAAATACTTTTGGGCATGTTAAATTCTTCATAAGAGTATTTAATTTTTTTGTTTTTAATGATTAGTCAATATATTAAAATAATTAATTGTCATTGTATAATGAGTAACATGGCAAACGGGCAACAAGCTGTGCCGCTAAGCCTTTTTGAATGGTAAAACTAATTCTTTTAAAGACTACATCCGCAGATCTATGGGATATAACATTACTATGCATGATTCGTTGTACTTTTTTAAGAAGCTCTACCGCATCCGGTGCGAGGAAACCAAACGTATCAAATGCAAATGGTATGAACACGTGTTGATTTTCCAGGCACGATCTCTCATGTTTGGTGACTTTGTCTGTGGCTGCTTTTAAAGCAGCATGTCCCGCTGTGAAACCCTCAGCTCTCAGGCCCACGAAAGGGGATACCCCTGTAAGATCCACACATGCGTGTTTCCCTCTGACTCATCCAAAAATCAAAATGTCAGCCGGTCTGAGGGTTGACCTTCCTTCTGTCGGGTCAGTCAAGAAATTAACAGGTGCCTCTTTCTTAGCGGAAACCCCGACACACTTAAATATGTCAAACAAAACATCTCTAACCATATCGTGCCTGTATTTGAACCCCGAGAGTTCTCTACAATGAACTGCATGCTCTCCAAAAGAGTCCAAACATGCCTTGCGACACACAAGACATATCTCGCCAGCTGGGAAAATGGGAATCATGAGTTGATATTTGAGAATAGTACGATACTCCACGGGAGACATGTGTTGGCCAAGCCCATCTATAGGGATAGCCAGAAGAAAATCTTGAGCATGTGGTGCACGTAAGCACTGAAAAATCGCTTTCTGCCGAGCCGTTGTCACACCCCCAAACCAAGGATGGCGGAAACGTCCGGGGGTGGAGGACTTCATGTATAGTATCACAACAACGAGTATAATAGTGCTCAAAGTAAATACAACCAATCATATATATCTATTCGAAAGAGTTACATCATTGTATGAATTACATGTTCTAAATCAATTACAATATGTAGACAATAAGTATGAAATATTTGACGCCTTAACGTCCCATCCTCAAAAGCACTTGGTTACCTATTTATTGATTTCCTGAGAATACAAGTAGTTTTGAAAAAGTGTCAACACAAAGGTTGGTGAGTTCATAAGAAATTTTGTTGGAGAAGTAAACCGTTTTCCTTGTAAAAGCGATAGTATATGTATCCAGAAAATCCGATATTTTCTTTATAAAAGTTATGTAATGTAGTCTTATAACCGAAGACCAAAATGTATAAGTAACCTCTCTTACTAATAGAAAATGATATGTGTTTAAATTGACATAAACGCGCCTGAATTAAATGAAATTCCCGTAAATTCTTATGTTTGTTAATACTTTATGTATATGTAGTCCTAAATCCCAGGACCGAGAAAATAACAAGTATTGTCCATACTTAAGGATATAAGTGTGGTTTCAAATGATGTGTAGTCATAAATACCAAAACCGAAAGTGTACAGTAATATCTGTACCTATTGAGATAATAAGTGATTTTAAAATCGACATAAAACCCATTTAAGTTTTATAAAAATCTCGTAAACTTTATGTATTGTTATATCCCTATGTGAGTCGCTATAATCATACTATGACTAAATGAACCTGCCACGACGTTTCTCAGGCGTCGTAAAACTGAAATGACATTTGTCACCCGTAGACCTGCAGGTCCCACTGTAGCTAGCAGCAAGGTGTGGGGTGTCAAACCCAATATAGATCTATACACAACTATCACGTTCTCCCTCCAGGAGACTCTGATTATAACTAACAGGAATTATATCCCGCACTCGGACGTACGGAAAGAGATTGTCTCACAGTTTAGGTTAACAAGTTTACGAGTTGTGTGCGTGAGTGTAAAACCTTTCTGTATGAATGTACCCTTTTTGTACGTGTGTGTTATGTGATGTATCATAAACTATACATATTATAGTTTTATCCAAAATGTTTGTAATATATAAGAACTCTTTTATGAAAAAGCGTTGGTGTTATGAAATTCATTAAACTATGCTTATTATAGCTTATATACGTGTTCTAAATGAATGAATAATCTTATCATGAATGACTTATTTTCAGTTTATGATGATAAAATTTACAAAGAAACACATTCAATACTTAGAATTTATATTTATACACTTTGCTCAACATAATACAAAGTGTTATGAAAATTATATGATGTTAACTAAATTAGACCTTCCTGCACTGTTTTAGAAAAGCCATAGAAAAATCATACGAAGTCGAAAACTAAATCTGTAAATTCTGAGAGTTCCCAAAATGTGTCTAGTTTACTCATAATTTTTATCATGATTTTTAATGACCTCCAACTTGGGTGAAAAAGTCCATAATCACAGACTGGTCCGGATTGGTGTTTGAAATGATAGGCAGTTTTGTAAAAATCACCATAAATTGTAGAAAAATCGTATGGAGATGTGCAAGTAGGCAGTTTTGTAAAAGTCATTTTAAAGCTAAGAACTGGAACTACTTACACCTAAAACAGTTTTTCAAACAAAAATGTTTAAGTTGTCCAAAATAGTCCGTGAATGGAGTCCAACTTTTCTGATGAAAGCTGTTAGAAAAATTTAGTTATGTTCTTGGTGTTTTAACTTGTATTCCCCCCTTAAAAACTTAAGAAAACATAAAAATGTAGGGGTATGAACTCACCTTGAGTGATTTCAGTAGGTAAGTGTTGAAGAAGAGAAGTGTTCAACCCAAGAACACTTGAAGAATCACTTGAAGATTCGAAGATCTAACAAGAATGTGATGATGTTTGTGTAAGCAATCTTTGATTTTGAGTAGGAGGATGTGTAATAATCATAAGAAAGATGATGATACTTACTAATTGTAGGAGAAGAGTCTTGGAGTATGCCTTGAAATTCTCGAATTAGAGAGAAAAAGATGAGAGAGTTTGGAGTGTGATTCTTGGTGAAAATGAGAGAATGACTAAAGTGTGAGGAGAGATGATGGATGTTCCAGCCCTAAGAACGTGGGAATAGTTGAAAATAGTGAGAAAGGACCTATGAAGTGACTAGGGATGGGCTGGTGGTGAATAGTGACATGGAGTGGGTATGGGAGTGGTTGCTTGTGTCATGGAAATAAGTAAAGTCAACACTCTACCTTTGTACTTCACCCACTCTCTTTTGGATAAGGTTTTATCCTTAAAAATGTGATTAATTAATAGTTAAGGGTCCTTATATGTTAAAATAAAGTTTTGGGTGAAAATCCCATGTTAAAACAATTAAAAACGGGCCTAAAATGCGAATTTAGTCGAAAACCGGGAGAAAAAGCGTTCCCAACGAGACCTCTCGGTCCTAGGCCGAGGTTCGGTCCCTAGGCCGAGGTTCGGTCCCTGCTGGTGCTGAGCCGGAAGCGAACGGTGCGAACCAGAAGCAAGAAGCGAAGGCGAGGGGCTCAGTCCGAAGGCTCGGTCCGAAGGGTCAGAAGCGAAGGTTCGGTTCGGTTCTTTGAGTGAGGTTCGGTTCGGTTCTTTGAGTGAGGTTCGGTTCGGTTCAGCAGCCTTCTTCATCAGGAGGGTTCGGTTCCTAAGGGGACTTTCGGTTCCTAAGAGGGGTTTCGGTTCCTAAGAGGACTTTCAGGTCCTAAGAGGGGTTTCGGTTCCTCGAACCCGTTTTTCGCGTAGACTTCCGCTTTTGGGTTGTTTTCGCCAAATTCGAGGGTCGGAATGCCCCGAGTGATTATAGAAAGTTGGGAGAGATTTCGAGAGAGATTTGAGAGAGATTCCACATACTCAGAGAGATTTGGGAGATATTTGACATACTTGGAGAGATTTCACATACAGAGAGATATTTGGGAGAGATTTCATATTCTTAGAGATATTTGGGAGAGATTTGACATTCTTGGAGAGATTTCTCATACAAAGAGATATATGGGAGAGATTTCACATTCTTAGAGAGATTTGGGAGAGATTTGACATACTTGGAGAGATTTCACATACAGAGAGATATTTGGGAGAGATTTCACTTTCTTAGAGAGATTTGGGAGAGATTTGACATACATGGAGAGATTTCACATACAGAGAGATATTTGGGAGAGATTTCATATTCTTAGAGAGATTTGGAAGAGATTTGACATTTTTGGAGAGATTTCTCATACAAAGAGATATTTGGGAGAGATTTCATATTCTTAGAGAGATTTGGAAGAGATTTGACATTCTTGGAGAGATTTCTCATACAAAGAGATATGTGGGAGAGATTTCACATTCTTAGAGAGATTTGGAAGAGATTTGACATTCTTGGAGAGATTTCTCATACAAAGAGATATGTGGGAGAGATTCGACATTCTTAGAGAGGTTTCTCATACAAAGAGAGATTTGGGAGAGGTTTCACATACTTAGAGAGATTTGGGAGAGATTTGACATTCTTGGAGAGATTTCTCATACAAAGAGAGATTTGGGAGAGATTTGACATTCTTGGAGAGATTTGGGAGAGATTTCTGATAAGAAGAGATGGAGTGAAAACGATTGAGAGAGGTTTCATTGATGACCTTTTTGAGTGTCCGGCTTCGCACTGCAATGTCCGTAAACCCCGTTAAGCCTTGTTTAAGGATCTTGCATACTCCCGATGAGTATGTAACATTGTTTTATCGGTTTGGCTCTCCACGTACCACCGTTTTAGGTTAAGGAGATCTAGATGTACGCACTTTTCGATTTATGATCTCTCATTAGAATAGAGAGTTGTTTAGAAATTACATAACGTAAACTCTAATACTCACGGCAAATTGAGTTGACCGGTTTGACTTGTTGACTTTAGTTGACTTTGACTTGACCGAAAATTGACGGTTGTCACAGCCGTCATGTCGAAATGCACTTCCATATCTTTGACAATTTTACGAAAAAAGGCACTCGCCAGTGTATTCTGGGATTTAGGGGGGGCGGTGTCTTTAGTAGTAAAATTGTTAAGGTCAAAATCTGGAAGCTTGTTACGAAGGGATGCCAAGGCATAATCATAATCAGAATCCAATATTATTTAAGAAATAATAAGGCTAATCTTATTTATTACTTTTCCAAGATTTAAGCAAAAAATTTGAGATTTATCTTTGCCATCCGTGAAAAACTGACATGGCCTGCCAAAATCATTTTAGTATTTAAGGTGTTCAAAATTAAAAACTTATTCATATTTAGGGAATGTTTTCACACAAGTCATTTGGGAAAATCATGGTATTTTTCACCGTCTCTCATAAGAAATGAAAATGATTTTGCCATCAGGTGGAGCCAGAATTTTTATATAAGGGGCTTACATCTATATTTTCTTTGGCAATATCTGAATTAACAATTCTAAGTTAAAGACAATAATATGGACAAGTAAGTTAATAATCAAGTCATAGACCAGAATAGATATATAAAACCAACAACCCAAAATACTCAAGAACAATTAAGACATTAAAAAACCAACAACCCAAAATACTCAAGAACAATTAAGACATTAAAGGTACGTAGAAACATGAGATATATACAGTAAAGTCCAAATTAACGACAGTTTTTGACCCTTTTACCCTTTTTTCTCGGTTAGCCGGTAATTAGGACTTTTTTGTTAAAAAAATAAAGTTTAGGACTTTCTTGTCAAATCATCAATTAGGACTTTACTGTAAAAAAATAAAGTTTAGGACTTTTTTGTCAAATCGTTGAAATATTCGGACTTTAGTGTATATATAAATTTTTTAGGTTAGAAATTTAATAATATAATACTCTTTAAGCATAAGAGTTATTGAAACCTTCTCTAATCAACTAGATCCTATTGAAATCCTTTACGTTTGCTTCTTGTTAAATAGTTTTTTTAATCTCATCAAACCGACATTGAAAAAAATTGAGATAATCAAGAAATAAAGAAAGAACCAGGGTTGTGTTGGCTTTTTGCAGTCTTAAAAATGGAGAAATTAGAAACCTAAAAAAGCAAAATTGCTCTGGCTTTATACAAACACAAACAACACATGACTAGTCAAAAGGGTGCGAATGTGGAGAAGGGAAAGAACGACAGTTTTGTTTTTTTCGGTTTCTTATTTCTCCATTTTTGAGACTGCAAAAAGCCAACACAACCCTGGTTCTTTCTTTCTTTCTTGATTATTTGAATTTTTTTCAATGTCGGTTTGTTAAGATTAAAAAAACGATTTAACAAGAAGCAAATGTAAAGGATTTTAATAGGATCTACCTGATTAGAGGAGGTTTCAATAATAACTCTTATGCTTAAAGAGTATTATAACATTAAATTTCTAACCCAACAAAATTATATATACACTAAAGTACCAATATTTTCAACGATTTGACGAAAATGTCCTAAACTTTATTTTTTTACAGTAAAGTCCTAATTGACGATTTGACAAGAAAGTCCTAAACTTTATTTTTTTTACAAAAAAGTCCTATTTACCGGCTAACCGAGAAAAAATGGTAAAAGTGTCAAAAACTGCCAGTAATTTGTACTTTACTGTAAAAAAAAATAAAGCTTAGGACTTTCTTATCAAATCGATGAAAATATTAAGACTTTACTGTATATATCCCTAGAAACATAGTCAAATATAGAACTAGAGAGCCAAGGTGTGATATATATATATATATATATATATATATATATACACACAGAGAGAGAGAGAGAGAGAGAGATTTTGCAACTGAGAAAGAAATAGGGAGTTATATACAACGAGAGGTCGAGAGCTCAAGATGGAAACTGATGAGATCTCAAGACAATGAAACAACGTCTACATAGACTAACGATTTATGAACAGTGAATTATTATCGATGTTACAAGAGATTGATGACTGATGCGAAGATGACATAGAGTGGTTAGTGTTTATATTTTTTAATTTTAGATTTTTCTTCTTTAATATTTTGTGGGTTTAAAAAAAAACGTTGTGTGTTTTCTTGAACGTAAGTATTTTAAATTTTTGGTAGAGTTAAATTTGTAATTATGATTTTTGAGACTTCGAATTTTAAATTCAGATTATCTTTTGTGATAACTTTTTGAATAAAATGAAAACATGAAGAAAAAAACTCGATAACTATATATCATTATTTGTTATTTTGTAATTTGTTTTAAACAAATGATTTTGAAAGAAAAGGGGCTTGTCCATTATTCAATCACAAAAGGAGCATGTTAGTTCTCTATGCAGAGAATGCATAATTATTTAATATATAAAATAATCATCTAAAAAAAATCTATTCAAAGTGTTAGGCGGTGGCAGTGGGCTTAAATGAATTAACAACTAATTAATGTACGCTACACGGTTAGGGTTATTAGGTTTTACAAGTATATAAATTGAAACTGTTATAGGTGGCAGAGCACGGCCCCTACATTGGCTCCGCCACGGTTTGCCATATATACTTTTTTCATTGCATTTGTTAAATGTTATTTTATAAGAATGTTTTATTTTCTTTTTTACTTGTCATTTATTTACGTTTTCATTTTCTTAAAAATTAAAATCTACTTTCTAATAAAAATTTATATATGGTAAATACATTAATTCTATTAATCTTAAGAGTAAATGATGTAGTCATTTCTTTCCTTAGTAAAGATTTATATACCGTAGATACTAAATACGTATTTTAAAAGATTAGCATTAAGTATTTTTTTAAGTCATGTATTTAGGTAATGTTTTTTTTATTTCAGTATATATATATATATATATATATATATATATATATATATATATATATATAGGGTTAGGTTATTTTGTTTTCACTATCTATTGTGTGCATGTATGATTAATTCTAGACCAATCATTTTAGTTATTTTAAGAAAGTAATTAATGCATATTACATGTTGAAGATATAATGAATATTAATTACATCTTCAACATTTAATATGCATTAATTACTTTCTTAAAATAATTAAAATGATTGGTCCAGAATTAATCATACATGCACACAATAGATAGTGAAAACATTTGAACCTAAGTCTATATATATATATAATATATATATATATATATATATATATATATATATATATATATATATATATATCCCTATTCTAATAAATGAATAGGTTTATTCTCCTATTGACATTGTCATAATATTAGAACTCATCATTAATATTATATGTCCATTATTATACCACTTGTCAACCTATTAATTATCCATTTTAAATTTCAAATTTTAAATTTCTCATTTAATTATAGTAAATTAATAATTGATTCTCCACTTTAAATTTTAAATTTTAAAATTTTTCAATTTAATCATATTAAATTAATAACATTAGATTAAAAATTAAATAAAATCAATACAAATTATAAGGTGATATAACTTAACGTATTTGTTTAAATCAATGATTATACTTTTATATAACTAAAAAAATATCTCTTAAGTAATAATTTATTTAAAATATTTGATTAATAATTTTAATTTTTTATTATGAAAATTTAATTAATTTTATAACCGTGGTTCTCACGGGTTATAAACTAGTATATATATATATATATATATATATATATATATATATATATATATATATATATATATATATATATAAGAAAATATTATGTATTTTATTTATCTATAATATCTTTTTTATATGTTGTATGACAATTAAATAGTTTATATATTTATATTTTATAGACGTAAACATATAGAAACAAATAATAGAATATGAACTTACATTTTGCTAAATTCAAAAGGTGTAGTGATTAACAATACTATTATATAGTCACACATTTAACTATTATATAGTCACACATTTAAATTTATAATGTCTCTGATGGACCAGAATCCTTACTATATTTAGGATCCTCAAATATCCAGGATCCTCAGAAATTTCAGGATCCCGGATAATTACCGTTATTATTTTTATTATTATTAATACTTATAATGGTCATATTTTATCTATAACTAACCCGTGTGCAGAAGTAGTCAAGGGAAGACCAATTCTTAGCAAATAATCATCTTAACTATGCTAAACGCTTGAAATACTTGGTCAAATAATGTTTAAGAAGCTACTCATAGAGGATCCCGGTAATATCGATCATGTAACATCCTATTCTGAATCGATTCCTAGCCTGAGGGTGTGGGCTGAATATCAGTCATCATAAGGATTAGGTCATTTGAAAAGGTAGGATCTGGTCCCATTTGGGTGCGGGTGATGTATTAGAGGTGATTTGGGTGTTCGGTTCGTGTTTTGGAACCTAGGGGTATTTCGGTAAAGTGGCAGTTCGAGCTTTTGGTGGAAAATGGATTTTTGTTCGGAAGTCCTTAAGAAAGGTTTGTTTTTTAGAAGTGTAGAGCTTCTCGTCACCTTTCCGTGGATATAAGGATCATCGGAATCGGACTTGTAACGAAGAAGTTATGGCCTTCGGAAGTTTTGTGGTTTTCAGGCTTAGCCGAGTACGCGGTGATGGGTTTTAGCCATAAGAACATCCTATGTGCTCATGCAACCCTAATGCTTGGATCTAGGTTTCTCTATTGTACATGCTATTCATCCAAGACTTTAAACCCTAAATCTAGCATATGATAATCAATATGAACATAATAATGGGTTTAAGATATTACCTTGATTGTTATGTAGCAATAACAATCTCAAATCCTCCTTGTAATGACTTTAGAAAGCTTAGAGTCGCAAATGTCACTCCTCTAATGGCTCACAAACACCAAGAGCAAGAGGATGAGGAATAAGGAGAGAGGAGACACCCAAAAACGTGTATAAACCCTAAGGATTCAGTTGCCCACGTTTTTGGTGCCCAAGGGGTCCTTAAATAGTGAGGCTATTAGGGTTATCTAACAAGGAAACCCTAATTTGGATGCTTAGGCCCTAAGCAACCCATGGACTTCCTCCTTAGAGGCCTTGGACGATTTCTAATGGGTTTCCCCATAGAATTCGTCCACTCCTCTAATATGGAGTCCATTAGCCCAATATTCAACTATCACACAATTGACAGTTCTAGTCCTTTAAGTTTAATTAATGTCTTTTAGCCACAAACTTAATTCTTATTAATTCTTGACTAATATTAATTAAACAATATGATTTCTCCTTTAATATATTATTCTCATAATATATTAATAAATCATAATTAATCATTTCTCTCCATAATTCATCCTATCAAGTTGCTTTGGTGAAGGCAACCCAAAAGGACCATGCACCATCGGGTCAAGTACATACCAAAATAGTTATGGACTTAGACACTAACCCAACAGTCTCCCACTTGGATAAGTCTAATAACTATTCTGTGTATGACTTCAAATCCTGATCTGCAATCGTAGCTTTCAAAAGCCGCTGACAACTCTGATCTCATCAGATACGCGTCCTATAGATAAGGGATCATATATTCCTCCATTCTAGATATCGTATAGACGTGAGACATGAATTCTAATCATTCTCTCTATACTATTTCCCGACTTCCGATTTATGACGACTGACAACAAACTACAATTGATCACATCAAATTAATCCCGGCTCGGCCAAGCGCTTAGGTGCCATCACTAAATCATCGAGAGGCCCAAAGATATCGCTTTTATCCTACTTTGGATAAAAGGAACGGATAAACTTTGACTCAATGCTCGCTTGCACTCACTTACCGAATTACACACAACAATATGTTTTATAACACCAAGTTACTGGTGCATTTACATATTCTCAATGTGCAACTGACTCGCAAGATACAAGTCACACATCTCGGTTTCAAGAATATAAGATGTTATCGTCTCACCAATCACTCGTGATACAATTCATGAAGTGATCCAAGTGAGCGTGGGTTTAATCCAATGCCCAAATCATATTCATAAGCACTCATGAACGTTGCAGCAAACAATTGTTTATGTCTAATACACTTTAGACAATCCACATACCAATTCACGACAGTCTTCATTCATACCTACTTCCAACATATGAACGACCGTGGTCCGTTCGAATAATTTGACTGTTCTGAACCAATTAAATTATTCAGGAAGTCAAAACATGCAAAGTGAAACACAAGAATAATACTAATCCCATATGTCCTTAAACCTTTGAGTATAAATAAAACACCTTTTATCTATCACCATATTGATTACTCATTATTTGTTGTTTTGGGTAATCAACTTCTTACTTGAATTATAACTATACTTGTCCCATGCTCTTAGCATGCACACAATGTTTTCCTATGGTCCTTACTTTGTGAAATAGGTCAAATGAACACATTTCCAATCACACTCATTTCACAACTCCCAATTCCTATCACAAGTGTAAGAATATCAAATTCTTGCTACTTATATAATATGCTAGATTCTAACATTTTATGCAATGATCCTTTTGTAATGTCACTGCACTAAGGTCACAATGACTATTTCCAATGAATTACAAAGCTCTCTATCGGAAATTGTTACAAGACAATTCCATAGATGTGATGTCTCTCACTCAAAGTACATTCCTTTGAACATCCTTTTGCATAAAATTTTCTAATCTAGATATAGACTCTCAATATCCAACTCCCAATATGGAAACATTTCCATATTTTCCATATGACAACTCATTCTTAATATAATCTTATCTATTCATAATAATGTCGATATGGTCCATCCAATATCATACTTCCAACTACTCACAAGCGACCAATCCTCAGCGAGCTTTGAATCGTCCTTTGATAGTTGTTTAATTATTTTAGTCAAAACCGATTCTAGTCCTTTTTCCCTCTAGATGCGCTAGACATTTTGAAAATTTAAGAATGGTCAAATATTATAGCATTTGCAATCAATCCTATACCTGAAGCGTATGGGACACGATGCATAATGTCTTACATAAAGATACAATACTTTATCAATCTTTTGCCATAATATTTTATGTGTCACGTTCTCACAATTCGAATTATGAAGAGGGATGCCATAATCATAATCGAAATTTGAGAACGCACTATGTATCCTTTGACTAAATTTATTAACATTCCACAACCTAAGCCTTTAGATTTGAAATGAAGCATAATATTCTCTCCTTTAATTATAGCAAAACAACTATTCAACCCTTACGACTTTGCAAAGTATAACTCTTGTTTTCTATAATTAATATTGCTAACTTGCAATACTTGTTTTAATAATCATACATTCACAACATTTATGCTCCCACTATCATGATGATTATTATCAAATAAGCATAACTCTTATGCTCCCACTAGCTTTGACATGTATTCAGAAACAACTTAACTTCCAGAAAAACAATACCTATTGAATTTCTTAAGTTCATATTTCTAATACTTAATGCGTTGATAATCTTTTATCTAAGCTTATTAATCTCATACACCTTTATCCAAGATAGCTCATATGTGTGTCTTAAACAATTCAGACTAATTGCCAAACCTCACAATTCGAATTATGGAAAGGGATACCGTAACCATAATCAAATTTGAGACAATTTTACAATCGCTATCTTCTTAAAATCTCTCTTAGTGAAAGCATTTCCTCACATCCATCTTCATGAAGAGGAAAATCTTATGACACTTAGATTTTAATGGTGTATGTGTTCCTATCCATGCGAATTGTCAAAACCAAAGTTTGCATCAAATCCAAACTCTTATGGACGGAACTTTCTCAATCTTGATCTCTTGCCTTATGGTAACACGGCTGCCCACCATGTCTTCCAAGTAGTTAAGCAACTCACCCTATCTTATCAATGTACTTTTCATTGATCAAGGTGCTTGCCTTTTATGCATTCAAAATGAGAACTCATGGAACTTACATGCATAATTAACTCAATTGGAACGACACAGAAACAAGATAATGTCAACACGATAGGTTGTAAACCTCAAGTCATGTGCTAGTGATGATCGATAAGGTTTATTCTTGATTAGTTCTTGAAACTTTTCGATATCATTAAGACTCCCACTGACTCCTTGACATATAAGATTCTTTTGTCAATGAACATTTCTTGACAAATGAATATTCAAGAGTTAGTGTAGCTTTTATCAAGACAAAACATTTCATAAAATTGGTCCTAGTTGGTCTTTGTATTATCCAAGACATGACAACTTTCCACATTTGATGAATGTTATCAACCTTCCTAATACTTGTCACTCAATGTCAGAATCTTAACTCTAAGATTTTTTTTGGAACGAAGTATGATTGACTTCTTGATTTAACCATTTCTTCAATTTTCGATTCCTCTTCTCAGACATACAATTACACAAAGACTCACTTAGAGGATCAATTGAGATATGATTCTTAATCATTAAGATCTATCATAAACATAATAAAAGGTACTCTCCCTTCTTCTTAGAATAGAGAAACTTTTATTTTTTTATTTTTTTATTTTTTCTGCCTATTTGATTCTTCTTTATTCGTTCTGCTATTGATTTAAACTCTTTCAGTCAACTTGGAATTACACTTAATCTTATAAGTATAATCATATTTACTAAACCTTTAGTAAATCATGACGAATATCTTTGTCACTCTTGTGGTGGACTCGATCAACACACAACCTTGTGTACTCGATCTCCTAGTCCTTCAATTGACACTTTGTCAACGAATTAGTCTAATTTCCAAATATGAAATTTCTCATTCATCATGCAACCAAGTTGTATGATTCCAAGTTTCTGTCCAATTGAAACTTGGGCGATAAGAAAATTTCCCTATTTGGTAAATTCTTGACCTTTCCACAAATAACATAATTAAGAATCAAATCCATTATTGCTAATAATAGAAACTTACAAACATCAATTTTTCATACACGCCATTGCAAGGATAAATAATATAAAATCAAAATTTATTTTATTGCGGAAAAATTAGTCCTTACAATGCAATTCAATTGAAAAACTATGTTGTTACATATTCCTAAGCAATCTATTCTAACTCCAAGTAGTAGCTTAAGATTCTAATCTGCAAGTAATGCGGTCGAAATCCATTTCTTCACGATTAGATTCCGCTCACTTCTTCCCTTAAACTTCCTTTCTTTTCTTTGATCCTACAAAACATCGAAATGCAATCTTATCACATCATGTATTAAGAATCTAGAATAGGAACTTAAAAGAGTTAGTTAATGGAATTTACCTAAAGTAGAGCCATACGTTTTGACTCTCCCATCTCTTAGATCTCTTAGGTAAATAGGGCAGCTTCGTCTCCAATGCCCCTTCTCTTGGAAATAAAAGCAAATTGACTCTTTTGGAACAGCACACGTAACTACTTCTGACTTTGCCTTTCTCTTATGATCAAACTTTTCGATCATCGCATACCTTTCGTTGCCATTGCCTATATCCATAGAGGTCTGGAAGGCCGATCCACCAATCAACTTTGCTTTTCCAGTGCGCCAAATCATTGCTGATTTAGCAGCAATAAGCATATAGGTGAGATCGATGAGGGTTACGTCGTGGCTCATCATATAGTACTCTCTTACGAACTCACTATATGAGTCAGGTAGTGACTGAAGAACCCAATCAACAGCCAGCTCCTCACAAACAACAGATCCCAACATTCTTAACTTATCAATGTGTGACTTCATCTCTAGGACGTGTGCACACACTGACTTTCCTTCTACATGTTTTCTTGCCAAAAGGGCTCGAGTGAGTTTGAACTTTTCAATCTTTTAAACTTGTGGGTTAGTGTGACAACCCAAAATTTTCCATTTGTACGAACGTTATCTATTCAATAGAAGCTAGTCCAGTTTCAGTGGATTTCATACGCTTCCGAATGAGTTTGTGTACATTAGGGTCTACGTTTAAGGAGATATCAGGAGAGTGGATGCTCCTGGGTTTGTGAAACTTGAACATTCCAAGTTTCATAATGTTATAGTCCAATTTCTAGAATAAAAATATTTTCTGCCAAAATATTTCATGTCACAACTAGAAATTTTGTGTCTTGTAATCACTATACTCAAGTAAATGTTGAATCAAAAACTTAAGAGCATGTGTGATACCTATTATTATGACATCAAAAACTTCAATCAAATACATCATACAAATACTACAAATAGTCATCAAGCAATTGGAAATCCAAGAAGTTCTTGTTAGGTCCATTTTGGACTAGGACTTCCTTATTGGACTCAATGGACCAATAAGCTTCCAATTTGACTATCATGGGCTTAGAACCCTTAAATGGGATCTAATTGGACCTACATTAATTTATTTCAACATTTTGGGCCATATTGGGCCTAGAATGAAATAAATTAAAGGTTTTGAACCATGATTAACCTAAACTAGCCCAACAAAGTGTGAAAATCATATTATATTTCTTTTAGGTCAAGACTCATCCAACTTAACTTCTATATGGGCTTGAGGGCAATAAAGCCCAAAAACTTTTTTTTCCTTTCACATTCTCGGCCCAAGGCCCAAATCCAAGAAGAAAAGAGGAGGGGTTGACTTAATGCATGCCACCTCACTAATATCCCACATATCTCCATGCAACATCTCATACTTCTATGAATACATCAACTCAAGGTCCATTTCTTCTCTCCCTCTCTCACTCTTGGCTGAATCACACACACACACACACATTTCTCTCACAACTCTCTCTCAAGAAAACTCCCTCCATCTTTCATCAAGATCTCGAAAATTAGGAGGTTTTCAAGAGGATATTTCCACAAACTCTTGATCTAAGGTAAGGTTATGCTTGGATCTATGACTTAGATTCTTTGTTTTATCAAAAATCTCTTCCTAATCCATGCAAAAATCATGATCTTGCATCCTAGAATCACCTCAAACTCGAGATCTTCAAGAAAAGGGTGCTAAGGCCAAAAATCACCAAGCATTCTTCCATCTTTTCTTCGAAAACCGAAACCACACCCTAAGGTGAGCTTCATACTCCCTATTTTCTGTTTTATAAGTTTTGTGGGGGGGGGAATACAAGTGAAAGTGTAGATCTATATGTGTTTTGTATGTCTTGTATGATTTCTATGCTTAAATGTGTGTTTTTGTGTGATTTTAATGATGGATCTAGCCATAAACTCCTAAAAATCGAGATATATTTTATGTTAAATGATATTAGCATAACTTATATTATTACATACAAAGTATTCCAAGAAAAATGGCTAAGTGACTTGATAACATCTTCTTTGGGCTAAAAACTCAATTTTTGGACACAAAATGTTAAAAATATAAAGTTAAAGGGCCCAAATTGACATATTACGAATTCTGATGGATGAGAGGAGTCCAAACAGTTTCAATAAAATATTTTCTGAAAATATACTCATTTGGAGGATTAAAAATACAAATTTCAAGCTTAATGGGCTAAAAATGACATTTTTGGCCCAATAGGGCCCAATATGCGAAATTTTCTATTTTGGAGGGCTGAAACTGTGTTTTTTGGTAAAACGGTGGACTATTAGTGTTATAAGTCCTTTTCAAAGGTTAAAAATGCTTTTCATAATTAATAAGGACCAAAGTTGCAAATTTTTTCCAATTTGGGCCAAAAGTGTAAAAATTGCGAAAAGAGGGGTTATAACCGAGAAAACTGTATTTTCAGGGACTAAAACTGTTTTCAATTAAAAATAGGCTGAAAAATATCAATTTCAGTAAGTTTTGGTGTTAAAATGTCAAGAAAAATGGTTTAGGGACTAAACCGGAAAATTTATTTATTTAAAGGGTTGAAAAAGTAAATTTACAACAAAAAGAGGGGCTGTAACAGAAAAGTTGAAATGTTAATTCAATACATCCGTTGTGATCAAACACTGGCACTACGACTACCGACGAATTATATTACACAACAACACCAAAAATCGTTATCAAACGAATTGATTCGGTCTCGAATCAATAACAAACCCGAAACTACTAACACGACGATAACTCGACTCACACACGGAAAATTTGGGAAATCATTACACACGTGAGAGTGCACGGTTGTCGACGCACCACCTTTGGGCCCAAAAGTGTAAAATCTTGTTTGTTGGGCCTAGCTAGCCCAATGGCTTGATCTTTAGGCCCGATGACTTCAACCTTACGAGTTGTTGAGTCTTACATGATCCAACACAACCTAAAAGGACTTTCAATGGATTTTATACTATTGGTCCCCAAGGGTCCTTTGGTACTGCTAGTAAAGTCGGTTATTCAAACGCGAGTCGGGTTAAGGGCCCTTCGCACTCTTTTTTATCCCCAATCGACTAACGGAGTTATCGAGGTCTTCGTGCCCTCTTTCTCTTCGGATGTGGGACTACAAGAAGTCAGGGCGGTTTGGATTGCGTGAATAGTATGGACGATGCCTACCGGATCGTTAGTATAGTTGTAAACTGGTCGTTTGTGTAACGTGTGTTTATAGCAATTCACCATGCGCAATAATCCGACGTCGCCTGGAATCAATGACTTCACACGCCGCGATGGTACAACAACTACATGGAATTCAAAGTGTTAGGAAAACATCGGGTTTTCCTAGGCTTTTTCAATACATACGGTTTTCGAAATGTACGCAAGTTTAATGAACAATTTTTACAACTATAGAAACAAACAAGCATACTTATGGATCTTCACAAACTTTTTCATAAACTCTTTTCAGAAAATATCGGATTTTCTGGTAGTTTTTCAAAACAGTACGAAACGTTGCTTTTCAAATACCGCTTATGAACTCACCGACATTTCATATGTTGACGTTTTTCAAAATACTTGTATTCTCAGGTAACAAGCGAACCGAAGGAAAATGTACTCAGTGATGGCTTACAGTTTGTTTATCTATGAACCGAACAATTTATTTTTGGGAATGTAATGCTAAAACAATGTACTCAGTGTAAACTTTATCAGTTGTACTATATTAATGCATGGTGATGAATGATGTTATGTTTCATATATATTCAATTAAGTCACGACAGCCCTCGGACGTTTCCGCCGTCTGGTTCGGGGGTGTGACAGGTTGGTATCAGAGCTTTGTTTATAGTGAACTAGCATATCTAGCCACACATTGATATGCAACTATAAACCAAAAAGAGGGACTAACATAACTCTGAACAAAACAAGTAAATAAAACACCCTTGCTTGCATTAGGAATAAGAACATAACGCCGAACCAAACAAAATAATGCTAGTATCTCGGTTAATTCAGGACTGTTCTTAGTGGTACCAAGGAGTGGATGTAGCCTGATCAACTACATTCTCTCCAAAGTACAACTAACACACATTTTGATGAGATCGGAATAGCTAGGGAACCTAAAACTATACCCTTTTAGCACCAAAAAGAGGACATCTATTTAGTATATATCATAGTCGTGGGAGTGACGATAGTTTATACTTTCCCCCAGTCTTCATGGAGGGAGATCAGCTGGGTATTCAGTTTCATCAAGTCCTAGTGGCTCACGGGATGCTTGAAGATGAACCAGAAGGGAATCCAGAGGAAGCACACGACGTCGGACCTGACGAATACATAGACACCGACTACGAATTTGGTGAGACCGACGACGACGTCGAGGAAGGCCAAGACGGGGACAAGGACCATATCCCTCCGTGTGAGAACGAGGCACAACCAGACCACCCCGCTCCCCCAGTGAACCCCCCAAGGGAGAACCATTCCCCCGAAGCTGAGATCGCCGCACTGCGACAACAGCTGTATGCTATGGAAGCTCGGGCAGTGTGAGCTGAGCATGAGAGGGATGAGGTTATTGGAGACATGGAGGAGATGGCTCAGTTACTGGCGCAACATTTCGGCATATGACCTCGTCACTACGTAGGACGCAGCTCATCGTGGTTAGGGATAGACTTATCTTAGTAGGTCGTTAGGAACTATGCTATGTACCCCGACTCTATGTTTAGGTGACTACACTACTCATAGAGCCGTTATGCTGTGGATAAAACCAAGGAAGAAACTAACATTCAAGATATTCCGGTAGCGTGTGAATTTCCAGACGTGTTTCCTGAAGATCTTCCGGGAGTACCCCCAGAGAGAAAGGTTGAGTTTCGAATCGACCTCGTTCCAGGAGCAACTCCTCTCGCTAAATCACCCTATCGGCTGGCTCCTGCTGAAATGCAGGAATTGTCCAGCCAACTCAGTGAGCTTCTGGACAAGGGATTTATCCGATGTAGTTACTCGCCATGGGGAGCTCTAGTGCTGTTTGTCAAAAAGAAGGACGGATCCTTTAGGATGTGCATCGATTACAGAGAGTTAAATAAACTCACTGTCAAGAATCGCTACCCACTCCCACGAATCGATGATCTATTCGACCAGCTCCAAGGAGCTAGTTATTTTTCTAGGATAGATCTACGGTCCGGATACCACAAACTCAAAGTCCGGGAAGAGGATATTCCAAAAACCGCTTTCCGAACCCGCTACGGACATTATGAATTTGTTGTAATGCCCTTCGGTCTGACAAATGCCCCTGCAACATTTATGGACCTAATGAACCGAATCTGTCGACCATTCCTCGACAACTTTGTCATTGTCTTCATTGATGACATTCTCATTTATTCTAGAAGCAAAGAAGAGCATGGACAACATCTCCGACAAATCCTAGAAACGTTGCGATCGGAGAAGCTATACGCAAAACTCTCTAAGTGTGAGTTCTGGCTCCGGAGTGTGAATTTCCTAGGTCACGTAGTTAGCCAAGATGGAATTCATGTGGATCCCTCTAAGGTCAAAGCTGTTGAAGGATGGGCAACCCCGAAAACGCCCATAGAAATTCGTCAATTCTTAGGTCTAGCAGGCTACTATAGGAGATTCATTCAAAACTTCTCTAAGATCGCCAAGCCACTTACCTCGCTTACGCAAAAGGGCGTACCATTCAAATGGACAGACAAACAAGAGATTGCGTTTCGGACCTTGAAGCAAGCTCTCTGTAGTGCTCCTGTACTATCTCTACCAGAAGGAACGGAAGATTTTGTAGTCTACTGTGACGCGTCAAACCAGGGTTTAGGTTGCGTTCTCATGCAACGTGGAAGGGTGATAGCATACGCATCCCGCCAACTAAAGACGCACGAAGTAAATTATACGACCCATGACCTAGAATTGGGAACTGTAGTTTTTGCCCTAAAGATTTGGAGGCATTACCTTTACGGTACGAAGTGCACCGTCTTCACGGATCACAAGAGTCTCCAACACATCCTGAACCAGAAGGAGCTGAACATGAGACAACGAAGATGGGTTGAATTGCTAAACGATTATGAGTGTGAGATCAAGTACCACCCAGGCAAGGCCAACGTGGTAGCTGACGCATTAAGTCGGAAGGAGTACTCTAATCGCCGTGCGAAAACTCTCTCGATAACCATTCAATCTCATCTGGCCACCCAAATTGCAGCAGTCCAGCCAGAGGCCATGAAGACGGAAAATAGAGCAAGCGAAGCATTACGCGGGATGGAGAAGAATCTAGAGGCAAGGGAGAATGGAGTATACTACTTCATGAACTGAATTTGGGTCCCTAAAATCGGAAGATTTAGGGAGGTTGTTATGAAGGAAGCCTACAAGACACGATACTCCATTCATCCCGGTTCAGACAAGATGTATTTGGATATTAAACAACACTATTGGTGGCCTAACATGAAGGCGGAAATTGCGACCTATGTTAGTAAGTGCCTTACGTGCGCCAAGGTAAAGGTGGAGTACCAAAAACCCTCAGGATTGTTACAACAACCGGTAATCCCTGAGTGGAAATGGGAGGGGATTTCTATGGATTTCGTGACCAAGCTACCCAAGACGTCGGACGGACTGGACACCATATGGGTAATAGTCGACCGACTGACGAATTCTGCCCATTTCCTGCCTATAAAAGAATCCTACAAGATGGAAAGATTGACACGTTTGTATATTCGAGAGATCGTGAGACTCCACGGAGTACCAGTGTCTATCATCTCGGATAGGGACAGTAGATTCACTTCGCGTTTTTGGCAATCTCTCCATAAGGCACTAGGAACTCATCTCGACATGAGCACCACGTATCACCCACAAACGGACGGACAAAGTGAACGAACCATTCAAACGTTTGAAGACATGCTTCGCGCATGTGTGATAGACTTTGATTAGTCATGGGATACCCATTTACCTTTAGTCGAATTCTCGTATAACAACAGTTATCATTCAAGCATTAAGGTCGCTCCTTTCGAAGCACTGTACGGGCGTAAGTGTAGATCACCGTTATGTTGGGCTGAAGTGGGTGACACCCAGCTAGCAAAAGCACTCACATCGGATCAGGCGCTAACGGGACCGTAGATCATTCGCGAAACCACGGAAAAGATCGTTCAAATCAGAGCTCGATTACAAGCATCGCGTGACCGACAAAAGAGCTACGCTGATAAATGGCGAAAGCCCTTAGAGTTTCAGGTCGGTGATCGAGTACTGTTGAAAGTCTCACCCTGGAAAGGGGTTATACGTTTCAGAAAACTGGGAAAATTGAACCCACGATACATTGGACCTTTCGAGATCGTTGCCCGAATAGGTCCGGTAGCATACAGACTGCAACTACCCACGGAGCTAAAGAGTGTACACCCCGTGTTTCATGTCTCTAATCTAAAGAAGTGCCTATCAGATGAAACCCTCGTCATTCCTCTTGACGAAATCGAAATCAACGAGAATCTCCTGTTCGTTGAAGAACCAATTGAAATCATGGACAGGGAGGTGAAGCGTACTAAGCAAAGTCGCATCCCGATCGTGAAAGTACGGTGGAACGCAAAGCGTGGGCCAGAATTCACGTGGGAACGCGAAGACCAAATGAAGCAAAAGTACCCTCACCTATTTTAGCATTCTCAAATCTAGCTTTCAAACAGAATTTCGGGACGAAATTCCCTCTAACGGGGGGATGATGTCACAACTAGATATTTTGAGTCTTGTAATCACTATACCCAAGTAAATGTTGAATCAAAAACTTAAGAGCATGTGTGATACCTATTATTATGACATCAAAAACTTCAATCAAATACATCATACAAATACTACAAATAGTCATCAAGCAATTGGAAATCCTAGAAGTTGTTGTTAGGTCCATTTTGGACTAGGACTTCCTTATTGGACTCAATGGACCAATAAGCTTCCAATTTGACTATCATGGGCTTAGAACCCTTAAATGGGCTCTAATTGGACCCACATTAATTTATTTCAACATTTTGGCCCATATTGGGCCTAGAATGAAATAAATTAAAAGTTTTGAACCATGATTAACCTAAACTAGCCCAACAAAGTGTGAAAATCATATTATATTTCTTTTAGGTCAAGACTCATCCAACTTAACTTCTATATGGGCTTGAGGGCAATAAAGCCCAAAAACTTTTTTTTCCTTTCACATTCTCGGCCCAAGGCCCAAATCCAAGAAGAAAAGAGGAGGGGTTGACTTAATGCATGCCACCTCACTAATATCCCACATATCTCCATGCAACATCTCATACTTCTATGAATACATCAACTCAAGGTCCATTCCTTCTCTCCCTCTCTCACTCTCGGCCGAATCACACACACACACATTTCTCTCACAACACTCTCTCAAGAAAAATCCCTCCATCTTTTATCAAGATCTCAAAAATTAGGAGGTTTTCAAGAGGATATTTCCACAAACTCTTGATCTAAGGTAAGGTTATGCTTGGATCTATGACTTAGATTCTTTGTTTTATCAAAAATCTCTTCCTAATCCATGCAAAAATCATGATATTGCATCCTAGAATCACCTCAAACTCGAGATCTTCAAGAAAAGGGTGCTAAGGCCAAAAATCACCAAGCTTTCTTCCATATTTTCTTCAAAAACCGAAACCACACCCTAAGGTGAGCTTCATACTCCCTATTTTCTGTTTTATAAGTTTTGTGGGGGGGGGGGGGGAATACAAGTGAAAGTGTAGATCTATATGTGTTTTGTATGTCGTGTATGATTTCTATGCTTAAATGTGTGTTTTTGTGTGATTTTGATGATGGATCTAGCCATAAACTCCTAAAAATCGAGATATATTTTATGTTAAATGATATTAGCATAACTTATATTATTACATACAAAGTATTCCAAGAAAAATGGCTAAGTGACTTGATAACATCTTCTTTGGGCTAAAAACTCAATTTTTGGACACAAAATGTTAAAAATATAAAGTTAAAGGGCCCAAATTGACATATTACGAATTCTGATGGATGAGAGGAGTCAAAACAGTTTCAGTAAAATATTTTCTGAAAATATACTCATTTGGAGGATTAAAAATACAAATTTCAAGCTTAATGGGCTAAAAATGACATTTTCGGCCCAATAGGGCCCAATATGCGAAATTTTCTATTTTGGAGGACTGAAACTGTGTTTTTCGGTAAAACAGTGGACTATTAGTGTTATAAGTCCTTTTCAAAGGTTAAAAACGCTTTTCATAATTAATAAGGACCAAAGTTGCAAAATTTTTCCAATTTGGGCCAAAAGTGTAAAAATTGCGAAAAGAGGGGTTATAACCGAGAAAACTGTATTTTCAAGGACTAAAACTGTTTTCAATTAAAAATAGGCTGAAAAATATCAATTTCAGTAAGTTTTGGTGTTAAAATGTCAAGAAAAATGGTTTAGGGACTAAACCGGAAAATTTATTTATTTAAAGGGTTGAAAAAGTAAATTTACAACAAAAAGAGGGGCTGTAACAAAAAAGTTGAAATGTTAATTCAATACGTCCGTTGTGATCAAACACTGGCACTACGACTACCGACGAATTATATTACACAACAACACCAAAAATCGTTATCAAACGAATTGATTCGGTCTCGAATCAATAACAAACCCGAAACTACTAACACGACGATAACTCGACTCACACACGGAAAATTTGGGAAATCATTACACACGTGAGAGTGCACGGTCGTCGACGCACCACCTTTGGGCCCAAAAGTGTAAAATCTTGTTTGTTGGGCCTAGCTAGCCCAATGGCTTGATCTTTAGGCCCGAAGACTTCAACCTTACGAGTTGTTGAGTCTTACATGATCCAACACAACGTAAAAGGACTTTCAATGGCGTTTATACTATTGGTCCCCAAGGGTCCTTTGGTACTGCTAGTAAAGTCGGTTATTCAAATGCGAGTCGGGTCAAGGGCCCTTCGCACTCTTTTTATCCCCAATCGACTAACGGAGTTATCGAGGTCTTCGTGCCCTCTTTCTCTTCGGATGTGGGACTACAAGAAGTCAGGGCGGTTTGGATTGCGTGAATAGTACGGACGACGCCTACGGGATCGTTAGTATAGTTGTAAACTGGTTGTTTTTGTAACGCGTGTTTATAGCAATTCACCATGCGCAATAATCCGACGTCGCCTGGAAACAATGACTTCACACGCCGCGATGGTACAACAACTACATGGAATTCAAAGTGTTAGGAAAACATCGGGTTTTCCTAGGCTTTTTCAATACATACGGTTTTCGAAATGTACGCAAGTTTAATGAACAATTTTTACAACTATAGAAACAAACAAGCATACTTATGGATCTTCACAAACTTTTTCATAAACTCTTTTCAGAAAATATCGGATTTTCTGGTAGTTTTTCAAAACAGTACGAAACGTTGCTTTTCAAATACCGCTTATGAACTCACCGACATTTCATATGTTGACGTTTTTCAAAATACTTGTATTCTCAGGTAACAAGCGAACCGAAGGAAAATGTACTCAGTGATGGCTTACAGTTTGTTTATCTATGAACCGAACAATTTATTTTTGGGAATGTAATGCTAAAACAATGTACTCAGTGTAAACTTTATCAGTTGTACTATATTAATGCATGGTGATGAATGATGTTATGTTTCATATATATTCAATTAAGTCACGACAGCCCTCGGACGTTTCCGCCGTCTGGTTCGGGGGTGTGACAGGTTGGTATCAGAGCTTTGTTTATAGTGAACTAGCATATCTAGCCACACATTGATATGCAACTATAAACCAAAAAGAGGGACTAACATAACTCTGAACAAAACAAGTAAATAAAACACCCTTGCTTGCATTAGGAATAAGAACATAACGCCGAACCAAACAAAATAATGCTAGTATCTCGGTTAATTCAGGACTGTTCTTAGTGGTACCAAGGAGTGGATGTAGCCTGATCAACTACATTCTCTCCAAAGTACAACTAACACACATTTTGATGAGATCGGAATAGCTAGGGAACCTAAAACTATACCCTTTTAGCACCAAAAAGAGGACATCTATTTAGTATATATCATAGTCGTGGGAGTGACGATAGTTTATACTTTCCCCCAGTCTTCATGGAGGGAGATCAGCTGGGTATTCAGTTTCATCAAGTCCTAGTGGCTCACGGGATGCTTGAAGATGAACCAGAAGGGAATCCAGAGGAAGCACACGACGTCGGACCTGACGAATACATAGACACCGACTACGAATTTGGTGAGACCGACGACGACGTCGAGGAAGGCCAAGACGGGGACAAGGACCATATCCCTCCGTGTGAGAACGAGGCACAACCAGACCACCCCGCTCCCCCAGTGAACCCCCCAAGGGAGAACCATTCCCCCGAAGCTGAGATCGCCGCACTGCGACAACAGCTGTATGCTATGGAAGCTCGGGCAGTGTGAGCTGAGCATGAGAGGGATGAGGTTATTGGAGACATGGAGGAGATGGCTCAGTTACTGGCGCAACATTTCGGCATATGACCTCGTCACTACGTAGGACGCAGCTCATCGTGGTTAGGGATAGACTTATCTTAGTAGGTCGTTAGGAACT
The DNA here is from genome assembly GCF_051521515.1 of Lactuca serriola. NCBI lineage: Eukaryota > Viridiplantae > Streptophyta > Magnoliopsida > Asterales > Asteraceae > Lactuca > Lactuca serriola. Next base: position 311,964,890 of record NC_136410.1, on the reverse strand, counting down.
ATGCTATGTACCCCGACTCTATGTTTAGGTGACTACACTACTCATAGAGCCGTTATGCTGTGGATAAAACCAAGGAAGAAACTAACATTCAAGATATTCCGGTAGCGTGTGAATTTCCAGACGTGTTTCCTGAAGATCTTCCGGGAGTACCCCCAGAGAGAAAGGTTGAGTTTCGAATCGACCTCGTTCCAGGAGCAACTCCTCTCGCTAAATCACCCTATCGGCTGGCTCCTGCTGAAATGCAGGAATTGTCCAGCCAACTCAGTGAGCTTCTGGACAAGGGATTTATCCGATGTAGTTACTCGCCATGGGGAGCTCTAGTGCTGTTTGTCAAAAAGAAGGACGGATCCTTTAGGATGTGCATCGATTACAGAGAGTTAAATAAACTCACTGTCAAGAATCGCTACCCACTCCCACGAATCGATGATCTATTCGACCAGCTCCAAGGAGCTAGTTATTTTTCTAGGATAGATCTACGGTCCGGATACCACAAACTCAAAGTCCGGGAAGAGGATATTCCAAAAACCGCTTTCCGAACCCGCTACGGACATTATGAATTTGTTGTAATGCCCTTCGGTCTGACAAATGCCCCTGCAACATTTATGGACCTAATGAACCGAATCTGTCGACCATTCCTCGACAACTTTGTCATTGTCTTCATTGATGACATTCTCATTTATTCTAGAAGCAAAGAAGAGCATGGCCAACATCTCCGACAAATCCTAGAAACGTTGCGATCGGAGAAGCTATACGCAAAACTCTCTAAGTGTGAGTTCTGGCTCCGGAGTGTGAATTTCCTAGGTCACGTAGTTAGCCAAGATGGAATTCATGTGGATCCCTCTAAGGTCAAAGCTGTTGAAGGATGGGCAACCCCGAAAACGCCCATAGAAATTCGTCAATTCTTAGGTCTAGCAGGCTACTATAGGAGATTCATTCAAAACTTCTCTAAGATCGCCAAGCCACTTACCTCGCTTACGCAAAAGGGCGTACCATTCAAATGGACAGACAAACAAGAGATTGCGTTTCGGACCTTGAAGCAAGCTCTCTGTAGTGCTCCTGTACTATCTCTACCAGAAGGAACGGAAGATTTTGTAGTCTACTGTGACGCGTCAAACCAGGGTTTAGGTTGCGTTCTCATGCAACGTGGAAGGGTGATAGCATACGCATCCCGCCAACTAAAGACGCACGAAGTAAATTATACGACCCATGACCTAGAATTGGGAACTGTAGTTTTTGCCCTAAAGATTTGGAGGCATTACCTTTACGGTACGAAGTGCACCGTCTTCACGGATCACAAGAGTCTCCAACACATCCTGAACCAGAAGGAGCTGAACATGAGACAACGAAGATGGGTTGAATTGCTAAACGATTATGAGTGTGAGATCAAGTACCACCCAGGCAAGGCCAACGTGGTAGCTGACGCATTAAGTCGGAAGGAGTACTCTAATCGCCGTGCGAAAACTCTCTCGATAACCATTCAATCTCATCTGGCCACCCAAATTGCAGCAGTCCAGCCAGAGGCCATGAAGACGGAAAATAGAGCAAGCGAAGCATTACGCGGGATGGAGAAGAATCTAGAGGCAAGGGAGAATGGAGTATACTACTTCATGAACTGAATTTGGGTCCCTAAAATCGGAAGATTTACCCATTACATTTTTAGTGATAACCTCACTTAAACATTAATGTACAAACTATATTTTGTTAAATGATAGTTACACTTGGGAAATTACACACTTTTACAACAAACGAGCATACAAAACAGTTAAGCCTTGGTAGAAGGCTACTTTAATAGAAAATATAGGTTTTTATGAGAGATTCAAACTTTTACAAACACTTACATACATTTTACAACTTATACTTGCGACAGGTTCAAACGTTTTTAATAACAAACATCGACACTAAAACACTTATGAACTCACCAGCTTAATGCTGATAAACTCTTTCAAAATAACTTGTATTCTCAGGTCATCAGTAGACAGGTACCGATGCCAGCTTTTGAGAAGATGGAGCGCATTCAAGACTCATCATATTTTTTTGATTCACATTATATTTTTGGTGTCTAAAACTGTACAGAACACGCTTGTATTAAAATTATATATTTAATCCAATGGATGATGTTGTTTGCTTATTTACATTTACTGTGTTGTGATACTTTACATGACGTCCTCCGCCCCAGAACGTTTCCGCCGTTCTTGGTTTTGGGGTGTGACAGATTGGTATCAGAGCATTGTTTATAGTGAATCAAGTATATCAACCCATAAAAGATATACTAAACTATAAACCCATTAGGGATTAAAGCACTCTGACCAAGAGTCTATACTTTAAATATTAAAATATTTAATTAAGTATACTAGTCTGCATTCATACTAAAATCAGTGTCACAATGACAAGAACAAAAGTATTATGATTGTTAAATATCACAAGTGAGCTCGGGGATGTATGGTCAGTCCTAGGAATGTGTCACACCCCGAAAACCAAAGGCGGAAACGTTCCCGGGGTTGACTCCATGTTGTGTATCAAATCCAATGTACATAGTAATCACAGTAAACAACCATTACATTACATATATATGAAAGTTTACATTTGGTTCAAAAGTAAATTGTACAAAAGTTATACATATATCAAATGAACAAAAGAGACGAGTCTTCGGAGCACTCCATCTTCACCAAAAGATATCGCCGGGTACCTGTCTAACTTGGACCTGAGAATACAAGCAGTTTGAAAATCAGCATAAAGCTGGTGAGTTCATAAGCGGTTTTGTTTTGTGAATATGTATCGATTTCCTTTAGTTTTCTGAAAAGATTTGATATCCAAGAAAATCCCATATTTTCTTATGTAAAGTAGTTAAGTTATCTTTCATTACAGTTCTGTTACAGATATAAGTTAACCCCAGGAAAATCCCATATTTTCCTAATTGTAAGATTGATTGAATAACACATAGTATAGTTTAATATACAAAACTATAATTTAGACGAACTGTAAATAGAAAGTATTTTGAAAACCTTGGGACTACATCCCGAACCAGTTATAAGATAATTCGATAAAAACCATGGGATCACTAACCCGAAACTAGATATAAGATAACTTGATAAACCATGGGATCACTATCCCGAAACTAGATATAAGATAGTTTGATAAAATCATGGGATTATCATCCCGTATAAGATTTAGTTTCAAAACCATGGGAATTTCCATCCCGAACGAAATATAGACTCAAGATCATGGAATTATCATCCCGAACGAGATATGGACATAAAACCATGGGATTACCATCCCGAACGAGATATAGACTACAAGACCATGGGATTACCATCCCGAACAAGATATAGATTCTAAACAGATTCTAGCTATGAATAAGTTTATATTAATACGTATTGTGAGTCGGGTAACCATACTGATACGACAACGAGACCTCCTTGACGTTAGTCAGACGTCGGACGATATACGAAATTTGTCACCCCAGGCGTGCCCGCCTAACTGTAGCTAGCAGTTAAGGTGTGGGATTGTCAGTCCCGAATAGATCTATTCACAAATTCCTCGCTCTCCCTCCAGGAGACTCTGGTTACACTTCCGGAGAGGATTTACTTGATCATCCATAAAGGGTAGTGACTATCTCACAAGCTAGTATTAAACTATTCACAGGATTCTCATATGATAACAAACATACAAAGACTTTAAGACATGATACAGTGAAAATAGATACGTACAACGAAACTATCTGGCAAAACATTCGAATGATACGGAGATAAACTGAATCAGACATAGTTTATCTAATAACTTAATACAGATAATTATAGAACCCCAAATTATTCCCATAAATAATTTGATTAGTTTGGTTATTTTCTTAACTAAAATCCATTTAGTTGAAATTGATAAATCATTCCTTATGCTCAACATAATACATAAGGAGTAAAAGAGTTTATAAGTTTGCCAGATATTATTTGAAACTCATAAATGTTATGATTCGAAAATAGTTATAGTTTGCTTGTATTCCCCCCTGAAAACAGTTAAAAACAGTGAAAAAGGCGTAGGGGTATGAACTCACCGGACGAGAAGTATGACGAATTGGATGCTAAGAGTTGATCCGGGGCTTGTAAATACACGAGGTTCCTAATTATAATGTAAAGATACACATTTGTATCTAATTAGGACTTAGATTGATTGTTGGATAGGGACAATTGCTTCTAGTCGCGAAAACACTCCGATACGAGTGTTTGGAGGGACCCGGGTGGCGTTTAAGGATGTGAGATGATACTAGGGACTTGGGACTTGAGTTTACTCCCCATGAGTAGACTTTTAAATGAGTTTACAACCACAAAACACACACATACATGAGTTTACGGCCGTAAACTCATGTGGGTGTGGTTTTGGGTGTTTAAATGGCTTAAATGGCTTACATGGACATGGGAAATGATTCTAGGCTTTGATCTAAATGCATGGAATGGATTAAAATCACCAAAATGATTAATTTATGGGAGTTTACAGCCTAGCATAGGCTCCTGGTCGTAAACTCCTTAATCCTTATGAAAATGATTCTAAATGTTGTTAAAACCAATCACATGTGATTCTAAAAATTCCCACAAGCCTAGAAATGAGTTTACAAGTGACATATGAGGGATTTATGGAGTTTACGGCCTATGAGACCCCCCTCATGGCCATAAACTCTAATATATGGAGCTACAATGTGTTTCAAGGTCTAAAACTTGCATGAATGGACTTCTAAAATTCATCTAAAGGCTGTAGGGGTGTTTAGTTTGCATTCTAACACCAAAAATTTTGGAGTTTACGGCCCAAGCACTATTCTTGGCCGTAAACTCATCTAAGTCCCCCAAAATTCATGTTTCAAGTGTCCAAATGCTAATATCAAGGTCCTATAATTCATATCTAAGCCATAGAGGTGATTTGGAAGGGTTTAAAGGCATGAAAAACCCCATTAACATGAGTTTACGGCCCAAGCTTATGCCTTGGCCGTAAACTCCTTCAAAGTCCTCAAAATCATAGTTTTAGGTGTTCTAAGTCCATATCTTGAAGTCCCTTAGCCATATCTAAAGTCCAAATAAGTCTAGGAAGGAGTTTAAGGGCTAAAAACCCTTCAAAATGGTGTTTACGGCCTAGGCAGCCTCCTGGGCCGTAAACTCACATATAATGTTCAATTTTATGATTAAGTGTCTAATTTGGAAGCTAAACATGCTATAGATTAAGGCTAGGAAGGTACCTTAAGGATTTGAAGCCTTAAATTTGAGTTTTGGACACTCAATCTTTGGATTTAGGAGAGAGGTTAGAGAGAGAGTAGAGAGAGAAGGAAAAAGCTTCAAATGAGTGCTTAAACATGTTTATATAGTCCCTAAAACTTGGACACGGTGGAATTCTACCCGATACTGGCCTTAAACGATGCTTTGGGTCGCACCCGATTGAGTTTTCGTCACCCGACGAGGATATTTCTAAAACTTATGAAATAAATGTTTTGGGCTAAATTCATGAGTTCCTAAATGATTTGGACCCTCATTGAATGAAAATAAACATATAATTTTAGTTAACTAAACCCAAAAACGATAACAGGACATTTCGATTTCCGACGAGTTATTCCGGTAGAACGGGTTTTCGGCGATGAACAACTTCGGGTTGTTACAGAATGGCATAGCCTGATCAACTATGCTGGTCCTAGGAGTGATTAGCATATGCCCTAGAATGGTTGTGATATGTTAACAAGTCTAAAAACTTACCAACAATACCACAAGAAGATCAGTAGAACTTAAACTTAAAATACTATAGGTGTATTTTGTACTACTAGTTACACGTATACTATATTCTTATACCTCTCTTCTCGCGTAGATTTAAATGGCTGGATTCCATCACGACGACCCGTACTTTCCAAATGAAGGCAATGCCGGGTGGATCGATGAAGAGCCCGAAGATGAGCATCCAATCCCTTTGGATGATCACCTCGCAGAAGGCTTTTCTGATGGATCCGACTCCGAGCCTGAAGTCAACAACCTACCGCTTGTAGGTCAAGCCCCGAACAACAACCCTCGACCAGCTTTTCTAGGTCCTACTCCCTTGTGGGCAAGCAACTTGAATCACTGGAGTGATGAACAGGGTCAACCCTTACCATACTTTGGGGACCGAAGCTTCTACAACGTCAGCGATGGTGGCTCTGCTGACCGAGCTCTGCCTGTCATTATCCGCAGAATAGCTCGTAATGTCGAGCAAGGTTGAGCAGCCATCGACCGGGTCATGGAGATTGATGCCAACTCAGGTGTCAACACAGTCCGCATCCGCCGTCTTGAAGAAGACATGGAACGGACCTGGAGAACCAATGAAACCCTGCAGCAGCAGCTGGCTGCCTCACGAGCTGAAATCTTGGAACTTCGAGCTCGACAGAGGGCTCAGGATCGACACCTTCAAGAGGTGTTTCGTCAAGTGTCCGACCTCAGGGCTCGCCCGAGGAATTCCCATTGGCGTTAGATGATGTCTAGTGCATCTCTGTCTTTTGGTTAAGGAATAGCCTTTAACATCTATGCTCTAAGAAGCAATTGTCTGTAAAATATTCCTAACTTTCAGTACTCTAAGTTGGAATCTTAGAACTGTCACACTAATCTGTTTGGTATGATGTAAGACCTACTGTTAGGTCGATTTTCCCTGAACTTATTACATCAGTAATACCAGTATTATTGAAATCTATCTAATTTGTGGGAAAAATCTGTACACTTGTGTTTTCCTACTAATATCCCTTATTGTGATTTCCAACACTCATTCAACTATTGGGCTATAGTTAGTTAGTGCATGTGTCACTCTCACGTTGCTTACAAATTGATTCTTACCATTTTTCTTATCTTTATAAACTTATAGCTGAAAGATGCCTCCTCGCAAATCTCCCAGGAATAACCCTGCACCTCCACCACCTCCTCCGCCTCCGGTCATCGATACTGCAGCCTTGAATGCTACCGTAGCCGTAGCAGTGGCGACTGCCATGGCTCAGTATCACTCGTCTGATGCCAGCAGAGGTGGAACTCCTGTTGAGTCAACCCCGGTTGAAACCCCTGTGCGCTCGAGAGAGTGCTCCTATAAGGATTTCACCAATTGCAAGCCGAAGCCTTTTTATGGCACCGGCGGAGTCATTGCCCTCTCGCAATGGTTCGAGAAGACTGAATCAGTCTTCGAAATCTGTTCATGCCCTGCGGCGAGTAAAGTCAAGTACGCCGCATGCACCTTTGAAGGAAATGCCCTGACATGGTGGAACGGCCATGTTAAGGCACTAACTCTCGTCGTAGCCAACGACATAGGCTGGGAAACAATGAAAGACCTCATGACTGAGGAATACTGCCCGAGGGGCGAGGTCCAGAAACTGGAGCAGGAACTTTGGAACCTGACGATGAAGGGCACCAACGTGGTCGCTTATACTACCCGATTCAGCGAGCTGGTGGCCCTTTGCCCCAATATGGTTCCCACCGAGGGGAAGAAGATTGAGAGGTACATATGGGGGCTAGTTCCTCCGTATCAAGGGAATGTCTTAACATCAAACCCCGCTACCTTCGACAGTGCCAAGCGATTGGCACAACGACTCATTGACCATGGAGTCAAAACTCCTGCAACCACAACCACCCTAGCCATCCCAGAACCCTCCAAACCCGCTGACACTAAGCGGAAATTCTGGGATGAGAAGAAGAAACAGAGAACTGCCAAAAGGCAGCAAATCGTGGCAGTACATGCCGCGGTAACCCCTACTGCTGTTACTGCTCCGGGGAAGCAGTATGCTGGGAGTTTGCCTAAATGCAACAAATGCAGCTTCCACCATAACGGCCCCTGCCGTGAAATGCAGTGCTCAAACTGCAATAGAGAAGGACATACCGTCCGTTTCTGTAAGTTCCCGGCACAACCTATCAACCAAGTCCCTGGCTCTGGCGCGAGCCCAGCCTGCTATGGATGTGGCGAAGCAGGCCACTTTAAGAGGGACTGCCCCAAAGCGAGGAATGTTGAAGGAGCAGGGAGGGTACTAGCTATAGGCCACGGGGAAGCAGTTGCTGACCCGACCGTGGTGACTGGTACGTTCTTCCTCGATAACTCCTATGCATGCATTCTGTTCGATAGTGGAGCGGAGCAAAGCTTCGTAAACCATAAATTTGCTCACATGCTTAATCAACCACCGCACGCACTCAAAGAACTATTCACAGTAGAAATGGCTGATGGAAAAACTGAAAGTACGAGTAGCATATACTTAGGTTGTACCCTAACTCTAGATAACCATTCATTCCCAATCGACCTCATGCCATTCTCAATAAAAAGTTTCGACGTTATCATTGGCATGGATTGGTTAAGCCTTCATCACGCCGACATCATGTGCTACGAGAAAGCAGTCCGTCTAAACCTTCCGTCTAACGAAACTCTTATAGTCTACGGCGACAAACCCGGTGCAAGTCTTCACATCATATCAAGTATTCAAGCACAGAAGTACCTGCGTAAGGAATACCATGCATTCCTTGCTCACGTCGTCGACACGAGCCTCGAAACGAAAGAACTAAAGAACATCCTAGTAGTGAGCGACTTCCCCGACATTTTCCCAGAAGAACTACCCGGGTTACCTCCGCAACGACAGGTCGAGTTCAGAATCGACTTATTCCCAGGAGCTACCCCAGTAGCCAAGTCGCCCTACCGTTTAGCACCAGCTGAGATGCAGGAACTCTCTGGTCAACTTAACGAACTGCTCAGCAAGGGCTTTATAAGACCAAGTTTCTCACCTTAGGGAGCACCGGTCTTGTTCGTTAAGAAGAAAGACTGATCATTCCGTATGTGTATCGACTACAGAGAACTCAATAAACTGACGGTCAAAAATCGTTACCCTCTGCCTCGCATAGATGATCTATTCGACCAACTACAAGGGGCGAACTATTTTTCTAAGATTGATCTGAGATCCGGATATCACCAGTTACGAGTGCAAGAGGAGGATGTGCCAAAGACAGCCTTCCGAACTCGTTACGGACACTACGAGTTCGTGGTGATGCCATTCGGATTGACCAATGCGCCCGCAGTCTTCATGGATCTAATGAATAGAGTATGTCGGCCTTACTTGGATCAGTTTGTCATCGTTTTCATTGACGACATCCTGATCTACTCCCGAAGTAAGAAAGAGCACGGCGAACACCTGCGACAAGTTCTAGAGACATTACGAAAAGAGAAACTTTATGCGAAGTTCTCGAAATGTGAATTTTGGATCCGAAGAGTCGAATTCTTAGGACACGTGGTAAGCGAAGAGGGAATCCACGTGGACCCATCCAAAATTAAAGCCATTGAGAACTGGTCAGCACCTAAGACGCCTACAGAAATTCGTCAATTTCTAGGTCTCGTTGGCTACTACCGCAGATTCATTCAGAACTTCTCTCGAATAGCGAAACCTCTTACTACCCTAACCCAGAAAGGCGTGGACTTTGACTGGGAAGAGAAACAAGAGAGAGCGTTCCAAACGCTCAAACGAGCCTTGTGCACTGCGCCAATACTATCCCTTCCCGAAGGAATAGAAGACTTTGTAGTCTATTGCGATGCATCAAATCAAGGACTCGGATGTGTTCTGATGCAGCGAGGTAAGGTCATCGCCTACACCTCGAGACAGTTGAAGACACACGAGGTTAACTACACGACCCACGATCTTGAACTAGGAGTAGTGGTGTTTGCTCTGAAGATCTGGAGACATTACTTGTATGGAACGAAGAGCACTATCTTTACCGACCACAAGAGTTTACAACACATCTTCGATCAGAAGGAGCTCAACATGAGACGACGACGGTGGGTCGAGCTACTCAGTGACTACGAATGCGATATTCGTTATCATCCAGGTAAAGCCAACGTAGTAGCAGACGCCCTAAGTCAGAAGGAATATTCTGGTCGCAAAGTCAAGTCATTGTCAATAACCATCCATTCACACTTGTCTAAGCAAATTCAGGCGGCTCAAATTGAAGCCATGAAACCTGAAAATGTGACGAGTGAATCCCTTAGAGGAATGGAAAAGAATTTAGAAGCCAAGGGTGACGGAGCCTTATATTTCATGAACCAGATCTGGACACCGAAACACGGTGGTTTCCGAGACTTGGTCATGACCGAGGCGCACAACACTCGGTATTCCGTCCACCCAGGTTCAGATAAGATGTATCTGGATCTTAAAAAGCTATACTGGTGGCCTAATATGAAAGCAGAGATTGCTACCTTCGTAAGTAAATGCCTTACTTGCGCAAAGGTTAAGGTCGAGTACCAGAAGCCCTCAGGTTTATTGCAACAACCAGAGATCCCGGAATGGAAGTGGGAGCGGATCACTATGGATTTCATAACCCAGTTGCCCAAGACAACGGGTGGACTTGACACCATATGGGTCATCGTTGATAGATTGACCAAGTCTGCACACTTCCTGCCTATCAAAGAAACCGACAAGATGGAGAAACTTACGAGAACATACATTAGGGAAATCGTACGGCTACATGGTGTACCTATGTCCATTATCTCCGATAGAGATAGTAGGTTCACCTCAAGATTTTGGCAATCACTACAACATTCCTTGGGAACAAGGCTGGACATGAGCACAGCCTACCATCCACAGACCGACGGACAGAGTGAGAGGACCATCCAAACATTGGAAGATATGTTGCGAGCCTGCATGATTGACTTTGGGAAGGCTTGGGATACTCATTTACCCCTTGTCGAGTTTTCCTATGATAACAGTTATCACACGAGCATCAAGGCTGCTCCATTTGAAGCTCTCTACGGCCGAAAGTGCAGATCCCCTCTGTGCTGGGTTGAGGTGGGTGATACCGAATTAGCCAGGGGCAAGCTTCCGACAGTACTCTCACCGGTCCGGAGATCATTCGGGAAACGACAGAGAAAATCGTTCAGATCTGTGAACGATTGAAAGCCTCTAGAGACCGACAGAAGAGCTACGCTGATAAACGAAGAAAACCTTTGGAATTTCAGGTGGGAGACCGAGTCCTTCTCAAAGTCTCACCATGGAAGGGCTTGATACGCTTCAGCAAGCGTGGGAAGCTTAATCCGAGGTACATAGGGCCTTTCGAGATTCTTGCAAGAGTCGGCCCCGTAGCTTACAAACTCGACCTACCCGACACACTTCGTGACGTACATTCTACATTCCATGTATCTAACTTGAAAAAGTGTCTATCCGACGAGACTCTTGTAATCCCACTCGACGAGATCGAGATCAACGAGAGCCTCAACTTCGTGGAAGAACCTGTAGAGATCATGGACCGTGAGGTCAAGCAGACAAAGCAAAGTCGTATCCCTATCGTGAAGGTTCGCTGGAACGCCAAGCGAGGATCGGAATTCACTTGGGAACGCGAGGATCAGATGAAACTGAAATACCCTCATCTTTTCGCTTAATTATTTGTAACTTCTTATTTTATTAAATTCTAATTTCGGGACAAAATTCCTTCTAACGGGGGGATGATGTGACAACCCGAAATTTTCCATTTGTACGAACGTTATCTATTCAATAGAAGCTAGTCCAGTTTCAGTGGATTTCATACGCTTCCGAATAAGTTTGTGTACATTAGGGTCTACGTTTAAGGAGATATCAGGAGAGTGGATGCTCCTGGGTTTGTGAAATTTGAACATTCCAAGTTTCATAATGTTATAGTCCAATTTCTAGAATAAAAATATTTTCTGCCAAAATATTTCAGGACTATAAATAGATTTCTGAATTAAATTAATTCATTATTCACAATTCCAACTAGAGAAAAACCATTTTCTCTCTGACGGATCTTCGGGTTTTCATCCCAGATTGTGAGTCTACTTTCCTAGATGTGTTTTAATACTTTTTATATGCTTAATAACATTATTTACATGTCCAAAATACAAGATCCGGGAGCTTACGGCCCAAGAACGTTCTTGGGGTGTAAACTCCAAAACAAGGCCTAAAAGCTACCTAGTCTCATTTCCATGTTAGGTATCTAGTTAAGGACTTTATGTATGAACATTAGAGGCTAGAAATCAATCAAAATCATATAGTTTTAGGAGTTTACGGCCAAGGATATGCTCTTGGGCCGTAAACCTCTTTTTCAAGGGCTAAGAGTGCCCTAAACACCCCTAAATCTTTAAGAAAATTACCCTTTAATACTTATGACTTGAATGGGGAGTAAATTACATCAAAATCATCCCTTAAAGGGAGTTTATGGCCAAGGAACATCTCTTGGACCGTAAACTCCAAGTGAAGGCAGAAATGTGTGCCTAATGTCCCCTTTAGCCTTAAGCAAAAACCTAGAAGCTATCCTTTATGTGCAAGGGACTTAAAAGAATTAAAACCAACACCCCATAGGAGTTTACGGCCGTAAACTCTAGGGGATATGGTCTTTAGGCCGTAAACTCCTCTATGGAGCATTCTAGGGCCTTAAACTACTTCAAGGATTATTCCAAAAATGCTAGGCTTATTCTAGGATTAGTATAGCACCTTAAAACACCCAAAACCACCAAGTGTGGAGTTCACGGCTGTAAACTCAAGGGTTTACGACCGTAAACTCGAAGGGTGGGGTTTGTTGGGCGGTGAACTCTTATACAAGGTCTTTGGAAGCTTCAAACCCTTTTGCCTTGTCCCGTATCGACTTAGATGCAACCCTTAGGACCTATAACACTTATACAAAGTGTTTACATGTTCCTGAGTGTCCCAACTTATTTCAATAAGTTATTATTTGGCTAATTAGTTATATATATGCTTATTATATGATAACTAGGCTCGTGCGTGTAAACAAGTCTCCGTTTGCCACCTAGCACGGTATCCGACACTACAATCCAATCCACTCACCACAGGTGAGTTCATTCCACTTTAATCAACCTTTGAAATGATTTTAAATGTTTTAAATACTTTATGGGGGGAGGGGGATACAAGTTAAATACTTATAGTTATTGCTTCAATCACATGTGATTGCATTTAATCACATGTGATTAATAACTAGGAAACCAATGATTTTATCACTGTTCAAACTGTCTATCAAACTGTTTTACTTGAAAATGTTTTACAAACTCTTTTACTTTTCAAACTTATTTACAACTGTGATTCAAACAAATGTTCCTTATACTTAAACTGTATTATCAAACTTATGCTTTCAAATTGTTTTATATATTGACATCAAGTCGATCTTTTCTTGAAATAATATTTATGTTTCAAATGTCTTATAAAAACTTATTTATGCTTTTATATTATAAATTGCATGCCCATATATGTATAGATGTATAAATAATGTTTAAAGGGCTTAGGAAGGCCATCCGCCCTATTTCCTTTTCGCGCCTTGAGATGTGGTCTGGTGGGATTTCGGGTGACCATCCGAAGGTCGTTTCAATATTAATTATATATCAAATATATACATATAGACATAAAAGTACTTCCATATTCATACGTACTAGACACACCATTAGTAAGTTACCATCGGGGTAAAACAGGATCATACTATTACAAATGCTAGATCAATGAGTCAGTTCATTCATGATTCCATATACAACTATACTATGAGAACATATACAACTATACTAGGAAGAGAACATATACAACTATACTATGAGAACATATACAACTATACTAGGAAGAGAACATATACAACTATACTAGGAGGAGAACATATACAACTATACTAGAACGAGAAACATTACATTACATATACTAGAATACTTAAATTACTGTGATTTAAATCGGAGCATGACTTAAATGTCATGACTCGAGTTGTGGCCAGAGTCTCTTGGAGGGAGAGTGTAACGACCAAAATTTCAGAACAATTAAAACTTTTCAAAAAAACCACCCATTTTAATAACGTTGTTACAAAAGGTTTTCAATACATTATTTAACAGAGTATTTTTCTCAGGTTCAAATCATAAAACACCAACGCGGGGAACGGTACGATCACGCCTTTGCCTTGCCACAGACTCCTGAGAACCTGAAACATAAAACCACAACTGTAAGCCCGAAAGCTTAGTGAGATACCCCCAAAAATACCAACCACAAATACGCCCTTCCAGGCCACGACCTTCCGGTCCAAAACATATCGCCTTCCGGCCCATAACATATTGCCTTCCGGCCCATAACACATCGCCTTCCAGCCCATAACATATTGCCTTCCGGCCCATAACACATCGCCTTCCGGCCCATAACATATTGCCTTCCGGCCCATAACATATTACCTTCCGGCCCATAACATAACAACATACATAACATAACAGAACATAGAACAACCTTACATATCGGGTCAAACCCCAGACCAAGCAACTGTGCACATAACATATAATCATTCAACAGATCACAATCAGCAAATCGATCAACAGATCACATAACATATCATTACCCTAACCAAGATACCGGACTAACCGGTCACTAGCATAACATCACCCTACGAATCAGTCAACATACTAATTACACACATACGCCTTTCCAGGCCATGACCTTCCGGTCCACATCGCAATGCCTTCCGGCCCGCAACATGTAATGCCTTCCGGCCCACAACATATAATGCCTTCCGGCCCATAACGTAATATCATAACAACAAACACTACTTGGAAGTCCATCCAATAAAGGGTCGGCCTTTGTGCCGTAGACCCCGTTGATATAGTGAGGATAACTCACCTCGCGATTGCCGACACTCTGAACCGAAGAAGCAGACTCTCGAATCACCAACTCACCGCAAATCCCGAACTAACCATCAACACAAAATAAACATAGGGTCAATCATACTTTCACTTATCGGGCCAAGACCAAAGTCCCAATCTCATATAAAATCCCACATTGGCCCAATTTACCAAATTGGACCCACCTCACCAAATGAGCCTAGATCTAATATTCATAATATTAATTGGACCCAAAATACTCCATTCATAATATCCATACTTGGCCCAAACACCACAACCCACAAATGGCCCAACACAAAGGCCCAAAAGGAAGTCCACAGGAAGAGTACGCGAGGCGTACTCTCCTTGGTACGCGGGGCGTACTGCATAGATCGCCAAAAGAAAATGGGACACAGGTCCGCTATGCGGGGCATACTCGAAGGTTACGCGGGGCGTAACTGCGAGGTCCATTAAGCCTTCCTAACCTCTTAATGGCTTAAGCTCTTAAGCCCAAACTTCAGATCCAAAGGTCAAATATGATTAGAATTCATAAAGTCTCAGACTTTACCACTTGGGACGTCCTTAAGCCCTTAATCTAAGGCCTTAACCCATTAAGACCTATATAACTCATACATGGAATAACTACAGCCCTTGGGACCTCATTTTTATCACTCATGACCTCTCCAAAGGTCTGAAAGGACAGATAATCTTGACCAAATCGAGCTATACAACAAGGAGAGGACTTTTGGGACAAGGATGGAGACAAAGCTTCAAAATACATAGATCTATGCCATAAGAAGGTCAAGCAAGAAACTTTATACCTTAAACCAGCTCCAAAGGGTGGTATTTATTCAGATCCACAAGTTCCACACGTTCTTCTTCTTCTTCTTTGACAACTTCCCTTTTCTCCTTCAAGCCCTTCTTTTGCCAAAACAAGCTTCTCAAGGTCAAACACACTCAAACATGGAGGGAATACGAGATTAGGGTTTCTCTGAGGTTGAAGATGAGCTTATGGAGGCTGAGGGGTGAACCATCATGTTCCTTATATAGTGGCTGACCCTAAAAATAGGGTTTGGGGTTTCTGAGAGTACGCTGGGCGTACCTCCCTGGTACGCTGGGCGTACTCACCCGGCTACCCGAAATCATTCGAACCATTACGCTGGGCGTACCCAGCCACCTCTCAAAATCCGAATCATGCATGCATGCCATTCATGCATGGGACCATCTCCTTCTTATTACACAAAAGGGCTATGAACAACGTTCAACTTCAAAGCACCTCAACTCCTCTAGTCTAAACCCGCTCCCAAATAACTTCACATTCATGCGAGGGCAACGAGAAGCCCAATACCACTAACAGATAAACCCGTCCGAAACCTTCTCGGATGAAGCTCATTTCTCGAAGGGAACCAGAATTACCCTTCCTCTTAAATCTCAGGGACTTATAATTGCACACTCGAAGAACGGGGTGTTACAATTCTCCCCCACTTATATTAGGCTTCGTCCTCGAAGTCTGCAGCAACTCTAATTCAGAACTTCCCCTGCAATGCACTAGCTGGCACTAACCAAACCAGGTCCCTCAAGGTACAACCATCGACACCTGAAACTCACTTCCTCCTTTCTTGCGGTGTCCTGACCACCGTCTCAAGCCGGGCACCGACTGTACCCTCTGATGATCACACTCAACAACCGAGAATTACCCATGAAGCATCACTGCCCCAAATCCCAACAAGCACTTGACCCATAAGGGCTAGAAAGCCATGAACCATCGGATCCCCGATCCGAATCTCACTCTATCCATTCCGTGCCGACGGAGAGACCCATTCTCAATCTCAGAGCAACTCCCCCGAGTTCTCCTCTTGCAATCACATACACATGCTGAACTTTTTCCAGCACCCTCAGGTTGGGAAAACCTGATACACTGATGATATCCTCCAACACCCCCCAGGATGAACCACTACTACATATCCAATACCCTGATCAGAATCACACTGAGAGCCCAAGACTCTCTCCCTGCATCCCTTCTGAGTCTTTTGGCTCTACACCCGCGGAATTCCTTCCGCAACCTCAGCAAACATCCCAAACCGGATGAGCTTCTATAGCACCGCCGCAATCACGCTGCTCAATAACCTTACTCGAATTACTCTGATCATAACCCTGCTTTGCCACTTTCACTTCCTTGAACTTGCACTCCCTCTCGGGTTACACACCTCTCTCACTTCCTTTTCCAAGGAATCCACTTAGCCATCATGCCACTCGAACAAGTGCCAAGGTGCTCGACCAATGCTACACCACCTTTTTAGCGTATCCGCTATCCATGCAACACACATACTCTAGCTCTCATAGCAGGGGCTCTCAAGCCCATGCACTATCTCAACTCATCAGATCACTACCCGGGGCCAGACCTTCCAATGCAATCACACTGCAACATACACAATCCGCAATCTCAAACTGATCCAACAATACCAGCAGAGTCTCCAGCATGACTGGACCGACTCACATAACACATATTAGCCACTCGAGGCTATATCGCTGTGGGTCTGCACACCCAAACTCTGTGAACCCTCAGGTTCTGACTCTGGGAACCTTCCGGTTCCAACTCTATAAACATTCAAAGCATAAATCCCATAGAATTAATGCCATACAACACATCACGTACATAAAGCATACAAATACTCATCGATCTCCCGGAGAATTCTCCAATTCTCCCCCACTTAAAGCACTGACTAACAACCACCGGTCGCCATTTACGACCTTCCAGAACAACCCCGCACAAGGAGAACACTTACACACTGACTGCTTCCCACAAGCATAAGCAACCCTCAGCACAACATATCTCCTCACTGATCAATCCATTCAAAAAGAATCCGATCTCCAATTATCCACTCCACGACTGCAGATGCTACCCGACATTCAACCCAATGCCGCATCTCCACTAGTAACCCTCACGAAAGATAACCAACGATAGCAAAAACACCAAACTATAACCATACCAAACCCTCAGGGAACAACGGATACCAAAACGAAAACTCGAAACCAAAATCCATAACCAAAAACTCCAACCCGCAAAACGACGAATACCGCATCGTAAACCACACAAAGATACCAGCACAAACAAAATACCGCAATAATCGCAAGATAACAAGACATCACGAAAGAAACATACCCGCAGCTGCATCCGGCACTGGTCTGACCTCCTCTGCCGCAAGCTGATAAGCACGACCCTGAGCCCCTGGGGGCTCCGCTCCACCTTGACCTCCACCTGAAATCCTCAAAGTGGCCGGTGGTGGAGCCTGCACCGATCCTGTAGAAAGCTGTGGACAGTTGACCCTCAAATGTCCAACCTGACGACAATGGTAACAAATCCTCAAATCCCGAACCGACACTGACTGCCGACAATCCCGCGCATAGTGCCCCTCTTTTCCGCACTTGCGGCATGCACCACCGGACAAACTCCGATGTGACCCCTCCCACACTTCCCACAAGTGTGGCCGCTCCGATCCCCCACTCTAACATCAACGGTCCTGGACCGTTTCGGCGCCGGATGCGACTGCATCGGAGGCTGCCTCAACTCACGCGACTGCAACTCAACCTCTAACAAGGTCTCGCACCTCAGCGCATACACGAACTGTCTGATATCCCCCTTGAGCATACTCAGATATCGAGACATCTGAGCCTGATCCGAAGCGAACTCAGGGCAAAACATCACCCTCTCAGTGAACATCCTGGTGATCTCAGTCACCGACTCCGAATCCTGCTTCAGCTCAAGGAACTCCCGAGCCAATCTCTCCCTCTCATCCTGCGGAACATAGCGAGTGCTGAACATCTCTCTGAATTGATCCCATGAAACCGCAACCCTCTGCGCATCTGAATATGACCCCGTGGTCAATCTCCACCAATCCTTCGCCCCGAGCCTCAACAGGTTCAGAGCACACCTCACCCTCTGATCAGCAGGGCATAAACACGTGAGCAACCTCATCATGCAGGATCTCGCGAATCTTCGCATCCAACTCGCTGGTGCTCATCTGATCGATAACCCCAGATGGCACCGATCCATCCGGAACTCGCTCTCCAGCTCCCGATCCTGATCCGGATCAACTCTCATCATGCCTCGGAATCTCCATACTGGAAAACACTATAACCAATGTCAGACTCATCCCACAAACCTGGGATCCAACTCTCTCAACCCAACCCTAGAGATCATGGTTTCCCTGATACGCGTATGGGTCCTATGCTTTCAGTAGTACGGGCCCATACTACCTTCCACACCTACCCATATTTGTATGAAGTACTACCACAATACCCTAGAGAACAAGCATAACAACTATCAACCTTCACCACTAGAGGAACACTGAGAATCTCCCATAAGGGACCCTAGGCTACAGGCATCACAAATCAGGCAACATTATCATGAAATGCTGAAGATACCTAGCCTAACTCTAGCATGCTATTCTATCAAAGCTCAAATAAACAAAAGTCATGAATGGTAAACTTGGGGTTATTTACTGGCTCCGGCTGATCGTACCTCCGCGTCCCCCTTTTACTTAATTTTGAAAACCATTTTAATTTCCCTTTTTAAAACCTTCCTCGATTTGAGACTGGAGTTACACGAGTGCTCCTCCAATTCACTCAAACCAAGGCTCTGATACCAACTTGTAACGACCAAAATTTCAGAACAATTAAAACTTTTCAAAAAAACCATCCGTTTTAATAACGTTGTTACAAAAGGTTTTCAATACATTATTTAACAGAGTATTTTTCTCCGGTTCAAATCATAAAACACCAACGCGGGGAACGGTACGATCACACCTTTGCCTTGCCACAGACTCCTGAGAACCTGAAACATAAAACCACAACTGTAAGCCCGAAAGCTTAGTCAGATACCCCCAAAAATACCAACCACAAATACGCCCTTCCAGGCCACGACCTTCCGGTCCAAAACATATCGCCTTCCGGCCCATAACATATTGCCTTCCGGCCCATAACACATCGCCTTCCGGCCCATAACGTATTGCCTTCCGGCCCATAACATATTGCCTTCCGGCCCATAACATAACAGCATACATAACATAACACAACATAGAACAACCTTACATATCGGGTCAAACACCAGACCAAGCAACTGTGCACATAACATATAATCATTCAACAGATCACAGTCAGCAAATCGATCAATAGATCACATAACATATCATTACCCTAACCAAGATACCGGACTAACCGGTCACTAGCATAATATCACCCTACGAATCAGTCAACATACTAATTACACACATACGCCTTTCTAGGCCATGACCTTCCGGTTCACATCGCAATGCCTTCCGGCCCGCAACATGTAATGCCTTTCGGCCAACAACATATAATGCCTTCCGGCCCACAACATATAATGCCTTCCGGCCCATAACGTAATATCATAACAACAAACACTACTCGGATTTCCATCCGATAAAGGGTCGGCCTTGGTGCCGTAGACCCCGTTGATATAGTGAGGATAACTCACCTCGCGATTGCCGACACTCTGAACCGAAGAAGCAGACTCTCGAATAACCAACTCACCGCAAATCCCGAACTAACCATCAACACAAAATAAACATAGGGTCAATCATACTTTCACTTATCGGGCCAAGACCAAAGTCCCAATCTCATACAAAATCCCACATTGGCCCAATTTACCAAATTGGGCCCACCTCACCAAATGAGCCTAGATCCAATATTCATAATATTAATTGGACCCAAAATACTCCATTCATAATATCCATACTTGGCCCAAACACCACAACCCACAAATGGCCCAACACAAAGGCCCAAAAGGAAGTCCACAGGAAGAGTACGCGGGGCATACTGCATAGATCGCCAAAAGAAAACGGGACACAGGTCCGCTACGCGGGGCGTACTCGAAGGTTACGCGGGGCGTAACTGCGAGGTCCATTAAGCCTTCCTAACCTCTTAATGGCTTAAGCTCTTAAGCCCAAACTTCAGATCCAAAGGTCAAATATGATTAGAATTCATAAAGTCTCAGACTTTACCACTTGCGACGTCCTTAAGCCCTTAATCTAAGGTCTTAACCCATTAAGACCTATATAACTCATACATGGAATAACTACAGCCCTTGGGACCTCATTTTTATCACTCATGACCTCTCCAAAGGTCTGAAAGGACAGATAATCTTGACCAAATCGAGCTATACAACAAGGAGAGGACTTTTGGGACAAGGATGGAGACAAAGCTTCAAAATACATAGATCTATGCCATAAGAAGGTCAAGCAAGAAACTTTATACCTTAAACTAGCTCCAAAGGGTGGTATTTATTCAGATCCACAAGTTCCACACGTTCTTCTTCTTCTTTGACAACTTCCCTTTTCTCCTTCAAGCCCTTCTTTTGCCAAAACAAGCTTCTCAAGGTCAAACACACTCAAACATGGAGGGAATACGAGATTAGGGTTTCTCTGAGGTTGAAGATGAGCTTATGGAGGCTGAGGGGTGAACCATCATGTTCCTTATATAGTGGCTGACCCTAAAAATAGGGTTTGGGGTTTCTGAGAGTACGCTGGGCGTACCTCCCTGGTACGCTGGGCGTACTCACCCGGCTACCCGAAATCATTCGAACCATTATGCTGGGCGTACGTCCAGCTTACGCTGGGCGTACCCAGCCACCTCTCAAAATCCGAATCATGCATGCATGCCATTCATGCATGTGACCATCTCCTTCTCATTACACAAAAGGGCTATGAACAACGTTCAACTTCAAAGCACCTCAACTCGTCTAGTCTAAACCCGCTCCCAAATAACTTCACATTCATGCGAGGGCAACAAGAAACCCAATACCACTAACACATAAACTCGTCCGAAACCTTCTCGGATGAAGCTCATTTCTCGAAGGGAACCAGAATTACCCTTCCTCTTAAATCTCAGGGACTTATAATTGCACACTCGAAGAACGGGGTTTTATAGAGAGTGTGAGTTTGCGTATAGATCTATACTGGATTGACAATCCTACACCTTACTGCTAGCTACAGCCGAACCTGCAGGTCTGCGGGTGCCACACATCATTTCGTTATTACGACCATTCATTATGTCGTTGTTACTAGTCGATAGTATGGTGCAATTTATCACATAATGCCTTAATATAAAATCCGGTTTAAGGTAGTTAGTACCGCAGTAGTTCCTATAATACAAAACTACAGTACTACAATGATTTACCCATTACATTTTTGGTGATAACCTCACTTAAACATTAATGTACAAACTATATTTTGTTAAATGATAGTTACACTTGGGAAATTACACACTTTTACAACAAACGAGCATACAAAACAGTTAAGCCTTGGTAGAAGGCTACTTTAATAGGAAATATAGGTTTTTCTGAGAGATTCAAACTTTTACAAACACTTACATACATTTTACAACTTATAATTGTGACAGGTTCAGACGTTTTTAATAACAAACATCGACACTAAAACACTTATGAACCCACCAGCTTAATGCTGATAAACTCTTTGAAAATAACTTGTATTCTCATGTCATCAGTAGACAGGTACCGATGCCAACTTTTGAGAAGATGGAGCGCATTCAAGACTCATCATATTGTTTTGATTCACATTATATTTTTGGTGTCTAAAACTGTACAGAACACGCTTGTATTAAAATTATATATTTAATCCCATGGATGATGTTGTTTGCTTATTTACATTTACTGTGTTGTGATACTTTACATGACGTCCTCCGCCCCAGAACGTTTCCGCCGTTCTTGGTTTTGGGGTGTGACAGTTAGGGAGAATAATTGGGGGAGTTGGAGGAAGTGAAGCATGATCTCTTGTTCCTCGATCGAATCGTGGAATATCATCTACATGTGGAAAGCTTGTTCCACGGGATTTGGGAAGACCATAGTTGTCATACTTTGATATCTACAAAACGGGAGAAAAATTAAATTCAAGTTAGTTGATTGATTGAGTCCTTAATAAATCACCCAAATGCGATATTAAGGCTAGGACCCAACACAATACTCTACAACTTGGGAGAGGGATGTCGTAACCCAAATTGCAGAACATTTGAAGGTAAGTGAATGACGATTCACTAATTTCCACCATGAAAAACGAAAAAGAAATTTAAGTTTTAAATCTATTGAAATTCCTAGATCTTTTGAGATTATTGAACTTTTCAATGGCATGTTTAAATCTCGATATGCCCCTCTAGTTTGTGACTGGGATGCCAAGGATCACAAAGCGGGTGTGAATAACCATGCAAACTTACATAGTGCCCCCACATGTTACAGTCACCTATTCGGTGTGCTGGTTAACCACACACGCTCCGCCGAACTATGACAAACATTGAGTCACCCTTTGCTACCTTTTCTTAGAACCATTTAGTGTGACGGTTAACCACACAAGCTCCACTAACGTCTTTGCAAGGGTACAAAGTGTAATTTCATGGAATTGCATCAATTCACTTTTGCCTAAAGTAACTAAGATTGGGAATTTGTAAAAGCGTTTAGTTACTTTTGTACTTCATTATACTTATAATGGAAGGTTTCTGTCCTATCCTACCCATTCGGCTAACGAACCTCCACTAGTCAAGAGTGCGGTGGGTAAGAGTGGATACCCATTCAATCGCCATTTTATAGGCAATTTCCTTAAACACCCCTTATAGACCAGCTTCGTGAATGAGGCCTACTAATGGTAAGACTGACTTTTACTCATACATATATATAATGTTAGACTTTTAATGTTATATATAGTATATGGTGTATTTTACACTTTTAAAATACTAGGTAGTCAAATTTGACAATTATACTTTTAATTCAATCAAATTGTGAACCAAAACTTTATGGATTTATTAGATCTCTTTTAATTATACACTTTTATTAATTAATAAAACCATAAGGGTGAGAATTGAACTTTTCAAAACAATACTAGGGTTTTAGAATTTAACATTTCTAAATTAAACTATTAATCAACTTTTAAATTCCAAAACTTGAGGGCAAGTTTTGAAACATTTCAAAACATTAGGGTTTAGAATTTAAATATTTCAATATCAAACCTTTTAATCAAAAATTTAAATTCCAATACTTGAGGGCAAGTTTGAAACTTTTCAAAACACAAAGGATCAAATAGCAAATAATTTAAATTAAACAATTAATTTAATGATTATTTAAATTTGACCTAAAATCAATTTCTTGCAAGATAAGTTACCCAATTAATACAAATAATCAAACTTTGATCATATAAGGAAGTTATTATCTAATCAATTGGTAATTATCTTTTGTTTAATCAAGGATATACTCAAAAATATGTTTAAAATCGGATTTTAATGACCCACAACAGTTAAGGCTAGTATCCATGAGCAAAACAGCAAGAAATCCCGAAATCCCCTCATTCTGACGCTCGAACTCGCCGAGTTCCTCTATGGACTCGCCGAGTTGAGGCCTACTCGCCGAGTCCACATTGGAACTCGCCGACTTCATCAGACAGGGGGGCAAAAAACGAATTTTTAAGGTTTGAACAAATAACCAAGGCATCAATACAATAGAAACCAATTAAGGCTCTGATACCACTGATGGGTTTTAGCCATAAGAACATCCAATGTGCTCAAGCAACCCTAATTCTTGGATCTAGGTTTCTCTATTGTACATGCTATTCATCCAAGACTTTAAACCCTAAATCTAGCATATGATAATCAATATGAACATAATAATGGGTTTAAGATATTACTTTGATTGTTATGTAGCAATAACAATCTCAAATCCTCCTTGTAATGACTTTAGAAAGCTTAGAGTCACAAATGTCACTCCTCTAATGGCTCACAAACACCAAGAGCAAGAGGATGTGGAATAAGGAGAGAGGAGACACCCAAAAACGTGTATAAACCCTAAGGATTCAGTTGCCCATGTTTTTGGTGCCCAAGGCGTCCTTAAATAGTGAGGCTATTAGGGTTATCTAACAAGGAAACCCTAATTTGGATGCTTAGGCCCTAAGCAACCCATGGACTTGATGGGTTTTAGTCCTAAGAACATCCTATGTGCTCATACAAACCCTAATGCTTGGATCTAGGTTTCTTTATTGTACATGCAAGTTATCCAAGACTATAAACCCTAATTCTATCATACTAGTAATCATATTAACATAGGTTTATAATATTACCTTGATTGTTATGTAGCAATAACAATCCCAAATCTCCTTGTATTGACTTTGGAAGGCTTAAAGTCACAAGTGTCACTCCTCTAATGATTCACAAACACCTTAAGCAAGAGGATGAAGAGGAGAGAGGATGGAGGCTGCCCAAAAACATCTACAAACCCTAGAGGAGTCTTGTCCACGTTTTTGGTCCTTAAGGGGTCTATATATAGTGAGGTTATTAGGGTTATCTAACAAGGAAACCCTAATTTAGTTGCTTAAGCCCTAAGTAACCCATGGAGCCCTTTCCATAAGGCCTTGGACGATTTCATATGGGCTTCCCCATAGAATTCATCCACCTTATGATATAAGGCAATCCATGGCCCAAATTGCAATTATCTTATAATTACAATTCCAGTCCCTTAAGTTTAATTAATCTCTTTTAGTCACAAAACTAATTACCAATTAATTATTGACTAATATTAATTAAACAATATGATTTCTCCTTTAATATATTATTCTCATAATATATTAATAAATCATATTTAATCCTTTCTCTCCATAATTCATCCTATCAAGTTGCTTTGGTGAAGGCAACCCAAAAGGACCATGCACCATCGGTTCAAGTACATACCAAAATAGTTATGGACTTAGACACTAATCCAACAGTCTCCCACTTGGATAAGTCTAATAATTATTATGCGTATGACTTCAGATCCTGATCTGCAATTGTAGCTTTCCAAAGCCGCTGTCAACTCTGATCTTATCAGATACGCGTGTCCTTAGATAAGGGATCATATATTCCTCCATTCTAGATATCATATGAGATATGATTTCAAATCATTCTCTTTGTACTATATCTCGATTCCCGATTTATGACGACTGACTAATTGAACAAATCAAATTAGCCCTAGCCCGGTCGAGCATTTACGTTTTTCATCACTAAACCATCGAGGGGCCCAAAGATATCGCTTTTATCCTACCTTGGATAAAAGGAACGGATAAACTTTGATACAATGCTTGCTTGCACTCACTCACCGAATCACACACAACAATATGTTTTATAACACCAGTAGCGGTGGGTCTACGGCCACAATACCGGCCCACCAGTAGGGATCGTATGCTAGATGTTTGTCTTTTGTGATATTCATCTGTGTTGTTACTACCTGATATGTTATATGCTAGCGTGATATGATATGTGATAGTGATAGAGTTCGGTTGTTAGGACCGAAAGGTAGGTTAGGCACCCCAGATATGCCTAACAGTATGTTATGACATGTTTAGCTGCTAGCATGATATGTTACATGAGATAGAGGTAGTAGGAGGGGGAATAGTCCCTGAGGTTCGGTTGTTAGGACCGAAGGTGTCACACCCCCGAACCAGACGGTGGAAACGTCCGAGCGCTCTTGTGACTTAAATTGAATACCATCACAATGAATATACATGAATCATAACATAATTTTCTGATAGATATCATAAGAAAAACACCCTGACATTACTTGGTACTTATTCTTCGGTTTACCTGTTACCATAGAATACAAGTTAATTTTGAAAAACGTCAACATATGAAATGTTGGTGAGTTCATAAGCAATATTGTGATAAAATGATTTTGTATAGTTTGTAAAACCTAGAAAATCCGATATTTTCTGAAAAGATCATTGTTTATAAAAAGTGTGAAGATCCGTAAATATATGCTTGTTGATTTTTAAAACATGTATAAATGTTGAACTTTAGTATTAATCGCACAAGTGAAAATGTTGAACTTCCCAGGAAAACCCGATGTTTTCCCAACACATAAAATACATTGATTTCTCAATTGTTATACTGTCACGACGAATGATTTTGATTTCTCGGGTGGCGCTGGATTAATTTGGGTTGTGAGTTGTTATACCCACGCATTAGAAAATGACTAGTTTATGACTACAGTTTTCGAACGATCCTTAAAGGTGTCGCCCGTTACTACTCACTTAATCCACGACCCTGGTTACTCTTGATTTACGTCCTGAATCTGTTTACCTTGATTACTCGTAAGCCTAACAAACGAGGAAAAGGCGAGTACGAAGTCCCGTTATTTCTGTGAGTTATTTTAGGCTGTCAGGAATGCAAAAGGCACGTTGGCCCAACTCACATTTGAATTCTTGACCTCACTAGCAATACTAATGGACCACTAGGGCCCAATAGCACATCATAGACATTGAAAGTTGTCACACGCCAAAACCAAGAACGGCGGAAACGTTCTGGGGCGGAGGACGTCATGTATAATATCAACAACAATGTAAAGTAGTAAACAAGCAACAACATCATCCATTGGATTAATAAAATAATTATTATACAATTGTATTCTGACAAATTTTGATAAACACTAAAGCATAAATCAAAATGAAAGATAAGTCTTGAACAAGCTCCATCTTCCTTTCTCCTTGCATCGGTACCTGTCTATGATGACCTGAGGATACAAGTAATTTTGAAAGCGAGTATCAGCTTTGAAGCTGGTGAGATCATAAGTATTTAGTGTCTTAATTTGTATGTAAGAATTTGTAAGTGTAAGTATTGTAAGAATTTGTAAGTGTAAGTATTGTAAGAATT
Organism: Lactuca serriola; assembly: GCF_051521515.1. Classification (NCBI taxonomy): domain Eukaryota; kingdom Viridiplantae; phylum Streptophyta; class Magnoliopsida; order Asterales; family Asteraceae; genus Lactuca; species Lactuca serriola. The sequence goes on along the minus strand of NC_136410.1, from coordinate 311,937,620 downwards.
TGTAAGTGTTTGAAAAACCCTAGAATCCCTATGATTCCTTCTAGTACGTGAAGGTGTCTTCTACCAAGACCTAATTGTTCTGTGTGTGTGTCTCTTGTAAGAGTATGTATTTTTCCAAAGTATAACTATCATTATCCAAAAATATAGTTTGTACATTTATGTTTAAGTGAGGTTATCACTCAAAATATGTAATGGAAAAATTAACGTAGTACTAAACGTAGCTCTAAAAGGACTACTACTGTACTAACTACCTCAAGCCGGATTTTGGGCAAAGGCACTATGTGATAAATTGCGCCATACTATCGACTGTAACAACGACATACGAATGGTCGTAATAACGGAATGACGTTTGGCACCCGTAGATCTGCAGATCCCACTGTAGCTGGCAGTAAGGTGTAGGATGGTCAATCCAGTATAGATCTATACACAAACTCATACTATGGACTGGTTACATCGACATAAGAATGGTCGAAATTAATGTATGACGTTTGGCACCCACAGACCTGCAGGTCCCGCTGTAGCTAGCAGCAAGGCGTAGGATAGTCAATCCATTATAGAATCTATACGCAAACTCAACGCTCCCCCTTCAAGAGACTCTGGCCGCAACTCAAGTCATGAGGTTTTAAGTCATGCTCCGATTTAAATCACAGTAATTAACGTGTTCTCGTATATGTAATGTAATGTACTGTTCTAGCTGTAATGTAATGAATTGTTCTAGCAAGTATAGTAATGTAAGCGTTCTAGCAAGTATAGTAATGTAAGCGTTCTAGTATAAATGTATATGTAATGTACAGTAATGTTCTAGAAAGTATTGACTCATGAATGAACTGACTCATTGTATGATATCGCGTTCTAGTAATAGTTCTAGTATCTTCCTGAACTACCCATATGGTAGCTTACTAGTAATCTAAGTGGTACGTATGGACGTGGATGTATACCCTTGCTACCCAAGGGCATAGGATGAATTGGAAGGACCTTTTTATGACTATATATGTACATATGATATATAACTAATCTTTAAACGACTTTCGGACGAATACCCAATGTCCCACCAGACCACATCTCAAGGCGCGAAAAGGAAATAGGGTGGATTGTCTTCCTAAGTCTTTTAAACATTTCTTATATAACTATACATATAGAGGCATGAAATTTATAATATAAAAGCATAAATAAGTTTGGTAAAACATTTGAAACATAAATATTATTTTTAAGAAAAGATCGACTTGATGTCAATCTATAAAACAATTTAAACGCATAAGTATGATAAAACAGTTTTAAGTATAAGGAAAACATCGTTTGAAACACAGTTGTAAATAAGTTTGAAAGGCAATGTACAGAGTAAGATGTACAGTGTAATAAGTAGTTTAAAACATATAAAATGTTTATAAAAATCATTTGAAGGAAACTATTTGGTAAAACGGCTAATGAGTAGCCAAATCTTTTGAATGCTGTATATTAATCACATGTGATTGATGTAATAAGTAATATAATCCTACTTACTAATCACATGTGATTGACATAAAAAGTAGCATGATTCTACTTGTATCCCCCCATAAAACATTTAAAATAGTTTAAAACATTAGTTAAGGGGTATAAACTCACCTGCAGTATGTGACTGGAATTGAACGGGCTGTTATCGTACGGAAGGATCGGACAAGTGCTTGGTGTCAAGTGATGACTTAGACACACACAATGATCCTAATTACATATGAAGACATATGTATATAAATAATTAGAGATTTAATCACTAACTATACAAGTATAACATTTAAGCGCGAGGACAACATTTTTGGTCAAGTGCTAGGAGGCTAATGGGTTGCAACAAAGAAGTGAAATGCCCCTAATGGAAGTTTAAGGTCAAAAGACCATATTCATTGGAGTTTACGGCCCAGGGGAGTAAGCTCCTGGCCGTAAACTCTCAACCAAGTCATGAAATGGTGCATAGAATTTCTACAACTCTAGAGGGGAATTGTTTCTAGGCTTAACAAGAGTTTAAGGTACCATGTTGACTCCTATGGGGAGTTTACGGCCCAAAGACCCTTTTCCCTTGGAGTTTACGGCTGTAAACTCCCTTGGGAGGGTTCTTATTGTTCTTTCAAGTCTCCAAAAATTCTAGGAACAAGTCTAGGGTTCAACACTTGGCTTAAGGAAGGTTTAAGGCACTAAATGGAACCATTTGTTGGAGTTTACAGCCATAGAACTCTTTGGGCCGTAAACTCCCTCACACATGAGGTTCTAAGAATTTTAACTAGTCCAAAACTCATCTAGGTACTTGCCCTAAAATTCTCTTGGCCTATGGAAGTGTCTAGGGTGTCCTTTGACCCCTTAATAGGAGTTTACGGCCCAAGAAATACTCTTGGCCGTAAACTCTTCAACACTTGAGCTTTTCATGAGTTTTCTAGGTCCTAAACACTTTAAGGTATTTGCCTAAAATGAAGACTAAGCCTTAGGAAGAGTTTGAAGGGATTTTGGCACTTAATCTTGGAGTTTACGGCCTAAGGAGCATCTTGGCCGTAAACTCCCTTCCAAAGTTGGTTTCTAATTGTTTTGTGGGTCTAAATCATGATTCTAAGGCTTCTAGGTTCTTGTTCTAAGGCTAAAGGAACATTAGGCACTCATTTGTGCCCTTTACTTGGAGTTTACGGCCCAAGATAGGTTCCTTGGCCATAAACTCATTAAACTACATGGTTTTGATTTGTTTCAAGCCTCAAATGTTCATACATAAGGTCTTTAGTTGGATGCCTAACACGGAAATGGGACTAGGTGGCCTTTAGGCTTGATTTTGGAGTTTACTCCCCAAGAACGTTCTTGGGCGGTAAACTCCCGGATCTTGTACTTTGGACATGTAAATAATGTTATTAAGCATATAACAAGTATTAAAACACATCTATGAAAGTAGACTCACAATCTGGGATGAAAACCCGAAGATCCGTGAGAGAGAAATTGACTTTTCTCTATTTGGAATTTAACTAATGAACCAATTTGGTTCAGAATTCTATTTATAGTCCTGATATTTTTGGCAGAAAATATTTCTATTCTCGGAATGGATTCTAATGACCTAGAGAAATGGAATTACAGTGTTGCACAAAATCCTAGTGCATCCACTCTCCTAATAACTCCTTAGGCGTAAAACCCTGAAAACTGCCAACTTATTCCATAAGTATGAATTTTCACTGTAACTGCTCTACTTCTATTGGATTGAAATGGTTTGATTTAGAATGGAAATTTCAGGTTGTCACAAAAGTCCTTTTACATGAAATCGGGTCATAGGAGGCCCAATAGCACATAAGCATATTCCCTTTGGGCCCAAAGATCATGTTAATGGGCTAGCAAGGCCCAACAAGCATGATTTGAAACTTCCAAGCCCAAAGTTTATAAGTTTGTTTATCTTAGTTATCGCGTATTTATTGAGATGGTTTGGTTCAACGCTTCTTGTTTTGTATTGATTCGAGACTGAATCACTTCGTTTGTAACGATATTTGTTGTTGAAAGTGTATTTGTTTTTCGTTTTGTCAGTAGTTGTGGGTTTTGTATTTTGTATTAATGAATTAATTTGTTTAAAAGTGGGATTTGAGCTTTTCACTACCATTCTTTTATAAAAATAACACTTTTGGTCCTTTTATATAAAAGAATTTCATTTTTAGTCCCTAAAACATTTTCTTGATACTTTTGTATCATTTATTTGATGAAAACACAGTTTTAACCCAAAATTTATTTTGCGGACAACTTCAGCCCTCCGAGAATGGTGATTCTCGGTTAGAACCTCATTTTTCACAACTTTTACAGTTTTGGCCCAAAATCTAAAATTTTTACATTTTGGTACTTTTTGATAGTGAAAGCATTTTTGACTCTTAAAATGACTTTGTTATGCTATTTACCCCCTGTTTTATCGAAAAATTCATTTCAGCCCTTAAAGTTTATCATTTTTCGCATTTTGAGGCTTATTGGCCCGAAAAGCCCAAAATTAGCCCATTAAGCTAAAAATTTACATTTTAAGTCCCTTGAAAATTTTATTATTCATAAAAATGATTGTAGAAACTGTTTTGACACTTTTGACCCTCAAGAAACCGTGACTTGTCGATTTGTAACCCAAGTTTTGTATTTTTGACAATTTAAACCCTAAAATGGGTTTTATGTTAGAATATGTTCATCATAACCTTATAAGCTATCATTCTTGACTTGTTTGGTGTAAAATTGCTTAGATTATGTTTTGTTTCCTTTCTCATGTCATAGATCTTGGGTTTACACCCCTTTTGTTAACATATTCATCACAAAAACACATGAATCACACACATACACGCATAAAATCACACATAGCATACACATACACATAGATCTATACATTTTCTTATATTCTCCCCCATAAAACTCATGAAAACCAAAAAGAAAGGGATATGAAACTCACCTTGAGTTGTAGTTTCGGGTTTTGAAGAAGATTGGGAGAAGTTTGGTGCTATTTTCGGCCCTAGCAAGTTTCTTGGATGGATCTCGAACTTAGGGTGTTCTAAGATGCAAGATCATGAACTTGAATGGATTAAGAGATGATTTTTGATGAAAAGAAGTGAGTTAAAGCATGGATCATACATCAACTTACCTTGGATGATGATTTTTGTGGAAGAATATCTTTGAAAGCCTCTTAGATCTCGAAAATTTGGAGAGAAATGGAGAGAGCTTCTTGAGAGAATTTTTGAGTGAAGTGTAGGTGTGTTTGTTTGGGTTTGGCCGAGAGGAAGAAAGGGAGAAGAAGAGAGAGGGTGATGGGATTGTTGCATGGAAGTATGAGAGCTTGCATGGAAGTCCATTAGGTAAAAATGAGTTGGCACCACAAATTCAACTCTTCCTTTCTTTGTGGGCTTGGGCCGAAAATGGAGATGGAAAGAGAAATTTTTTGGGCTTTGAATGATTAAGCCCATTTTATGGTTATGTTAGGTGATTTTTGGCCCAAATGAATAAAAATATGATTTTTATGACCTATTAGGGCTAAATTAAATTGATTGTGACCCATTAAGGTCCATTTAAGTTAACCTAGTGTATTTTGGGCTCCAAAGGCCCAAAAGTATTATGGTTCATGTATATGAGTCCAATTAGGGCCCATTTGAGAGCTCTTGGTTCAAGATAGTCAAATTGGAAGCTTATTGGCCCATTGGGTCCAATAAGGAAATCCTAGTCCAGAATGGACTTAAACCCGGATTTCTAGGGTTTCCAATTCTTTGTTGACTTTTTGAAGTACTTGTATGAAGTTTTTGATTGAAGTTTGTTGTTATTGGAAATAAGCATCTTACATGCTTTCACATTGTTGGTTCACATTTGTTATCATTTTTCCATGTTTACAAGGAATCGAATTTCCTAGTTGTGACAGAAGGGTAGGTCGGACACCTCAGATATGTCTGACAATAGACTATATAATTATATATGTGATAGTAGTTGTAGGGGGTGAAATAGTCCCCGAGGTTTGGTTGGTAGGACCGAAGGGTAGTCAGCACCCCAGAATGGCTCGACATGGGTAGGTCAGCGCCCCAGAATGGCTTGACACAGGAATGACGGCACCCCAGAATGGCCGCATGGATAGGTCCGCACCCCATAATGGCCGTACGGGTAGGTCAGCACTCCAGAATGGCCGTATCGGGTAGCTCAGGCACCCCAGAAATGCCTGGTAGTATGTATGTGATATGATTGTATGGTATGTGGTACGATGGGGGAACTCACTAAGCTTCGTGCTTACAATTTTCATTTTTGGTTTCAGGTACCTCTTCAGCGAAGGGGAAGGAGCTGGCATGGTAGCGGCACATCATACACACACATTGGTTTTTTGCATTATGAGATGTTCTGGGATTGTATTATGACATTATTATTTTCTTGTTTTGGGTTTTCAGACACGAGATAAGTTTTATGAAATGATATGATTGGATGATGTTTTACTACAAATGTTTTACAAACCACTTATTTTAAATGAAATTTATGGGCGTGAAAATTGGGTCGTTACAAGTTGGTATCAGAGCCCTGGTTTGAGGGATTCAGACACACCCTCGGGGGTGTCTAAACTCAAATCGAGGGACTAAAAGATTTTGAAAAAGGAAATGTTTTCTAAAAGTTAAGTAAAGATTTTTTGAAAAAGAACGAAGTGTGTGATGTGCGCGACCGGCTGAGCTCAAGTAAGTATTGCCCAAAGTACCCATACAAGTTTATCTTACGTTTATCACTTTCAGTAGAACAGCATGTTAGAATAGGACTAAGGATCTAGTAGTGATGCCTTATGTGTCTGCTTTATGTGCTTCAACTTATGAGAGTTGCATGCTAGATTTGAGTAGATAGCAGTAGGATAGCATGTCTAGGTTATGCCTGATAGTATGAGCTTAGCATTGTATGCTAGTGCAGTTCCTGTTATGAGGATAAAGTTGCTTGAGATTGTTCACTTTTTGTCCGAATGCTGTTTGCTTTGTGCTACGTGGGCTTTGAGTGATGGGAGTTAGATGTTAGGTGAATACGTTAAAGTCACATGTGATCAGAGTTGAATAATCTCAGAGTATTGGATTTGACCCTATTGTGTAGCTCTTGTTTGAGTCCTAACCGTTGTAGGGATGAGTCCTTTACTCGAAGGATTATCCGAGCCTCGTTGTGACATCCCCAATTTCATGGTCGGAAAAGGCCGATTTCGTTTATGATTTTTAAAATAAAATCAGAGTAATCATTTTATTAAAAGTGTTGCAGAATTTGTTCCCAAAACCAAACATGATAAAAATTTATCAAAACCTTTCTTTAAGAAATATATATATTTATTTCATAACAAAACCTCGGGATGTCATGTTCCGATACAGATCAAAAGCATAGACAAGACATTATATGCCTTACAACAGTTATTTATAACTAATGACCTATAATCCAAAATCACTCATCATCATCATCCGACTATGCTCGGGGTCTACTACCTGTAATCATAAAAAGATGAGTGGGTCAGGCTTGGAAGCCTGGTGAGTATATAGGGTTTTCAACCCACAATACATAAATTTATTATGTTTAAACATCAATCAGTCAACCAAATTATCCCAATTAACCATTCCCGTTATCTTCACCTTAAGTTCCAAAAACAACTATCATAAGGGACCAAGCCTAAGGATTAGTGTCTAAGTCCATAACTATTTTGGTATGTACTTGACCTGATTGTGCATGGTCCTTTTGGGTTGCCTTCACACTGGTGACTAGACAAGATGATTGTTGAGGAGAGAGGCTGGTTTATTGTTAAGAATAATAAATTAGGGTATAAATATGATTTGTTAATATATTATATGAATAATATATTAATTTGGAATCATATTATTAATTAGTATTTAATCAAAAATTAATTTAGAATTATTTTTGGGATTAAAGGAACTGACTGAAAGTGCAGGGGCTATTTTGTAATTATTTAATAGTTGAGGCTTTGGGCCATTGGATCACCTTTATTAAGGATTGAACGAAAATCCTAGAAGGATCTAGGAGTTTTTGTCCAAGGGCTTAAGGAAAGGAGTCCATGGACTTGCTTAGGCCCTAAGATAAGGGATTAGGGTTTACACCTTGAAACCCTAGTTAGCCTTAAGTATATATAGCACCCTAAGGCACTAAGATTTCATCCAAGCCTTGGGAAACCATAAAAGGGACGAAATCTAGGGCAATATACCCTTCTCTCCTCTCTCCTATATTCATCCTTTCACCTAGTGTGTTTGTGATCCATTAGAGGTACTACACTTGTGGTACTTGCTTTCAAGAGCTAAGGAAATTCAAGGAACTAGTTGTTATTGCTATATAACAACAAAAGGTATGTATTCTATTTTTATATATGAATTTCGAAAATAATAGTAGCATCTCAGGTTTCTTTTTGTGTTCATAAAGTTGTATAACTAATAATGAAAACATAGATCCAACTCTAGGGTTGCATCCACACATAGGATTGTTTGTATAAAACCCATCAGTGGTATTAGAGCCATTAGTTTTTGTTTCCAATTAGCTTTATTCAAATGTATGAACTTGACATACTATGGTTTATGGCTAATAAACCCTGGAGGCTTGATTTTCGAAATTAGGGTTTCTAAACCCTAGATTTCGAAATTTTTGGTAAGATTTCCTAAACCTTTTTCTTTGGCCCCAAGATTTCGATTTTAGGGTTGTCTAACCCTAGAATTTCGAAATTGCCTCCTTCCCCAAGATTAGATCCTAAATCTTAGGGATTTGGAAAATGCCATATCTTGTAAGTATCCTTAAAATATTTAAATTTGGTAATTAAAGATTTTGAATTATCCCATCCCATAATTTCGAATTCTAGGGAATTTAAGGGATAAGGTTAAATTAGTTGTTTAATTTAAAAGATATCCTTACCAAAGTAAAAGATAATTGTCAAATTAATTAGATAATAATTTCCTTATATGATAAACTTGATTTATTTGAATTATTTGATAGATTATCTTGCAAGAAATTGAATTAGGTCATATTTGGATAATTACTAATTAGTTGGTTAATTATTATTATTTTTATTTGATCTAGAATGTTCTTGCTTATGTTTTGAAAAGTTTCAAAATTTGCCCTCAAGTTTTGGAATTTAAATTGTTTGATTAAAAGGTTTAATTTTGAAAAAGTCTAAATTCTAAAACCCAAATTTTGAAAAGTTCAAATTACACCCTTATGGTTTTATTAAATTAATTAAGTGTATAATTAAAAGAGAGTTAATAAATCCATAATGATATGGTTTATATTTAATTAAATTAAAAGTGTAATTTATAAAATTAAACCACCTAGAATTTTAAAAGTGTAAAATACACCCTTATACTATGTATAACATTCAAAGTCTAATATTATATATGTATAACTTAAATGCTAGTCTTACCGTGAGTAGGCCTCATTCATGAAGCCGATCTATAAGGGGGGTATAAGGTTATGGCCTATAAAATGACCGTTTAATGGGTGTCCACTCTCACCCACCGCTTCCTTGATTGGTGGAGGGTCGTTAGCCGAACGGGTAGGATAGGGCAAACCCTTTCCATTAAAAGTATAATGAAGTATAAAGTAACTAAATGTTTTACAAAATTCCCTATCTTAGTTGCTTTAGGCAAAAGTGAATTGATGCAAGTCCATGAAATTACACTTTGTGCCCTTGCGAAGACGTTAGTGGAGCGCGCGTGGTTAACCGACACACTAAATGGTCCTAAGAAAAGGTAGCAAAGGGTGACTCAATGTTTGTCATAGTTCGGTGGAGCGTGTGTGGTTAACCGGCACATCGAATAGGTGACTGTAACATTGGGGGCACCATGTAAGTTTGCATGGTTATTCACACCCTGTTTTGTGATCCTCGGCATCCCAGTCACAAATCGAGGGGCATGTCGAGATTTAAACATGCCATTGAAAAGTTCAATGAATCTCAAAAGATCTAGGAGTTTTCAATACATTTAAAACTTAAGTTTCCTTTTCGTTTTTAATGGTGGAAATTGGTAAATCATCATTTACCTACCGTCAAATATTCTGCAACTAGTTTACGGCATCCCTCTTCTAGGTTGTAGAGTATTGTGTTGGATCCTAGCCTCGATGTTTCATTTGGGTGTCACATCGAGGATTCTAATCAACTTAACTTGAATTTTCTCCCGTTTTGTAGATGTCTAGTTATGACATTCATGGTCTTCCCAAATCCCATGGAAAAAGCTTTCCACACGAAGATGATATTCCACGATGTGATCGAGGAACAAGAGATCATGCTTCACTACATCCACCTTCTCCAATTATTCTCCCTAACCCACAAGTTCGAAGGCTTGAAAAGTTCAAGCTCACTCAAGCCCTTTTGACAAGTAAACACGAAGATGGGAAACCTGTGTGTGCACACGTCTTAGAGATGAAGTCACACATTGACAGGTTAAGGATGTTGGGTGTTAAGAATTCAAGTGAGTTGGTTGTTGATTGGGTTCTTCAGTTGCTTCCTGAATCATATAGTGAGTTCGTTAGAGAGAACTATATGATGGATCATGACGTAACCCTCATTGATTTGACCTGTTTGCTTATAGCTGCTGAATCAGCGATGATTTGGCGAGCTGGTTGAGCAAATTTGTCTGGTAAATCAAACTCCCAAACTTCAATGGATATTGAAATGGTGACATTGGAGATCCAGAAAAGGTAGATTCTGAGATAGTTCCTTGTGTCATTCCAAAAGAGTCTATTTGCTTTTATTACCAAGAGAAGGGGCATTGGAGACGAAGCTGTTGGATTAGTGTCTAAGTCCATAACTATTTTGGTATGTACTTGACCCGATTGTGCATGGTCCTTTTGGGTTGCCTTCACCAAAGCAAGTTGATAGGATGATTTATGGAGAAAGAAGATTAATTATGATTTATTAATATATTATATGAATAATATATTAAAAGAGAAATCATATTGTTTAATTAATATTAGTCAATAATTAATTAAGAATTAATTTTGTGGCTAAAAGAGATTAATTAAACTTAGGGGACTGGATTTGTAATTATAAGATAATTTCAATTGGGCTATCGATTACCTAATAATATATAGGTTGGACGAATTCTATGGGGAAGCCCATTAGAAATCATCCAAGGGATATGTTAAAGGAATCCATGGGCTGCTTAGGGTCTAAGCAGTCAAATTAGGGTTTCCTTGTTTGATAAGCCTAATAGCCTCACTATTTAAGGACCTCTAGAGCACCAAAAACATGGCCAAGAGTTTCCTTGGGGTTTATAGACGTTTTTGGGTGCTTCTCCCCCTTTCCTAAGTCATCCTCATGCTCTTGGTGTTTGTGAGCCATTGGAGGTACTACACTTGTGGTACTTGCTTTCAAGAGCTAAGGAAATTCAAAGAAGTAGTTGTTATTACTATATAACAACAAAAGGTATGTATTCTATTCTGATATATGAATTTCGAAAATAATAGTAGCATGCCAGGTTTCTTTTTGTGTTCATAAAGTTGTATAACTAATAGTGAAAACATAGATCCAAATCTAGGGTTGCATGCACACATAGGATTGTTTGTATAAAACCCATCAGTGGTATCAGAGCCTTTGGTTTTTGTTTTCAATTAGCTTTATTCAAATGTATGAACTTGACATACTAGGGTTTATGGCTAATAAACCTTGGAGGCTTGATTTTCGAAAATAGGGTTTCTAAACCCTAGATTTCGAAATTTTTGGTAAGATTTCCTAAACCTTTTTCTTGGGCCCCAAGATTTCGATTTTAGGGTTGTCTAACCCTAGAATTTCGAAATTTCCTCTTTCCCCGTGATTAGATCCTAAATTTTAGGGATTTTGATCTTGCCATATCTTGTAATTATCCTTTAAATGTGTAAATTTGGTAATTAAAGATTTTGAATCTCCCATCCCATAATTTCGAATTCTAGAGGATTTAAGGGATTAGGTTAAATTAATTGTTTAATTTAAAAGATATCCTTACCAAAGTAAAAGATAATTGTCAAATTAATTAGATAATCATTTCCTTATATGATAAACTTGATTTATTTGAATTATTTGATAGATTATCTTGCAAGAAATTGAATTAGGTCATATTTGGATAATTACTAATTAGTTGGTTAATTATTATTATTTTTATTTGATCTAGAATGTTCTTGCTTATGTTTTGAAAAGTTTCAAAATTTGCCCTCAAGTTTTGGAATTTAAATTGTTTGATTAAAAGGTTTAATTTTGAAAAAGTCTAAATTCTAAAACCCAAATTTTGAAAAGTTCAAATTACACCCTTATGGTTTTATTAAATTAATTAAGTGTATAATTAAAAGAGAGTTAATAAATCCATAATGATATGGTTTATATTTAATTAAATTAAAAGTGTAATTTATAAAATTAAACCACCTAGAATTTTAAAAGTGTAAAATACACCCTTATACTATGTATAACATTCAAAGTCTAATATTATATATGTATAACTTAAATGCTAGTCTTACCGTGAGTAGGCCTCATTCATGAAGCCGATCTATAAGGGGGGTATAAGGTTATGGCCTATAAAATGGCCGTTTAATGGGTGTCCACTCTCACCCACCGCTTCCTTGATTGGGTCGTGTTTTGTAATTAAGTGTTGCGTCTATTGAGCTTGTTAGCTAGTCCGTTTTTGTATCTCCGGTATGGGCCTGTCCATCCGTGAGTTTAATAGGGTTTATTATAAATATAGGTGCTTGCATGCATCTTAGGTTAGCGATTAAAGAGCGATTGAAATGATAGAAACGATAGATCAGAGAATTATTCAGAAGTTTATTATCGTTCTTGTAACCCTAAATCCTCTACAGTGGAAGTTCTTAGTCGAGCTCTGCTGAGGATTGTTTGAATTAATCATTCGAAATATTTTGATCCATACTTGTCTTGTTTACTGTTTTGTGTTCATCGTAATACCTGTTACAAAGATCTCATCGATCTTCAAGTTTATTTAATATCTTATCAATTGGTATCAAAGCAGGAGGCTGTGTAATTCATACACTTGTTTTCTGTGAAAAAGGTTGCGATTAGGGTTATTCCGCATTTACTGATATTTATTGAGCCGTCATCCCATAATTGACGTAACTCAACATTTATTTGTGTTGCCCTAATTTAATATATTACAAGTCTGATCTTTTAAACAGGTTATTCGATCAAGCATGGACGAGTCACAATCCAATCCCATCAACATCTCAAACAACATTGGATCAACGACAAAGATTCCCATCCTTGACACCGACGATTACGAGGTCTGGGCACATCACTTTGAAGATTATGTCATCGGATCAGAGGACAATGGATATCTCATCTGGGAAGCAATCGTATCCGGACCATTCGCTCATTCAGCAACTTCAAGAACTATTAAAACTCAGAAGGAGTATAATGATCTTTTGAAAGACGTTAAAGATATTGCTCAAGACGAAAAAGATAAATTTCAATGCAATATTAAAGCATTGAGACTAATCATATTCGCTCTTCAATCTGACACTTTCAGGCTAGTGAGTTCATGTAGTACTGCCAAAGAAATATGGGATAGACTGCGAGAGTTATATTCTACGGACGAAGATCTAGAGCATTCCATTCAAACCTTGTTGTTGTCCGAATTTGGTGAATTCAAGCAGAGTCCTGAAGAAACTGTGACTCAGACGTTCGATCGCTTCAATCATCTTCTTAGTAAGATGATTAAGCATGACATTGAAAGGAAGTTGATTGAACAAAAGGTTACATTTTTAAACGGTCTCAGATCTAAGTGGAGAGCGGTTGTGTCCCCGGTTAAAGCGCATGAGCAATTCAAATCTTAATCATTGGCGAAACTGGTAGGGATTTTGAAATCTCAAGAAAAGATTGTGTTATAGGAGAAAAATGTGGTTTCAAGCTTGGGATCGTTGGCCCTTCTGTCCAAAAGCAAAGTTGTGATGGAAGATGAAGACCTCAATCTAGAGGATTATGACCTTACCTCTGAAAACTATGCAATGATGGTCTCAAATCCAAAGAGGTTCATCAAGAAAAGGTTCCCTACAAATAAGAACCGAAATTGGCAGGGAAGTTATAGTTCTGAAAAGGTTAGGGAAGAACCGAAAGCAGAAGAACCAAAGAAGGAACCGAAAGCTGAAGGAGATTCGGGTGTGAGCTGCTATTATTATGGAGGAAAGAACCACTATGCCAAAGATTGTGTTCTCAAGAAAATGGCAGAAAAGGATGAAGAAAAAGACGAAGAAACGGTGCAGTTGAAAAAGATGGAAGAGATCAAAAGAAAGAAATCCACTGCTAACCCCTCTATGAATGCTTTAATTGTGCAGGGTTCGGTAGCGGATGATGAGTTCGGTGGCGTGGAGGTCTGGTCAACTGATTCTGAGGACGATGAAGTCAGGAAGCCATCTCATGGAAAGGCCTATGTTGCAAAAGGTGAAGGGAGTGGTGGAAAGTGTTTAATGGTGTCAGACGTGTCTCAGATGAGAGGATACAACACAGATGGTGGGAATGAAGACACAAAGGAGCGAGAGGACTTGTGCTTCACAGCAAAACCTCTCAGCGTGCAGTTTAACGAGCTTGATGAATTAATCAAGAAGGTACAATCAGTTTTTGTTTCATTCAAAGTCCCACAAAGTTCATATGAAAAGGAATTAAAAAATGTCAATTTAAGAATCTCTCATCTAGACAGCAGTTTAACTCAAACACGAGTCACCAATTCTAACCTAACTGACCAAATAAGCAGGGTATCTTCAAAGAGTGAGGAACGAAGGATGTGATGGGTTTTGAGCATTCTAACACTTCCTAAGTGTACATGCAACCCTAATAACCTTGGATCTATGTTTGTCTAATTATCATGCAAAGTTGAATTCCAAGGTTATATTCCTATCTAGCATACATGGGGAACAATTTTAACTTGAATCATAGATAGAATAACTTACCTTGTTGTTGCTTGTGTTCCTTGAAACCTTTTGAGCCTAGCAACCCAAGTGTGATGCCTCAAATGCTTCACACAACACCAAATGCTCTTGGAAAGTCTCTTGAGATAACACACACTTCTCAAAATCGGCCAAGCCCTCTAGTTTCTTTAGTGTCCAACTTGTGTAGCCAATTTTGTGGAGAATGGGACTCTTATATAGTGTTGACACATCTAGGGTTACACCATGTAAACCCTAATGTGTCATGACTCTTCATTTCCATGACCCATGGGTTTGTAACTCCCATGGAGCATCCATGGAGCATCCTATGGGTAGAACCCAACTTGATAATCCATGGAGCCTCTTAGCCCACTATACAAGATATGGATGATTTACATAATCAACCCATATATTTAATTAGTTATCCTTTGATCACTTAATTAATTCCAAATTAATTCTTTGATCAAACTAATCAAATAATATTATTAATATATTAGAACTTATAATATATTAATAATCTCCAAGTGTTATTTCTCTCATTTAGTCTATCCAATTACATGGTGCCATGCAACCCAAATGGACCATGCTGGGTCGGGTCAAGTACAAGCCCGAAATAGTTATGGACTTAGACACCTTATCCAATAGTCTCCCACTTGGATAAGTCTAATAACTATATCTCTAGTACTTCAGGAACCGACCGGCAATCGTAGCTCTTTCAAGGCCTCTCGGAACTGAGAAGATGATGGTACGCCATTTAAGATAAGTGATTATATAATCCTCCGTTCTAGATATCAGCCGGACAAATACATGGAACAATGTCTTGCTTATTGTCCAGCATTTGTTTCCCGATTTCCGATTTGTTTGACATAGAACTTAATTGAACACATCAACTTAGTTCTGACCGGGCCCAGTACATGGGTCAAAACAAAATCATCGAGGGGCCCAGATATCAGCTTCTAATCCAAGAAGGAACAGATAAACTTCGACTCATATGTTTGTTCTACCACTCATTGAATTACACACAAAAGTACGTTTTATAACATCGAGTTACCAATGCGGTTTCGTACAGTCAATGCATAACCAACTTGTAAGTAACAAATCATATCTCTAGGTTTGAAGACTTATATGATATTACCGTCTCACGATCACTCGAGATAGAATTCCATGAAGTGATTCCAGTGAGCGTGGGTTGAGTCCAATGCTCAGAACTTATGAGCACTCATGATTGTTGTAGCCTTGTCCAAGACCTCTACAACCAAACATGACAGTCTTGATTCATATCTACTTCCAACATATGACCGACTGTGGAGGTTTGAATAATATGTTATACCAAACAAAATTATTCTGGAAGTCAAAACATGCAAAAGAAATATAGTAAACGATCGACAAGAGATAGCAACACTTTACTCATAAATAAAACACTTTTATTCATCATCAATTGTCAATTACACTTTACAAATTTCGAGATTATCTAACTACTAAATCTAATATCATCCTTCAGCCCTATGCTCCGAGCATGCTGAAGATGCTTAACCCGAGTCAGTCCCTTTGTGAGGGGATCTGCCGGATTCTCATCTGATGATACCCTCTTTGCCACGAGGTGTCCTTCTTCGATCCGATGTCTAATGAAATGGTATTTTCTGTTGATGTGTCTGGATCTCCCATGATCCCTTGGTTCCTTGGCTAAGGCAACAGCACTTTCACTATCACAGAAAATTTCCATTGGCTCTTTAATAGCTGGTACAACTCCAAGGTCTCCAATGAAGTTCTTCAGCCATATCGCCTCCTTTGCTGCGTCACTAGCTGCAATATACTCTGATTCACAAGTAGAATCAGCCACTGTCTCTTGCTTGGAACTCTTCCAAGAAATTGCTCCTCCGTTTAGGGTAAAGACCCAGCCCGACTGAGAGCGGAAGTTATCCCTGTCAGTCTGGAAGCTAGCATCACTATACCCTACAACTCTCAAGTCATCACTCCCACCGAGGGTAAGAACCCAGTCCTTAGTCCTCCGTAGGTACTTGAGGATATTCTTTACCGCAGTCCAGTGTGCCTTGCCAGGGTTCGCTTGATACCTGCTAACCATGCTGAAGGCAAAAGCTACATCGGGTCGAGTACACGTCATAGCATACATGATCGATCCTACAGCCGAAGCATAAGGTGTTCGACTCATTTCTGCTATCTCAGCCTCAGTGCTAGGGCTTTGTGTCTTACTCAATCTGGTGTTACTCTGGATGGGTAACTCTCCTTTCTTGGAATCCTGCATGCTGAATCTCTTCAGCACCTTATCCAAGTAGGTACTCTGACTAAGTCCAATTAGTCTTTTACTCCGATCTCTCAAGATCCTTATCCCTAAAATATAGGCAGCTTCACCAAGGTCCTTCATAGCGAAACACTTCCCAAGCCAGGACTTTACTTCCCGCAGGGTTGGAATGTCGTTTCCTATGAGTAGTATGTCATCCACATACAATACCAAAAAGCTAACTATACTCCCACTAGCCTTGACATACACACAAGATTCATCTTCACTCCTAGAAAAGCCAAATTCCTTGACCTTTTCATCAAAGCAAAGATTCCATCTGCGAGGTGCTTGCTTCAATCCATAAATGGATTTCTCAAGCTTACACACTCTATTAGGGTACTCGTTGCTGACAAAACCCTCTGGCTGACTCATGTAAACATCTTCAGCCAACTTTCCATTAAGGAAAGCGGTTTTGACATCCATCTGCCATATTTCATAATCATGAAATGCAGCTATGGCTAACAGAACCCGAATAGACTTAATCTTGGCTACCGGAGAAAAGGTCTCATCATAATACACTCCAGGAATTTGAGAGAAGCCCTTTGCAACCAGTCTAGCCTTATAAGTGTGTACTTTACCATCCATGTCGGTCTTCTTCTTGAAGACCCATTTGCACCCTACTGTCTTACGACCTGGTACATTTTCAACCAAGTTCCAAACTTGATTGTCATACATGGATTGTATCTCGCTATCCATAGCCTCTTTCCATTTAGCAGACTCGGGGCCTGCCATGGCTTCCTCGTAGCTGTTAGGGTCATCTTGACTTACTAGTGTCTCATCACTAATAAGTGTCTCACCTTCTGCAGTAATATGGAATCCATAGTAATGCTCAGGTGCACTCCTAACTCTCGTGGAACGTCTTAGAGGTACAGATTTGTCAATTTGCTCAACAGGAGTTTCCTCCTCAAGTTGAGGGCTAGAGTTTGAAGTTCCTTCACCGCTTGATTCTTGAATTTCTTCAAGATCAATTTGCCTCCCACTGTCTCCTTGGCTTATAAACTCTCTTTCTCGAAAGACTCCTCTTCTTGCTACAAAGACCACATTGTCACTAGGTCTGTAGAAGAGGTAACCAAAGGATCACTGTGGGTAACCGATGAAAATACACCTCTCGCTTCGAGGTTCGAACTTATCATGAGTCTCGCGTCTCACGAAAGCCTCGCAACCCCAAATCTTGATGTGGTCTAGTTTAGGTACTTTACCAGTCCACATCTCGTGAGGAGTTTTGGCAACTTTCTTTGTAGGGACTAGATTAAGAATATGGGCGGCAGTCTCTAAGGCATACCCCCAGAATGAGATTGGTAGCGTAGCTCGACTCATCATGGAACGAACCATATCTAACAAGGTTCGGTTACGCCTCTCAGCCACACCATTCAACTGTGGTGTCCTGGGAGGTGTCAATTGTGAGACTATCCCACATTCCCTTAGATAGTCGAGGAACTCTGAACTAAGATACTCACTACCACGATCGGATCGAAGCATCTTAATGTTCCTACCCAATTGATTCTCGACTTCCTGTTTAAATTCCTTAAACCTCTCGAAAGTCTCTAACTTATGCTTGATCAAGTAGACATATTCATATCTACTATAATCATCAGTAAAAGTCAAATCATAACGATTAGCATCCCTTGTGGCATGTTTGAATGGTCCACACACATCCGTGTGTATAAGGTCCAACAAACCTTCACCCCTCTCACACGAACCTGTGAAGGGCGACTTTGTCATTTTTCCAAGTAAGCATGATTCGCAACTATCATCTGACTTTAGGTCAAACGACTCCAAGACTCCATCCTTTTGGAGTTGGCCTATGCGTTTCTTGCTTATATGTCCAAGACGACAATGCCATAAAGATGCTTTATCCAAGTTATTATTAGTAGAATCAATACACAAAACATTATTTCCTAAGTTTTCTACAACAGATACAGCTTCATACACACCATCACAAGGTAATGCTTTAAAATAAAGAACATTATTAAAGAAAGCATCAATAGAACCAACTTCATTATTAAATGAAAAGGTAAACCCTTGTTTGTACAAAGCATGAAAGGAAATAATATTTCTTGCCATTCCTGGCGAATAACAACACTTATTCAAATCTAAACTAAACCCACTACTTAGCGATAAAGTATAAACTCCAATCTTGGTAACAGGTATAGCTTTCCTATTCCCCATGATCAAGTTTATCCTTCCTTGATCCACATTCTCACTTCTTCTTAGTCCCTGCAAGTCACAACAAATATGAATACCACACCCGGTATCAAGGACCCAAGAATTAGAATGGGGTGAGTTATTAGAAATGATAGTGTAAATACCTGCATGGTTGGGTTTAACTTTCCCATCCTTCACATCTTGCTGGTATTTTGGGCAGTTCCGCTTCCAATGAGCCTTTTCATGGCAATAGAAGCATTCAGCCTCTTTTGGGTCAGAAGAAGGGGTAATGAAACCTTTCTTGGTTCCACTTGAAGAAGAGCCATCAAGGGTCCGAACCTTGGTACCCTTAGAAGAGCTCTTTCTCTTCCTCCCTTGACTTTTCCCGATTGCCAAAACCGGAGTAGAGTTTTGAGTAGGAGTGATAGCAACCGACTTCCCCTTAAGACCTGATTCTGCGGTCTTGAGAAGTCCCTGAAGTTTGCTGAGGGTGACTTCTTCCTTGTTCATGTGATATGTCATGCGGAACTGATCATAGCACGATGGTAAGGAATGCAAAATAATATCTATTGCAAGATCCTCCGGGAAGTTCACATTAAGCTTCAACAAACGATCCACATACCTTTGCATTTTCTGCATGTGGCTCGTGACGGATTCCCCGTCCTTCATCATGGTTGTTATCATGGAGCAGATGATTTCATACCTCTCTTGTCGTGCACTTTGATGGTATCTTTCCATCAAATCTTGGTGCATGTCATAAGGGTAGAAATCCTCATAAGACTTTTGGAGTTCCGCTGTCATCGTGGCCATCATGATGCAAGCCACTTTCGTAGCATCCCTTTCATGTGCCCGAAATTCAGCGATCTCCTGAGGAGTTGCAGTGGACTCATCAATCTCCTTAAGCTCCTTGTCAAGGACATATTCTTTGTCCTCGTAGCGGGTAATCATCCTGATGTTTCTGATTCACTCATTGAAGTTGGATCCATCAAAGGTGACTTTCCCACACAAGTTCATAAGGGAAAAGGAGCCATTAGGATTAGAGCCAGAAGCATTGTTGAAAGACATCTGAAGAAAAGAGGACAAGATTAGTTTAGATAAGAGAGTCCTTAATAAACACCCAAATGTAATATTAAGGCTAGGATCCAATCACAATATAATATAACTTAGAAGAGGTATGCCGTAATCTAAGCTATATCATATTTGAAAGGTAGGTGAATGACGATTCACCAATTTCCACCACGAAAACCGCAATATTTTAGTATTAGGTTTTTGAATGGTTCTTAGAAATTCCTAGATTCTTTGAGATTCAATGAACTTTTCAAAGGCATGTTTCAATCTCGAGTGTGCCCTCCAAGTTTTGTGACTGGGATACCGAGGATCACAAAACGAGGTGTGAAGTAACCATGCAAATCACTTGGTACCCTTAAAGTTTATCACTCAATCGATGTGCCGGTTAACCACACACGCTCCATCGATACTATAATAAACCCTAAGTCACCCTTTACCTACCTTGTTAAGTCCAAGTTAGTGTGCCGGTTAACCACACACGCTCCACCAACGACTTAATCAAAGTGTAAAGTGTAATTTCATGGAATAGCACCTTATTCACATTTTTCCTAAAGTAGCTAAGATTGGGAATTTAATAAAACATTTAGTTACTTTATAATATTCATCATACTTTGAATGAGAATTAATAAGTCCTTGTCTTACCCATTCGGCTAACGACCCTCCACCGATCAAGCAAGCGGTGGGTGAGAGTGGACACCCATTAAGTCACCATTTTATAGGCAACAACCTTATACCCACCTTATAGACCGGCTTCGTGAATGAGGCGTACTAGCGGTAAGACGACTTTGTTCTTATACATATATATATATATATATAATTATTAAATCATAATAATATAAGTATAAGGGTTGAATTTTAACTTTTAAAATTCTAGGGGTTGGAACTAAAGTTTTAACTTAACTTTACTTGTTCCAAAACTTGAGGGCAAGTTTTGTAAACTTCCAAAACTTTTCATTTCTTGTAACTTATGAGTTTAACAGAGTAATAAAATGAGAACTTTTCATTTTTCCTAACTCTTGTGTTCTTTTAATGGTTTTTAATCCAAGAGACTTTTGGTTTTCCATAACTTGAGGACAAGTTATGGACTCCATTAAAACACATTATGATCATGAATTAATCTACCACATAGGTTACAAATAATTCCTATGATCATCTAAACATCATAAGAACAAGAATATGAATATGAACACTTTCAAGAATCAAAATCACATTTAATCTTTGTAATTTTGATAACTAGTTGTTGTAAATGAGTTAGAAAAGACATTACACCTTCTAAAACAAGTTTTCAAGTACCAAAACATTTTAGGGTAATGATTCTAATCCATTTCCAGCAACTCAAGTCGAAATTCTGCACTCTGTCGACCCTACTCGCCGAGTGCATAAACCTACTCGCCGAGTAGGTTGAAGATACACATGAACTCGACGAGTCCTCCCCATGGACTCGCCGAGTCCATCAGTCAGACAGCAGAATTTTCGACTTTCTTCAACTTTTAAGCACAAATAACAAACAAACAAGCCTAGGCTCTGATACCACTGATGGGTTTTGAGCATTCTAACACTTCCTAAGTGTACATGCAACCCTAATAACCTTGGATCTATGTTTGTCTAATTATCATGCAAAGTTGAATTCCAAGGTTATATTCCTATCTAGCATACATGGGGAACAATTTTAACTTGAATCATAGATAGAATAACTTACCTTGTTGTTGCTTGTGTTCCTTGAAACCTTGTGAGCCTAGCACCCCAAGTGTGATGCCTCAAATGCTTCACACAACACCAAATGCTCTTGGAAAGTCTCTTGAGATAACACACACTTCTCAAAATCGGCCAAGCCCTCTAGTTTCTTTAGTGTCCAACTTGTGTAGCCAATTTTGTGGAGAATGGGACTCTTATATAGTGTTGACACATCTAGGGTTACACCATGTAAACCCTAATGTGTCATGACTCTTCATTTCCATGACCCATGGGTTTGTAACTCCCATGGAGCATCCATGGAGCATCCTATGGGTAGAACCCAACTTGATAATCCATGGAGCCTCTTAGCCCACTATACAAGATATGGATGATTTACATAATCAACCCATATATTTAATTAGTTATCCTTTGATCACTTAATTAATTCCAAATTAATTCTTTGATCAAACTAATCAAATAATATTATTAATATATTAGAACTTATAGTATATTAATAATCTCCAAGTGTTATTTCTCTCATTTAGTCTATCCAATTACATGGTGCCATGCAACCCAAATGGACCATGCCGGGTCGGGTCAAGTACAAGCCCGAAATAGTTATGGACTTAGACACCTTATCCAACAGGATGTGGATCGAGCTAAAGGAGTCGGAGTTAATCAAATCCAAGGATGAAAACATTTATTTACAAAGAGACAATTTAAAACTTTTAAAACAGAGAAATGTCTTTTGTTTAATTGCTAAGCGTCTTTACACTAATATTACTCAACTTCATTTAAACTGTGAAATAGGGCAGAAAATTCATTGCATGATTTTGCCCTTCCTTGAGTTTAAGGAGGATGAAATTGAAGTTGAAGTATATAACTGTGAAAGTGTTGTTTCGTCTGAGGATGTTAATCCGACATATATGTATGGTCTAGACAAAATCGAATCTTTCATAAAGTCCAAGGACCATAAAGACATGTTGAAAAATCTTTTGGATGAAAATGATAAACTAAAACTAAGAACCGAAACCATACAAAAGTTTGACTCATTGAATGCCAACCTGAGCTCAGAAAATAAAATTGATGTTGAAAATGCATCTGAGCTTAATGAGGACGATGATATGAGTGAAATTTCTGTTGAAGACACAGTTGACTGTTCAAAGTTTGTCAAGAGCGAACCCGAAAACCACAAAAATCTTATTTCAGAAAATTCTGTGGAGTTTGCTCGTCTATCCCAACAAAAGTCCCCGGTCCTTGAAGAAAAGGCTGTTGTACCAAAAGGTGAGAACAACTCCAAATCAGGTGTATAAAGTCACAGGCGTAACAGAACATCAGACAGCCAAACTCACAGCTATTGTAAACGAAGACAATGCTGATGGTTGTGATGAATTCTTCTGGTCTGCTCCTATCGACAATGCTGACGAAACAGTTGGTCTGTCAGAAAGGACTTCATGGAAAACCAAAGGCAGATATGTGCGAGAGCCTTTAAACAAGCCTGATAGCTTCGACGTGCCAAGTACCAGTGGTACAAAAGATGTTCCTGAAGAAAAAGGAGTTCCTGCAAAAGAAGTCACTCCTTCAAGAGAAACTTCGTCAGTTCAAAGTGAACCTGCTGACAGAAAGCAAAAACAAAAAGCGAATATCCATCGTCAGCCGAAGCAGGTGAGAAATCAGAAACAACAAAGGAATCAGAGATACAAGAAGAATCTCTCTGAAAGAAAACAGTTCTAGCGATCTCAAAATGCTCATTTCTCTTATCATGACAGAAATTTAAAGTCAGAGAAAAACACTGTTAGGTCACAAGAAAGTCATAACAACCGAAGAGAGAGGTTCGGTTATGAAGTTCAAAACAACTGAAAGGATACGTTCGGCTCTGAAAAATTTGACAACCGAAAGCAAAGGTTCGGTTCAGAAAACACTATCTACCGAAAGCAAAGGTTCGGTTCCGAGAGCAAAAGAGACCAAAGATCTAGGTTCGGTCCCACTAATGATCAAAAACAAAAGGGTCACTTAGAATCTCAAGTCAAGAACTCATCTCAGTCTAACTTCTCTCGTTCTTCTTCTTCTAATTCTTCTAATTCCTCTCAACCTCATTCCAAATCCAATTCTGTTAATACTCAAAATCCAAAATCTTCAACAGATTTGAAAGGAAAATCGAAGGTTTCATCAGTCAAAACCGATCAAAAGCATTCCAATGTCCCAGTGCCTAAACCTGAATCCAAACCGACTGTAACAAATCCCAATAAAATTAAGGTTTTCACCATTAAAAAGAAAGATGAATCAACTTTAATAAAAAGAACATATCTTGTTGACATCTCTCTTACTATTCCTGTTCCTATGAAAGGCTCACGTGGACCCAAAAAACTTTGGGTTCCTAAATCTGCTTAATTTTTGTAGCTTATCAGTGACGAGCAGTTTGACGAAGAATGGTATATTGACAGTGGCTGCTCACGTCACATGACAGGAAGGAAGGAAGAGCTGAGGGAATTTTGGTCTCTTTCAAACGGTGGAAATGTCAAGTTCGGGAACAACTCCTTCGGCACCATAAAAGGTTATGGAATGATTACAAATGGTGATTTTACGATTAGGAAGGTTGCATACGTTGAAGGACTACAACACAACCTCATCAGTGTATCTCAGCTTGTTGGAGGTACCGGTCTCAAGGTTTCATTCGATGATGAGGGTTCGGAAATAATTGAGAAGAAAACGAAAAGAGTCATTCTCAAATCAGAACGCAAAGGCGAAATGTTTCCCCTGAACCTCAAACCCATCAAAGGGAATCCAACTATCTGCTTGTTATCCAAAGCACAATCTAATGAAAGCTGGCTGTGGCACCGAAGGCTCTCTCATCTCAACTTCAAGGATATCAACAAACTTGTCACAGGTGGTCATGTTCGAGGTCTTCCATTGCTCAAATTCTATCGAGAACATTTATGTGCTGCATGTGAAATGGGGAAGCAGAGTCGTCAAAGTCACCCATCGATTGTGAACACTAAAGTTGTTGAACCATTAGAGTTAATTCACATTGACTTGTGTGGTCCATCATCTATCGAAAGCATCGGCGGTAGCAAGTATATTCTTGTCATCATTGATGATTTCTCACGTTTTACATGGGTGTTCTTTCTGAAGCACAAATCTGAAGCGACTCTCAAGTTAAAGACGTTTATCAAGCAGATTGAAGTACAACTAAAGAAAGTCGTTCGCAACATCAAGAGCGATAATGGTCTAGAGTTCAAAAATAAAGAATTCGAAGAATTCTTAGCCGACAAAGGAACCAGTCATAACTTCTCAGCTCCCTACACTCCTCAATAAAACGGGATTGTCGAAAGACGAAACCGATCTTTGTGTGAGGCGGCCCGAAGCATGCTAAGTTTTGCTTCTTTACCTTTATATTTTTGGGCTGATGCTATTGTAGCTGCTTGTTTTACGCAGAACAGGTCATATCTCAATAAGCGATTCTCTCTCACTCCTTATGAGATCATCAACAACAGGAAGCCAAATGTCAAATTTTTCCATGTATTCGGCTCACGGTGCTTCATCTTCAATTCTAAAGAACATCGTAACAAGTTCGATGTCAAAGCCGATGAAGGGATATTTCTGGGCTATTCTCTCACTTCTAAAGCCTACAGGGTATTAAACAAGCGCTCGAGGAAAATAGAAGAAACCTATTATGTGACTTTTGATGATAGCTATGTCAAAACGCTTAAGGCCCAAGAAGACACAGTTGGAGAAATCTTTTCTCACACAGGCCAAGTCACAGCCTCGATTGCAAACCTATTTGAGAAGTTTGTCGAGTTATTTGATGAACCAGAGAAGGCAACTCTCTCAGAAGCGAGTGCAGCAGACAACAAAGTAGATCATCTGAAGCAACTCATCGAAGATACTGCAAAGAGAATGAATGAAGGAGGATCAAGTTCTGACGACCCTCCACAGCACGATACTTCAGTTGAGGGGGAGGGCACATCTTCGTCATCACAGGCGAGCTCACATGTTGAGGGGGAGAACTATTCCCCAGCTGCTCCCGAAAGCTCATCTGCATCCGAAAGTCCAGTGGTACCCGAAAGCTCAACACCGCACGAACTCCTATAGCTCCAGAAACTCAAGACACACCTGGAAACTTATCTGTCGAGGGGGAGAATGCATATATGTCTTACGACTACGATAGTCAATCTGAACTAGAAGAGATGGTAAACGCTGAATTGGATCCATCTTATGATCCAAATTACCCTCCTCTTGTCAAATGGACAAGAGATCATCCTGTTTCTTAGGTTGTCGGTAATGTCTCCGAAAAGGTCCTGACCCGATCACAACTAAAGGCAAAACAAACTTCCTTATTTTCAAAAGTCGAATTCTGCATGTTTAACTCCTTCGTCTCAAAAGTTGAACCAAAGACAGTTAACACTGCTCTTGATCACTCCGATTGGCTTCAAGCTATGCAAGATGAACTAAATGAATTCGAAAGGAATAAAGTTTGGCGTCTCATTCCAACTCCTCAAGATGCCTCAGTTGTTGGTCTCAAATGGGTCTTCAGAAATAAGATGGACAAGGAAGGCAACGTGATACGAAACAAAGCCCGTCTTGTAGTGAAAGGATACTGTCAGGAGGAAGGAATCGACTATGAAGAAACTTTCGCTCCTGTTGCTAGGCTGGAATCCGTTAGAATATTTCTTGCCTATGCTGCACACAAAAACTTTGAGGTCTACCAAATGGATGTCAAGTGTGCATTTCTAAATGGAGAACTTGAAGAAACCGTGTACGTGGAGCAACCTCCTGGATTTGTCAATGAAAGGTACCCCAATTACTGTTACATTTTGGACAAAGTCGTATATGGACTGAAACAAGCTCCGAGGGCCTGGTATGAAACGCTAACCAAGTTTTTAAAGATGTCCAAATTCAAACAAGGTTCGGTTGACCCAACCTTCTTTCGTAAGAAGGAAGGTAACCACCTTATGATTGTTCAAATTTATGTCGATGATATCATCTTTGGCTCAACGAATCCTAGCTTAACGGCTGAATTCAGAAAGCTGATGGAGACTAAATTTGAAATGAGCTCAATGGGTCCAATTAACTTTTTCCTTGGTTTAAATATTAGACAGGGACCCGAAGGCATCTTTATTAATCAGGAAGCTTACACGAAGACTCTCCTTGCGAAATTTGGCATGATGGGAGATTCAAAGGTTAAAGTCCCAATGGCGTTCGGCACCAAGCTTACTCCATCATTGGATAAGCCAGCGTTGATATTACGCTATATCGCCAGATGATCGGTTCACTGATGTATCTTACTGCTAGCAGGCCTGATATCATGTTTTCTGTTTGTTACTGTGCTAGATTTCAGGCGAATCCGCGTGAACCTCATATGCTTGCAGTGAAGAACATACTTCGTTATCTCAAGCGAACTACCTCTTTAGGTCTATGGTATCCATCCAACTCAGGCTTCTTCGTTCAAGCCTACTCAGATGCAGACCTTGGAGGTTGTGGAATAGACAGGAAAAGCACCACGGGAGGCTGCCAATTCCTAGACGGGAAGTTAGTTAGTTGGCAATCAAAGAAACAAACCTGTGTGTCTTTATCTACAGCTGAAGCGGAATACATTGCAGCTGCCTCCTGTACTTCTCAAGTGATTTGGATCCAAAGTCAACTCAGGGATTATGGACTCAATATGAAAAAGATCCCACTATATTGCGACTCAGAAAGTGCAATTAGGATCTGTCATAACCCAGTGCAACACTCGAAGACTAAGCACATAGCACTGAGGTATCACTTCATTAAAGATCATGTGGAAGATGGGAACGTCGAAATTCATTTTGTTCGAACCAATGATCAACTGGATGACATCTCCACCAAAGCACTTCCTGAAGCATCGTTCAACAAAATTCTACAAGGGCTAGGTATGATGGAATCAGAGTTAGTACCAAATATTACCTCTCAAACTCAAAAGTAAGAAGCGAAATAGACCGAACGTTCGGGTTCGGGTCTCGTACTAATGTACCGAAATGAACCGAACGCTCGGGTTCGGTTGAATAATTTGCTTTTCGCTCATCAATCAAAGGTAGTTTTCTTGGTTGTATATCTTATGTATAATTGCTCCAATTGCATTTATTTTATCATCAAAGTTATTCTCTTTTTGAAAATCTATTTTCTTTGGTAACCAAAATAGACCGAACGTTCGGGTTCGGTTCCAAAATTTTTCTTACCCGAAATAGACCGAACGCTCGGGTTCGGTTCCAAAGTTTTTCACAACCGAAATAAACCGAACGCTCGGGTTCGGTTCCAAAGTTTTTTTTAAAAATCATTTTTTTTTTATTTTCATTCCAAATTTTTTTTGTCTTGATTTTTTTTTATTTCATCTTTTATTTATTCATCAAAAACTCCAAAAATATTTTATTCTTTATTTTGTTTTTGGCTTTCATTTTATTTGTGTGTTCGTTTATGGGGAAATTGTTGAAATTCGTTAAGTGTCCCTAGAAGCATGCTGCTGTATGTGTCCAAAGCCTCACTTGATTCTGGATAATAGGCCTTACTAACTTGGTATAAACAAAACTTGTCTTCCCAATTAGGCTTTCTTATTTATTCTAATCATGAGCTACCTAACTCTCTTCTCACATGAGATAAGAGTTTTCTGCTTGGTCCAGTTTTTCACAGCAGAGGTACTTTGTTTTCTTACACCATCTAAATTGCATTTCTCCATCACTTTCGTTTCACAAAAAGTAACCCTTGAGACTCTCAGAAATTACCACTGAGGTTTATGGTTACACAATTTTTGTGTTTGTGATCTTAGTTTCGTGTCACTACGAGCTAAGTGAAACCCAAAATTCAATACCCGGTACGAATTGACGGTGAACAATTAATTTGCTCTAGTTTTCACTTATGAATTGACGTACGTACCTCCTTGAAATCTCAAATTTTCTTTTGTGTGATTCCTATGAAATTGTTAACACCCATAACATATCTTCCCTTGGGATCCAGTTTTAGATTTTTGTTGAGATTTTTTTAAAATGTCCGAGCCAAATTAAATTATTCCCAACCTACTTGTTCAACAGACTACACCGGTCTCACAAGTACTTCGTTCACTTTCTATCTTATATCAAGACAAGGAATGTTGAATCGAAGCGAAAGCCACCCTAATAAGCCTAATTAAAAGAAGCCTTTCAACACTTCTTAATGAGTATTTGATCGTCATTCAACAGGAAACCACACCAACACTTTAAGGTCTCTCTTGACTTTGAAGGAAGAGATTCGTGCCCGGGATCATCTGTTTCGTGTCTTTATTGACATCACACTTTTCCCAAAAATTATTGCTTTATTTCTTTTCTTTTACACCCTTAGCACGAAAATCTTTGATTTTCCAAAATTCAGGTTCTATTAATTACTAGGCATTTTACTTGGATTGGCAGTTGATTAAAGGCTGTGGTTGATTTTAATCCACGTGGCGATATTTTTCAAAAGATGTCGTTACAATTTAAAGGGATAAGATGAAGACATACTGACTTAGGCGGGAGTCTAATCGATTTGATTTCAAACGGTGCTAAAAGGGCATGCGTGAGAATCGGAAACGTTTAATCTCCAAACGACGCAAGAAAGGCACGTGTGAATCTGAAATGGTTCATATCCAAACGGCGCTTGATGGGAGGCGTGTTCTTTGGGATCTGACACTCTCTCTCATGCGTGATCATCGGCTACCCCAACTGTCACACATCAGTCAACTCCGGAAACTCTTCGTTTTTCGATAGAAGATTTGGGAAGATCTTTCTCTCTCCTTACCCCACAGTATAAAAGGCAACATCCTCTACCGTTTACCTCTTTACTGCAATTAAAATTCCCAGAGTGCAAGAAATCCCTGAACCCTCACTGTTCATCATCTTCTCCACTTTCTTCAAGCAATGGCAGATTCATCTTCAGTTCACGCAACATCCCACATTCTGCCCATTCGCCCACAACAAAGCCTAATTATCGATTTATCCTCACATGTTTACGATGCCTTCATGTTCCCCATTATTGAGTGCTTGAAGTTTTCGCCGATTGCTCCTGCAATTACAAGAGCTGAATCCGTTCCGATGGAGTTCCTGTCGCAGATCTTTGCGACTGCTCACTATGACAAAGTCGTTGATCGCATCTTCTTTGATATTTTTCAGCACAAGGCCTCGATTTCAAAGCAAAGATTTTGCTCACTGTTAGGGTTTGAACCTGATTCCTCGAGGGTTAACCCAGAATCGATTCCCATGGGGCATTTGTTCAACATGTTTTACAACATGGGTTATACGGAGGTGCTTTCTTCAGTCGTCAAGTTCAAGAAGTCGTGCCTACCTCCACAGTGGAACGGGATGTTCACTGTTTTATTCAAAGGGTTATCTGAACGAAGCGCTGGATCTGATGGTGCTAGTCGGTTGTTCTTGTCAATAATGTATGGTGTCTACAATGGCATCAACATGGATTACGGGTCTATTTTGTGGCAACAACTCATCCAGAGTCTCTCTTCTACATCCAGACACTCTGAAATTTCTTACGCCAGGTTCTGGACTTTGGTAACGAAATGGGTGATGGACAAGTACCACGTCCCCATTGTCGCTGGTGCTCCAATGTCTTCGGTTGGTACATTCCATACCACGAAGATCATTATCTCGGACGCTTCCAAGTTTCCATTCAACGGTTCAATTCCGGAAGCTATGTATGGAGATGTTCCTGCTGATAGCCGGATGATCTAGACGTATAAAGGATTCAAACTTTCTGGTCCGAGGGATCTCACTCCGGAGATGTTGAAGTCGATTCACGATGCCGACAAGCCTGCTCCAAGAGGCAAGAAGGCTGATAAAGGGAAACATGTGGCGAAAGGGGTTAAAGGCCCTTCTCCAAAGAAGAGGAAACCAACCAAGGCTGCTCAGTCTCCACAGCCAAAACGCCGAAAAACTCAGCCGAAGCGAAAGCTGAT
Source organism: Lactuca serriola (assembly GCF_051521515.1). Lineage (NCBI taxonomy): Eukaryota > Viridiplantae > Streptophyta > Magnoliopsida > Asterales > Asteraceae > Lactuca > Lactuca serriola. The sequence goes on along the minus strand of NC_136410.1, from coordinate 311,907,177 downwards.
CATCGCTTCCTCCTCAAGCGAGTCTGAGGGTGAGAGTTCGGATTCTGACGATTCTCCAAGAGGCAACACTCCACCCAGATCTCCTACCCCAGAGGCTCATGTCTCTCCTACTCCCATTAATTCCCCACCTAGAACCATTCCTATTTCTATTCCCCCATAACTTCCACTACTTCAATCCCACCCACTTCCATCCCAATACCTACACCCATATTCACCGAAGCAACCACAGCATCCACTGCAGATGTTAGAGCCAACGTATCTGATACGAGGGTTCATACTGATTCACCCGAAATCACCCCAACACCCGAAACCACAAACACATCCGAACCTACACCAATACCCAAAACAACCCAACCTGAACCTACCCATACTTCAGCTCCACCAGCTTCACCACCACCACCTTCTCTTGGTCATGTTTCAGAGGGTGACGAACCTTTCCTTGGAGGGGAAAATATGACGTTTGACTCGGTCTACTATAGTCCGTTTCAAATTCAGAGTGATGATGATGACGATGCTCCCGTTACAAAACGACATCTCAAGGAGCTACATGACAAAGTTGATTTGCTCATTGCCTCATCTTCCACTTCTCAGTCATCTCTTTCTGAAGATGCAGTTCAGAAGATTGTTGACGCTTTCTCTAAGGCTCAGCAAGATTCCATTGCTTCTGCAACCTCCGCCATCGACGCCTCAACAAAAGCCTGCCAGGCTGCGACCGAAAAAGTCGATAAACTATTTTCTGATGCCTCTATCTTGTTAAAGTCTTTACAGGAGAGTGCAAATGCTGCAAAGACTACGTTGGAACCAATTGTTCAACAGTTGACAACGTCTGTCTCTACTGAGTTGAAGTCTTTCGCTTCATTTCGTCAAACGCTTTCCGACGACAACTCAGCCTTTCGCACCACCATAGACGAGCGTCTCTCGAAACTCCAAGAAGAATTGGCTACTGAGAACTCTCTTGTGGATGTTCTTGCAAAGAAGACCACTGCTCTGAAGGTCAAGAGTGTTCAACTCTCCCAGTCTCAACAGGAGATTGAATCTCTTCGTTCCGAAAGGGAGGTGATAAAGATGTGTGTTTCGGATGTCCACTCAGCCATTTCAAACATCCTCGAAGCACGTGATCCTATCCTTAACTATTCTGTAAGGCGTACCCTTGCAGAGAAGCTTGCTCCCGCCCTTGCCCTGTTAAGCAAAATTGAAGGGCTACTTGATTTCGTGTCCATTCCGAAACAAGGGGGAGAGAAGGAGTCTGTATTCCAACCACCTCCTTCCTCAAAGGCAACTCACACTAACGAACCTTCTCCAGTAGGCCAAGCCTTTGGTTCGGGTGTGAAAGACAAAGGAAAACATGTTGCTGAGGAAGAAGAGGAAGAAGACAAAGAAACCATTGTCGACTTGTTAAAGCGCAGAAGTCGACGCAATGAGGCTGATGTCAGTGCTCGTGTGGCAAAAGAGGCTGAAGAAGCTGAACGAAAAGAGAAGGAAGCCCACGAGCTTCTTGAGAGTAGGAAAACTCTTTTTCCTGCTTGGACTCTCGAGAGGATGATAAAAGAAGCCATCGACACACCGAGTATCTTGTGGCTGGAACCCGTTATTTCGTTTGACTGTTCCAATACTGTCGACTCTCAGTTTGACATGCCACTGACCCGAAAGGCGTTCATCTTTCATGCCTTTTCCAACGTTGTAGAGTTCCCTCATCCTCATCCACAGGTTGATTGGGACTTAATCGATTTCTATCTGAAGGCTGCTCAACCTCAGTATCAGACTTGGATCGCTCAGAAGATTATCAACGTTCGGGTCTTGAAGCCGTACACTAAAGGGAACTTCATTAACGTTCGATTCAAGGTACTTCGGGGATCTGCCAAAACCGAGCATTCCATTTCCCTTGCAGATCTTCCGAATCTCAATCCCCATGATTGGATAATCTTGCACAACATCCTTCTCACCAACGAAGCTGAATATGGTCCGATCATCGACCATCTTAAGAGGATGCTGGTGTGCTACATCATGGAAGTTGCACTGATGGATCAGGAGATAGCAAGCGTATTTAAGAAGAAACCAAAAATCTCTCCTGTTGGCTCGGCCAGTGATCTGAACCAAATGCAGATGGGCATAATTGATTCAAGAAGGAATTCTGTCATGTTCACCAGAAACGAAGTACATAAATGTCTCTTTGCCTTGGCTGACAAACATCTGTACACTACTACCTGCTTAGAGCATGTTTTGGGGATCATCCACAGATGCAAGAAAAACTCGGTGGATGATGTCAAGTACTTCGACGAAATGATACAATGGTACATTCGGTTCAGACAGACTATTCTCGCTCTTATCACACGTCTGTTTGATACTGTAAAGAAGACACCCGCTGCTGGCCCAAGTAAGAAGAAGAAGTAGTCTCGCTCCAATTTGATGCAAAGGGGGAGATTGTTGGGTCGTGTTTTGTAATTAAGTGTTGCGTCTATTGGGCTCGTTAGCTAGTCCGTTTTTGTATCTCCGGTATGGGCCTGTCCATCCGTGAGTTTAATAGGGTTTATTATAAATATAGGTGCTTGCATGCATCTTAGGTTAGCGATTAAAGAGCGATTGAAACGATAGAAACGATAGATCAGAGAATTATTCAGAAGTTTATTATCGTTCTTGTAACCCTAAATCCTCTACAGCGGAAGTTCTTAGTCGAGCTCTGCTGAGGATTGTTTGAATTAATCATTCGACATATTTTGATCCATACTTGTCTTGTTTACTGTTTTGTGTTCATCGTAATACCTGTTACAAAGATCTCATCGATCTTCAAGTTTATTTAATAACTTATCATCCTTGATTGGTGGAGGGTCGTTAGCCGAACGGGTAGGATAAGGCAAACCCTTTCCATTAAAAGTATAATGAACTATAAAGTAACTAATTGTTTTTACAAAATTCCTAATCTTAGTTACTTTAGGCAAAAGTGAATTGATGCAATTCCATGAAATTACACTTTGTGCCCTTGCGAAGACGTTAGTGGAGCGCGTGTGGTTAACTGGCAAACTAAATGGTTCTAAGCAAAGGTTGCAAAGGGTGACTCAATGATTGTCATAGTTTGGTGGAGCATGTGTGGTTAACCAGCACATCGAATAGGTGACTGTAACATTGGGGGCACCATGTAAGTTTGCATGGTTGTTCACACCCTGTTTTGTGATCCTTGGCATCCCAGTCACAAATTGAGGGGCATGTTGAGATTTAAACATGCCATTGAAAAGTTAAATGAATCTCAAAAGATCTAGGAGTTTTCAATACATTTGAAACTTAAATTTCCATTTCGTTTTTCCTGGTGGAAATTGGTAAATCGTCATTTACCTACCTTCAAATATTCTACAACTAGATTACGACATCCCTTTTCTAGGTTGTAGAGTATTGTGTTCGATCCTAGCCTCGATGTTTCATTTGGGTGTCACATCGAGGACCCTAATCAACATAACTTGAATTTTCTCCCGTTTTGTAGATGTCAAAGTGCGACAACTATGATCTTCCCAAATCCCGTGGAACAAGATTTCCACATGAAGATGATATTCCACGATTTGATCGAGGAACAAGAGATCATGCTTCACTTCCTCCACCTCCTCCAATTATTCTCCCTAACCCACAAGTTCGAAGGCTTGAAAAGTTCAAGCTCATGCAAGCCCTTTTGGCAAGTAGACATTAAGAAGGAATGTCAGTGTGTGCACACGTCCTAAAGATGAAGTCGCACATTGATAGGTTAAGAATGTTGGGATCCGTTGTCTGTGAGGAGATCGCTGTTGATTGGGTTCTTCAATCACTTCCTGAATCATATAGTGAGTTCGTTAGAGAGTACTATATGATGCATCACGACGTGAACCTCATTGATCTCACCTATTTACTTATAGCTACTGAATCATCAATGATTTGGCGTTCCGGTCAAGCAAATTTGTCTGGCGAGTCAAACTCCCAAACTGCAATGGGCACTGGCAACATCGGAAGTCTAGAAAGAACTAAGTCTATGATTGTCCGATGTGTTGTGCCAAAGGAGTCCATTTGCTTTTACTGCCAAGAGAAGGGGCATCGAAGACGAAGCTGCCCTAACTACCTGAGAAATCTAAGAGATGGGAGAGTCAAGATGCATGGCTCTACTTCAGGTAAAATCCATTAACTAACTCTTTTAAGTTCCTATTCTAGATTCTTAATACATGATGTAATAAGATTACATTTTGATGTTTTATAGGATCGAAGAAAAGAGAGGAAGCTTAAGGGAAGAAGTGAGCTGAATCTAATCGTGAAGAAATGGATTTCGATCGCATTGCTTGACGATTAGAATTTTGAGCTACTACTTGGAGTTAGAATAGATTGCTATGAAATATGTAACAACATAGTTTTTCAATTGCATTTTAAGGACAAATTTCTGCAACAAAATAAATTTTGATTTTATATTATTTATTTATCCTTGCAATGGCATGTATGAAAAAATTTGTGTTTGTAAGTTTCTATTGTTAGCAATAATCGATTTGATTCTTAATTATGTTATTTGTGGAAAGGTCAAGAATTTACCAAATAGGGAAAGTTTCTCATCGCCCAAGATCCAGTTGGACAGAAGATTGGAATCATACAATTTGGTTGCATGATGAATGAGAAATTTCATATTTGGAAATTAGACTAATTCGTTGACAAAGTGTCAAGTGAAGGACTAGGAGATCGAGTACACAAGGTTGTGTGTTGATCAAGTCCACCACAAGAGTAACAAAGATATTCGTCATGATTTACTAAGGTTAAGTAAATATGATTATACTTATGAGATTAAGTGTAATTCTCAGTTGATTGAAAGAGTTTCAGTAAATAGTAGAACGAATAAAGAAGAATCAAGTAGGAAGAAAGATAAAAGTTTCTCTATTCTAAGAAGAAGGGAGCGTACCTTTCATTATGTTTTATGATAGGTCTTAATGATTAAGAACCATATCACAAGTGATTCTCTAAGGACATCTTAGTGCACTAGTATGGCTAAGAAGTGGAATCAGAAATTGTTGAAATGGTTAAATCAAAAGGATGAGTCATACTTCGTTCCAAAATCAAGTCTTAGAATCGTACTCCAAGATTGTGAATTGAGTGGTACACATTCATCAAATGTGAAGTAGAAAATTGTTTTCCTACTCCTACACATTTGAATTTGGTATGTTGTGATGTCTTGAAAAAGCCAAAGACCAACTAAGACGAAATGTGTGTAATGTTTTGTCTTGATATAGACACACACTAACTCTTGGATATTTGTTTATCAAGAAATGTTCTTGATAAGAGAATCTAATATGTCAAGAGGTCAGTGGGAGTCTGAAGATATTGAAAGGATTCAAGAATTAATCAAGAGTAAACACTAGCGCACGACTTGAGGTTTGTAACCTATCGTGTTGACATAATTTTGTTTCTGTGCCATTCCGATTTAAGTTGACTATGCAATGTGAGTTCTGTGAGTTCTCATGTGGATTGCTTAGAGTCAAGATGCCCTAATCAATGGAAAGTACATTGATAGGAAGGGGTAATCTTCTTGACAACTTGGAAGGCATGGTGGGCACCCGTGCTGCCATGAGGCAAGAAATTAAAATTAAGTAAGTTCAATCCATAATAGTTGAATTTTGTTTTGATAAATTCACACGGATAAGAAAACATGCACCTTAAATCTAAGTGTTATAAGATTTCTCTCCGTTCGTGAAGAAATTCTTTCACTAAGAGAGATTTTAAGAATATAGTGGTTGTGAAAATTGCATTCTCAAATTCGATTATGATTACGACATCCCTTTTCATATTTCGAATTGTGAGACTTGGCAATTAGTCTGAATTGTTTCGACACACATATGAGCTACCTAAGGCAAAGGTGTATAAGTTTGAGATGCATAGATAAAGGATTATCAAAGCCTTAGGTATTAGAAATATGAAATTAATAAATTCAATATGTATTGTTTTCTGGAAGTTAAGCTGTTTTCTGAATACATGTCAAAGCTAGTGGGAGCATAAGTGTTATGCTTATATGATAATAATCATCATGATAGTGGGAGAATTAATTTTATGCTTGTATGATTATTATGGAAAGTATTGCAAGTTAGCAATATTAATTATAGAAAACAAGAGTTATACTTTGCAAAGTCGTAAAGGGTTGAAAAGTTGTTTTGCTATAATTAAGGGAGAGAATATTGTACTTCGTTTCAAAATCTAAAGCTTAGATTGAGAAATTTTAATAAATTTAGTCAAAGGATACATAGTGTGTTCTTAAATTTCGATTATGATTACAGTATCCCTCTTCATAGTTCGAATTGTAAGAACGTGACACATAAAATTTTATGGCAGAAGATTGATAAAGTATCAGATCTTTATGTAAGACATTATGCATCGTGTCCCATATGCTTCGGGTAAAGGATCGATTGTAAATGCTATAATATTTGACCATTCTAAAATTTTCCAATTGTCTAGCGCATTAAGAGGGCAAAAGGACTAGAACCGGTTTTGACTAAAATAATTAAACAACTATCAAAGGACGATCCAAAGTTCGCTGAAGATTGGTTGCTTATGAGTAGTTGGAAGTATGGTATTGGATAGACTATATCGACATTATTATGAATAGATAAGATTCTATTAAGAATGAGTTGTCATATGAAAAATATGGAAATGTTTCCATATTGGGAGTTGGATATTGAGAATCTATGTCTGGATTAGAAACTTTTATGCAAGAAGGATGTTCAAAGGAATGTACTTTGAGTGAGAGACGTCATATCTATAGAATTGTTTCTGATAGAGATTGGCCAAGTCTTGATGACTTTGAGCTATGACTTTACGAAAGGATCATTGCATAAAATGTTAGAATCTAGCATATTCTATAAGTGACAAGAATTTGATATTATTATACTTATGATAAGAATTGGGAGTTGTGAAATGAGTATGATTGGAAATGTGTTCATTTGATCTATTTCACAAAGTAAGGACCATAAGTAAACATTGTGTGCATGCTAAGAGCATGGGACAATTGTAGTAATAATTCATGTAAGAAGTTGATTACCCGAAACAACAAATAATGAGTAATCAATATGGTGATTAAATAAAATGTTTTATTTATACCCAGAGTTTGGGGCCATATGGTATTAGTATTATTCTTGTGTTTCACTTTGCATGTTTTGACTTCCTGAATAATTAAATTGGTTCAGAACAATCGAATTAATCGAACGGACCACAGTCGTTCATATGTTGGAAGTAGGTATGAATGAAGACTGTCGTGAATTGGTGTGTGGATTGTCTAAAGTGTATTAGACATAAGCAAATGTTTGCTGCAACGTTCGTGAGTGCTTATGAATATGATTTGAGCATTGGATTAAACCCACGCTAACTTGGATCACTTCATGGATTTTATCACGAGTGATTGATGAGACGATAATATATTATATTCTTGAAACCGAGATGTGTGAGTTGTATCTTGCGAGTCGGTTACACATTGATAATATGTAAACGCACCAGTAACTTGGTGTCATAAAACATATTGTTGTGTGTGATTCGGTGAGTGAGTGTAAGCAGTCATTGAATCAAATTTTATCCGTTCCTTTTATCCAAAGTAGGATGAAAGCAATATCTGTGGGCCCCTCGATGATTTAGTGATGGCATATAAGCACTTGGCCAAGCCGAGACTAATTTGATGTGTTCAATTGTATTCTATTGTCAGCCGTCATAAATCGAAAATCGGGAAACAGAACATAGACTGAGAGAATGATCAAAATCCATGTCTCAAGTCTACACGATATCAAGAATGGAGGAATATATGATCCCTTATCTGAAGGACACGCTTCTGATGAGATCAGATTTGACAGCGGCTTTTGAAAGCTATGATTGCTAATCAGGATCTAAAGTCATACACATAATAGTTATTAGACTTACCCAAGTGGGAGAATGTTGGATTAGTGTCTAAGACCATAACTATTTTGGTATGTACTTGACCCGATTGTGCATGGTCCTTTTGGGTTGCCTTCACCAAAGCAACTTGATAGGATGATTTAGGGAGAAAGAAGATTAATTATGATTTATTAATATATTATATGAATAATATATTAAAAGAGAAATCATATTGTTTAATTAATATTAGTCAATAATTAATTAAGAATTAATTTTGTGGCTAAGAGAGATTAATTAAACTTAGGGGATTGGATTTGTAATTATAAGATAATTGCAATTGGGCTATGGATTACCTAATAATATATAGGTTGGACGAATTCTATGGGGAAGCCCATTAGAAATCGTCCAAGGGATATGTTAAAGGAATCCATGGGCTGCTTAGGGCCTAAGTAGTCAAATTACGGTTTCCTTGTTTGATAAGCCTAATAGCCTCACTATTTAAGGACCCCCTAGAGCACCAAAAACGTGGCCAAGAGTTTCCTTAGGGTTTCTAGACGTTTTTGGGTGCTTCTCCTCCTTTCCTAAGTCATCCTCTTGCTCTTGGTGTTTGTGAGCCATTAGAGGTACTACACTTGTGGTACTTGCTTTCAAGAGCTAAGGAAATTCAAAGAACTAGTTGTTATTACTATATAACAACAAAAGGTATGTATTCTATTCTTATATATGAATTTCGAAAATAATAGTAGCATGCCAGGTTTCTTATTGTGTTCATAAAGTTGTATAACTAATAGTGAAAACATAGATCCAACTCTAGGGTTTCATGCACACATAGGATTGTTTGTATAAAACCCATCAGAAGCTGCCCTATTTACCTAAGTGATCTAAGAGATGGGAGAGTCAAGATGCATGGCTCTACTTCAGGTAAAATCCATTAACTAACTCTTTTAAGTTCCTATTCTAGATTCTTAATACATGATGTAATAAGATTACATTTTGATGTTTTATAGGATCGAAGAAAAGAGAGGAAGCTTAAGGGAAGAAGTGAGCTGAATCTAATCGTGAAGAAATGGATTTCGATCGCATTACTTGAAGATTAGAATTTTGAGCTACTACTTGGAGTTAGAATAGATTGCTATGAAATATGTAACAACATAGCTTTTCAATTGCATTTTAAGGACAAATTTCTGCAACAAAATAAATTTTGATTTTATATTATTTATTTATCCTTGCAATGGCATGTATGAAAAAATTTGTGTTTGTAAGTTTCTATTGTTAGCAATAATCGATTTGATTCTTAATTATGTTATTTGTGGAAAGGTCAAGAATTTACCAAATAGGGAAAGTTTCTCATCGCCCAAGATCCAGTTGGACAGAAGATTGGAATCATACAATTTGGTTGCATGATGAATGAGAAATTTCATATTTGGAAATTAGACTAATTCGTTGACAAAGTGTCAAGTGAAGGACTAGGAGATCGAGTACACAAGGTTGTGTGTTGATCAAGTCCACCACAAGAGTAACAAAGATATTCGTCATGATTTACTAAGGTTAAGTAAATATGATTATACTTATGAGATTAAGTGTAATTCTCAGTTGATTGAAAGAGTTTCAGTAAATAGTAGAACGAATAAAGAAGAATCAAGTAGGAAGAAAGATAAAAGTTTCTCTATTCTAAGAAGAAGGGAGCGTACCTTTCATTATGTTTTATGATAGGTCTTAATGATTAAGAACCATATCACAAGTGATTCTCTAAGGACATCTTAGTGCACTAGTATGGCTAAGAAGAGGAATCAGAAATTGTTGAAATGGTTAAATCAAAAGGATGAGTCATACTTCGTTCCAAAATCAAGTCTTAGAATTGTACTCCAAGATTGTGAATTGAGTGATACACATTCATCAAATGTGAAGTAGAAAATTGTTTTCCTACTCCTACACATTTGAATTTGGTGTGTTGTGATGTCTTGAAAAAGCCAAAGACCAACTAAGATGAAATGTGTGTAATGTTTTGTCTTCATATAGACACACTCTAACTCTTGGATATTTGTTTATCAAGAAATGTTCTTGATAAGAGAATCTAATATGTCAAGAGGTCAGTGGGAGTCTGAAGATATTGAAAGGATTCAAGAATTAATCAAGAGTAAACACTAGCGCACGACTTGAGGTTTGTAACCTATCGTGTTGACATAATTTTGTTTCTGTGCCATTTCGATTTAAGTTGACTATGCAATGTGAGTTCTGTGAGTTCTCATGTGGATTGTTTAGAGTCAAGATTCCCTAATAAATGGAAAGTACATTGATAGGAAGGGGTAATCTTATTGACAACTTGGAAGACATGGTGGGCACCCGTGCTGCCATGAGGCAAGAAATTAAAATTAAGTAAGTTCAATCCATAAGAGCTGAATTTTGTTTTGATAAATTCACATGGATAAGAAAACATGCACCTTAAAAATCAAGTGTCATAAGATTTCTCTCTGTTCGTGAATAAATTCTTTCACTAAGAGAGATTTTAAGAAGACAGTGGTTGTGAAAATTGCATTCTCAAATTTGATTATGATTACGGAATCCCTTTTCATAATTCGAATTGTTAGATTTGGCAATTAGTCTGAATTGTTTAGACACACATATGAGCTTTCTAAGGCAAAGGTGTATAAGTTTTAGAAGCTTAGATAAAGGATTATCAAAGCATTAGGTATTAGAAATATGAACTTAAGAAATTCAATACGTATTGTCTTCTGGAAGTTCAGTTGTTTTCCAAAACATGTCAAAGCTAGTGGGAGCATAAGTGTTATGCTTATATGATAATAATCATCATGATAGTGGGAGCATAAATGTTATGCTTGTATGATTATTATGGAAAGTATTGCAAGTTAGCAATATTAATTATAGAAAACAAGAGTTATACTTTGCAAAGTCATAAGGGTTGAAAAATTGTTTTGCTATAATTAAGGGAGAGAATATTGTACTTCGTTTCAAAATCTAAAGCTTAGATTGAGAAATTTTAATAAATTTGTTCAAGGATACATAGTGCGTTCTCAAAATTTCGATTATGATTATGGAATCCCTCTTCATAATTCGAATTATAAGAACGTGACACATAAGATATTATGGTAGAAGATTGATAAAGTATCGTATCTTTATGTAAGACATTATGCATCGTGTCCCACACGCTTCAGGTATAGGATCGACTGCAAATGCTATAATATTTGACCATTCTAAAACTTTCCAAATGTCTGGCGCATTAAGAAGGAAAAATGACAATAATCGTTTTCGACTAAGAGAATTAAACAACTATCAAAGGACGATCCAAAGCTCGTTGAGGATTGATCGCTTGTGAGTAGTTGGAAGTATGGTATTGGATGGACCATATCGACATTATTATGAATAGATAAGATTCTATTAAGAATGAGTTGTCATATGAAAAATATGGAAATGTTTCCATATTGGGAGTTGGATATTGAGAATCTATGTCTGGATTAGAAACTTTTATGCAAGAAGGATGTTCAAAGGAATGTACTTTGAGTGAGAGACATCATATCTACAGAATTGTTTCTGATAGGGATTGGCCAAGTCTTGTTGATTTTGAGCTATTGTATAAGTGGAAAGAATTTGATATTCTTACACTTGTGATAAGGATTGGGAGTTGTGAAATGCATATGATTTGAAATGTGTTTATTTGATCTGTTTCATAAAGTAAGGACCATAAGTAAACATTGTGTGCATGCTGAGAGCATGGGACAAGTGTAGTAATAATTCAAGAAAGAAGTTGATTACCCGGAACAACAAATAATGAGTAATCAATATGGTGATTAAATAAAATGTTTTATTTATACCCATAGTTTGGGGCCATATGGATTAGTATTATTCTTGTGTTTCACTTTGCATGTTTTGACTCCCTGAATAATTAAATTGGTTCAGAACAATCAAATTATTCGAACGGACCACAGTCGTTCATATGTTGGAAGTAGGTATGAATGAAGACTGTCATGAATTGGTTTGTAGATTGTCTAAAGTGTATTAGACATAGCAAAGGTTTGCTGCAACGTTCGTGAGTGCTTATGGATATGATTTTGAGCATTGGATTAAACTCACGCTCACTTGGATAACTTCATGGATTTTATCACGAGTGATTGGTGAGTCGATAATATCTTATATTCTTGAAACCGAGATGTGGGAGTTGTATCTTGCGAGTCGGTTACACATTGATAATATGTAAACGCACCAGTAACTTGGTGTCATAAAACATATTGTTGTGTGTGATTCGGTGAGTGAGTGCAAGCAAGAACTGAATCAAAGTTTATCCGTTCCTTTTATCCAGTGTAGGATGAAAGCGATATCTGTGGGCCCCTCGATCATTTATTGATGGCACATAAGCGTTTGGCCAAGCCAGGACTAATTGATGTGTTCAATTATAGTCTATTGTTAGTCGTCATAAATCGAAAATCGGGAAACAACACAAAGACTGAGAGAATGATTTCAATCCATGTCTCATGTCTATATGATATCAAGAATGGAGTAATATATGATCCCTTATCTAAAGGACACACTTCTGATAAGATCAGAGTTGACAGCGGTTTTTGATAGCTACGATTGCTAATCAGGATCTGATGTTATACGCATAATAGTTATTAGACTTATCAAAGTGGGAGACTGTTGGATTAGTGTCTAAGTCCATAACTATTTTGGTATGTACTAGACAGGATGATTGTTGAGGAGAGAGGTTGGTTTATTGTTAAGAATAATAAATTAGGGTATAAATATTATTTGTTAATATATTATATGAATAATATATTAATTTGGAATCATATTATTAATTAGTATTTAATCATAAATTAATTTAGAATTAATTTTGGGATTAAAGGAACTGACTGAAAGTGCAAGGAACTGACTGAAAGTGCAGGGGCTATTTTGTAATTGTTTAATAGTTGAGGCTTTGGGCCATTGGATCACCTTTATTAAGGCTTGAACAAAAATCCTAGAAGGATCTAGGAGTTTTTGTCTAAGGGCTTAAGGAAAGGAGTCCATGGACTTGCTTAGGCCCTAAGCTAAGGGATTAGGGTTTACACCTTGAAACCCTAGTTAGCCTTAAGTATAAATAGCACCCTAAGGCACTAAGATTTCATCCAAGCCTTGGGAAACCCTAAAAGGGACGAAATCTAGGGCAAGATACCCTTCTCTCCTCTCTCCTATATTCATCCTTTCACCTAGTGTGTTTGTGATCCATTAGAGGTACTACACTTGTGGTACTTGCTTTCAAGAGCTAAGGAAATTCAAGGAACTAGTTGTTATTGCTATATAACAACAAAAGGTATGTATTCTATTTTTATATATGGATTTCGAAAATAATAGTAGCATGTCAGGTTTCTTTTTGTGTTCATAAAGTTGTATAACTAATAGTGAAAACATAGATCCAACTCTAGGGTTGCATGCACACATAGGATTGTTTGTATAAAACCCATCAGTGACAACATTGCTTCGGGGGTTCCTAAGCAATTTATTTCGAATAAGACAACCAATGGGGTTACAACATGTCACACCACAAAACCAAGAACGGCGGAAACGTTCCGGGGTGGAGGACGTCATGTGAAGTATCATAACAGTGTAAAGTAGTAAACAAGCAACAACATCATCCATTGCATTAAAAGTAAAGTTTTAATACATGTGTGTTCTTTCATAATGTACAACAATAAAATGAATAATCAAAATAAGGCGAGTCTTGTCTGTGCTCCATCTTCTCAAAAACCTGGCCATCGCACCTGTCTAACTGATGACCTGAGAATACAAGTTATTTTGAAAGCAAGTATCAACTTTAAAGCTGGTGAATTCATAAGTATTTAGGTGTTATTGTCCTGTTTTGGAATGCTGTTAAGAATGTCATATAAATATTTAAATAGAAGAGTTGATATAATTATGAAATGTGGTCTTCTACCAAGACCCGAATGTTCTGTAAGTAAAATGATAGTTTTTCCTTTCTATTGACTAGTACTAAAAGTACTTAGTCTAACTCTTTGTTTATGTGAATGTATCACAAAACAAAGTAAAATAGGAAAATGATATGATAGTCTTCTACCAAGACCTAAATGTTCTGTGAGTAAAATGATAGTTTTTCCTTTCTATTGACTAGTACTAAAAGTACTTAGTCTAACTCATCGTTTATGTGAATATATCACAAAATAAAGTAAATAGGAAAAATATATGATAGTCTTCTACCAAGACCTAAATGTTTTGTAAGTAAAATGATAGTTTTTCCTTTCTATTGACTAGTACTAAAAGTACTTATTCTAACTCATCGTTTATTTGAATATATCACAAAATAAAGTAAATAGGAAAAATGATACGATAGTCTTCTACCAAGACCTAAATGTTCTATAAGTAAAATGATAGTTTTTCCTTTCTATTGACTAGTACTAAAAGTACTTAGTCTAACTCATCGTTTATGTGAATATATCACAAAATAAAGTAAATACGAAAAATATAATCTTGTAAGTGTTATCCTTGGTTACCAGGACTAACACGCCATCGCAGTAAGCGACATGTATAACCTAATGAACATCCGAAGATTGTCCAATTTTCCTCTGTAGCAGCAGCAGGTTGGAGGAAGGGTTAGTCCCGTAGCTGATTCCTAATATAAGCGTTAACCTAATAATCATCCGAAGATTTTCATCTCATCCTTTGTTGCAACAGCAGGATGGAGGAATGGTTAGTTCCGATATCGATCCACCTATTATAAGTAATAACCTTAGACATCCGTAGATGTTCATCACCCAGTGTTGCTAACAGCTGGGTTCCGGAATGCTTAGTCCCATCTAGACACCCCATCGAACAGGGATAGGTAGGAAAATTTACACAGAAGGTACGAATAAATCTTCCTAATAACTCTAGGTACAAGTATCCAGGTAAGTGAATATAGGATAGTGTATCTAAGTAACAGTACTCATGTATGGTATTCATCTAAGCGTATTCAGATAAATGTAGCTATGTAAACGTACTCATGTATCATGTAATCCTAGGTAATTGTACTCATGTATCATGTAAGGTACTGGTATAGACTCATGAATGAACTGACTCTTGTGTGATTCCTTGTAATAGGAATAATGTTTTGTTTCTTCTAACTATCCCTATGATAATTAACTGGAAAGTAATTGGTTGTTCAAGTAGATTTATGCACCCTCGATACACCAGGATGTGGGAAACTGAACGAAGGATGGAAACTATAACATCAATACATATATAAGAACATATGCGTGTAAGTGTAGTTTTGCTCAAGAAGGTAAAATTAATGGTTTTCCAAGATATCTAGGAGTTTTGAACAACAATTAAGAGTGACTTGATGTCATTTTAATAAACATTTCAAAACAAATACTTTTGTTATCAATGTATTTTAAGATAGAAAACCATTTCGTGTGTCACCTTTTGAAGTATGTGAAATCTACTGAGTGAAAACACAATTATAAAATACTTAATATTGATTTAATAACATACTGTTTTCTACTTGTATCCCCCCATTAAAGCATTTAAAATCATTTAAAACATTGATTAAGGGGTATGAACTCACCTGTTGTGGGTGATACAGATGAACTGAAGAGGTAGGACTGCTAGGTGTCAAGTGGAAATTTTAGACACACACAATGGTCCTAATTACATATGAAGACATATGTATATAAACAATTAGTGATTATAACACTAATTAAACATGTATAAAAATCCTAATGCGAGGAAAATACTTCTGGTCAAGTGCTAGGAGGCTAATGGGTTACGACAAAGGAGTGCAAGGCCTCGTATGGGAGTTTATGGTCAAATAACCACATGTTTTGGAGTTCACAGCCCTGGAGAGTAAACTCCTGGCCGTAAACTCTATCTTGGGTCATTAAATGAGGCTTAACTTTATTACAACTCAAGTGGTGAATTGCTTCAAGGCTTAAACAAGTGTTTGGGTGGGTTTAAGGCCTTCAAATGGCCTTGCTTGATGTTCACGGCCCTGGGACCATTTGGCCATGTGTTTGCGGCCGTGAACACCCCTAGGTGTTGGTATTTTGATTGTTTTGGGTCCTAGATACATCAAGGTAATGTGCTATGGTAGTCTCTTGGTTTAATGAGGGCATTTAGGGCATTTTGGCAATCTAGAATGGAGTTCACGGCCCAAGAACTTCCTTGGCCGTGAACACCATTTCCTTAGTGATTTGAGGTTGTTTTCTATCCCTAAACTCATTAGTGTAATAGTCCAAACTAGTGTCATGGCTTAAGGAAGGACTAGGCAACATTGGGCCCTTAAAAAGGAGTTTACTCCCCAAGGTGTTCTTGGGCGGTAAACTCACAGATCTTGTTGTGTTGTTAGGATTTTGTGGTCTAAACATGTATTGGAGGCTTCTAGTTTGAGTTCTAAGGCTTTGAGGGTCATTAGGACACTTTTGGCCCTTAAAATGGAGTTTACTCCCCAAGTGTTCTTGGGCGGTAAACTCCCAAATCTTGGGGTTTTGGTCCGATTTTGATGTTTCTTAACCCAATCTAAGCTATATAATATAACTAGATCGAAGTACTCACAATTTGGAATAAAAACCCGAAGATCCGTGAGAGAGAATTTGGCTTTTCTCTAATTGGAAATGTAACTAATGAATTATTTAGTTCAGATTTCTATATATAGTCCTGGGATTTTTGGTAGAAAATATTTTTATTCCCGGAATGAACTCTAATATCCTAGAGTATTGGAATAACAGTGTTGCACAAAACCCTAGTGCATCCACTCTCCTGATATCTTCTTAAGTGTAAATCCTAAAAAACTGCCAAACTTATACCCGAAGTCTGGAATTTCACTGAAACTGTTCTAACTTCTATTGGCTTGATATGTTTTGTTCAGAATGGAAATTTCGGGTTGTCACATCATCCCCCTGTTAAAGGGAATTTCGTCCCGAAATTAGAATTTAGATAAGGAAGTAGGTATAAATGATCGAGTTGTTAGGTGAAAACTTCCTAATCGATTGGTTCTCGCGCTCCCAAGTGAAATCAGGTTCTCGGTCAGTATTCCAACGAACCTTCACTAATGGGCGACGGCGTTGCTTCGTCCTCTTGACCAATCGGTCGAGGGTCACTACAGTTCTAATATGAAGGCAAGCATTTCGTAAATCTCGATCTCGTCGAGAGGGCTTACGAAAGTCCTAACGGAAAGATACTGTCTCAAGTTCGAGATGCGAAGGGGAAAATGTACGTTACTGAGTTCGCGGAATAGGTCTAGTTTGAGATGCAGGACCGATTCTGGTAAGAATCTCGAAGGTCCTAACTATATTGTATTTTTGGTTTCCACGCTTTACGAAGCGTATTAAGCCATTCCCAGAGTGAGGTTTCTTAATGTATTTGGTGTCTCACTTGGAATTCCAAATGTTCTTTCTCTCACTTAACTTCCCAGTCAAGGGTCACCCCTTGCTGGGTCAAAGTCGAAAGGGTTTCTGAAATTTGCGGGGAGTTCCGAATGGACTATGATAGTAGGTCTGTAAGACCTAGAATTTGGCGAATTTTACGTCGGTGACTACGGTGCCGAAAAATTCCCAACGGTGTTGGATAATTTGACAGAGTACTCAAGAATTTTCACAACACTAATAGTGTGTCTCAGGAAATTTGACTCTCAATTCCAAAACTCTTGTTCAGAGAACTTTGCGAAAAGTATCTCCGAGGGTAATGTTTCTATGGGTTCTTCCTTACTATGAGGGTAGATAAGTAAGTCATTACATGGAGAGATGACGAACAGATCCCAGTAAGAAAGGCATACTCCACTTATTTAGCTCCGGAATACTATGGGCATATTGGTCCTATCCGAGGGGTATCACTACGGACTCGAAGTGTCTGCATCGAGTTCGGAGGGTAGTCTTTAGGACATCCTTCCTTAACACTCGAACTGGTGATATTCGGATCTCAGGTCCATTTATGAAGTAATTCTTTCCCTGTGTTTGCTCAATCAATTCGTCTATGCGAGGCAGAGACAACGATTTCTAAAGGAAATCCTAATGAAGTCTCCGGTCGTCGAGGTACATAAGAAGCCTGGTCTTCTAATTCTATTGTTGAGTAGTTCACTGTGTTGTTCGGGCTGTTCTTGTATCTTCCGTAGGTGTTTAGACTAGAAGGCAATCTGGTTATAAGCGTCATACTGGGTTCCAAGTTTGTTCCTATGCCAATGCAGTTACTCGTACTGTTGGACAGTCTCCGTCCTGAAGTTCATATTAGAATTCATACATGGTTCAATGATCACAATCTCGTGTATACGAGTCATATATAATTAAGATTGAAAAGGTAGTCGAATAACCGATTCTTCCTTAATCTCACATCCCATCGAGGGAAAAGAAGTTAAAGTGGAATCATCAATTCTAAACCTGTAGAACATTGATTATATATCACTCTCATGTATACATTCTTCAGTGATAGATCAACCGTATGAATCCTTGAATTGAACTTGACGTACTACACGAGTGATATTGCGGGGATTCCTTCGGAAAGGAAAAGAACTATAAGGTACTCCATGCATGAGCACTTCGGTGTTCTGATATGACGACTTCGCTAAAAGACGTTTACTGAGAAAGAGATGTACTTATGAAGTTGGTATTGCGAGGATCAAATTTACTCGAGTCGTATGATAAAGTTGGAAACATATGGAAACCAAAGACATGAGATTTGAGCATAAGGCGTTACAGACAAAAACACAATAGTGCAACCGTTAACAGAGTTACTGTACTTTTAGATTTACTACAAGACTATTGCTGCAAACAAGGTATACTACAAAAGACAAGTACACGCAACACGAGCATCCCTAAACGGACGGGATCCCGCAAAAGATAAGACTCTGGTTGCACTAGTTTTGGGATGGTTCATAAGTCTGTTACAACGAAACTCCTAAATTACATTAACGTGGGTCTGGAGTAGACTCTCCTGCGGCGGTGGTCGGTAGCATACTGTCGTGTGTGCCAGCATTTGCTTCCTCTAGGCAGTTCCTTTTGTAATGACCTACCTTGCCACAACCGTAGCAAGTTTAGTTTACACTGGTGCTTGGCACTTGGTTGTTCAGCCTTGCTAGGCTCTTGCAGTAATGCTTAGTGTGCCCCTTTCTGTTGCAGTGTGAGCACTGCATCTTCCTACAATGTCCATGGTGGTGAAAACTGCATTGGATGCATTTTGGGAGATTTACAACATAAAGTTTGGCTGGTTTAGGGACAATTGGGATGTCCGAAGGGATGGTAGTTGGAGGTGCTGATGTCGTGGCTGTGAAGGCTGTCACTGGTGGTTGTTTCCTGTTCGCCCTTCGAAGCGACTTGTCCTTAGGTTTATTCCAAGACTTCCGTTTGTGACTTGGATTGGAATGATTGTTAACAATCCCGCTAACACTTGCGTTGTTAGCGTTCAGGTGGGTCAGAATAGCTGACACGACAGCCGAGACTGCAGCTTCAAAGGTAGTTGCATCAATCTGAAGAGTTGGTGGTTGGTTGATGGGCTGATCATTTTTCTTCGGCGACATGATTCTGTTACACCGAAAGAAAATGAATCTTGTGAGCGAAAATGGTTGAACCTAGACGTAGTTCGATCGCTCATGAAAAGAATAGAAATATGTTTTCTAAGGTTCGACCTACATCCCTATGATGCAGTCCTATCATGGAATGGAAGTATGTTCACGAAGGTTTGACCTACATCCCTAAGATGCAGTCCTATTACGGAATGGAAGTATGTTCACGGAGGTTTGACCTACATCCCTATGATGCAGTCCTTGCAAAGATCGGAAGTAAGTTCGTACAATGGTCTCAAGATGTTTGGCGTTTTAGCCAAGGTATCGTTGGTTGGCGAATAACGTGATCCAACCATTAAAAGAGACTCGGAGATGTCTCCGGAGTTAAATGGCTATAGTCCAATGACTTAACTAGAGCTTGTTTCAAATAGATTGTAATGAAAGTATGATAAGAGTATTTGAAGAAAGAATGACACAGAAGTTAGCCGACTATCAATATCTTTGATATTCATGACGTACAGGTTCGGGAAAATGACGTTGTAAAAGGTCTTTCATCATATCCAGAGAAGATAGTTCTTGATAGCATAAAGATCTAACTAAAGTACTTACAGTACAAGATAGTTTCATAGAAAATGCCACATCGGGCATAGACAAAAACACGATTCCTTTCTAATCAAGGAATATAAAGTAAAGTATCTACTACTAGCGACGGTCATCCCTCTGGTGAACTCTCAGTTCAGCCAGTTGGCGTTCCACATCAAGTAGCTGTGTTTCGTACACTCTCTGGCGTACTCGAAGTTCCATGAGTTTGGCTCGAGTTTCAGCTAGTGCTTGCAGCAAGGTTTCATGGTCTCTCTCAGACCTCTCACAAGCATGTTCAAGGCGACTGGTGCGAAGCATATGCATTCCTCCATTTGTATCAACTTCTGCGATACGTTGTAGAGTTGTCCTACCCTGAATTTCATTTCGGGCAATTCTTCGGATCAGAATTGGTATGATTTTGTCTGCATAGCCCCCATTGCTCAGGTCATAGAAGCTTCGGTCAGCATTAAATTCCATGGGCTGATCTTGTCCTTGGTTCCATGTTTCCAAACATTCCACCCACTCAGGCGTCGGACCATGAAAAGTCGGACGAGGGTTAGGAATTGGAACGGGAGCTGCCTGAGGTAGGTTCTCAACCTCAGGTTCGGAGATAGCACCGTCTCAAAGGAATTCAGCATGGTGATCATTCAGAGGGATTGGATGATCATTATCTGGTTCTTCTCCAAACCATCCAACAATAACCGCGTTCGGAAGGAACAGGTTGTCGTCGGGATGGAATCCAGCCATGTTATCTACGCGAGAATTGGGGTAAGAAAATAATTATTAGACGAACTATCTAGATAATTATTTAGGAAATCTTCATTAGTTCCATTGCTATTTGTAAATGTCATACCAGTTATACGTAATCAACACACGATAGGCCTTCGAATAAGTGACCTCAACTCCAAATTCACAAGGAATAGGGGTAAAGCAAAAATTTCACC
This sequence comes from Lactuca serriola, assembly GCF_051521515.1. Classification (NCBI taxonomy): domain Eukaryota; kingdom Viridiplantae; phylum Streptophyta; class Magnoliopsida; order Asterales; family Asteraceae; genus Lactuca; species Lactuca serriola. Next base: position 311,886,333 of record NC_136410.1, on the reverse strand, counting down.
GATTCTAAGTCTATAACATCCTAGTTACATTTAACTTTAGTGTATCCACTTAGAAACTATCAACTTGGTAATGAAGATCCCGTTTGAGTTCTCAAGTATAAAGTGTTGGAGTAGTGTCTAAGTCCATAACTATTTTGGTATGTACTTGACCCGATGGTGCATGGTCCTTTTGGGTTGCCTTCACGAAAGCAACTTGATAGGATGAATTATGGAGAGAAAGGATTAAATATGATTTATTAATATATTATGAGAATAATATATTAAATGAGAAATCATATTGTTTAATTAATATTAGTCAAGAATTAATAAGAATTAAGTTTGTGACTAAAATAGATTAATTAAACTTAAGGGACTGGAATTGTAATTATAAGATAATTGCAATTGGGCCATGGATTGCCTTATATTATAAGTTTGGATGAATTCTATGGGGAAACCCATTAGAAATCGTCCAAGGCCTTTAAGGAAAGGAGTCCATGGGTTTCTTAGGGCTTAAGCATCCAAATTAGGGTTTCCTTGTTAGATAACCCTAATAGCCTCACTATATATAGAACCCTTAAGGCTCAAAAACGTGGTGAACTTGTCTTCTAGGGTTTCCACACGTTTTGGGTAGCCTCCTTCTCTCCTCCTCTTCATCCTCTTGCTCTTGGTGTTTGTGAACCATTAGAGGAGTAACATTTGCGACTCTAAGCTTTCTAAAGTCAATACAAGGAAGATTTGTGATTGTTATTGCTGCATAACAATCAAGGTATGATCTAAACCTTATTTATATGTTGTATTGATTATCATACACTAGATCTAGGGTTTATAGTCTTGGATAAATTGTATGTACAATAGAGAAACCTAGATCCAAGCATTAGGGTTCGTATGAGCACATAGAATGTTCTTATAGCTAAAACCCATCAGTGGTATTAGAGCCTTGATTGGTTTCTATTGTATTGATGCCTTGTATGTTTGTTCAAGTTAAAAAAAATTCGATTTTTGTGAATCTGTCTGATGGACTCGGCGAGTCCCATAGTGGACTCGGCAAGTAGGCTCGACTCGGCGAGTCTATTGGGGTACTCGGCGAGTCCAAGCGTCAGAAAGAGCAAATATCGGGATTTCTTGTTGTTTATCTTTGAGATACTTGCCTCTATCATATTAGATCAATATAAATCCGATTTTATGATATATATGACTATATTCTTGATCTAATTGAAGATATTTATCAATTAATAAAATATTTATTTCCTTATGTAATAACTGATTAATTATTTTGATTAAATTGGTAAATTGTTTTGCAAGAAATTATTAAATAAATCAAATATGGATAATTATGTGATTAAATATTAATTTAGATTATTTGTTATTTGATCCCCAATGTTTTGAAAAGGTTTCAAAACTTGCCCTCAAGTTTTGGAATTTAAATTTTGATTGAAAGTTTAATTTTGATGTATATTTAAATTCTAAACCTAAATGTTTTGAAATGTTTCAAAACTTGCCCTCAAGTTTTGGAATTTAAAAGTTGATTAAAATTTTAATTTAGGAATGTTAAATTCTAAAACCCTAGTATTGTTTTGGAAAGTTCAAATCACACCCTTATGGTTTTATTAATTAATTAAGGTGTATAATTAAAAGAGGTTTAATAAATCCATAAAAGTTTAGGTTTACAATTTAATTGAATTAAAAGGATTATTGTTAAATTTGACCTCCTAGTATTTTAAAAGTGTAAAATACACCCTATACTATATATAACATTAAAAGTCTAACATTATATATATGTATGAGTAAAAGTCAGTCTTACCGTTAGTAGGCCTCATTCACGAAGCTGGTCTATAAGGGGTGTTTAAGGAAATTGCCTATAAAATGGTGATTGAATGTGTATCCACTCTTACCCACTGCACTCTTGACTAGTGGAGGGTCGTTAGACGAACGGGTAGGATAGGACGAAACCTTCCATTATAAGTATAGTGAAGTACAAAAGTTACTAAATGTTTTACAAAATTCCCAATCTTAGTTACTTTAGGCAAAACTGAATTGATGCAATTCCATGAAATTACACTTTGTGCCCTTGCGAAGAAATTAGTGGAGCATGTGTGGTTAACCGGCACACTAAATGATTCTAAGCAAAGGTAGCAAAGGGTGACTCAATGTTTTTCATAGTTCGGTGGAGCGTGTGTGGTTTACCAGCACATCGAATAGATGACTGTAACATGTGAGGGCACCATGTAAGTTTGAATGGTTATTCACACCCGCTTTGTGATCCTCGGCATCCCAGTCACAAACTAGAGGGGCATATCGAGATTTAAACATTCCATTGAAATGTTATAATGAATCTCAAAGGATCTAGGAGTTTTCATAGATTTAAAACTTAAATTTATTTTTCGTTTTTCATGGTGGAAATTAGTGAATCGTCATTCACTTACCTTCAAATATTCTGCAACTAGATTACGACATCCCTTTTCTAGGTTGTAGCGTATTGTGTTGGGTCCTAGCCTTAGTATCTCATTTGGGTGATTTACTAAGGACTCAATCATCAACTAACTTGAATTCGTTTTCTCCCATATTGTAGATGTCAAAGTACGACAACTATAGTCTTCCCAAATCCCGTGGAATAAGCTTTCTACATGAAGATGATATTCCATGATTCGATCGAGGAACAAGAGATCATGCTTCACTTCCTCCACCTCCTCCAATTATTCTCCCTGACCCACAAGTTCGAAGACTTGAAAATTTCAAGCTCACTCAATCCCTTTTGGCAAGTGAACATAAAGAAGGAAAGTCGGTGTGTGCGCACGTCCTAGGGATGAAGTCACACATTGATAGGTTAAGAATGTTGGGATCCGTTGTCTGTGAGGATATGGCTATTGACTGGGTTCTTCAATTACTTCCTAACTCGTATAGTGAGTTCATAAGAGAGTACTATACGATGAACCACGACGTGACCCTTATAGATCTCACCTATATGCTTATTGATGTTGAATCAGCAATGGTTTGGCGCAAAAGAAAAGCAAAGTTGATTGGTGGATCTGCCTTCAAGACCTCTATGGATATAGACAATAGCAACGAAAGACATGATATGATCGAAAAGTTTGATCATAAGAGAAAGGCAATGTCTGAACAAGTTCCATGTCCTGTTCCAAAAGAGTCAATTTGCTTTTATTGCCAAGAGAAGGGGCATTGGAGACGAAACTGCCCTATTTACCTAAGAGATCTAAGAGATGGGAGAGTCAAAACGTATGGCTCTGTTTTAGGTAAAATCCATTCACTAACTCTTTTAAGCTTCTACTCTAGATTCTTAATACATAATGTAATAAGATTACAATCGATGTTTTGTAGGATCGAAGAAAAGAAAGGAAGCTTAAGGGAAGAAGTGAGCAGAATCTAACTGTGAAGGAAAGGATTTCGATTGCATTACTTGAAGATTCGATTCTTGAGCTACTACTTAGAGTTAGAATTAGATTGCTAAGAAAGATGTATTAGCATAGTTTTTCAATGAATTGCATTGTAAGGACAAAATTTTTCCGCAATAAAATAAATTTTGATTTTATATTATTTATTGTCACACCCCAAAACCAAGAACGGCGGAAACATTCTGAGGCAGAGGACGTCATGTAAAGTATCATAAAACAGTAAATGTAAATAAGCAAACAACATCATCCATTGCATTAAATATATAATTTTAATACAAGTGTGTTCTGTACAGTTTTAGACACCAAAAATATAAGGTCAATCAAAATAATAGTATGATGAGTCTTGAATGCGCTCCATCTTCTCAAAAGCTGGCATCGGTACCTGTCTACTGATGACCTGAGAATACAAGTTATTTTGAAAGAGTTTATCAGCATTAAGCTGGTGAGTTCATAAGTATTTTAGTGTCGATGTTTGTTATCAAAACGTTTGAACCTGTCGTAAGTATAAGTTGTAAAATGTATGTAGGTGTTTGTAAAAGTTTGTAAAAGTGTGTAATATCCTAAGTGTAACTATCATTTAACAAAATATAGTTTGTACATTAATGTTTAAGTGAGGTTATCACTAAAAATATGTAATGGGTAAATCATTGTAGTACTGTAGTTTTGTATTATAGGAACTACTACTGTACTAACTACCTTAAACCGGATTTATATTAAGGCATTATGTGATAAATTGCACCATACTATCGACTAGTAACAACGACATAATGAATGGTCGTAATAACGAAATGAGTTTGGCACCTGCAGACCTGCAGGTCCGGCTGTAGCTAGCAGCAAGGTGTAGGATTGTCAATCCAGCATAGATCTATACGCAAACTCACGCTCTCCCTCCAAGAGACTCTGGCCACAACTCGAGTCATGACAGTTAAGTCGTGCTCCGATTTAAATCACAGTAATTTAAGTATTCTAGTATATGTAATGTAATGTTTCTAGTTCTAGTATAGTTGTATATGTTCTCCTCCTAGTATAGTTGTATATGTTGTCATAGTATAGTTGTATATGTTCTCATAGTATAGTTGTATATGTTCTCATAGTATAGTTGTATATGTTCTCTTCCTAGTATAGTTGTAATAGTATGATCCTGTGTTACCCCGATGGTAACTTACTAATGATGTGTCTAGTACGTATGAATATGGAAGTACTTTTATGTCTATATATGTATATTTGATATATAATTAATATTGAAACGACCTTCGGATGGTCACCCGAAATCCCACCAGACCACATCCAAATCGAGAAAAAGGAAATAGGGCGGATGGCCTTCCTAAACCCTTTAAACATTATTTATACATCTATACATATATGGGCATGAAATTGATAATATAAAGGCATAAATAAGTTTTTATAAGACATCTGAAACATAAATATTATTTCAAGAAAAGATCGACTTGATGTCAATCTATAAAACAATTTGAAGGCATAAGTTTGATAAAACAGTTTAAGTATAAGGAACATTTGTTTGAATCACAGTTGTACATAAGTTTGAAAAGTAAAAGAGTTTGTAAAACATTTTGAAGTAAAACAGTTTGATAGACAGTTTGAACAGTGATAAAATCATTGGTTTCCTAGTTATTAATCACATGTGATTAATGCAATCACATGTGATTGAAACAATAACTATAAGTATTTAACTTGTATTCCCCCCCCCATAAAGTATTTAAAACATTTAAAATCATTTCAAAGGTTGATTAAAGGGGTATGAACTCACTTGTGGTGAGCTGATTGGATTGTAGTGTCGGATACCGTGCTAGGTGGCAAACGGAGACTTGCTTACACGCACGAGCCTAGTTATCATATAATAAGCATATATATAACTAATTAGCCAAATAATAACTTAATAAAATAAGTTGGGACACTCAGGAACATGAAAACACTTTGTATAAATGTCATAGGTCCTAAGGGTTGCATCTAAGTCGATACGGGACAAGGAAAAAGGGTTTGAAGCTTCCAAAGATCTTGTATAAGAGTTCACCACCCAACAAACCCCAACCTTGGAGTTTACAGTCGTAAACCCTTGAGTTTATGGCCGTGAACTCCACACTTGGTGGTTTTGGGTGTTTTAAGGTGCTATACTAATCCTAGAATAAGCCTAGCATTGTTGGAATAATCCTTGAAGTAGTTTAAGGCCCTAGAAGGCTCCATAGAGGAGTTTACGGCCTAAAGACCATATCCCCTAGAGTTTACGGCCGTAAACTCCTATGGGGTGTTGGTTTTAATTCTTTTAAGTCACTTGCACAAGTAGGATAGCTTCTATGTTTTTGTTTAAGGCTAAAGGGGACATTAGGCATACATTTGTGCCTTCACTTGGAGTTTACGGCCCAATAGATGTTCCTTGGCTGTAAACTCCCTTTAAGGGATGATTTTGATGTAATAAACTCCCCATTCAAGTCCTAGGTATTAAAGGGTAATTGTCTTAAAGCCTTAGGGGTGTTTAGGGCACTCTTAGCCCTTGAAAAAGGGGTTTACGGCCCAAGAGCATATCCTTGGCCATAAACTCCTAAAACTATATGATTTTGAAGTGTTTTGGTGTCCAAATTAACTACAAGCATTAAAGGGTAAATGTCTTAAGCCTTAGGGGTGATTTAGGGCTCACTTTGGCCCTTGGAAATGGTGTTTACGGTCCAAGAAACTCTTGGGCCGTAAACTCCAAAAGCTTTATGTTCTTGGATGATTTCTAGCCTCAAAAGATCCTACAATAAGTCCTTAACTAGTTGTCTAACAAGGAAATGGGACTAGGTAGCTTTTAGGCCTTGTTTTGGAGTTTACACCCGAAGAACGTTCTTCGGCCGTAAGCTCCCGGATCTTGCATTTTAGGCATGTAAACAATGTTATAAAGCATATAACAAGTATTAAAACACATCTAGGAAAGTAGACTCACAATCTGGGATGAAAACCCGAAGATCCGTTAGAGAGAAAATGGCTTTTCTCTAGTTGGAATTGTGAATAATGAATTAATTTAATTCAGAAATCTATTTATAGTCCTGAAATATTTTGGCAGAAAATATTTTTATTACGGAAATTCGACTATGACATTATGAAACTTGGAATGTTCAAATTTCACAAACCCAGGAGCATCCGCTCTCCTGATATCTCCTTAAATGTGTACCCTAATGAACACAAACTCATTCGGAAGAGTATGAAATCCACTGAAACTGGACTAGCTTCTATTGAGTAGATAACGTTCGTACAAATGGAAATTTCGGGTTGTCACATTATCCCCCCGTTAGAAGGAATTTCGTCCCGAAATTTGAATTTAAGCAAATAAGAAGTTACACACAATTAAGCGAAAAGATGTGGGTATTTCAGTTTCATCTGATCCTCGCGTTCCCAAGTGAATTCTGGTCCTCGCTTGGCGTTCCAGCGAACCTCCACGATAGGGATACGACTTTGCTTTGTCTGCTTGACCTCACGGTCCATGATCTCTACAGGTTCTTCCACGAAGTTGAGGCTCTCGTTGATCTCGATCTCGTCGAGTGGGATTAAAAAAGTCTCGTCGGATAGACACTTTTTCAAGTTAGATACGTGGAATGTAGAATGTACGTTACGAAGTGCGTCGGGTAGGTCGAGTTTGTAAGCTACGGGGCCGACTCTTGCAAGAATCTCGAAAGGCCCTATGTACCTCGGATTAAGCTTCCCACGCTTGCCGAAACGTATCAAGCCCTTCCAGGGTGAGACTTTGAGAAGGACTCGGTCTCCCACCTGAAATTCCAAAGGTTTTCTTCGTTTATCAGCGTAGCTCTTCTGTTGGTCTCTAGAGGCTTTCAATCGTTCACGGATCTGAATGATTTTCTCTGTCGTTTCCCGAATGATCTCCGGACCGGTGAGAGTACTGTCGGAAGCTTGCCCTCTGGCTAATTGGGTATCACCCACTTCAGCCCAGCACAGAGGGGATCTGCACTTTCGGCCGTAGAGAGCTTCAAATGGAGCAGCCTTGATGCTCGTGTGATAACTGTTATTATAGGAAAACTCGACAAGGGGTAAATGAGTATCCCATGCCTTCCCAAAGTCAATCACGCAGGCTCGCAACATATCTTCCAGTGTTTGGATGGTCCTCTCACTCTGTCCGTCGGTCTGTGGACGGTAGGCTGTGCTCATGTCCAGCCTTGTTCCCAAGGAATGTTGTGGTGATTGCCAAAATCTTGAGGTGAACCTACTATCTCTATCGGAGATAATGGACATAGGTACACCATGTAGCCGTACGATTTCCCTAATGTATGTTCTCGTAAGTTTCTCCATCTTGTCAGTTTCTTTGATAGGCAGGAAGTGTGCAGACTTGGTCAATCTATCAACGATGACCCATATGGTGTCGAGTCCACCCGTTGTCTTGGGCAACTTGGTTATGAAATCCATAGTGATACGCTCCCACTTCCATTCCGGGATCTCTGGTTGTTGCAATAAACCAGAGGGCTTCTGGTACTCGACCTTAACCTTTACGCAAGTAAGGCATTTACTTACGAAGGTAGCAATCTCTGCTTTCATATTAGGCCACCAGTATAGCTTTTTAAGATCCAGATACATCTTATCTGAACCTGGGTGGACGGAATACCGAGTGTTGTGCGCCTCGGTCATGACCAAGTCTCGGAAATCACCGTGTTTCGGTGTCCAGATCCGGTTCGTGTAATATAAGGCTCCGTCACCCTTGGCTTCTAAATTCTTGTCCATTCCTCTAAGGGATTCACTCGTCACATTTTCAGGTTTCATGGCTTCAAGTTGAGCCGCCTGAATTTGCTTAGACAAGTGTGAATGGATGGTCATTGACAATGACTTGACTTTGCGTCCAGAATATTCTTTCCGACTTAGGGCGTCTGCTACTACGTTGGCTTTACCCGGATGATAACGAATATCGCATTCGTAATCACTGAGTAGCTCGACCCACCGTCGTTGTCTCATGTTGAGCTCCTTTTGATCGAAAATGTGTTGTAAACTCTTGTGGTCGGTAAAGATAGTGCTCTTTGTTCCATACAAGTAATGTCTCCAGATTTTCAGAGCAAACACTACTGCTCCTAGTTCAAGATCGTGGGTCGTGTAGTTAACCTCGTGTGTCTTCAACTGTCTCGAGGCGTAGGCGATGACCTTACCTCGCTGCATCAGAACACATCCTGTTGGGGTTGCAAAGTTATTCATTCATGACTTTGTAAATGTTTGACTTTTGTAAAACCCACTTGCATGTGGAGTATTAGCCTTTAGACCCATTTGTTAGAGAGTAAGAGAGAGACATGTAAACACCTCTATAAATAGTGGGTTCATACCACTTGTAGCGGTGTGCTTGAGAGATGTAAAAGTGAGTGTGTAAGTGTGTGTTAATTATGTAGTCTAGATCTAGATCCTTTTTGTGTAGCACCATATACATTCAATATATCTCATAAACACCCAAATCACCATGTTCAATTGTGCAAGCTTTAATTCCGCATGTCAAACCATGTTCTTTGTCACTACACATCCAAGCCCTTGATTTGATGCATCGCAATAGACTACGAAGTCTTCTATTCCTTCGGGAAGGGATAGTATTGGCGCGGTGCACAAGGCTCGTTTGAGCGTTTGGAACGCTCTCTCTTGTTTCCCTTCCCAGTCAAAGGCCACGCCTTTCTGGGTCAGGGTCATAAGAGGTTTCGCTATTCGAGAGAAGTTCTGAATGAATCTGCGGTAGTAGCCAGCGAGACCTAGAAATTGACGAATTTCTGTAGGCGTCTTAGGTGCTGACCAGTTCTCAATGGCTTTAATTTTGGATGGGTCCATGTGGATTCCCTCTTCGCTTACCATGTGTCCTAGGAATTCGACTCTTCGGATCCAAAATTCACATTTCGAGAACTTCGCATAAAGCTTCTCTTTTCGTAATGTCTCTAGAACTTGTCGCAGGTGATCGCCATGCTCTTTCTTACTTCGGGAGTAGCTCAGGATGTCGTCAATGAAAACGATGACGAACTGATCCAAGTAAGGTCGGCATACTCTATTCATCAGATCCATGAAGACTGCAGGCGCATTGGTCAATCCGAATGGCATCACCACGAACTCGTAATGTCCGTAACGAGTTCGGAAGGCTTTCTTTGGCACATCCTCCTCTAGCACTCGTAACTGGTGATATCCGGATCTCAGATCAATTTTGGAAAAAAAAGTTCGCCCCTTGCAGTTGGTCAAATAAATCGTCTATGCGAGGCAGAGGGTAACGGTTTTTGACCGTCAGTTTGTTAAGTTCTCTGTACTCGATACACATACGGAATGATCCGTCTTTCTTCTTAATGAACAAGACCGGTGCTCCCCAAGGTGAGAAACTTGGTCTTATAAAGCCCTTACTGAGCAGTTATTTAAGTTGACCAGAGAGTTCCTGCATCTCAGCTGGTGCTAAACGGTAGGGCGACTTGGCTACTGGGGTAGCTCCTGGGACTAAGTCGATTCTGAACTCGACCTGTCGTTGCGGAGGTAACCCGGGTAGTTCTTCTGGGAAAATGTCAGGGAACTCGCTCACTACTGGGATGTTCTTTAGTTCTTTCGTTTCGAGGCTCGTGTCGACGACGTGAGCAAGGAATGCATGGTATTCCTTACGCAGATACTCCTGTGCTTGAATACTTGATATTATACGAAGACTTGCGCCGGGTTTGTCGCCGTAGACTATAAGAGTTTCGTTAGACAGAATGTTTAGATGGACTGCTTTCTCGTAGCACACGATGTCGGCGCGATGAAGGCTTAACCAATCCATGTCAATGATAACGTCGAAACTTTTTATTGAGACTGGCATGAGGTCGATTGGGAATGAATGGTTATCTAGAGTTAGGGTACAACCTAAGTATATGCTACTCGTACTTTCAGTTTTTCCATTAGCCATTTCTACTGTGAATAGTTCTTTGAGTGCGTGCGGTGGTTGATTAAGCATGCGAGCAAATTTATGGTTTACGAAGCTTCGCTCCGCTCCACTATCGAACAAAATGCATGCATAGGAGTTATCGAGGAGGCACGTACCAGTCACCACGGTCGGGTCAACAACTGCTTCCCCGTGGCCTATAGCTAGTACCCTCCCTGCTCCTCCAGCATTCCTCGCTTTGGGGCAGTCCCTCTTAAAGTGGCCTGCTTCGCCACATCCATAGCAGGTTGGGTTCGCGCCAGAGCCAGGGACTTGGTTGATAGGTTGTGCCGGGAACTTACAGAAACGGACGATGTGTCCTTTCCTGTTGCAGTTAGAGCACTACATTTCACGGCAGGGGCCGTTGTGGTGGAAGCTGCATTTGTTGCACTTCGGCAAACTTCCAGCATACTGCTTCATCGGAGCAGTAACAGCAGCAGGGGTTACCGCGGCATGTACTGCTGTAACAGCCCGGAATTCCAGGAAGTGTTATATTTATGATTTTGGGTGTTTTAAGAGGGGACTCGGCGAGTTGGAGCTCAGACTCGCCGAGTAGGATCGCAGATCTGGTCGAGGGTTCGCAACTGGACTCGGCGAGTCCGCGCTGTTTAGTGAAACCGTAACTTTCCAGGTTTGGGACATATATAAGGGGCCTTATGGCCGTCATTGTTCACCCCAGCCCTTTGATTGAAACCCTAATTCGATTGTGAGCATCTGGAGCAAGGTAGAAGACCATTATTGATCTTGGAAGTGTTATTTTGCAAGGAAAAGGAGGCTCGGTTAAGGGAACAACAGGAGAAGCTATATTCTGAGAGTTAGGGACACAGAGCAACGTTATTCATGTAATATTTTTGAGTTGTTCCCTTCTATGTTGATGTGTATATGGATTTAGGGTTTATTGAACCCTTTTGTGGCTAGATTGAGTGTTTCCTTAGTCCCCCATGCGATTGGAATCCTATATTGGGACCCTTGGAAGTCCAGAGTATCCCATGCCTGAGCTTTTCGGGAATCAATGGAGGTTTTGGATTGGAATCCTTATGCCTTAGGTCAAAACGTCAATTATGAGTCATGGGGTGTATTATGAGCACCGAAATAAGGACTTTACGTGATGAACCAGTCTAGGAAGGCCAAACCTATGAATTGCCGGAGCAGATCTGACCTTAGAAAGCAGTTTGAGCGGTTGCATGGCATGGACTCGCCGAGTCCGATGAACAGACTCGGCGAGTAGCTTGAAGATTGCCTTAGAATGGTCCTATCCGGGTTATGGGTTGGATCGGTGAGTCAGGGCGAGTTAAAGAGGGTTAATAGGTGGTCTGAGTCGAACTGGGACTCGCCGAGTTGTTCTTCAGACTTGGCGAGTTGAGTTGGGGTGGCCCCGCGATTCTTCCAGGAGGAACTCGTCGAGTCAGGGGGGATACTCGACGTGTAGAAAGGGAATCTTACAGAATTGGTGAGAACGTCTAGACTCGCCGAGTCGCCCTAGCACTCGCCGAGTCCGGTCAAAGTTGACCGTTGACCGTTGACCAGAGTGGACCTGTGTTGACTTCTTAGGGATAGTCAACATTAGAGATATAAAGTGTTAACTAGGGACATATGATGTTATAGGAGGATTAGAGCTCGGAGAATCGGGCACAAGGGATTCCCAGGGTTGTGAGATATCGAGACACGCGAGGTGAGTCTTCTCACTATACTTTACCTTGAGTATGTAACCAGAGTTATGTGACAGAGTATTTGTATGCTATGTATGATATGTGTTGTACTGCATTATTTCTATGTGATTTATGCTGTGCCTGTTTGCAGAGTTGGAACCGAAGGGCTCCTAGAGTTAGAACCTGAGGGTTCACAGAGTTGGGTGCACGGACCCATAGAGTTATAGCCTCGAGTGGCTTATATGTGTTATATGTGTGGTATTTTGGGGAACTCACTAAGCTTCGTGCTTACAGTGTTTGTGTTATGTTGTTTCAGGTTTCTTTCAGTATCACGGGACGGCACCGGCTTGATTGTACACACCAGAGAAGGAGTCATGATTTGGAGGATCCTAGTTTTCTATATAAGTGAAAATAGAGTTCCGTTTTGTAATTCGATTATGAATGAGATTTTTAAACAAGTAAATTTAAGAATAAAATGATTATCTTAATCAAAAATTTGTTTTGAAATTTACGGTGTTACAAGTTGGTATCAGAGCCTTGGTTTGAGGGATTCGGATGCGCCTTCGGGTAAATCTGGACTCAAACTGAGGAAGTAAGAAAAGTTTTCAAATAAATAGTTTTCTAAAAGTGAATAAGAGTTCAAATAGAAAGCAAGAAAGAGCAGTGTGTACAATCAGCCAGAGCCCAAACGGTGATTTCCCAGAATACCCTTACTTTTGTGTTATGAGATATTTATGATGCACTTTATGAGGTATTATTGCATGCTAGGGACAGGCTAGGTATTTCATATCTTAGGACTAGAGTGGCCTGATTTGTAATGCCTTAGCCTAGGAATTGTTGTTATATGTGTTATGCTTTTGAGTATGTGATGAGTGAGAGTATCCAGTTAGAACCCATGAGGGGTAGAGTTACAGAGTTCAGTGGTACTTCCGAGGATGCGCCAAGAAGGTGGAGTTATCACAGAGAGGGAGTCCTATGTATTCTTCGATGCTCGAATGCTGCTTGCTTTGTGCTTTGTGGAACTCTCGATGATGGGAGTCACCTACCAAGTGAGTATGACGATATTCAGGAGGTAGATGGCTGGCATCATTAGGAGCTCTTCAGCAGCTGAAAGCAAAGAAGTGGGAGGACAACGGAAGAGCCTAGGGAGTAAACCTAGCCAGATGAGTGCGCTGGTAGAGTAGAGGATTTCGCTGGGGAGCGAGCACGCGCGATGGGATTGGTGAAAGAGCAGGTCGAGCAGCTACTTAGGAGCTCTGGGATGGTCCGTGTGGAAATTATGGGTAGATGTGGCAGGTAGTATGGGCCCGTACTACTGAAAGCAGAGGACCCATACTTGATACAGGGAGTATTCTGAAGGTCCTAAGGAGCGGATTGAGGAGTGATGTTATGGTTCGAGTACCATACATCGGGGCGGATTGAGGAGTGATGTTATGGTTCGAGTACCATACATCGGAGCGGATTGAGGAGTGATGTTATGGTTCGAGTACCATACATCGGAGCGGACTGAGAAGTGATGTTACGGTTCGAGTACCATACGTCGGAGCGGATTGGGGAGTGATGTTATGGTTCGAGTACCATACATCGGAGCGGACTGAGAAGTGATGTTATGGTTCGAGTACCATACATCGGAGCGGGTTGAGGAGTGATGCTATGGTTCGAGTACCATACATCGGAGCGGATTGAGGAGTGACGTTATGGTTCGAGTACCATACATCGGAGCGGATTGAGGAGTGACGTTATGGTTCGAGTACCATACATCGGAGCAGATTGAGGAGTGATGTTATGGTTCGAGTACCATACATCGGAGTGGATTGAGGAGTGATGTTATGGTTTGAGTACCACACATCAGAGTGGATTGAGGAGTGATGTTATGGTCCGGGTACCATACATCGGAGCGGATTGGGGAGTGATGTTATGGTTAGGGTACCATACACCGGAGCATATTGAGAAGAGAGGTCATGGAATGAGTACCATGGGTTGTAGTGAATGAGGCTAGTGGTTCTCCGGTTATCCGGTCATGATTAAGTTCGAAGAGGCGTCCCTTGAGAGGGAGATCGAGAGCCCCTCAGAGTATTTTAGTAAGGAGTCAGCGAGAAGGGAGAATTTCGATCTGGGTTGAGCGATCAGTCGATAAAGGAGATGTCACCTTCTATGATCTGGGAGGTACTGATTATGTTCGTGTGCAAAATATGAGAAGCATGATGTTTTAGTTTTGGGTTTGGGGGTAAACCCTGCAGGTCGTCATTGACGATGATTTCCCACCAGAGTATCAGGTAGCATGTGTGCCGCGAAGCAGTGATTTATCATGAGCAGATAGTCAGTTGGGACTGAGATAGTCGAGGACCACACTACACCTATTCGAGTATAGTAGGATGGATTGTAGTGGTATCAGTGGGGAGTTCAGTCGAGTCAAGCAGTGCAGAAAGTTTTTCTATCTATGTTGGGTGTTGAATATGGGAGTGGGTCCCTGTTCTTGGGATGATCCCGATGTTGGAGCATTGGTTGATGAGTTGAGGCGAGGGGTACAATGATTTTGTGGTTCGGTCTATTAGCCAGGGATGTTATTGAGCAGTTGAGTTGTTTGGTACTAGATTGGTACGAGATTTGGAACGACTAGAGGCAGTCGTGACGAGAAGTTCTTGAGGAGTTCATCAGAGGTTCAGAGTATATGAGGTTGATTGATTTCCTTAAGGGGGGATTATCGGGCGTTGTGTAGCACTTTCCGGGGGCAGGTGCGATTTTGTTGGTAAAAATAGTTATGGGTTGGTTGTGTGTTATTTGGTGATGGTTCGAACCCTAAGTGGGGGAGAACCGGGTGCCGTATGTAAGAAAGCAGAGATTTGTCAAGAGCAGTTATAAGTGGAGTATAGAGATTTACGGTAAGAAATCATGAGACCAGAGATGTCGGTGATCGAGGAAAGGGGTCGGAGCGAGTTAATGCGGGAAGTACTTGTTTGAGAAGGATGAATGTCTCCACGGCAGATGTTTATTGGTTAGGAATCTGGTATTGGTCAAAGTTGGGGCAAGTAGATAGAGAATGATTGGGCAGCTAACTCCCGGGGTCGGTATGCGTATCCTTGTTTGGATTTTGAGCGGCGGGAAAAAGGGTTTCGGAGAATTATCAGCATATTTCGTAGCGTCAGCGTTTTCTCGTATTCCAATCGAGAAATTAGATGCACCGAAGTTGCAATGTGGGAAAAATGTAGATCTAATTATGGGGTCAGAGGAAATGTATTATTGTGTCTATATGATGCTTGGGGCAGGAGATCAGTGGTTGTGGTAGGATCTTGTGATGTCCTGTTGGGGTATTCCAGGGTATCCAGGTACGATATCTTTATTTCGGAGTTACTCATGAATCTTGAATTGAGACGACTTGTGGTATATCACGTATCTATGGATCTAGTGGGAGCCCTTCGAGTATGGACAACCAGGGAGATTATTTGAGAGAGTGGATCTTTGCAAGGGTGGGCATTGTTATGTCGATTGCCTCCAGAGTCTGTGATGAATATTCGAGTCGAGTATGGGTAGCCGCCTATGATAGTCTGCGGAGCACGAGCTAGTGGAGGCAGAGGGTGTTGTGATACTGCGGGGAACCGTAGTACTCACTAGTCAGAGGGAGTTGTGATACTGCGGGGAGCCGTAGTACTCACTAGTCAGAGGGAGTTGTGATACTGCAGAGAGCCGTAGTACTCACTAGTCAGAGGGAGTTGTGATACTGCGGGGAGCCGTAGTACTCACTAGTCAGAGAGTGTTGTGATACTGCGGGGAGCCGTAGTACTCACTAGATGGCAAGAGTATGTGATGATGGAATGTTTTCCGAACAGTGTATTATGTGGAAGAGTTTTGGGCTTAAGTAGCCCTAGTATTGAGTTTTTGGAGCATGAATGTTAAACCGGGGGGGTGACTGGGGTCTCCGTCTCTGTCGGGAAATGTGGTGAGATACGCAAGGAATATGCGCAGCAGAAACCAGAGATCAGAGTTGAGACGATCCTCGGTTGGATTGTATTTTTCTCGCATGAGGAAAAGAGGATTTCGTGACTTGCGTGTCACTGGGCCGAGATAGTGGTCACGGGGAGGAAGTTAGTGGGATATTTGGAATCATGATATGGGTGACCTTTGGGGGCTCAGCTGTGGAGCCAAAAGCTGACCTGGTGCTCAGTCTCGAAGAGGGATATGAGAAATGAGCTAGAGCTTATCATGATGATGTCTGAGGACACTTTAGAGAGAGTGAACGAGTCAGACGCTCGAAGACATGCTTCGGGTATGTGTATTAGATTTCGGAGGAAGCTGCGGCACGTATTTATCCTTGGTTGAGTTATCCTATATCAACAGCCATCATTAGTGCATTGGTATGCCACCATTTGAGCTGTTGCATGGGAAGAGGTGTCGGACCCTCATTTGCTGGGGAAAGTGTGGTTCACGGAAGTGAAAGTAGTGGTGAGAATGGATGATTTGGAGTACGGTGATTGAACACTGTATTTGTGATAGTGGTATGGAATGACATCATGTTGGGATGTCTGCTGAGGA
The DNA here is from genome assembly GCF_051521515.1 of Lactuca serriola. Classification (NCBI taxonomy): domain Eukaryota; kingdom Viridiplantae; phylum Streptophyta; class Magnoliopsida; order Asterales; family Asteraceae; genus Lactuca; species Lactuca serriola. The sequence continues at coordinate 311,869,870 of NC_136410.1, read as the reverse complement.
CGCGGTAGGGATTCCGCGGGTGTAGAGCCAGGAGTCTCAGGAGGGATGCAGGAAGGGAGTCTGGGACTCCCAGCTTGATTCAGACGACAGAGCAGATTCAGCAGGTCAGACAGAGGTTATTGACCGCCCAGAGCCGGCGGAAAAGTTATGCAGACAGACGCCGGTCCGAGCTTGAGTTTCAGGTCGGGGACTTCGTATTCCTGAAGGTCTTTCCTTGGAAAGGAGTGATTCGATTCAGGAAGAAGGGCAAGATGGGGCCCCGGTATATTGGGCCTTTTCATGTGATTGCGAGGGTAGGCCGGGTGGCCTACCGTTTGGAGTTGCCAACGGAATTGAGACAGATCCATGACACTTTTCATGTGTCGCAATTGAGAAAGTGTATAGCCGATGAGTCGACAGTGGTCCCATTAGAAGACATTCAGGTGGATACGAGCCCGAATTATGCCGAGAGACCAGTGGCCATCAGAGATTGGAAGACCAAGGTTCTGAGGAATAAGGAGATACCTCTGGTGCTAGTTCAGTGGCAGCACCGGGAGGGATCGGAAATGACCTGGGAGCTGGAGCGTGAGATGCGGGAGCAGCATCCGGAGCTATTTTTAGAGTGAGACTTCGAGGGCGAAGTCTAGTCCTAGTGGGGGAGAGTTGTAACAGCCCGGAATTCCAGGTAGTGTTATATTTATGATTTTGGGTGTTTTAAGAGGGGACTCGACGAGTTAGAGCTCAGACTCGCCGAGTAGGATCGCGGATCTGGTCGAGGGTTCGCAACTGGACTCGGCGAGTCCGGATATGGACTCGGCGAGTCCGCGCTGTTTAGTGAAACCGTAACTTTCCAGGTTTAGGACATATATAAGGGGCCTTATGGCCGTCATTGTTCACCCCAGCCCTTTGACTGAAACCCTAATTCGATTGTGAGCATCTGGAGCAAGGTAGAAGACCATTATTGATCTTGGAAGTGTTATTTTGCAAGGAAAAGGAGGCTCGGTTAAGGGAACAATAGGAGAAGCTATATTCTGAGAGTTGGGGACACAGAGCAACGTTATTCATGTAATATTTTTGAGTTGTTCCCTTCTATGTTGATGTGTATATGGATTTAGGGTTTATTGAACCCTTTTGTGGCTAGATTGAGTGTTTCCTTAGTCCCCCATGCGATTGGAATCCTATATTGGGACCCTTGGAAGTCCAGAGTGTCCCATGCCTGAGCTTTTCGGGAATCAATGGAGGTTTTGGATTGGAATCCTTATGCCTTAGGTCAAAACGTCAATTATGAGTCATGGGGTGTATTATGAGCACCGAAATAAGGACTTTACGTGATGAACCAGTCTAGGAAGGCCAGACCTATGAATTGCCGGAGCAGATCTGACCTTAGAAAGCAGTTTGAGCGGTTGCATGGCATGGACTCGCCGAGTCCGATGAACAGACTCGGCGAGTAGCTTGAAGATTGCCTTAGAATGGTCCTGTCCGGGTTATGGGTTGGATCGATGCGTCAGGGCGAGTTAGAGAGGGTTAACAGGTGGTCTGAGTCGAACTGGGACTCGCCGAGTTGTTCTTCAGACTCGGCGAGTTGAGTCGGGGTGGCCCCGCGATTCTTCCAGGAGGAACTCGTCGAGTCAGGGGGGATACTCGACGTGTAGAAAGGGAATCTTAGAGAATTGGTGAGAACGTCTAGACTCGCCGAGTCGCCCTAGCGCTCGCCGAGTCCGGTCAAAGTTGACCGTTGACCGTTGACCAGAGTGGACCTGTGTTGACTTCTTAGGGATAGTCAACATTAGAGATATAAAGTGTTAACTAGGGACATATGATGTTATAGGAGGATTAGAGCTCGGAGAATCGGGCACAAGGGATTCCCAGGGTTGTGAGATATCGAGACACGCGAGGTGAGTCTTCTCACTATACTTTACCTTGAGTATGTAACCAGAGTTATGTGACAGAGTATTTGTATGCTATGTATGATATGTGTTGTACTGCATTATTTCTATGTGATTTATGTTGTGCCTGTTTGCAGAGTTGGAACCGAAGGGCTCCTAGAGTTAGAACCTGAGGGTTCATAGAGTTGGGTGCACGGACCCATAGAGTTAAAGCCTCGAGTGGCTTATATGTGTTATGTGTGTGGTATTTTGGGGAACTCACTAAGCTTCGTGCTTACAGTGTTTGTGTTATGTTGTTTCAGGTTTCTTTCAATATCACGGGACGGCACCGGCTTGATTGTACACACCAGAGAAGGAGTCATGATTTGGAGGATCCTGGTTTTCTATATAAGTTAAAATAGAGTTCCGTTTTGTAATTCGATTATGAATGAGATTTTTAAACAAGTATATTTAAGAATAAAATGATTATCTTAAACGAAAATTTGTTTTGAAATTTACGGTGTTACAACTGCCACGATTTGCTGCCTTTTGGCAGTTCTCTATTTCTTCTTCTCATCCCAGAATTTCCGCTTAGTGTCAGCGGGTTTGGAGGGTTCTGGGATGGCTAGGGTGGTTGTGGTTGCAGGGGTTTTGACTCCATGGTCAATGAGTCTTTGTGCCAATCGCTTGGCACTGTCGAAGGTAGCGGGGTTTGATGCTAAGACATTCCCCTGATACGGAGGCACTAGCCCCCATATGTACCGTTCGATCTTTTTCCCCTCAGTGGGAACCATATTGGGGCAGAGGGACACCAGTTCGCTAAATCGGACAGTCTAAGCGATCACATTGGTGCCCTTCATGGTCAGGTTTCAAAGTTCCTGCTCCAGTTTCTGGACCTCGCCCCTCGGGCAGTATTCCTCCATCATGAGGTCTTTCATCGTTTCCCAGCCTATGTCGTTGGCTACGATGAGAGTTAGTGCCTTAACATGGCCGTTCCACCATGTCAGGGCCTTTCCTTCAAAGGTGCATGCGGCGTACTTGACTTTACTCGCCGCAGGGCATGAACAGATTTCGAAGACTGATTTAGTCTTCTCGAGCCATTGCGAGAGGGCAATGACTCCGCCGGTGCCATAGAAAGGCTTCGGTTTGCAATTTGTGAAATCCTTGTATGAGCACTCTCTCGAGCGCACAGGGGTTTCAACCGGGGTTGATTCCACAGGGGTTCCACCTCTGCTGGCATCAGTTGAATGATACTGAGCCATGGCAGTCGCCACTGCTGCGGCTACGGCAGCATTCAGGGCTGCAGTATCGATGACCGAAGGCAGAGGAGGTGGTGGAGGTGCAGGGTTATTCCTGGGAGATTTGCGAGGAGGCATCTTTCAGCTATAAGTTTATAAAGATAAGAAAAATGGTAAGAATCAATTTGTAAGCAACGTGAGAGTGACACATGGACTAACTAACCATAGCCCAATAGTTGAATGAGTGTTTGAAATCACAACAAGAAATATTAGTAGGAAAGCACAAGTGTACAGATTTTTCCCACAGATTAGATAGATTTCAATAATACTGGTATTACTGATGTAATAAATTCAGGGAAAATCGACCTAACAGTAGGTCTTACATCATACCAAACAGATAGTTTGACAGTTCTTAGATTCCTAATTAGAGTACTGAAAGTTAGGAATATTTTACAGACAAGTGCTACTTAGAGCACAGATGTTAAAGGCTATTCCTTAACCAAAAGACAGAGATGTACTAGACATCATCTAACGGCGATGGGAATTTCTCGGGCGAGCCCTGAGTTCGGACACTTGACGAAACACCTCTTGAAGGTGTCGATCCTGAGCCCTCTGTCGAGCTCGAAGTTCCAAGATTTCAGCTCGTGAGGCAGCCAGTTGCTGCTGCAGGGTTTCATTGGTCCTCCGGGTCCATTCCATGTCTTCTTCAAGACGACGGATGCGGACGGTTTTGACACCTGATTTGGCATCAATCTCCATGACCCGGTCAATGGCTTCTCGACCTTGCTCGACATTACGAGCTATTCTGCAGATAATGACAGGCAGAGCTCGGTCAGCAGAGCCACCATCGCTGACGTTGTAAAAGCTTCGGTCCCCTAAGTATGGTAAGGGTTGACCCTGTTCATCACCCCAGCGATTCAAGTTGTTTGCCCACAAGGGATTAGGACCTGGAAAAGCTGGTCGGGGGTTGTTGTTCGGGGCTTGACCTACAAGCGGTAGGTTGTTGACTTCAGGCTCGGAGTCGGATCCATCAGAAAAGCCTTCTACGAGGTGATCATCCAAAGGGATTGGATGCTCATCTTTGGGCTCTTCATCGATCCACCCATCATTGCCTTCATTTGGAAAGTACGGGTCGTCGTGATGGAATCCATCCATTTAAATCTACGCGAGAAGAGAGGTATAAGAATATAGTATACGTGTAACTAGTAGTACAAAATACACCTATAGTATTTTAAGTTTAAGTTCTACTGATCTTCTTGTGGTATTGTTGGTAAGTTTTTAGACTTGTTAACATATCACAACCATTCTAGGGCATATGCTAATCACTCCTAGGACCAACATAGTTGATCAGGCTATGCAATTCCCAGGACTGACCATACATCCCCGAGCTCACTTGTGATATTTAACAATTGTAATACTTTTGTTCTTGTCATTGTGACACTGATTTTAGTATGAATGCAGACTAGTATACTTAATTAAATATTTTAATATTTAAAGTATAGACTCTTGGTCAGAGCGCTTTAATCCCTAATGGGTTTATAGTTTAGTATATCTTTTATGGGATGATATACTTGATTCACTATAAACAATGCTCTGATACCAATCTGTCACACCGCAAAACCAAGAATGGTGGAAACGTTCTGGGGCGGAGGACGTCATGTAAAGTATCACAACACAGTAAATGTAAATAAGCAAACAACATCATCCATTGCATTAAATATATAATTTTAATACAAGTGTGTTCTGTACAGTTTTAGACACCAAAAATATAAGGTAAATCAAAATAATAATATGATGAGTCTTGAATGCGCTCCATCTTCTCAAAAGCTGGCATCGGTACCTGTCTACTGATGACCTGAGAATACAAGTTATTTTGAAAGAGTTTATCAGCATTAAGCTGGTGAGTTCATAACTATTTTAGTGTCGATGTTTGTTATCAAAACGTTTGAACCTGTCGTAAGTATAAGTTGTAAAATGCATGTAGGTGTTTGTAAAAGTTTGAATCTCTTAGAAAAACCTATATTTTCTATTAAGGTAGCCTTCTACCAAGGCTTAACTGTTTTGTACGCTCGTTTGTTGTAAAAGTGTGTAATATCCCAAGTGTAACTATCATTTAACAAAATATAGTTTGTACATTAATGTTTAAGTGAGGTTATCACTAAAAATATGTAATGGGTAAATCATTGTAGTACTGTAGTTTTGTATCATAGGAACTACTGTTGTACTAACTACCTTAAACCGAATTTATATTAAGGCATTATGTGATAAATTGCACCATACTATCGACTAGTAACAACGACATAATGAATGGTCGTAATAACGAAATGACGTTTGGCACCCGCAGACCTGCAGGTCCAGCTGTAGCTAGCAGCAAGGTGTAGGATTGTCAATCCAGCATAGATCTATATGCAAACTCACGCTCTCCCTCCAAGAGACTCTGGCCACAACTCGAGTCATGACAGTTAAGTCATGCTCCGATTTAAATCACAGTAATTTAATTATTATAGTATATGTAATGTAATGTTTCTAGATCTAGTATAGTTGTATATGTTCTCCTCCTAGTATAGTTGTATATGTTCTCATAGTATAGTTGTATATGTTCTCATAGTATAGTTGTATATGTTCTCATAGTATAGTTGTATATGTTCTCTTCCTAGTATAGTTGTAATAGTATGATCCTGTGTTACCCCGATGGTAACTTACTAATGATGTGTCTAGTACGTATGAATATGGAAGTACTTTTATGTCTATATATGTATATTTGATATATAATTAATATTGAAACGACCTTCGGATGGTCACCCGAAATCCCACCAGACCACATCCAAATCGAGAAAAAGGAAATAGGGCGGATGGCCTTCCTAAACCCTTTAAACATTATTTATACATCTATACATATATGGGCATGAAATTGATAATATAAAGGCATAAATAAGTTTTTATAAGACATCTGAAACATAAATATTATTTCAAGAAAAGATCGACTTGATGTCAATCTATAAAACAATTTGAAGGCATAAGTTTGATAAAACAGTTTAAGTATAAGGAACATTTGTTTGAATCACAGTTGTACATAAGTTTGAAAAGTAAAAGAGTTTGTAAAACATTTTGAAGTAAAACAGTTTGATAGACAGTTTGAACAGTGATAAAATCATTGGTTTCCTAGTTATTAATCACATGTGATTAATGCAATCACATGTGATTGAAACAATAACTATAAGTATTTAACTTGTATTCCCCCCCCCCCATAAAGTATTTAAAACATTTAAAATCATTTCAAAGGTTGATTAAAGGGGTATGAACTCACTTGTGGTGAGCTGATTGGATTGTAGTGTCGGATACCGTGCTAGGTGGCAAACGGAGACTTGCTTACACGCACGAGCCTAGTTATCATATAATAAGCATATATATAACTAATTAGCCAAATAATAACTTAATAAAATAAGTTGGGACACTCAGGAACATGAAAACACTTTGTATAAATGTTATAGGTCCTAAGCGTTGCATCTAAGTCGATACGAGACAAGGCAAAAGGGTTTGAAGCTTCCAAAGACCTTGTATAAGAGTTCACCACCCAACAAACCCCACCCTTGGAGTTTACGGTCGTAAACCCTTGAGTTTACGGCCGTGAACTCCATACTTGGTGGTTTTGGGTGTTTTAAGGTGCTATACTAATCCTAGAATAAGCCTAGCATTGTTGGAATAATCCTTGAAGTAGTTTAAGGCCCTAGAATGCTCCATAGAGGAGTTTACGGCCTAAAGACCATATCCCCTAGAGTTTACGGCCGTAAACTCCTATGGGGTGTTGGTTTTAATTCTTTTAAGTCACTTGCACAAGTAGGATAGCTTCTATGTTTTTGTTTAAGGCTAAAGGGGACATTAGGCATACATTTGTGCCTTCACTTGGAGTTTACGGCCCAAGAGATGTTCCTTGGACGTAAACTCCCTTTAAGGGATGATTTTGATGTAATAAACTCCCCATTCAAGTCCTAGGTATTAAAGGGTAACTGTCTTAAAGCCTTAGGGGTGTTTAGGGCACTCTTAGCCCTTGAAAAAGGGGTTTACGGCCCAAGAGCATATCCTTGGCCATAAACTCCTAAAACTATATGATTTTGAAGTGTTTTGGTGTCCAAATTAACTACAAGCATTAGAGGGTAAATGTATTAAGCCTTAGGGGTGATTTAGGGCTCACTTTGGCCCTTGGAAATGGTGTTTACGGTCCAAGAAACTCTTGGGCCGTAAACTCCAAAAGCTTTATGTTCTTGGATGATTTCTAGCCTCAAAAGATCCTACAATAAGTCCTTAACTAGTTGTCTAACAAGGAAATGGGACTAGGTAGCTTTTAGGCCTTGTTTTGGAGTTTACACCCGAAGAACGTTCTTCGGCCGTAAGCTCCCGGATCTTGCATTTTAGGCATGTAAACAATGTTATAAAGCATATAACAAGTATTAAAACACATCTAGGAAAGTAGACTCACAATCTGGGATGAAAACCCGAAGATCCGTTAGAGAGAAAATGGCTTTTCTCTAGTTGGAATTGTGAATAATGAATTAATTTAATTCAGAAATCTATTTATAGTCCTGAAATATTTTGGCAGAAAATATTTTTATTCCGGAAATTGGACTATGACATTATGAAACTTGGAATGTTCAAATTTCACAAACCCAGGAGCATCCGCTCTCCTGATATCTCCTTAAACGTGTACCCTAATGAACACAAACTCATTCGGAAGAGTATGAAATCCACTGAAACTGGACTAGCTTCTATTGAATAGATAATGTTCGTACAAATGGAAATTTCGGGTTGTCACATTTATTTATCCTTGCAATGGCATGTATGAAAAAAAATTGATGTTAGAATGTTTCTAATATTAGCAATAATGGGTTTGATTCTTAATTATGTTGTTTGTGGAAATGTTGAGAATTTACCTGTCACACCCCCGAACCAGACGGCGGAAACGTCTGGGGGCTTGCGCGTGACTTCATCTTGAAATATCATTACAGTGAATATAATTGAAACATAACATCATCATCATCACACATGTAATATTACAACATTCATTGTTTACATCGAGTATTGTATTTGAATATTACATGCCAAAATAGTAAGAGTACGATGAAACAAAATATCACACAATATTCATTAGTTTGTTTCGTTCATCCTGCTTCAACGGTTTCCTGAGAATACAAGTTATTTTGAAAACGGTCAACATAAAAATGTTGGTGAGTTCATAAGCATGTTTGTGAAAATGATTTGTATAACTTTGAAAACCACCAGAAAATCCGATATTTTCTGAAAACTGTTTAGTGTGTTTGTGTTAGATCTTGTATTAATGCATGTATGTTATTGTTTATTTGACTAAAAAGGTAAAGAGAATGCAGAGAGAACGTAAGAGCATGTAACGAGAATGTTCCCAGACAACCCGATGTTGCCTAAATAGAAAGGTCTTTCGTAAACTTCATAACGTTAATTCCTCTAAGCGAGCCGTCATAACCATACTAAATAATGACAATTTCGCCTGTCTTGGCGTCGTTGGACGCCGACAGAAAATAGAATAAGGTTTTTGTCACCCTAGACTGGCCTAGTCTAACTGTAGCGAACAGCTCAGGTGTGGGGTGTTATCCCCGTATAGATCTATACACAAATCCCCGCTCTCCCTCCAAGAGACTCTGGTTATAACTACAGGCTAGGATCGTACACTTAATAGGTGCCAACCGATTAAAACTCGCTAGATCCTTAATCAAATTTACACGAAGAAAAATGTATAAACTCATTCTAGGACCAATGATCCATGTAAGTGAACCACTAAGGCATCACTAAACATGTAAATCATTTCAAGACCTAAAGGGATGAGATTATATAACATGGGCCCAAAATATATGTGAAAGGACAACTAAGGCCCATTTCACATGTAAGGTATTTATAGGCCCAAATAGCATGCAAATAGTATCCATTAAAATAGCATAAAAAGAATAACGCATATAAAACCCATTCCTAGGTCCAATAAACATGTAAGTGGACCACTAACGCCCACTATATGTGTCTATTATTTCCAGGCTCAAAAGGAACGTGAATGTCTATTCTAAGCCCAATATACATGTAAAAGGACACTAAGGCCCACTAAACAAGTATATTATTTCCAGGCCCAATAAGGATATGAATGTCGTTTTTAACCCGTTTGTTATTGTTTAGTTTATTTTAGCATGATTGTTTACATAATTGATATCTAAAGCTCACTTTTTGTAAAAATGATGTTCTTGGCCCAATAAGCCAAAAATTTAGGATTAAGGCCCAATTTGTAAGAATAACACTTTGGTCTCCATTTTGTTCAAAACTTGTTTTGATACTATTTTGTAGTAAAAACAACATTTTAAAACCCCTTTTTGTCAAAAATAACATTCTTAGCTTGATTTTTGTGAAAACGCACATTTTCTGGTTTTTGAACTTTTCCGACCTAGTTGTTTGAAAATTTGTAGAAATATCATCGTAAGTCGAAATTTGGATCCGTAAACTCTCAAAGTTTAGAAATTTTGTCTACTTTGTTCCAAAATTTTCTCATAATTTTTATGGCTTCTAACAAGTGTGAAATTGCTCATGTTCACAGGTTGGTCCAAAATTATTTCAGATATGATAGGCAGTTTTGTAAAATTCGCCAAAAACTGTAGAAAAATCGTATGAAAACGTGCAAGTAGTCATTTTAAAGGTATAAACCTGAAATTTATCCATGTAAAACTGTTTTGAAAAATAATTCCATTTGGATGGTCAAAACAGTCCGAGATTGGACCAAAACTTTTCTGTTAAGAGCTGTTTTGTGGGTTTAGTTTATAAATCTTTGAACACAACACTTGTTTTTGCTATATAAAGTATACAAATCCCAGATCTACATGTTTACATGTAATACTTGTGATAAAACATACTTTTATCAAGATTCATATGAAGATCCTAGTGATAACTTCAAGTTTCTCAACATATTTTTAGATTAGTGAAGAAATCAACACATAATCATCAAATAATTCATGGAAAACACACATAGTCATGCATATACACATAGATCTACACAAAGCAACTTGTATTCTCCCCCCAAAAATCATCTAAAAACAGAAAACAAGGGGTATGAACTCAGTTTGGGGTGTTGGATTCGGTTTTTGGTGAAGAGATGAGTAGATCTCGGCCCTAGCAAACTCCTTGAGGATGTTTTCGAACTTAAAGGGTTCTAGAGATCATGATCCATGAAAGTAAGGTGTAAGAGGAGATTTTTGAAGATATCAAGAAGTGAAATCATAGATCTAAGTGTGAACTTACCAAGGTTGATGATCTTGAAGAAGAATCTCTTGAAATATACTCTAATTCTCGAAAATTTAGAGGAAAAATGTAGGAGTGTTCTTGTAAATGTTTGAGAGATTATTTGAGAGAGTTTGTAAGTGAAGTGTGTGTGTGTATGTGTCTTTGGCCGAGAATGAGAGAAGAGAGGGAGAGAGACTAGCTTTGAAGTATGTTGGGTTATACAAGTCTACATAGAAGTATGAGAAACAATTTCCTTGTTGTATGGGGGATAATATGGAGGTGGCACCTCTAAAGTCAACCCCTAATTCATTTCTTTTTCTTTTTTTTTTTTGTTAAATGGTGTTCGGTCGAAATTTTGGGCCAAGAAGATAGGAATTGGAATAGCTTGAGCCCATTAAACTTTAGTTAGGATTTTTTTTGGAGCCTAATCATATCATCTTTCGGCCCATTGGGCCTTTAAGGTATCTTACGGCCCAATAGTGTAAAAGAATGGGTCCTAAAGTCCATTAAGGTTAATTGGAGTTGTTAGGGCCCAATAAGGCCCACTAGAAATAAGATGGATCATTTTAGGCCCAAATGGCCCAAAATGTTATATATTGATGAGTTGATGATTTATTGGTCCCTTAGGCCCAATAAAAGAATCCTAGTCCATAATGAATTTGAGCCGAAATTTCTAGGGTTTCCAACCCTTAGTTGAACTTATGAGATGTATTTGAATGAGAATAGAGTATTATATTCCTTTAGAGTAAAAGTTATTACACTAGGTGAATGATTGCATGAGAGTAGAATTTCCTAGCAAAAATGTAGTTGTGACATTACCAAATAAGGAGAGTTTCTCATCGCCCAAGTTTCAATTGGACAGAAACTTGGAATCATGCAACTTGACTGCACGATGAATGAGAAATTTCATATTTGGAAATTAGACTAATTCATTGAAAAAATGTCAAGTGAAGGACTAGGAGATCGAGTACACAAAGTTGTGTGTTGATTAAGTCCACCATAAAAGTCACAATGATATTCGTCATGATTTACTAAAGGTTTAGTAAAATATGATTATACTTATAAGATTAAGTGTAATTCTGAATTGATTGAAAAAGTTTAAATCAATAGCAGAACGAATAAGAAGAATCAAGTAGGCAGAAAGATAAAAGTTTTTCCATTCTAAGAAGAAGGGAGAGTACCTTTTATGCTTTACGATAGGTCTTAATGATTAAGAACCATATATGAATTGATCCTCTAAGTGAGTCTTAGTACAACTGTATGTGTAAGAAGAGAAATCAAGAATTGAAGAAATGGTTAAAATCAAGAAGTCAATCATACTTCGTTCCAAAACAAGTCTTAGAGTTAAGAATGTGACATTGAGTAAAAAGTATTAAGAAGGTTTATAACATTCATCAAATGTGGAAAGTTGTGATGTCTTGGATAAGACAAAGACCAACTAGGACCAATTTATGAAGTGTTTTGATAAAAACTGTTTATTGACAAGAGAATCCTATATGTCAAGGAGTTAGTGGGAGTCTTAATGGTCTTGAAAGGTTTCAAGAACAAATCAAAATAGACCTTATCGATCATCACTAGCACACGAGTTGAGGTTTACAACCTATCGTGTTGACACTATTTTGTTTCTATGCCATTCCAATTGAGTTAATTATGCATGTGAGTTCTATGAGTTCTCATTTGAATGCATAAAAGGCAAGGACCTTGATCAATGAAAAGTACATTGATAGGAAAAGGTGAGCTGCTTAACTACTTGGAAGACATGGTAGGCATCTGTGCTACCATAAGGCAAGAAATCAAGACTAAGAAAGTTCGGTCCATATGAGTTTGAATTTGTCGTAAACTTTGGTTTTGACAAATTCACATGGATAGGAGAACATACACCATTAAAATCGAAGTGTCATAAGATTCCCTCCTTCATGAAAATGAATGTGAGGAAATGCTTTCACTAAGAGAGATTTTGAAAGGATAGTGATTGTGAAATTGTATTCTCGAATTCGATTATGGTTACGGTATCCCTTTCCATGATTCGAATTGTGAGATTTGACAATTAGTCTGAATTGTTTAGACACACATATGAGTTATCTAAGGAAAAGGTGTATAAGCTTAGATAAAGGATTATCAAAGCATTAGGTATTAGAAACATGAACTTAAGAAATTCAATAAGTATTGTTTTTTCTGAAAGTTAAGCTGTTTCTGAATAAATTTCAAAGCTAGTGGGAGCATAAGTATTATGTTTATAATAATCATCATGATAGTGGGAGCATAAATGTTATGATTGCATGATTATTAAGGCAAGTATTGCAAGTTAGCAATATTAATTATAGAAAACAAGAGTTATACTTTGCAAAGTCGCAATGGTTGTAAAGTTGTTTTGCTATAATTAAGGGGGAGAATATTATGCTTCATTTCAAATTTAAAGTCTTAGATTGTGGAATGTTAATAAATTTAGTCAAGGATACATAGTGTGTTCTCAAATTTCGATTATGATTACGGCTTTCCTCTTCATAGTTCGAATTTTGAGAACATATCACATAAAATATTATGGAAAAAGATTGATAAAGTATCATATCTTTGTGTAAGACATTATGCATCGTGTCCCATACGCTTCGGGTATAGGATCGATTGCAAATGCTATAATATTTGGCCATTCTAAAATTTTCCAAATGTCTAGTGCATTTAGAGGGAAAAAGGACAAGAATCGGTTTTGACTAAGATTATTAAACAACTATCAAAGGACAATCCAAAGTTGGCCGAGGATTGGTCGGTTGTGAGTAGTTGGAAGTATAGTATTGGATGGACCATATCGACATTATTATGAATAGATAAGATTCTATTAAGAATGAGTTGTCATATGGTAAGTATGGAAAGTTTTCCATATTGGGAATTGAATATTGAAAATCTATGTCTAGATTTGAAACTTTTATGCAAAAGGATGTTCAAAGGAATGTACTTTGAGTGAGAGACATCATATCTAAGGAATTGTATTGTAACAATTTCCGATAGAGTACTTTGTAATATCATTGGCAATAGTCATTGTGAATTTAGTGCAGTGACATTACAAAAGGATCATTGCATAAAATGTTAGAATCTAGCATATTCCATAAGTGGCAAGAATTTGATATTCTTTCACTTGTGAAGAGGATTGGGAGTTGTGAAATGAGTATGATTGGAAAAGTGTTCATTTGATCTATTTCACAAAGTAAGAACCATAGGTAAACATTGTGTGCATGCTAAGAGGATGGGACAAGTGTAATAATTCAAGTAAGAAGTTGATTACCCGAAACAACAAATAATGAGTAATCGATATGGTGATAAATAAAAGTTGTTTTATTTATAGTCAAAGGTTTGAGGCCATATGGGATTAGTATTATTGTTGTGTTTCACTTTGCATGTTTTGACTTCCTGAATAATTTAATTAGTTTAGAACAGTCAAATTATTCGAACGGGCCACAGTCGTTCATATGTTGGAAGTAGGTATGAATGAAGACTGTCATGAATTGGTGTGTGGATTGTCTAAAGAGCATTAGACATAAGCAAATGTTTGATGCAACGTTCATGAGTGCTTATGAATATGATTTGAGCATTGGATTAAACCCACGCTCACTTCATGGAATGTTATCACGAGTGATTGGTGAGACGATAACATCTTATATTCTTGAAACCAAGATGTGTGAGTTGTATCTTGCAAATCGGTTGCACATTGATAATATGTAAACGCACCAGTAACTTGGTGTCATAAAACATATTTTTGTGTGTGATTCGGTGAGTGAATGCAAGAGATCATTGAATCAAAGTTTATCCGTTCCTTTTATCCAAAGTAGGATAAAAGCGATATCTTTGGGCCCCTCGATGATTTAGTGATGACAAACGTAAATGCTCGGCCGGGCTAGGGCTAATTTGATTTGTTCAATTAGTCAGTCGTCATAAATCAGAAGTTGAGAAATAGTACAGAGAGAATGATTAGAAATCATGTCTCATACGATATCTAGAATGGAGGAATATATGATCCCTTATCTAAAGGACATGCGTATCTGATAGGATCAGAGTTGACAGCGGCTTTGGAAAGCCACGATTACAGATCAGGATCTGAAGTCATACGCAGAACAGTTATTAGACTTATCCAAATAGGAGACTGTTGGATTAGTGTCTAAGTCGATAACTATTTTGGTATGTACTTGACCCGATGGTACATGGTCCTTTTGGGTTGCCTTCACCAAAGCAACTTGATAGGATGAATTATGGAGAGAAAGGATTAAATTTGATTTATTAATATATTATGAGAATAATATATTAAAGGAGAAATCATATTGTTTAATTAATATTAGTCAAGAATTAATAAGAATTAAGTTTGTGACTAAAAGAGTTTAATTAAACTTAAGGGACTGGAATTGTAATTATAAGATAATTGCAATTGGGCCATGGATTGCCTTATATTATAAGGTTGGATGAATTCTATGGGGAAACCCATTAGAAATCGTCCAAGGCCTTTAAGGAAAGGAGTCCATGGGTTGCTTAGGGATTAAGCATCCAAATTAGGGTTTCCTTGTTAGATAACCCTAATAGCCTCACTATATATAGAACCCTTAAGGCTCAAAAACGTGGTGAACTTGTCTTCTAGGGTTTCCACACGTTTTTGGCAACCTCCTTCTCTCCTCCTCTACATCCTCTTGCTCTTGGTGTTTGTGAACCATTAGAGGAGTGACATTTGTGACTCTAAGCTTTCTAATGTCAATACAAGGAAGATTTGTGATTGTTATTGCTGCATAACAATCAAGGTATGGTCTAAACCTTATTTATATGTTGTATTGATTATCATACACTAGATCTAGGGTTTATAGTCTTGGATAAATTGTATGTACAATAGAGAAACCTAGATCCAAGCATTAGGGTTTGTATGAGCACATAGGATGTTCTTATAGCTAAAACTCATCATAAAGTACTTATAGTAACCTAAAACACCCCTATGGTATTTTAGACTTAGGTTCTGTTATAATGTTCTCATTGTGGTATTGTTGGTAAGTTTTTAGACTTGTTGCCATATCACAACCGATATTGGGTATGTGCTAATCAATCCTCGGAACAACATAGTTGATCAGGCTATGCCACTCCCAAGACTGACCATACAACCCCGAGCTTACCTGTGATACTCAACAATCTCAATACTTTTGTTCTTTTCATTGTGACACGGATTTTAGTGTGAATGCAGGCACATATACTTTGTTAAATATTTTATTATTTTAGAAGTATAAACTCTTAAACAGAGTGTTTTAATCCCAATGTGTTTATACTTAGTATATCTTTTATGGGTTGATATACTTAATTCACTATAAACAATGCTCTGATACCAATCTGTCACACCCCAAAAACAAGAACGGCGGAAACGTTCCGGGGTGGAGGACGTCATGTGAAGTATCATAACAGTGTAAAGTAGTAAACAAGCAACAACAACATCCATTGCATTAAAAGTAATGTTTTAATACATGTGTGTTCTTTCATAATGTACAACAATAAAATGAATAATCAAAATAAGGCGAGTCTTGTCTGTGCTCCATCTTCTCAAAAACATGGCCATCGCACCTGTCTAACTGATGACCTGAGAATACAAGTTATTTTGAAAGCGAGTATCAGCTTTAAAGCTGGTGAATTCATAAGTATTTAGGAATTATTGTCTTGTTTTGGAATGCTGTTAAGAATGTCGTATAAATCTTTAAATAGAATAGTTGATATAAGTATGAAATGTGGTCTTCTACCAAGACCCGAATGTTCTGTAAGTAAAATGATAGTTTTTCCTTTCTATTGACTAGTACTAAAATTACTTAGTCTAACTCTTTGTTTATGTGAATGTATCACAAAATAAAGTAAAATAGGAAAATGATATGATAGTCTTCTACCAAGACCTAAATGTTCTGTGAGTAAAATGATAGTTTTTCCTTTCTATTGACTAGTACTAAAAGTACTTAGTCTAACTCATCGTTTATGTGAATATATCACAAAATAAAGTAAATAGGAAAAATATATGATAGTCTTCTACCAAGACCTAAATGTGTTGTAAGTAAAATGATAGTTTTTCCTTTCTATTGACTAGTACTAAAAGTACTTAGTCTAACTCATCGTTTATGTGAATATATATCACAAAATAAAGTAAATAGGAAAAATGATATGATAGTCTTCTACCAAGACCTAAATGTTCTGTAAGTAAAATGATAATTTTTCCTTTCTATTGACTAGTACTAAAAGTACTTAGTCTAAGTCATCGTTTATGTGAATATATCACAAAATAAAGTAAATAGGAAAAATATAATCATGTAAGTGTTATCCCTGGTTACCAGGACTAACACGCCATCGCAGTAAGCGACATGTATAACCTAATGAACATCCGAAGATTGTCCAATTGTCCTCTGTAGCAGCAGCAGGTTGGAGGAAGGGTTAGTCCCGTAGCCGACTCCTAATATAAGCGTTAACCTAATAATCAACCGAAGATTTTCATCTCATCCCTTGTTGCAACAGCAGGATGGAGGAATGGTTAGTTCCGATATCGATCCACATATTATAAGTAATAACCTTAGACATCTGTAGATGTTCATCACCCAGTGTTGCTAACAGCTGGGTTCCGGAATGGTTAGTCCCATCTAGACATCCCATCGAACAGGGATAGGCAGGCAAATTTACACAGAAGGTACGAATAAATATTCGTAATAACACTAGGTACAAGTATCTAGGTAAGTGAATACAAGATAATGTATCTAAGTAACAGTACTCATGTATGGTATTCATGTAAACATATTCAGATAAATGTAGCTATGTAAACGTACTCATGTATCATGTAATCCTAGGTAATTGTACTCATGTATCATGTAAGGTACTGGTATAGACTCATGAATGAACTGACTCTTGTGTGATTCCTTGTAATAGGAATAATGTTTTGTTTCTTCTAACTAAACCTATGATAATTAACTGGAAAGTAATTGGTTGTTCAAGTAGATTTATGCACCCTCGATACACCAGGTTGTGGGAAACTGAATGAAGGATGGAAACTATAACATCAATACATATATAAGAACATATGCGTATAAGTGTAGTTTTGCTCAAGAAGGTAAAAATAATGGTTTTGCAAGATATCTAGGAGTTTTGAACAATAATTAAGAGTGACTTGATGTCATTTTAATAAACATTTCAAAACTAATACTTTTGTTATCAAGGTATTTTAAGATAGAAAACCATTTCATGTGTCACCTTTTGAAGTATGTGAAATCTACTGACTGAAAACACAATTATAAAATACATAAGATTGATTTAATAACATACTGTTTTCTACTTGTATCCCCCCATTAAAGCATTTAAAATCATTTAAAACATTAATTAAGGGGTATAAACTCACCTGTTGTGGGTGATACGGATGAACTGAAGAGGTAGGACTGCTAGGTGTCAAGTGGAAACTTTAGACACACACAATGGTCCTAATTACATATGAAGACATATGTATATAAACAATTAGTGATTACAACACTAATTAAACATGTATAAAAATCCTAATGCGAGGAAAACGCTTCGGGTCAAGTTCTAGGAGGCTAATGGGTTGCGACAAAGGTCTTAATGATTAAGAACCATATATGAATTGATCCTCTAAGTGAGTCTTAGTACAATTGTATGTGTAAGAAGAGGAATCAAGAATTGAAGAAATGGTTAAAATCAAGAAGTCAATCATACTTCGTTCCAAAACAAGTCTTAGAGTTAAGAATGTGATATTGAGTAAAAAGTATTAAGAAGGTTTATAACATTCATCAAATGTGGAAAGTTGTGATGTCTTGGATAAGACAAAGACCAACTAGGACCAATTTATGAAGTGTTTTGATAAAAACTACACTAACTCTTGAATATTTGTTTGTCAAAAACTGTTTATTGACAAGAGAATCTTATATGTCAAGGAGTCAGTGGGAGTCTTAATGGTCTTGAAAGGTTTCAAGAACAAATCAAAATAGACCTTATCGATCATCACTAGCACACGAGTTGAGGTTTACAACCTATCGTGTTGACACTATTTTGTTTCTATGCCATTCCAATTGAGTTAATTATGCATGTGAGTTCTATGAGTTCTCATTTGAATGCACAAAAGGCAAGGACCTTGATCAATGAAAAGTACATTGATAGGAAAAGGTGAGCTGCTTAACTACTTGGAAGACATGGTAGGCAGCTGTGCTACCATAAGGCAAGAAATCAAGACTAAGAAAGCTCGGTCCATATGAGTTTGAATTTGTCCTAAACTTTGGTTTTGACAAATTCACATGGATAGGAGAACATACACCATTAAAATCGAAGTGTCATAAGATTCCCTCCTTCATGAAAATGAATGTGAGGAAATGGTTTCACTAAGAGAGATTTTGAAAGGATAGTGATTGTGAAATTGTATTCTCGAATTCGATTATGGTTACGGTATCCCTTTCCATGATTCGAATTGTGAGATTTGACAATTAGTCTGAATTGTTTAGACACACATATGAGTTATCTAAGGAAAAGGTGTATAAGCTTAGATAAAGGATTATCAAAGCATTAGGTATTAGAAACATGAACTTAAGAAATTCAATAAGTATTGTTTTTTCTGAAAGTTAAGCTGTTTCTGAATAAATTTCAAAGCTAGTGGGAGCATAAGTATTATGTTTATAATAATCATCATGATAGTGGGAGCATAAATGTTATGATTGCATGATTATTAAGGCAAGTATTGCAAGTTAGCAATATTAATTATAGAAAACAAGAGTTATACTTTGCAAAGTCGCAATGGTTGTAAAGTTGTTTTGCTATAATTAAGGGGGAGAATATTATGCTTCATTTCAAATTTAAAGTCTTAGATTGTGGAATGTTAATAAATTTAGTCAAGGATACATAGTGTGTTCTCAAATTTCGATTATGATTACGGCTTTCCTCTTCATAGTTCGAATTTTGAGAACATATCACATAAAATATTATGGAAAAAGATTGATAAAGTATCATATCTTTGTGTAAGACATTATGCATCGTGTCCCATACGCTTCGGGTATAGGATCGATTGCAAATGCTATAATATTTGGCCATTCTAAAATTTTCCAAATGTCTAGCGCATTTAGAGGGAAAAAGGACAAGAATCGGTTTTGACTAAGATTATTAAACAACTATCAAAGGACAATCCAAAGTTGGCCGAGGATTGGTCGGTTGTGAGTAGTTGGAAGTATAGTATTGGATGGACCATATCGACATTATTATGAATAGATAAGATTCTATTAAGAATGAGTTGTCATATGGTAAGTATGGAAAGTTTTCCATATTGGGAATTGAATATTGAAAATCTATGTCTAGATTTGAAACTTTTATGCAAAAGGATGTTCAAAGGAATGTACTTTGAGTGAGAGACATCATATCTAAGGAATTGTATTGTAACAATTTCCGATAGAGTACTTTGTAATATCATTGGCAATAGTCATTGTGAATTTAGTGCAGTGACATTACAAAAGGATCATTGCATAAAATGTTA
This sequence comes from Lactuca serriola, assembly GCF_051521515.1. Taxonomy (NCBI): domain Eukaryota; kingdom Viridiplantae; phylum Streptophyta; class Magnoliopsida; order Asterales; family Asteraceae; genus Lactuca; species Lactuca serriola. Next base: position 311,849,999 of record NC_136410.1, on the reverse strand, counting down.
GAATCTAGCATATTCCATAAGTGGCAAGAATTTGATATTCTTTCACTTGTGAAGAGGATTGGGAGTTGTGAAATGAGTATGATTGGAAAAGTGTTCATTTGATCTATTTCACAAAGTAAGAACCATAGGTAAACATTGTGTGCATGCTAAGAGGATGGGACAAGTGTAATAATTCAAGTAAGAAGTTGATTACCCGAAACAACAAATAATGAGTAATCGATATGGTGATAAATAAAAGTTGTTTTATTTATAGTCAAAGGTTTGAGGCCATATGGGATTAGTATTATTGTTGTGTTTCACTTTGCATGTTTTGACTTCCTGAATAATTTAATTAGTTTAGAACAGTCAAATTATTCGAACGGGCCACAGTCGTTCATATGTTGGAAGTAGGTATGAATGAAGACTGTCATGAATTGGTGTGTGGATTGTCTAAAGAGCATTAGACATAAGCAAATGTTTGATGCAACGTTCATGAGTGCTTATGAATATGATTTGAGCATTGGATTAAACCCACGCTCACTTCATGGAATGTTATCACGAGTGATTGGTGAGACGATAACATCTTATATTCTTGAAACCAAGATGTGTGAGTTGTATCTTGCAAATCGGTTGCACATTGATAATATGTAAACGCACCAGTAACTTGGTGTCATAAAACATATTTTTGTGTGTGATTCGGTGAGTGAATGCAAGAGATCATTGAATCAAAGTTTATCCGTTCCTTTTATCCAAAGTAGGATAAAAGCGATATCTTTGGGCCCCTCGATGATTTAGTGATGACAAACGTAAATGCTCGGCCGGGCTAGGGCTAATTTGATTTGTTCAATTAGTCAGTCGTCATAAATCGGAAGTTGAGAAATAGTACAGAGAGAATGATTAGAAATCATGTCTCATACGATATCTAGAATGGAGGAATATATGATCCCTTATCTAAAGGACATGCGTATCTGATAGGATCAGAGTTGACAGCGGCTTTGGAAAGCCACGATTACAGATCAGGATCTGAAGTCATACTCAGAATAGTTATTAGACTTATCCAAGTGGGAGACTGTTGGATTAGTGTCTAAGTCCATAACTATTTTGGTATGTACTTGACCCGATGGTACATGGTCCTTTTGGGTTGCCTTCACCAAAGCAACTTGATAGGATGAATTATGGAGAGAAAGGATTAAATTTGATTTATTAATATATTATGAGAATAATATATTAAAGGAGAGATCATATTGTTTAATTAATATTACTCAAGAATTAATAAGAATTAAGTTTGTGACTAAAAGAGATTTATTAAACTTAAGGGACTGGAATTGTAATTATAAGATAATTGCAATTGGGCCATGGATTGCCTTATATTATAAGGTTGGATGAATTCTATGGGGAAACCCATTAGAAATCGTCCAAGGCCTTTAAGGAAAGGAGTCCATGGGTTGCTTAGGGATTAAGCATCCAAATTAGGGTTTCCTTGTTAGATAACCCTAATAGCCTCACTATATATAGAACCCTTAAGGCTCAAAAACGTGGTGAACTTGTCTTCTAGGGTTTCCACACGTTTTGGGCAACCTCCTTCTCTCCTCCTCTACATCCTCTTGCTCTTGGTGTTTGTGAACCATTAGAGGAGTGACATTTGTGACTCTAAGCTTTCTAATGTCAATACAAGGAAGATTTGTGATTGTTATTGCTGCATAACAATCAAGGTATGGTCTAAACCTTATTTATATGTTGTATTGATTATCATACACTAGATCTAGGGTTTATAGTCTTGGATAAATTGTATGTACAATAGAGAAACCTAGATCCAAGCATTAGGGTTTGTATGAGCACATAGGATGTTCTTATAGCTAAAACTCATCATAAAGTACTTATAGTAACCTAAAACACCCCTATGGTATTTTAGACTTAGGTTCTGTTATAATGTTCTCATTGTGGTATTGTTGGTAAGTTTTTAGACTTGTTGCCATATCACAACCGATCTTGGGTATGTGCTAATCAATCCTCGGAACAACATAGTCGATCAGGCTATGCCACTCCCAAGACTGACCATACAACCCCGAGCTTACCTGTGATACTCAACAATCTCAATACTTTTGTTCTTTTCATTGTGACACGGATTTTAGTGTGAATGCAGGCACATATACTTTGTTAAATATTTTATTATTTTAGAAGTATAAACTCTTAAACAGAGTGTTTTAATCCCAATGTGTTTATACTTAGTATATCTTTTATGGGTTGATATACTTAATTCACTATAAACAATGCTCTGATACCAATCTGTCACACCCCAAAAACAAGAACGGCGGAAACGTTCCGGGGTGGAGGACGTCATGTGAAGTATCATAACAGTGTAAAGTAGTAAACAAGCAACAACAACATCCATTGCATTAAAAGTAATGTTTTAATACATGTGTGTTCTTTCATAATGTACAACAATAAAATGAATAATCAAAATAAGGCAAGTCTTGTCTGTGCTCCATCTTCTCAAAAACATGGCCATCGCGCCTGTCTAACTGATGACCTGAGAATACAAGTTATTTTGAAAGCGAGTATCAGCTTTAAAGCTGGTGAATTCATTAGTATTTAGGAATTATTGTCCTGTTTTGGAATGCTGTTCAGAATGTCGTATAAATCTTTAAATAGAACAGTTGATATAAGTATGAAATGTGGTCTTCTACCAAGACCCGAATGTTCTGTAAGTAAAATGATAGTTTTTCCTTTCTATTGACTAGTACTAAAATTACTTAGTCTAACTCTTTGTTTATGGGAATGTATCACAAAATAAAGTAAAATAGGAAAATGATATGATAGTCTTCTACCAAGATCTAAATGTTCTGTGAGTAAAATGATAGTTTTTCCTTTCTATTGACTAGTACTAAAAGTACTTAGTCTAACTCATCGTTTATGTGAATATATCACAAAATAAAGTAAATAGGAAAAATATATGATAGTCTTCTACCAAGACCTAAATGTGTTGTAAGTAAAATGATAGTTTTTCCTTTCTATTGACTAGTACTAAAAGTACTTAGTCTAACTCATCGTTTATGTGAATATATCACAAAATAAAGTAAATAGGAAAAATGATATGATAGTCTTCTACCAAGACCTAAATGTTCTGTAAGTAAAATGATAATTTTTCGTTTCTATTGACTAGTACTAAAAGTACTTAGTCTAAGTCATCGTTTATGTGAATATATCACAAAATAAAGTAAATAGGAAAAATATAATCATGTAAGTGTTATCCCTGGTTACCAGGACTAACACGCCATCGCAGTAAGCGACATGTATAACCTAATGAACATCCGAAGATTGTCGAATTGTCCTCTGTAGCAGCAGCAGGTTGGAGGAAGGGTTAGTCCCGTAGCCGACTCCTAATATAAGCGTTAACCTAATAATCATCCGAAGATTTTCATTTCATCCCTTGTTGCAACAGCAGGATGGAGGAATGGTTAGTTCCGATATCGATCCACCTATTATAAGTAATAACCTTAGACATCTGTAGATGTTCATCACCCAGTGTTGCTAACAGCTGGGTTCCGGAATGGTTAGTCCCATCTAGACATCCCATCGAACAGGGATAGGCAGGCAACTTTACACAGAAGGTACGAATAAATATTCGTAATAACACTAGGTACAAGTATCCAGGTAAGTGAATACAAGATAATGTATCTAAGTAACAATACTCATGTATGGTATTCATGTAAACATATTCAGATAAATGTAGCTATGTAAACGTACTCATGTATCATGTAATCCTAGGTAATTGTACTCATGTATCATGTAAGGTACTGGTATAGACTCATGAATGAACTGACTCTTGTGTGATTCCTTGTAATAGGAATAATGTTTTGTTTCTTCTAACTATACCTATGATAATTAACTGGAAAGTAATTGGTTGTTCAAGTAGATTTATGCACCCTCGATACACCAGGTTGTGGGAAACTGAATGAAGGATGGAAACTATAACATCAATACGTATATAAGAACATATGCGTATAAGTGTAGTTTTGCTCAAGAAGGTAAAAATAATGGTTTTGCAAAATATCTAGGAGTTTTGAACAATAATTAAGAGTGACTTGATGTCATTTTAATAAACATTTCAAAACTAATACTTTTGTTATCAAGGTATTTTAAGATAGAAAACCATTTCATGTGTCACCTTTTGAAGTATGTGAAATCTACTGACTGAAAACACAATTATAAAATACATAAGATTGATTTAATAACATACTGTTTTCTACTTGTATCCCCCCATTAAAGCATTTAAAATCATTTAAAACATTGATTAAGGGGTATAAACTCACTTGTTGTGGGTGATACAGATGAACTGAAGAGGTAGGACTGCTAGGTGTCAAGTGGAAACTTTAGACACACACAATGGTCCTAATTACATATGAAGACATATGTATATAAACAATTAGTGATTATAACACTAATTAAACATGTATAAAAATCCTAATGCGAGGAAAACACTTCTGGTCAAGTGCTAGGAGGCTAATGGGTTACGACAAAGGAGTGCAAGGCCTCGTATGGGAGTTTATGGTCAAATAACCACATGTTTTGGAGTTCACAGCCCTGGAGAGTAAACTCCTAGCCGTAAACTCTATCTTGGGTCACTAAATGAGGCTTAACTTTATTACAACTCAAGTGGTGAATTGCTTCAAGGCTTAAACAAGTGTTTGGGTGGGTTTAAGGCCTTCAAATGGCCTTGCTTGATGTTCACGGCCCTGGGACCATTTGGCCATGTGTTTGCGGCCGTGAACACCCCTAGGTGTTGGTATTTTGATTGTTTTGGGTCCTAGATACATCAAGGTAATGTGCTATGCTAGTCTCTTGGTTTAATGAGGGCATTTAGGGCATTTTGGCAATCTAGAATGGAGTTCACGGCCCAAGAACTTCCTTGGCCGTGAACACCATTTCCTTAGTGATTTGAGGTTGTTTTCTATCCCTAAACTCATTAGTGTAATAGTCCAAACTAGTGTCATGGCTTAAGGAAGGACTAGGCAATATTGGGCCCTTAAAAAGGAGTTTACTCCCCAAGGTGTTCTTGGGCAGTAAACTCACAGATCTTGTTGTGTTGTTATGATTTTTTGGTCTAAACATGTATTGGAGGCTTCTAGTTTGATTTCTAAGGCTTTCAGGGTCATTGGGACACTTTTGGCCCTTAAAATGGAGTTTACTCCCCAAGTGTTCTTGGGCGGTAAACTCCCAAATCTTGGGGTTTTGGTCCGATTTTGATGTTTCTAAACACAATCTAAGCTATATAATATAACTATATCGAAGTACTCACAATTTGGGAGAAAAACCCGAAGATCCGTGAGAGAGAATTTGGCTTTTCTCTAATTGGAAATGTAACTAATGAATTATTTGGTTCAGATTTCTATATATAGTCCTGGGATTTTTGGCAGAAAATATTTTTATTCCCGGAATGAACTCTAATATCCTAGAGTATTGGAATAACAGTGTTGCACAAAACCCTAGTGCATCCACTCTCCTGATATCTCCTTAAGTGTAAATCCTGAAAAACTGCCAAACTTATACCCGAAGTCTGGAATTTCACTGAAATTGTTCTAACTTCTATTGGCTTGATATGGTTTGTTCAGAATGGAAATTTCGGGTTGTCACACAACATTGCTTTCCTCAACAATTTATGTCCAACCAGACATCCTAACATAAAACAACCAATAAGGTGACAACATTGCTTTCCTCAACAATTTATGTCAAAGGGTGACAACATTGCTTTCTCGACAATTTATGTCAAAGGGTGACAACATTACTTTCTCAGCAATTTATGTCAAATAAAACAAACACCGGGGTGACAACATTGTTTTCCTTCAACAATTTATGTCAAATAGGCACGAAGTCACATCGTCACCAAGATTTATCTAATAGGGATGACGTCACATCGTTACCATGATTTTTCTAATAGGCACTACGTCTCATAGTCGCCAGGGTTTACCTAATAGGCACGAAGTCACATAATCACCAAGGTTTACTCAACAGGAACTAACAACATCGATCCCCACATACTGACCTTATATAGTGATCTTACTAGATCTAGCCTAAAGGATCGATATGAACAACTAACTAACGAAACTGCTCCAGAAATCCCCTAACTGCAAACAAAGATCGATAAAGATATCGAATTAATGGAATAAGTTTAACCATGAACCTTTGTTCGTAAAAGAAAGAACCACAAGACAATTAAGTCAGGGGTAGTTATCAATGCCTAGGCTGTGGTCTGAATATCGTGAGGTATATAACCCCCAGACGCACCCTATCCGGCAATGGAAACGCTGACTAATGCCTAGGCTGTGATCTGAATATCGTGAGGTATATAACCCCCAGACTTAACCTAACCGGCAATGGAAACGTTGACTAATGCCTAGGCTGTAGTCTGAATATCGTGAGATATATAACCCCCTTACGCACCCCTATCCAGCATCGGAAATGAAAACACTGACTCATGAAGCTCGTCCGATCACTTCACAAAAGAAATGAAGACTCTAAAGCTCTTCAAAATAAAATCATAGGGAAAATACTAATAAAGTACTCCCATACGCTTTCGTACCTCAACACGTAATAGTGTCAAAAAGAAGAACTAACGGATGAACACATAGTTCACAAACACCTAAGGAACATATAGTTCAAGAACACTTTATTAACATATAGTTCAAACATACGTACCAATTACAAGTCTACTAACGTTCCACTGGACTATCTAAAAAAGTCTTTGGCCGTTATCTATACTCTGTTAGATGACTAGATCATCTTAAACATCGATACCTCTCATCACTTTATTTTATCACACACCAACTATCTACCCATGTTCTACCCAACATATTTGTAGATATATATATATATATATATATATATATATATATATATATAGTTTAAAACTTGTATAGAATATCAACACAACAGTCACTTCAAATAAACAATTAATATATTTACACATAACACGTGTTTTAAGGTAAATACTTCATATCTATGTGTAAATTAAAAGTGACTATACACTCACCTGATTTAATGAAAATCGGGCAGCAATTCGTTTCCTAAAACGATCGTTTCTAATAAAACCGGGAGTTTTACTGAGAAACCGGGCTCTACAAAAGGTCGGGCTTCGAAACCGAAAAGATAAGTTTTATGGGCTTCACGGGCACTTCGTGGCGTATTCTGGGGCTTATAATCGATACCGGGTCTTCGGGGAAGGTTAAGGTGAAGAAAAGATGAAGAAAGGGGTGAAAATGGCAAAAATCCAAATCCACCCGAGAAGGCTCGCAGGTCCCCTTCTATTTATAGGGTCCGAAGTCGGCTTGGTGGTGGGGTCCACAGGCGAGGGTCCGTAGGTGGATGCACGTGCGGAGGCCTCGGTGGCAGTTGCTGCTTGGACCGAGGTCTACTGGTCCATGTGCGAGGCTCAGAACCTAGGGGTGCGAGGCTCGGAACACGCCGCAGCAGGGCAAAGCTTCGGCAGGAGAGCTGGCTGCTTCGGATTGGGCCTCCCTTCGGTCGAATCAGGATACGACACATGGCTTTGCATGACTCACCATTTTGGAAACGTGGCACATGCGCTGCGAGGGCGACGTGGCAAAAACGTGACCAGTCGGATTTTCTCGATTTTCGTGCCAAAACTTCTAAAATCCATAACTTTCGCATACGAGCTCCGTTTTTGACGTTCTTTATATGCAAGTGTAGCTAAAATTATGCTCTACAACTTCCGTTTAGACTTCGTCGGCTAATTTTGAATTTAATTTTTTTATTATTTTTTTAACAGACCGGGATAGGAAATCCGTTAAAAATTCATAACTTCTTCATCCGACGTCCGTTTTCGTCAGACTTTTTATCGTTGTGCTACTAATGACGAGACCTTCGATTCTCGTTTAGGTTGAGTCGGCTAAAAATCGCTCGATCTAAAATTCAATTTTTTAGCCGTCTACTGCTAAGCTGAAACTTCGAAAAATCATAACTTCCTCATACGAAGTCAGATTTGGGCGTTCTTTTTATCGAACTTCTCGGTTTAACGAATACTAGGACTTTCATTTAGATTACTAAGGCTAAAAAGTAGTTTATCAAACAATCACTTTTTACGACATTCAGTGCCGTGCCGGTTTTGTCGCGAAACTTCGACAGGCCATAACTTCTTCGTTATAACTCGGATTTCGGCGTTCTTTATAATTTCGGAAACGTCGAGACATATACTACAAATTGGTTAAGATTAATCCTTCTAATTAATCTTCCATCAAAAAGTCATTTTTTGATGCTTATCGTCTCTAAATTGACTAGCCCGGATCTACGGGTGTTACAATTATCTCCCCTTTAGGATGATTACGTCCCAGAATCATAAACGAAAATAGGACTTGTATAATGATTCCATATGTTATATTTCCATCCTATGTAATAACCATAATTCTCAACCTTACACCTGCTCTTCGTACTAGGTTGGACTTTCAATCGTAACCTACAAGTTACAAAATAAATCCTTATTGAGGACTCCCTCTTCTTCTTCTTCTTAGGATAAGTAATTCCACTTATTTATTGTAACATATCAACGGTTCATGTTTTAATGACCTTCATCAGATGATGCAACATCTAGACTCAAGTCGCTTTGAGTCAAATTCCTGAATGGAATATACCTCTGTTCGTATCTTAATGTGATATAATCACATTTAGCATTCCCAGCTACAAGCTTCATTAACAACGAGCGCGACGCTACCGATCGCACTAATTTCAACCTTTTGACTTTAGTCGGATTCTACATCTAACTTGGTTCTCCGAACCATGTAGCAAACTTATCGTAGTCGGGCTCAATTTGATATGACCACTAGGGTCGGAATAACAACCACTTACTAGTCATTACCGAAACAAGGGTAATGACATATCTGAATAAAACCGAATCAATCACTAGTTTCTTGGTAACCTTGTGACTTTCCCTGATCCAAGCGTGAGTCTTGTGCTTCCAATAGTATAGATCTCTACTACTATTCACACCTACTCATACTCGTCCCAAGTACTGTCTCGCAGTCCCCAAGTTCTAAAATCACAAAACAATTTAACACATACGAATGTGTCCAATTAATTATAGAATTTTCCTAGACTCTACTAGGACTTCTTCCACGAGTATCTTCAATCATCAGTTCTACTTCAACTTGGTTGGTGATGGAAATTCCAGACAATGGGACATCTTGAAGAATTACACCAATCGTTCCATCATCCTGCCAATCAAAGGTGTACTTCAGACGTAACGTACCCCTCTAAACGTTTTGTTATTTTATTAGACATATTCTAAAGGCAAGATACCACTCTTACGATATCTTCTGATAGGTGTCATTCACTATCATAAGCCTTTCATTTCCTCCATTTACTCAATTCTCTACGAGTCTCCACCATAACGTTTTGTACACCCAAGCAGACGTTCGGTGTACTAGGCTTGAATTTAAGGTAAGAAAGCATTATTTACGATAGACGTATAAATCTCCTTATCACTCTGAAACGTTTATATGCTAGTTCTAATATCATAGTCGTACGCTTAGAATCCTACATAAATAAGGTTTCTAGATCCGGTTGGCAACAGACCATAGATCCGAACAAATAATAGCATCATTATAGCTATAACAAAAAACGTTTAGCACATAAAAGCATTTTAGGCATCCTTCCTAAAATAAACAAGTGCTCGTGTCAATTTAGGTGCACTACCTAGAATATAATAGACACACTCAACTCACAATCATCACTTAGCATTCTAAGTTTAAGTCTAGAAATTCCTACAAATTTCCTAGTTCGATTAAACTAATGCTCTGATACCAACTGTGACATCCCCAATTTCACAGCCATAAAAGACCAATTTCGTTTATGCTTTTTAAAATAAAATCAGAGTAATCATTTTATTAAAAGTGTTGCGAAATTTGTTCCCAAAACCAAACATGATAAAAATTTATCAAAACCTTTCTTTAAGAAATATATATATATTTATTTCATAACAAAACCTCGGGATGTTATGTTCCGATACAGATCAAAAGCATAAACAAGACATTATAAGCCTTACAACAGTTATTTATAACTAATGGCCTATAATCCAAAATCACTCATCATCATCATCCGACTATGCTCGGGGTCCACTACCTGTAATCATAAAAAGCTGAGTGGGTCAGGCTTGGAAGCCTGGTGAGCATATAGGGTTTTCAACCCACAATACATAAATTTATTATGTTTAAACATCAATCAGTCAACCAAATTACCCCAATTATCCATTCCCGTTATCCTCACCTTACGTCCCTAAAACAACTATCACAAGGGACCTATCCTAAGGAATTTCATTAGGGGTGACAACATTGCTTCGGGGGTTCCTTAGCAATTTATGTCGAATAAGACAACCAACAGGGTGACAACATTGCTTTCCTGAGCAATTTATGTCCAACCAGACATCCTAACATAAAACAACCAATAAGGTGACAACATTGCTTTCCTCAACAATTTATGTCAAAGGGTGACAACATTGCTTTCTCGAAAATTTATGTCAAAGGGTGACAACATTACTTTCTCAGCAATTTATGTCAAATAAAACAAACACCGGGGTGACAACATTGTTTTCCTTCAACAATTTATGTCAAATAGGCATGAAGTCACATCGTCACCAAGATTTATCTAATAGGGATGACGTCACATCGTCACCATGATTTTTCTAATAGGCACTACGTCTCATAGTCGCCAGGGTTTACCTAATAGGCACGAAGTCACATAATCTACAAGGTTTACTCAACAGGAACTAACAACATCGATCCCCACATACTGACCTTATACAGTGATCTTACTAGATCTAGCCTAAAGGATCGATATGAACAACTAACTAACGAAACTGCTCCAGAAATCCCTAACTGCAAACAAAGATCGATAAAGATATCGAATTAATGGAATAAGTTTAACCATGAACCTTTGTTCGTAAAAGAAAGAACCACAAGACAATTAAGTCAGGGGTAGTTATCAATGCCTAGGCTGTGGTCTGAATATCGTGAGGTATATAACCCCCAGACGCACCCTATCCGGCAATGGAAACGCTGACTAATGCCTAGGCTGTGATCTGAATATCGTGAGGTATATAACCCCCAGACTTAACCTAACCGGCAATGGAAACGTTGACTAATGCCTAGGCTGTGGTCTGAATATCGTGAGATATATAACCCCCTTACGCACCCCTATCCAACATCGGAAATGAAAACACTGACTCATGAAGCTCGTCCGATCACTTCACAAAAGAAATGAAGACTCTAAAGCTCTTCAAAATAAAATCATAGGGAAAATACTAATAAAGTACTCCCATACGCTTTCGTACCTCGACACGTAATAGTGTCAAAAAGAAGAACTAACGGATGAACACATAGTTCACAAACACCTAAGGAACATATAGTTCAAGAACACTTTATGAACATATAGTTCAAACATACGTACCAATTACAAGTCTACTAACATTCCACTGGACTATCTAAAATAGTCTTTGGCCGTTATCTATACTCTGTTAGATGACTAGATCATCTTAAACATCGATACCTCTCATCACTTTATTTTATCACACACCAACTATCTACCCATGTTCTACCCAACATATTTGTAGATATATATATATGTATATATATATATATATATATATATATATATATATATATATATATATATAGTTTAAAACTTGTATAGAATATCAACACAACAGTCACTTCAAATAAACAATTAATATATTTACACATAACACGTATTTTAAGGTAAATACTTCATATCTATGTGTAAATTAAAAGTGACTATACACTCACCTGATTTAATGAAAATCGGGCAGCAATTCGTTTCCTAAAACGATCGTTTCTAATAAAACCGGGAGTTTTACTGAGAAACCGGGCTCTACAAAAGGTCGGGCTTCGAAACCGAAAAGATAAGTTTTACGGGCTTCACGGGCACTTCGTGGCGTATTCCGGGGCTTATAATCGATATCGGGGCTTCGAGGAAGGTTAAGATGAAGAGAAGATGAAGAAAGGGGTGAAAAATGGAAAGAATCCAAATCCACCTGAGAGGGCTCGCAGGTCCCCTTCTATTTATAGGGTCCGAAGTCGGCTTGGTGGTGGGGTCCGTAGGCGAGGGTCCGCAGGTGGTTGCACGTGCGAAGGCCTCGGTGGCAGTTGCTGATTGGACCGAGGTCTACTTGTCCATGTGTGAGGCTTAGAAGCTAGGGGTGCGAGGCTCGGAACACGCGACAGCATGGCGAAGCTTCGGCCGGAGAGTTGGCTGCTTCAGATTGGGCCTCCCTTCGGTCGAATCAGGATCTGACACGTGGCTTCGCATGACTCACCATTTTGGACACGTGGCACATGCGAGGCGAGGGTGACGTCGCAATAACGTGACTATGAGGATTTTCTCGATTTTCGTGCCAAAACTTCTAAAATCCATAACTTTCGCATACGAGCTCCGTTTTTGACGTTCTATATATGCACGCGTAGCTAAAATTACGCTCTAAAACTTCCATTTAGACTTTGTTGACTAATTTTGACTTTAATTTTATTTTTATTATTTTTAACAGACCGGGACAGGAAATCCGTTAAAAATTCATAACTTCTTCATCCGACGTCCGTTTTCGTCAGACTTTTTACCGTTGTGCTACTAATGACGAGACCTTCGATTCTCCTTTAGGTTGTGTCGGCTAAAAATTGCTCGATCTAAAATTCAAGTTTTTAGCTGTCTACTGCTAAGCTGAAACTTCGAAAAATCATAACTTCCTCATACGAAGTCAGATTTGGGCGTTCTTTTTATCGAACTACTCGGTTTACCGAATACTACGAATTTCGTGTAGATTAGTAAGGCTAAAAGTAGTTTATCAAAAACTCACTTTTTATGACATTCAGCGTCGTGCCGGTTTTGTCGCAAAACTTCGACAGGTCATAACTTCTTCGTTATAACTCGGATTTCGGTGTTCTTTATATTTTCGGAAATCTCGAGACATATATTACAAATTGGTTAAGATTAATCCTTCTAATTAATCTTCCATCAAAAAGTCATTTTTTTATGCTTATCGTCTCTAAATTGGCTAGCCCGGATCTACGGGCGTTACAATTATCTCCCCTTTAAGATGATTACGTCCCAGAATCATCAACGAAAATAGGACTTGTATAATGATTCCATACGTTATATTTCCATCCTATGTAATAACCATAATGCTCAACCTTACACCTGCTCTTCGTACTAGGTTGGACTTTCAATCGTAACCTACAAGTTACAAAATAAATCCTTATTGAGGACTCCTTCTTCTTCTTAGGATAAGTACTTCCACTTATTTATTGTAACAGATCGACGGGTCATGTTTTAATGAACTTCATCAGATGATGCAACGTCTAGACTCAAGTCTCTTTGATTCAAATTCTAGAATGGAATATACCTTCGTTCATATCTTAATGTGATATAATCACATTTTAGCATATAGCATTCCCAACTACAAGCTTCATTAGCAACGAGCGCGATGCTATCGCTCGCATTAATATCAACTTTCTGACTTTAGTCAGATGCTACATCTAACTTGGTTCTCCGAACCATGTAGCCAACTCATCGTAGTCGGACTCAATTTGATATGACCACTAGGGTCGGAATAACAACCACTTACTAGTCATTACCGAAACAAGGGTAATGACATATCCAAATAAAACCGAATCAATCACTAGTTTATTGGTAACCTTGTGACTTTCCCTAATCTAAGCGTGAGTCCTATGCTTCCAGTAGTATAGATCTCTACTACTATTCACACCTACTCATACTCGTCCCAAGTACTGTCTCCCAGTCCCCAAGTTCTAAAATCACAAAACAATTTAACACATACGAATGTGTCCAATTAATCATAGAATTTTCCTAGACTCTACTAGGACTTCTTCCACAAGTATCTTCAATCATCAGTTCTACTTCAACTTGGTTGGTGATGGAAATTCCAGACAATGGGACAACTTGAAGAATTACACCAATCATTCCATCATCCTGCCAATCGAAGGTGTGCTTCAGACGTAACGTACCCCTCTAAACGTTTTGTTATTTTATTAGACATATTCTAAAGGCAAGATACCACTCTTACGATATCTTTTGATAAGTGTCATTTGTTGGATAAGGTGTCTAAGTCCATAACTATTTCTGGTATGTACTTGACCCGACCCAGCATGGTCCATTTGGGTTGCATGGCACCATGAAATTGGATAGACTAAATGAGAGAAATAACACTTGTGGTTTATTAATATATTATAAGTTCTAATATATTAATAATATTATTTAATTAGTTTGATCAAGAATTAATTAAGTGATCAAAACATAACTAATTAAATATATGGGTTGATTATGTAAATCATCCATAACTTATATAGTGGGCTAAGAGGCTCCATGGATAATCAAGTTGGGTTAAACCCATTGGATGCTCCATGGAGGCTCCATGGGAGTTACAAACCCATGGGTCATTGAAATGAAGAGTCATGACACATTAGGGTTTACATGGTGTAACCCTAGATGTGTCAACACTATATAAACCTCATGTGTTCTCCCAAAATCGCTTACACAAGTGAGACAAGCATACTTGAGGGCTAGAGCCGATTTTTAGAGTGTTATACTTTCTCTCCAAGTTTACTCCATAGCATTTGGTGTTGTGTGAAGCATTTGAGGCATCACACTTGGGGTGCAAGGCTCACAAGGTTTCAAGGAACACTTACAACAACAAGGTATGTAGTTCTATCTATTATTCAAGTTAAAATTGTTCCCCATGTATGCTAGATAGGATCATAGCCTTGGAAATCAACTTTGCATGATAATTAGACAAACTTAGATCCAAGGTTATTAGGGTTGCATGTACACTTAGGAAGTGTTAGAATGCTCAAAACTCTTCATCATTCACTATCATAAGCCTTTCATTTCCTCCATTTACTCAATTCTCTCCGAATCTCCACCATAACGTTTTGTACACCTAAGCAGACGTTCGGTGTACCAGGCGAGAATTTAACATAAGAAAGCATTATTTATGATAGACGTATAAATCTCCTTATCACTCCGAAACATTTATATGCTAGTTCTAATATCGTAGTCGTACACTTAGAATCCTACATAAATAAGGTTTCCAGATCCGGTTAGCAACAGACCATAAATCCGAACAAATAATAGCATCATTATAGCTATAACAAAAAACATTTAACACATAAAAGCATTTTAGGAATCCTTCCTAAAATAAACTAATGCTCGTGTCAATTTAGGTGTACTACCTAAAATATAATAGACACACTCAACTCACAATCATCGCTTAACATTCTAAGATTAATTCTAGAAATCCTACAAATTTCCTAGTTCGCTTAAACTAATGCTCTGATACAAACTGCGACATCCCCAATTTCATGGCCAGAAAAGACCTATTTTGTTTAAGCTTTTTGAAAAAAAATCAGAGTAATCATTTTATTAAAAGTGTTGTGGAATTTGTTCCCAAAACCAAACATGATAAAAACTTATCAAAACCTTTCTTTAAGAAATGTATATATTTATTTCATAACAAAACCTCGGGATGTCATGTTCCGATACAGATCAAAAGCATAAACAAGACATTATAAGCCTTACAACAGTTATTTATAATTAATGACCTATAATCCAAAATCACTCATCATCATCATCCAACTATGCTCGGGGTCCACTACCTGTAATCATATAAAGTTGAGTGGGTCAGGCTTGGAAGCCTGGTGAGCATATAGGGTTTTCAACCCACAATACATAAATTTATTATGTTTAAACATCAATCAGTCGACCAAATTACCCTAATTACCCTTTCCCTTTATCCTCACCTTACGTCCCTAAAACAACTATCACAAGGGACCTAGCCTAAGGATTTTCATTAGGGGTGACAACATTGCTTCGGGGGTTCCTTAGCAATTTATGTCGAATAAGACAACCAACGGGGTAACAACATTGCTTTCCTCAGAAATTTATGTCCAACCAGACATCCTAACATAAAACAACGAATAAAGTGACAACATTTCTTTTCTCAACGATTTATGTCTAAGGGTGACAACATTGCTTTCTCAACAATTCAAGTCAAAGGGTGACAACATTGCTTTCTTAGCAAATTATGTCAAATAAAACAAACACCGGGGTGACAACATTGTTTTCCTTCAACAATTTATGTCAAATAGGAACGAAGTCACATCGTCGCCAAGATTTATCTAATAGGCACGACGTCACATCGTCACCAAGATTTATCTAATAGGTTCTACGTCTCATAGTCGCCAGGGTTTACCTAATAGGCACAAAGTCACATCATCACCAAGGTTTTCTCAACAGGAACTAACAACATCGATCCCCACATACTGACCTTATACGGTGATCTTACTAGATCTAGCCTAAAGGATCGATATGAACAACTAACTAACAAAAGTGCTTTAGAAATCCCCAAGCAGCAAACAAAGATCGATAAAGATATCGAATGAGAGGAATAAGTTTAACCATGAACCTTTGTTCGTAAAAGAAAGAACCACAAGACAATTAAGTCAGGGGTAGTTAAAAATGCCTAGGTTGTGGTCTGTATATCGTGAGGTATATAACCCCAGATGCACCCTATCCGGCAATGGAAACGCTGACTAATGCCTTGGCTGTGGTCTGAATATCGTGAGGTGTATAACCCCCAGACTCAACCTATCCGGCAATGGAAACACTGACTAATGCCTAGGCTGTGGTCTGAATATCGTGAGGTATATAACCCACAGCCGCATCCTATCCGGCATCGGAAATAAAAACACTGACTCATGAAGCTCGTCCGATCACTTCACAAAAGAAATGAAGACTCTAAAGCTCTTCAAAATAAAATCATAGGGAAAATACTAATAAAGTACTCCCATACGCTTTCGTACCTCGACACGTAATAGTGTCAAAAAGAAGAACTAACGGATGAACACATAGTTCACAAACACCTAAGGAACATATAGTTCAAGAACACTTTATGAACATATAGTTCAAACATACGTACCAATTACAAGTCTACTAACGTTCCACTGGACTATCTAAAATAGTCTTTGGCCGTTATCTATACTCTGTTAGATGACTAGATCATCTTAAACATCGATACCTCTCATCACTTTATTTTATCACACACCAACTATCTACCCATGTTCTACCCAACATATTTGTAGATAAAAATATATATATACAGTTTAAAACTTGTATAGAATATCAACACAACAGTCACTTCAAATAAACAATTAATATATTTACACATAACACGTATTTTAAGACAAATACTTCATATCTATGTGTAAATTGAAAGTGACTATACACTCACCTGATTTAATGAAAATCGGGCAGCAATTCTTTTCCTAAAACGATCGTTTATAATAAAACTGGGAGTTTTATTGAGAAACCGGGCTCTTCAAAAGGTCGGACTTCGAAACTGAAAAGATAAGTTTTCCGGGCTTCACGAGTACTTCTTGGCGTATTATGGGGCTTATAGTCGATACCGGGGCTTCGTGGAAGGTTAAGGTGAAGAAAAGATGAAGAAAGGGGTGAAAAGTGGCAAAAATCCAAATCCACCCAAGAAGGCTCGCATATTCCCTTCTATTTATATGGTCCGAAGTCGGCTTGGTGGTGGGGTCCGCAGGCAAGGGTACGCAGGTGGCTGCATGTGCGAAGGCCTCGGTGGTAGTTGTTGATTGGACCGAGGTCTACTGGTCCATGTGCGAGGCTTGGAAGCTAGGGGTGCGAGGGTCGGAACACGCGGTAGCAGGGAAAAGCTTCGGCCGGAGAGCCGGCTACTTCGGATTGGGCCTCCCTTCGGTCAAATCAGGTAATGGCTAATTGGCATTACAAAGAGACCTTCAGTAGCTGAGGACTGGTTTGGGTGGTGTCAGAGGTTTCCTAGGGTGAGCCTAGGATGAGAGTAGTAGAGATCAGCAGTGGTAAAAGGGATCTGGTGGAGTCAGGGCAGTCCTTGAGGAAGGTACGGTTAGATGTGGAAGGTAGTATGGGCCCGTACTACTGAAAGCAGAAGATCCATACCCGACTTGAGGAAGGCTAAGACAAGACCGGGGAACTTGCAATAGATGTGATCTCTTTAAAGATATCAGTATCACTAATAGTTGCCTGTATGTATTGCAGAATGGTGGTACTACGTCAGAGGCTAGCAGTTGGCAGTTCTGGAGAGGGATCGGGTTCAGGATCAGGTTCTGAGCCAACAGATGAGAGGCAATGTGAGTTCATCGCATCAGAGATCACCAGATGTGACAATCCGAAATTTCCATTTGTACGAACAATATCTATTCAATAGAAGCCAGTTCAGTTTCAGTGATTTTCAGACTTTTCCGAACAAGTTTGTGTACATTAGGGTTTACGTTTCAAGAGATATCAGGAGAGTGGATGCTCCTGGATTTGTGAAACTTGAACATTCCAAGTTTCATAATGTCATAGTCCAATGTCTAGGATAAAAATATTTTCTGCCAAAATATTTCAAGACTATAAATAGATTTCTGAATTAATTAATTCATTATTCACAATTCCAACTAGAGAAAAGCCATTTTCTCTCTAACGAATCTTCGGGTTTTCATCGCAGATTGTGAGTCTACTTTCCTAGATGTGTTTCATTACTTGTTATATACTTGATAACATCAATTACATGTCTAAACTGCAAGATCCGGGAGTTTACCGCCCAAGAACGTTCTTGGGGAGTAAACTCCAAGATGGAGCTTTAAGGCTACCTAGTCCCATTTCCTTGATAGACAACTAGTTAGGGACTTAATGTATGATCTTTAGAGACTAGAAAGCAATCAAGAACCACAAGATATAGGAGTTTACGGCCAAGGACATTTCTTGGGCCGTAAACCCCTTTTTAAGGGCTAAATGTGCCCTAAACCACCCCTAGAGCTTAAGGACATTTACCCTCTAATGCTTGTAGCTATTTTGGACTTCAAAACACTCCAAACTCATTAAGTTTTAGGAGTTTACGGCCAAGATATGCTCTTGGTCCGTAAACCCCTTTTTCAAAGGCTAAGTGTTCCATAAACACCCCTAAGGCCTTAAGACAATTCCCTTTGAACACATAGGACTTGAATGGGGAGTAAAAGACATCAAAACCATCCCTTAAAGGGAGTTTACGGCCAAGGAACATTACTTGGGCCGTAAACTCCAAGTGAAAGCACAAATGTGTGCCTCTTGTCCCCTTTAGCCTTAGATAAAAACATGGAAGCTATCCTACATGTGCGAGTGCCTCAAATAAATTAAAACCAACACCCCATAGGAGTTTACGGCCGTAAACTCTAGGGGATATGGTCTTTAGGCCGTAAACTCCTCTATGGAGCATTCTAGGGCCTTAAACTACTTCAAAGATTATTCCAACAAGGCTAGGCTAATTCTAGGATTAAGATAGCACCTTAAAACACCCAAAACCACCAAGTGAGGAGTTCACGACCATAAACCCATGAGTTTACGGCCGTAAACTCCAAAGGTTGGGTTTGTTGGGTGGTGAACTCTTATACAATGTCATTTGGTGCTTCAAACCCTTTTGCCTTGTCCCGTAGCAACTTAGATGCAACCATTAGGACCTTTAACACTTATGCAAAGTGTTTTACATGTTCCTAAGTGTCTTAACTTATTTGTTAAGTTATTATTTGGTTAATTAGTTATATATATGCTTATTATATGATAACTAGGCTCGTGCGTGTAAACAAGTCTCCGTTTGCCACCTAGCACGGTATCCGACACTACAATTCAAACAGCTCACGCAAGTGAGTTCATACCCATTTAATCAACCTTTGAAATGATTTTAAATGTTTTAAATACTTTATGGGGGGGGAATACAAGTCAAACACTTATAGTTATTGCATCAATCACATGTGATTGCATTTAATCACATGTGATTAATAACTAGGAAACCAATGATTTTATCACTGTTCAAACTGTTTATCAAACTGCTTTACATTGAAATATTTTACAAACTCTTATACTCTTCAAACTTATTTACAACTGTGATTTAAACAAATGTTCCAATTACTTATACTGTTTTATCAAACTTATGCCTTCAAATTGTTTTATAGAGTGACATCAAGTCGATCTTTTCTTGAAATAATATTTATGGTTCAAATGTCTTATAAAATTCTTATTTATGCTTTTACTTCTTATAAATTGCATGCCCATATATGTATAGATGTATAAATAATGTTTAAAGGGCTTAGGAATGCCATCCACCGTATTTCCTTTTCCTCGATTTGGATGTGGTCTGGTGGGATTTCGGATGACCATCCGAAGGTCGTTTCAATATTAATTATATATCAAATATACACATATAGACATAAAAGTACTTCCATATACATACGTACTAGACACATCATTAGTTAGTTACCATCGGGTTAACACAGGATCATACATATACAACTATACTAGAAACATGAACATATACATCTATACTTGAAACATGAACATATACATCTATACCAGAAACAGGACATATACATCTATACTAGAAGGAGAACATATACAATTATACTAGGACGAGAAACATTTCATATACATGAATACGTTAACAATTGTGATCCACTGTGTCGGAGCATGCCTTAAGTGTCATGGCCCGAGTTGTAGCCAGAATTCTCTTGGAGGGAGAGCGTGAGTTTGCGTATAGATCTATACTGGATTGACTATCCTACACCTTGCTGCTAGCTACAGCCGGACCTACAGGTCTGCGGGTGCCAAACGTCATTTCTTTATTACGACCATTCATTATGTCGTTGTTACCAGTCGATAGCATGGTTCAATTTATCACATTATACCTTAATATAAATCTGGTTTAAGGTAGTTAGTACAACAGTAGTTCCTATTATACAAAACTACAGTACTACAATGATTTACCCATTACATATTTTAGTGATAACCTCACTTAAGCATTAATGTACAAACTATATTTTATTAAATGATAGTTATACTTGGGAAATTACACACATTTACAACAAGCGAGTATACAAAACAGTTAAGCCTTGGTAGAAAGTTACTTTAATAGAAAATATAGGTTTTTCTGAGAGATTCAAACTTTTACAAACACTTTCAAATACTTACTTACATTTTTACAAACTTATACATTGAGATAGGTTCAAACGTTTTTGGCAACAAACATTGACACTAAAATACTTATGAACTCACCAGCTTAATGCTGATAAACTCTTTCAAAATAACTTGTATTCTCAGGTCATCAGTAGACAGGTACCGAGGCCAGCTTTTGAGATGATGGAGCGTATTCAAGACTCATCTTATTATTTTGACTTACATTATTTTGGTGTCTATAACTGTACAGAACACGCTTGTATTAAAATTTTATATTTAATGAAATGGATGATGTTGTTTACTTATTTACATTTACTGTGTTGTGATACTATACATGACGTCCTCCACCCCAGAATGTTTCCGCCGTTCTTGGTTTTGGGGTGTGACAGATTGGTATCAGAGCATTGTTTATAGTGAATCAAGTATATCAACCCATAAAAGATATACTAAACTATAAACCCAAAAAGGGATTAAAACACTCTGACCAAGAGTCTATACTTTAAATATTAAAATATTTAATTAAGTATACTAGTCTGCATTCATACTAAAATCAGTGTCACAATGACAAGAACAAAAGTATTACGATTGTTAAATATCACAAGTGAGCTCAGGGATGTATGGTCAGTCCTGGAAATGGCATAGCCTGATCAACTATGCTGGTCCTAGGAGTGATTAGCATATGCCCTAGAATGGTTGTGATATGTTAACAAGTCTAAAAACTTACCAACAATACCACAAGAAGATCAGTAGAACTTAAACTTAAAATACTATAGGTGTATTTTGTACTACTAGTTACATGTATACTATATTCTTATACCTCTCTTCTCGCATAGATTTAAATGGCTGGATTCCATCAAGGCGACCCGTACTTTCCAAATGAAGGCAATGTCGGGTGGATCGATGAAAAGCCCGAAGATGAGCATCCAATCCCTTTGGATGATCACCTCGCAGAAGGCTTTTCTGATGGATCCGACTCCGAGCCGGAAGTCAACAACCTACCGCTTGTCGGTCAAGCCCCGAATAACAACCCTCGACCAGCTTTTCCAGGTCCTACTCCCATGTGGGCAACCAACTTGAATCGCTGGAGTGATGAGCAGTGTCAACCTTTATCATACTTTGGGGACCGAAGCTTTCACAACATCAGCGATGGTGGTTCTGCTGACAGAGCTCTGCTTGTCATTATCCGCAGAATAGCTCGTAATGTCGAGCAAGGTCAAGCAACCATCGACCGGGTCATGGAGATTGATGCCAATTCAGGTGTCAACACAGTTCGCATCCGCCGTCTTGAAGAAAACATGGAACGGACCCGGAGAACCAACGAAACCCTGCAGCAACAACTGGCTGCCTCCCGTGCTGAAGTCTTGGAACTTCGAGCTCGTCAGAGGGCTCAGGATTGACACCTTCAAGAGGTGTTTCGTCAAGTGTCCGACCTCAGGACTCGCCGAGGAATTACCATCGCCATTAGATGATGTCTAGTACATCTCTGTCTTTTGATTAGGGATTATCCTTTAAACATTTGTGCTCTAAGTAGCACTTGTATGTAAAATATTCCTAACTTTCAGTACTCTAATTAGGAATCTAAGAACTGTCAAACTTATCCTTTTGGTATGATGTAAGACCTACTGTTAGGTCGATTTTCCTTGAACTTATTACATCAGTAATACCCGTACTATTGAAATCTATCTAATCTGTAGGAAAAATCTGTACACTTGTGTATTCCTACTAATATTTCATATTGTGATTTCAAACACTCATTCAACTATTGGGCTATGGTTAGTTAGTCCATGTGTCACTCTCACGTTGCTTACAAATTGATTCTTACCATTTTTCTTATCTTTATAAACTTATAGCTAAAAGATGCCTCCTCGCAAATCTCCCAGGAATAGGAATAATCCTGCACCTCCACCGCCTCCACCGCCTCCGGTCATCAATACTGCAGCCCTGAATGCTGCCGTAGCTGCAGCAGTGGCAACTGCCATGGATTAGTATCACTCGTCCGATGCCAGCAGAGGTGGAACCCCTATTGAATCTATTCCAGTCGAAATCCCTGTGCGCTCGAGAGGGTGCTCTTACAAGGATTTCACAAACTGCAAGCCGAAGCCTTTCTATGGCACTGGCGGAGTCATTGCCCTCTCGCAATGCTTCGAGAAGACTGAATCAGTCTTCGAAATCTGTTCATGCCCTGCTACGTGCAAAGTGAAATATGCCGCATGCACCTTTGAGGGAAAAGCCCTAACGTGGTGGAACGGCCACATTAAAGCCCTAACACTCGTCGTGGCTAACGACATTCGCTGGGAAACGATGAAGGACCTCATGACCGAGGAATACTGTCCGAGGGGCGAAATCCAGAAGTTGGAACATGAACTCTGGAACCTGACCATGAAGGGCACCAATGTGATCGCTTACACTGCTAGATTTAGCGAACTGGTGGCCCTCTGCCCCAATATGGTTCCCACTGAAGGGAAAAAGATCGAACGGTACATATGGGGGCTAGTGCCTCCGTATCAGGGGAATGTCTTAGCATCAAACCCCGCTACCTTCGACAGTGCCAAGCGTTTGGCACAAAGACTCATTGACCATGGAGTCAAAACCCCTGCAACCACAACCACCGTAGCCATCCCAGAACCCTCCAAACCCGCTGACACTAAGCGGAAATTCTGGGATGAGAAGAAGAAACAGCAAGCTGCCAAGAGGCAGCAAATCGTGGCAGTGCATGCCGCGGTAACCCCTGCTGCCGTTACTGCTCCGGGGAAGCAGTATGCTGGAAGTTTGCCGAAGTGCAACAAATGCAACTTCCACCACAACGGCGCCTGCTGTGAAATGCAGTGTTCTAACTGCAACAGAAAAGGACACACCGTCCGTTTCTGTAAGTTCTCGGCACAACCGATCTCCCAAGTTCCTGGCTCAGGCGCGAGCCCAACTTGCTATGGATGTGGCGAACAGGCCACTTTAAAAGGGACTGCCCCAAAGCGAGGAATACTGGAGGAGCAGGGAGGGTACTAGCTATAGGCCACGGGGAAGCAGTTGCTGACCCGACCGTGGTGACTGGTACGTTCCTCCTTGATAACTTCTATGCATGCATTTTGTTCGATAGTGGAGCAGAGCGAAGCTTCGTAAACCACAAATTTGCTCGCATGCTTAAACAAAAACCACACGCACTTAATGAACAATTGACAGTAGAAATGGCCAATGGGAAAACTGAACGTACAAATAGCATATACTTAGGTTGTACCCTAACTTTAGATAACCATTCATTCCCAATCGACCTTATGCCGGTCTCAATAAAAAGTTTCGACGTTATTATCGGCATGGATTGGTTAAGTCTTCATCGCGCTGACATCATGTGCTACGATAAAGCAGTCCGCTTAAACCTCCTGTCTAATGAAACTCTTATAGTCTACGGCGAGAAACCTGGTGCGAGTCTTCACATTATATCGAGTATTCAAGCCCAGAAATACCTTTGCAAAGAATACCACGCATTCCTTGCTTATGTCGTCGACACGAACTTAGAAACGAAAGAACTAAAGAACATCCCAGTAGTGAGCGACTTCCCCGACATTTTCCCAGAAGAACTACCCGAGCTACCTCCGCAACGACAGGTCGAGTTCAGAATCGACTTAGTCCCAGGAGCTACCCCAGTAGCCAAGTCGCCCTACCGTTTAGCACCAGCTGAGGTACAGGAAGTCTCCGGTCAACTTAACGAACTGCTCAGCAAGGGCTTTATAAGACCAAGTTTCTCACCTTGGGGAGCACCGGTCTTGTTCGTTAAGAAGAAAGACGGATCATTTCGTATGTGTATCGACTATTGAGAACTCAACAAACTGACGGTCAAAAATCGTTATCCTCTACCACGCATAGATGGTCTATTCGACCAACTACAAGGGGCGAACTATTTTTCCAAGATTGATATGAGATCCGGATATCACCAGTTACGAGTGCTAGAGGAGGATGTGCCGAAGACAGCCTTCCGAACTTGTTACGGACACTACGAGTTCGTGGTGATGCCATTCGGATTGACCAATGCGCCCGCAGTCTTCATGGATCTGATGAATAGAGTATGCCGACCTTACTTAGATCAGTTCGTCATCGTTTTCATTGACGACATCGTGATCTACTCCCGAAGTAAGAAAGAGCACGACGATCATCTGCGACAAGTCCTAGAAACTTTACGAAAGGAGAAACTTTATGCGAAGTTCTCGAAATGTGAATTTTGGATCCGAAGTGTCGAATTCTTAGGACACGTGGTAAGCGAAGAGGGAATCCACGTGGACCCATCCAAAATAAAATCCATTGAGAACTGGTCAGCACCCAAAACGCCTACAGAAATTCGTCAATTTCTAGGTCTCGCTGGCTACTACCGCAGGTTCATTTAGAACTTCTCCCGAATAGCGAAACCTCTTACGACTCTGACCCAGAAAGGCGTGGCCTTTGACTGGGAAGAGAAACAAGAAAGAGCGTTCCAAACGCTCAAACGAGCCTTGTGCACCGCACCAATACTATCCCTTCCCGAAGGGATAGAAGACTTCGTAGTCTATTGTGATGCATCAAATCAAGGACTCGGATGTGTTCTGATGCAGCGAGGTATGGTCATCGCCTACGCCTCGAGACAGTTGAAGACACATGAGGTTAACTACACGACCCACGATCTTGAACTAGGAGCAGTAGTGTTTGCTCTGAAGATCTGGAGGCATTACTTGTATGGAACAAAGAGCACTATCTTTACCGACCACAAGAGTTTACAACATATTTTCGATCAGAAGGAGCTCAACATGAGACAACGACGGTGGGTCGAGCTACTCAGTGATTACGAATGCGATATTCGTTATCATCCGGGTAAAGCCAACGTAGTAGCAGACGCCCTAAGTCAGAAGGAATATTTTGGTTGCAAAGTCAAGTCATTATCCATAACCATCCATTCACATTTGTCTAAGCAAATTCAGGCGGCTCAACTTGAAGCCATGAAGCCCGAAAATGTGACGAGTGAATCCCTTAGGGGAATGGACAAGAATTTAGAAGCCAAGGGTGACGGAGCATTATATTTCATGAACCGGATCTGGACCCCTAAACACGATGGTTTTCGAGACTTGGTCATGACCGAGGCGCACAACACTCGGTATTCCGTCCACCCAGGTTCAGATAAGATGTATCTGGATCTTAAAAAGATATATTGGTGGCCTAATATGAAAGCAGAGATTGCTACCTTCGTAAGTATATGCCTTACCTGCGCAAAGGTTAAGGTCGAGTACCAGAAGCCCTCTGGTTTATTGCAACAACCAGAGATCCTGGAATGGAAGTGGGAGCGGATCACTATGGATTTCATAACCAAGTTGCCCAAGACAACGGGTGGACTTGATACCATATGGGTCATCGTTGATAGATTGACCAAGTCTGCACACTTCCTGCCTATCAAAGAAACCGACAAGATGGAGAAACTTACGAGAACATACATTAGGGAAATTGTACGGCTACATGGTCTACCTATGTCCATTATCTCCGATAGAGATAGTAGGTTCACCTCAAGATTTTGGCAATCACTACAACACTCCCTAGGAACAAGGCTGGACATGAGCACATCCTACCATCCACAGACCGACGGACAGAGTGAGAGGACCATCCAAACACTGGAAGATATGCTGCGAGCCTGTGTGATTGATTTTGGGAAAGCATGGGATACTCATTTACCCCTTGTCGAATTTTCCTATAATAACAGTTATCACACGAGCATCAAGGCTGCTCCATTCGAAGCTCTCTACGACCAAAAGTGCAGATCCCCTCTGTGCTGGGCTGAGGTGGGTGATACCCAATTAGCTAGGGGGAAAGCTTCCGGCAGTACTCTCACCGGTCCGGAAATCATTCGGGAAACGACAGAGAAAATCGTTTGGATCCGTGAAAGATTGAAAGCCTCTAGAGACCGACAGAAGAGCTACGCCAATAAACGAAGAAAACCTTTGGAATTTCAGGTGGGAGACCGAGTCCTTCTCAAAGTCTCACCCTGGAAAGGCTTGATACGCTTCGGCAAGCGTGGGAAGCTTAATCCGAGGTACATAGGGCCTTTCGAGATTCTTGCAAGAGTCGGCCCCGTAGCTTACAAACTCGACCTACCCGACACACTTCGTAACGTACATTCTACATTCCACGTATCGAACTTGAAAAAGTGTCTATCCGATGAGACTCTTGTAATCCCACTCGACGAGATCGAGATCAACGAGATCCTCAACTTCGTGGAAGAACCTGTAGAGATCATGGACCGTGAGGTCAAGCAGACAAAGCAAAGCCGTATCCCTATCGTGAAGGTTCGCTGGAACGCCAAGCGAGGACCGGAATTCACTTGGGAACGCGAGGATCAGATGAAACAGAAATACCCTCATCTTTTCGCTTAATTATTTGTAACTCCTTATTTGCTTAAATTCTAATTTCGGGACGAAATTCCTTCTAACGGGGGGATGATGTGACAACCCGAAATTTCCATTTGTACGAACAATATCTATTCAATAGAAGCCAGTTCAGTTTCAGTGATTTTCAGACTTTTCTGAACAAGTTTGTGTACATTAGGGTTTACGTTTCAAGAGATATCAGGAGAGTGGATGCTCCTGGATTTGTGAAACTTGAACATTCCAAGTTTCATAATGTCATAGTCCAATCTCCGGAATAAAAATATTTTCTGCCAAAATATTTCAGGACTATAAATAGATTTCTGAATTAATTAATTCATTATTCACAATTCCAACTAGAGAAAAGCCATTTTCTCTCTGACGGATCTTCGGGTTTTCATCCCAGATTGTGAGTCTACTTTCCTAGACGTGTTTCATTAGTTGTTATATGCTTTATAACATCAATTACATGTCTAAACTGCAAGATCCGGGAATTTACCGCCCAAGAACGTTCTTGGGGAGTAAACTCCAAGATGGAGCTTTAAGGCTACCTAGTCCCATTTCCTTGATAGACAACTAGTTAGGGACTTAATGTATGATCTTTAGAGACTAGAAAGCAATCAAGAACCACAAGATATAGGAGTTTATGGACAAGGACATTTCTTGGGCCATAAAGCCCTTTTTAAGGGCTAAATGTGCCCTAAACCACCCCTAGAACTTAAGGACATTTACGGCAGATATATGGTCTTGGGCCATAAACCCCTTTTTCAAAGGCTAAGTGTACCATAAAAACCCCTAAGGCCTTAAGACAATTACCCTTGAACACATAGGACTTGAATTGGGAGTAAAAGACATCAAAACCATCCCTTAAAGGGAATTTATGGCCAAGGAACATTACTTGGGCCGTAAACCCCAAGTGAAGGCACAAATGTGTGCCTCTTGTCCCCTTTAGCCTTAGATAAAAACATGGAAGCTATCCTACATGTGCAAGTGCCTCAAATAAATTAAAACCAACACCCCATAGTATCCGACATTGGAAGCTAGGCTCGTGCGTGTAAACAAGTCTCCGTTTGCCACCTAGCACGGTATCCGACATTGCAATTCAAACAGCTCACCACAAGTGAGTTCATACCCCTTTAATCAACCTTTGAAATGATTTTAAATGTTTTAAATACTTTATGGGGGGGAATACAAGTCAAACACTTATAGTTATTGCTTCAATCACATGTGATTACATTTAATCACATGTGATTAATAACTAGGAAACCAATGATTTTATCACTGTTCAAACTGTTTATCAAACTGCTTTACTTTGAAATATTTTACAAACTCTTATACTTTTCAAACTTATTTACAACTGTGATTCAAACAAATGTTCCAATTACTTATACTGTTTTATCAAACTTATGCCTTCAAATTGTTTTATAGATTGACATCAAGTCGATCTTTTCTTGAAATAATATTTATGGTTCAAATGTCTTATAAAATTCTTATTTATGCTTTTACTTCTTATAAATTGCATGCCCATATATGTATAGATGTATAAATAATGTTTAAAGGGATTAGGAATGCCATCCACCCTATTTCCTTTTCCTCGATTTGGATGTGGTCTGGTGGGATTTCGAATGACCATCCGAAGGTCGTTTCAATATTAATTATATATCAAATATACACATATAGACATAAAAGTACTTCCATATACATACGTAATAGACACATCATTAGTTAGTTACCATCGGGTTAACACAGGATCATACATATACAGCTATACTAGAAACATGAACATATACATCTATACTTGAAACATGAACATATACATCTATACTAGAAACAGGACATATACATCTATACTAGAAGGAGAACATATACAATTATACTAGGACGAGAAACATTTCATATACATGAATACGTTAACAATTGTGATCCACTGTGTCGGAGCATGCCTTAAGTGTCATGGCCCGAGTTGTAGCCAAAATTCTCTTGGAGGGAGAGCATGAGTTTGCGTATAGATCTATACTGGATTGACTATCCTACACCTTGCTGTTAGCTACAGCCGGACCTGCAGGTCTACGGGTGCCAAACGTCATTTCTTTATTACGACCATTCATTATGTTGTTGTTACCAGTCGATAGCATGGTTCAATTTATCACATTATACCTTAATATAAATCCGGTTTAAGGTAGTTAGTACAACAGTAGTTCCTATTATACAAAACTACAGTACTACAATGATTTACCCATTACATATTTTAGTGATAACCTCACTTAAGCATTAATGTACAAACTATATTTTATTAAATGATAGTTATACTTGGGAAATTACACACATTTACAACAAGCGAGTATACAAAACAGTTAAGCCTTGGTAGAAGGTTACTTTAATAGAAAATATAGGTTTTTCTGAGAGATTCAAACTTTTACAAACACTTTCAAATACTTACTTACATTTTTACAAACTTATACATTGAGATAGGTTCAAACGTTTTTGGCAACAAACATTGACACTAAAATACTTATGAACTCACCAGCTTAATGCTGATAAACTCTTTCAAAATAACTTGTATTCTCAGGTCATCAGTAGATAGGTACCGATGCCAGCTTTTGATAAGATGGAGCGTATTCAAGACTCATCTTATTATTTTGACTTACATTATTTTGGTGTCTATAACTGTACGGAACACACTTGTATTAAAATTTTATATTTAATGCAATGGATGATGTTGTTTACTTATTTACATTTACTGTGTTGTGATACTATACATGACGTCCTCCGCCCCAGAACGTTTCCGCCGTTCTTGATTTTGGGGTGTGACACCAGAGGCATCCTTGAGTCGACCCCCATCATTGTCGGGTCGATCAAGGAAGCGATAGTTGAGCTGATGGAGGACCGCCTCTCGGCGTTCAGGAGTGACATGGCATTTGGCCAGTCAGGATCCCGCACACTGTCCTTTAAGGAATTCATAGGCAGTGGTGCGCCATATTTCCATGGGGCGAAGGAACCCATTGCTGCCAGACGATGGATTGCGGACATTGAGTCCGCACAGCTAACCAGCTTCTGCCCCTAGGGGTCGAAGGTGAGATATGTAACGGGATGTTTACGAGACCGAGCTAGAGATTGGTAGGAGTCCATCAGTGACTCATTGGGAGCCTCGGCTGTTGAGGCTATGACCTGGTCGGACTTTGTGACCAGGTTCAGGGCAGAGTTTGCGCCGGCTGTCGAGCTTCAGCAGCTGGCCAGGGAGTTTTTAGACATGAGGCAGACGACGGAGACTGTGGCGGAGATCAACGCCATGTTCCGGGAGAGGGCATTGCTGGTGCCCCAGTATGCGGGAGATGAGGATATGAGGAGGACCCGCTATCATGGCATGTTGCGAGCCGACATTCGAGAGCATGTTATTTTTTCAGCTTGCCCTACCCTGGAGTCCATGATTGCTAAGGCGAGGGAGAGGGAGATTGATCTGGAGCATGTCCAGAAGAGGAAAGTAGAGGAGGGGCAGTCGATTGGGGCTTCGGGGAAGAAGCCCAAGGGATCGGATGGTAGGCCGAAAGGCCTGTCCGGACCGGGCCGTTGTAGGAAATGCGGAATGACATATGAGGGGGCATGTAGACTAGGATCGTCGGGCTGCTACAAGTGTGGCAAGATGGGGCTTTTCAGCAGGGATTGTACTGCCCCTGCACCGGTTATTCAGACGTCTGAGTTGCTGTGTTTCCACTGCAACCAGAGGGGCCACAAGAAGGCCAATTGCCCCCAGTTGACAGCAGCATCAGTGCTAGTGAAGGCGCCAACTCCAGCGACACTACGGATCATTCATGGCCGGCAGGGCAAGGCAGAGGCTCCAGTGGTGAGGAGCCGGGCATTCTAGTTGACCACCGAGGAGGCACGTGCTGCACCCGATGTGGTGACGGGTATGACTTTTTATTTATGCTGTTATGATATGCTGTTGTGATTTTGATATGTAATATATGTGCTCTGTTTAGGATCGTTCCATGTGAACGGTATCCCAGTTCAGGTATTGTTTGATTCAGGTGCTACCCGATCGTTTGTTTCTCTTGCGCTCAGCAAGAGATTTTCCGAGTCTTCATGCATGTTGGATTGCCCTCTAGACGTAGAGATTGCAGATGACCGTTCGGTGCGAGCATCGATGGTGTTCTGTGATTGTGTGCTGAGGTTATTTGAGGAGTGTTATCTCGTGGATCTGGTTCCTATACCTTTGCGGGGGAACAAGGTTATTGTCGGTATGGATTGGTTAAGCCCTAATGGGGCAGTGATCGACTGTGCGCATCAGTTGGTGCGGATCAGGACCCCAAGTGGGGGAGAGCTGGTGGTTCAGGGTGAGAAGCCACAACGAGGACCAGCCCTATGTTCAGTAGCGAGAGCTAGGCGTTACCTCCAGCAGGGTTGTTGTCACACCCCAAAACCGAGAACGGCGGAAACGTTCTGGGGCGGAGGACGTCATGTAATGTATCATAACAATGGAAAGTAGTAAACAAGCAACAACATCATCCGTTTCATTAATAGTATAATTTTAGTTACAAGTGTTCTTGCATAATATAAGACAACATAATGAACAATCAAAATAAAATAGGAGTCTTGATTTCTCCGTCTTCACAAAACTTGGTCGTCATACCTGTCCATTTGTGACCTGAGAATACAAGTTATTTTGAAAGCGAGTATCAGCCAAAAAGCTGGTGAATTCATAAGTATTAATGTGTCTTTGATTTGTAAAACTGCAGAGTAATGACTTGTAAACCTTTGGAAAAGACTGTAGAAGTATGAACTGTTTGAAAGCAGTTGAAAGCGTTTGAATTCCCTAGCAAATACCTATGATTTCTATTAGTATAAAGAGTAGCCTTCTACCAAGACTTAAATGTTTAGAAATTAGTCTTCTACCAAGACTCGTATGTTTTGAAAGTAGTCTTCTACCAAGACTCAAATGTTTGGAAAGTAGTCTTCTACCAAGTCTCGTATGTTTTGAAAGTAGTCTTCTACCAAGACTCAAATGTATGGAAAGTAGTCTTCTACCAAGACTCGTATGTTTTGAAAGTAGTCTTCTACCAAGACTCAAATGTATGGAAAGTAGTCTTCTACCAAGACTCATATGTTTCGAAAGTAGTCTTCTACCAAGACTCAAATGTATGGTTCTACCAAGACTCGTATGTTTTGAAAGTAGTCTTCTACCAATACTCAAATGTACGGAAAGTAGTCTTCTACCAAGACTCGTATGTTTTGAAAGTAGTCGTCTACCAAGACTCAAATGTTTTGCTATAACAAAGATGATTTTCCCCTCTATAACTACTATTAACAAAATAAAGTCTACCTCGTCATTTATGTGAATGTATCACAAAATAAAAGTAATAGGAAAAATATAGCCATGTAAGTGTTATCCTTTTGTATTAGGATCAACTCGACATCGCAACTACCGAAAAGGTATTAACCTTGAACATTAGTAGATTGTTCATTTTCCTCTGTAGTTGGCAGCAGCTTTAAGGAATGGTTAGTCCCGTAAAGGTACTCCTAATATAAGTATTAACCATAGGCATCCGTAGATGTTTATTTAACTCTGTAGCTAACAACAGGTTAAAGGAATGGTTAGTCCCGTAAAGGTACCCCTAATATAAGTGTTAACCGTAGGCATCCGTAGATGTTCATTACCTCTGTTACTAATAGGTGGGTTCCGGAATGGTTAGTCCCGTCTAGTTATCCTATTGAACTAGGATAGGCAGAACTAATTTACACATATAATATGTACTAGCAACTCATCATATAGAATCTAGGTACAAGTATCCATGTATGTGTATACAAGTAAATTTATTTATGTAAATGTATTCATATAAGCGTACCTATGTAGACGTATTCATGTAACATGTAATGTATAGTATAGACTTATGAATGAACTGACACTCGTGTAATTCCTTGTAATAGGAATAATGTTTTGTATCTCCTAACTATCCCTATAATAGTTTACTAGAAGGTAATTGATGTCCAAGAAGGTTTATACACCCTTGCTACACAAGAGTGTGGGAACTAAATGAAGGATGATATCTATCATATCAATACATATATATAAGAACATAAGTGTATAGAAATAGTTTTGATCAAGAGGATGAAAAATGGTTTTGTAAGACATTGAAGAGTTTTGAGCAATAACTAACAATGACTTGATGTCATTTTAATAAACATTTCAAGAGTATATCCTTTTATAACAAGGTATAACAGAGTTTTGTAAAAACCTTTGTAAAGTTTAACAACTAAGAAAGATAACTTGATGCTAGTTTGTAAAACATTTTGGAAATCCATTTACAGAAATCTGTTTGGTAAAAAAGCTTAAAGTGTAGTAAATCCTTTAGTATGTTGATGATTAATCACATAGATGATATAATAACTAGCATGATTCAACCTGTATTCCCCCCCCCCCATTAAATCATTTAAAAACATTTAAAAGATTGATTTAGGGGTATGAACTCACCTGCAGTGAGCGGATAGAAAGGAAGTGTCGGACAAGTGCTTGGTGTCAAGTGAAGACTTAGACACATACAATGATCCTAATTACATATGAAGACATATGTATATAACCAATTAGTGATTATT
This sequence comes from Lactuca serriola, assembly GCF_051521515.1. Classification (NCBI taxonomy): domain Eukaryota; kingdom Viridiplantae; phylum Streptophyta; class Magnoliopsida; order Asterales; family Asteraceae; genus Lactuca; species Lactuca serriola. The sequence goes on along the minus strand of NC_136410.1, from coordinate 311,815,998 downwards.
ACACTAATTAAACATATATAAACATCATATTTCAAGGGAAACACTTTGGTTCAAGTGCTACAGGTACGAAAGGGTTGCACCTATGGGTTGTATGACATGGCATTGGAGTTTATGGTCCATGAACCACCCCTTTATGGAGTTTACAGCCCATGACCATTTCCCCATGAGTTTAGGGCCGTAAACTCATGGTAAAATGTGCCAAATTGTGTTTTGAGTTCTTACATGTCATGATTGGGCATCAAATGATCAAGTCCAAGCCTTAGGATAGCATTAAGGGCACAATAACACTACCTAGTAGAGTCCACGGCCTAAGGACCCTTTCCTTAGGTGATTACGGCTGTAAACTCCTAGTTGTTTTGATTTTTTTTAAAGTCTTAAACACTTTTAGGAAGGATCAAGGTTGGCATCCAAGGCATAGGAAGGAGCTAAGGTCCAATTTATCACTTTGAAAGGGGTTTACGGCCCAAGATCATCCTTGGCCATAAAATCCTTTGTTCTATGGTTTCTTGATGATTTTCAAGTGTTATAAGGGTCATACTAAGCATACAAGAAGCTATAGCAAGTGCACTTACAAGATCGGAGCTCGATTGGGTGTTTAAGGTCCAAAAATGACCTTGATTGGTGTTCACGGCCCTGGGACCACTCCCCCATGAGTTTACGGCCATAAACTCTTGGTAAGGAGTACCATTTAGTGAATATTGGTCCTTAGGTCCATGGGGTAAGGTTCTATGTCACTAACCAAAGCTTACTAAGGTGTTAGGGTGTCATTTGCACCCTAAAAAGGGGTTTACGGCCCAAGAACATGTCTTGGCCGTAAACTCCTTGAATCTCATGATTTCTTATGTTTTCTAAGCTCTAAATATGATAAACATGGTGTACAATGAATTGGATCAAGTGTATTTACAATCTACGAGCTCAAATGGTCGATATTGGCCGAGAACACGAGTGTATGTTCTTGGTGTTCTTGGTGAACTTGAAGATCTACAAAATGGAATGATTTCACGGATGAAATCATGTAAGATTACTAGTTCATGAAAGATATCAACTAGTTAAGACAACAAGCTTACGAGTTTTGAAGATCGGGGACGAAGATCAGTATGATACTTGAGAGGATTTGGAAGGAAATCCGGCCAGGAAAGGAAGAAATGAGATGAAATGACCCAAGGCTCTATATATACCCTTGAGTTTATAGCCACATGAGTTTACGGCCGTAAACTCATGCGCTTGTGGCCGTGATCTAACTTAGATGGGGTTAGGGTCCGATTTGCTACACGGTGGTTCTAGCGGGTACTTTCTAACACTTATCCCTTAAGTGTATTAGGCTCAAAACTCCTTAGAATGACCTGTAACCTGGCTAGAACTCTGTACTAATGATTTTGATAACCAGTTGGGTTGATTGACTATGCTTAATAAAAATAAAAATTTCGGGTTGTCATAGTTGCGCAGGTTATGTTGCGTATGTTATGGATACCCGGGAGGTGGTTAGAGCGACGGTGGGCGAGGTGCCCGTAGTACGAGAGTTCGCGGACGTATTCCCTGAGGAGCTGCATGGGATACCTCCGGAGCGCCAGGTGGATTTCAGGATCGACCTAGTCCCTGGTGTGACTCTGATAGCCAAGGCACCCTATCGGTTGGCTCGTCCTGAGATGCAGGAGTTGTCTACGCAGCTGCAGGAGCTGCTAGACCAGGGATTTATCAGGCCATGTAGTTCTCCTTGGGGAGCGCCAATTCTCTTTGTGAAGAAGAAGGACGGGTCGCATCGTATGTGTATAGACTATAGGGAGCTGAATAAGGTAACGGTGAAGAACTGTTACCCACTCCCGAGGATTGATGACCTCTTTGACCAACTATAGGGAGCATCTTGGTTCTCCAAGATTGATCTGCGTTCAAGATATCATCAGATGAGGGTCAGGGAGGAGGATGTGCAGAAGACTGCGTTTCGGACGCGCTATGGCTACTACGAGTTTATGGTGATCCCCTTCGGGCTCACCAATGCTCTTGCCACGTTGATGGACCTCATGAACCGCTTGTGTAGACCGATGTTATACCGGTCAGTGATAGTGTTTATTGATGATATCTTGGTTTATTCCAAGATGCAGGAGGAGCACGAGGAGCACCTGCGGGAGGTGCTGGAGACTTTGAGGAGGGAGAGCTTGTATGCCAAGTTCTCCAAATGTGAGTTTTGGTTGTGCGAGGTGCAGTTTCTTGGGCACCTTGTCAACCAGAACGGGATTTCGGTAGACCCGGCCGAGGTGGAGGCTGTGATGAGATGGGAGGTTTCGAAGTCTCCATCTGAGATTCGGAGTTTCCTAGGGTTAGCGGGCTATTATCGGAAATTCATCCAAGATTTCTCCAAGATAGATGTACCTTTGACCAGGCTAACAAGGAAGGCCGTGGTGTTTCATTGGGGGCCTTAGCAGCAGGCAGCGTTCGAGACACTGAGACAGAGATTGTGCGAGGCGCCAATCTTAGCCCTACCAGAGGGCATGGAGGATTTTGTTGTGTACTGCGATGCGTCCATCTCAGGTTTGGGCGCGGTGTTGATGCAGAGAGGGCATGTCATTGCCTACGCGTCGAGGCAGCTGAAGCCTAACGAGGCGACTTACCCGACGCATGACATGGAGCTAGAGGCTGTTGTGTTCGCCCACAAGATTTGGCGTCATTACCTCTATGGGGTTCGCTGTACCATTTACACGGACCATAAGAGTTTGAGGTACCTCATGGATCAGCCGAATCTATACATGAGGCAGCGTCGGTGGATGGATGTGGTAAAGGATTACGATTGCGAGATCCTTTATCACCCGGGTAAGGCCAATGTGGTGGCCAATGCGCTTAGCCGCAAGGCGGCACCGATCAGGGGTATCTGCATGCGGATGACAGTGGTGACTCCGCTATTGGAGCGGATTCGGGAGGCCCAGCAGGAGGCCATGAAGGAGGAACATCGGAAGAGTGAGCGCATAGTGGGTCAGGTTTCCTCCTTCGACTATGACGGCTGGGGATTATTGAGATTACACCGCAGGGTGTGGGTGCCATACCTCGGAGGCGTGCGCCAAATCTTGATGGAGGAGGCGCACAAATCCTGATTCTCCATTCATCCTGGGGCGACGAAGATGTATAGGAATCTTTGTCTGGACTATTTGTGGCCCTGCATGAAGCGGGATGTGGCATGGTACGTGGAGCGGTGCTTGACCTCCAGGAAGGTCAAGGCCAAGCATCAGAGACCTCACAGCAAGATGCAGTCGTTGGATATCCCGTTGTGGAAATGGGAGGATATTACAATGGATTTTATCACGAAGCTTCCTAGGACCGCGCGAGGAGTAGATTCGATATGGGTCATCATCGATCGATTGACCAAGAACGCCCACTTTATCCCGATTTAGGAGAGCATCTCGACCGAGAAATTAGCTGATATCTATATCAGAGAGGTGGTGGCCCGGCACGGAGTTCCAGTTTCGGGGATTTCGGATAGGGATGTGAGGTTCACATCCAGGTTTTGGAAAAAATTCCACGACGAGTTGGGTACTCGTCTGCATTTCAGCACCGCCTTTCACCCGCAGACGGATGGCCAGAGCGAGCGGACGATCCAGACTCTAGAGGACATGCTGCGGGAATGTGTTTTAGACTATGGAGGCAGCTGGGATACCTACCTTCCGTTGGCGGAGTTCTCGTATAATAATAGCTATGATGTGAGCATCGACCGTCTTCCCTTCGAGATGTTGTATGGGAGGAGGTGAAGGACCCCGATATGCTGGGGCGAGGTTGGCCAGAGGGTCATGGGGAGCCCCGAAGTAGTGCTCAAGACGTCAGAGAAGATTCAGCAGGTCCGGAGCAGGCTTCAAACTGCTCAGAGTCGACAGAAAAGTTATGCCGATAAGCATCGATCCGACCTAGAGTTCTAGGTCGGAGATATGGTTCTCCTGAAAGTGTCGCCTTGGAAAGGCGTCATTTGATTCAGGAAGCGGGGAAAATTTGGCCTAAGGTATATTGGACCATTCAGGGTTATAGCTTGGGTGGGCAAGGTGGCATATAGGTTGGATTTTCCAGCCGAACTGAGTCAGATACACAACACTTTCCATGTTTCTCAGCTGCGAAAGTGCCTGGTGGACGACTCAGCAGTGGTACCCTTGGAGGACATTCAGGTTGATGGCAGCCTGAATTACATCGAGCGGCCTGTAGTGATCCTTGATCGGAAGTCGAAGGATTTGAGGAACAAAAGAGTAGAACTCGTGAAGGTGCAATAGCAGCACCAGAAGGGGTCGGAGTGGACTTGGGAGCCGGTGGATGAGATGATGGAGCACTACCCCGAGCTGTTTCAGGATCGAGCGAGAGACTTCGAGGACGAAGTCTAAAATAAGTGGGGGATATTTGTAGCACCTGGTTCTTGGTACATGTTCTTTTTATTAAATCTTTATATATTCTGCATTTGGTCTTGGAATCGGAGAGTTGAAGGACCAACTCGCTGAGTAGCAGCGGGATGAGGCGTGGAGTTTAAGTTATGGACTCGGCGAGTCGAGTCCCGGACTCGGCGAGTAGACCTTGTTTGGATAAAAACCCTAATATGAGGGTTTGCACCCTATTTAAACACCTTAACTCGGCCTCCTTAGTCCCATGTCCTCCTAGAAGACCCCCATAGCAAACCCTAGCCATTATTGAAGCAATCTAAGACTTTTGGAGAGATTTTGGTGCTTTTGTGATCCAAGGAAGGAAGGAAAATCTTGAAGGATCAAGAGGAGGCTAGAAGGATTCGGTTTTGAGCATCATTTGCTGACTTCAGAAGGTATAAAATCTATACCTCGCTTGCTCTTTTGATAGATCCCATTTTGTGGAGCTTTAGGGCTTTTCTAAGCCATTTTGGTCAACAACCATGATTGCAAGCATGGTTTGAGGTTGATGTTTTGGATCTAGGTCCTTTGAGGGGTTACAAGGAAGAAAGGAGTGGCTTTTGCACTCAAGGAAGGCCCCATGCATTGTGAGAGCTTGTTTTAGGACCTTTTGAGCTTAAAGTCCCATGCAAGCACGTAAAGGTACAACCTTTACGTGCTTTATCGATTGTAAAACCATAGATCCACATTTTGATCAAGTGTTGTACATCAGAAAGCAAAGATTCAGTGAGTGGTTGTGACCAACTCGGCGAGTCCAAGGTTTTGTCCCATATCAGTAGAGGGTCATAAGGACCCAGTTGAGTGTGGAAAGGTTTTAAGGGGATCCCAAGGAGTGACCCAACATTCTGGACTAAGCCATTGTTCTGGAAATTCATGGGACTCGGCGAGTGCATGAACAGACTCGGCGAGTACAAGGAAATCTTCTTAAGGATGAAGATGGACTCGACGAGTTGTTCAGACAACTCGGCGAGTCAAGGGCAGGACCGGAGTATCAGTTGATGATGAACTCGACAAGTTGTTCATACAACTCAACGAGTCGGAAGAGGATTCAGTCAATGTTCATTTAGAAGGAAAAATCGTCGAGTCATCGCCTAACTCGACGAGTAGAGACAGGGTTTGAGGTCTAATGGAAGGATAGGGACTCAACGAGTTGGCGAGCCAACTCGGCGAGTCAGGTCAACTAGAAGTTGACTTTGACTTTGACTTGGTTAGGGGTAAAATGGTCATTCTACCCTAAGAGTAGATGTCAGTTTCTGACTAGGTGTTTTGTGGGAATTATAGTCGGAGGATTTCTGGAGCAGCAGTGACAGCAGTCAGAGGATTCCCGCACATTTTAGCAGCTACTACGAGGTGAGTTACCTTCCAGTAGCGGTGGGTCTACGGCCACAATGCTGGCCCACCAGTAGGGATCGTATGCTAGATGTTTATCTTCGTGATATTCATATGTGTTGTTACTACCTGATATGTTATATGCTAGCGTGTTATGGTATGTGATAGTGATAGAGTTCGGTTGTTAGGACCGAAGGGTAGGTTAGGCACCCCAGATATGCCTAACAGTATGTTATGACATGTTTTGCTGCTAGCATGATATGTTACATGAGATAGAGGTAGTAAGAGGGGGAATAGTCCCTGAGGTGCGGTTGTTAGGACCGAAGGGTAGGTCAGACACCCTAGATATGTTTTACAATAGATTATAGAATTATATATGTGATAGTTGTTGTAGGGGGTGAAATAGTGCCCGAGGTTCGGTTGTTAAGACCGAAGGGCAGGCAGCACCCCAGAATGGCTCAACATCGGTAGGTCAGCACCCTAGAATGGCTTGACACGGGAAGGATGGTGTAACATCCCCCTCTGGAACGTATCACAATATTCTCCGCTTTGGGCCACTCGGCACGAAGACTTGCCAGGGGGTCACCCATCCTGGTACTACTCCCGCCCGAGCATGCTTAACTGCAGAGTTCTTATGGGATCTGCTGCCCTTACGGCTTTAAAACGCGTTGTGATAGGGAAGTTATCCACACCCCTTATAAGGAATGCTTAGTTCTCCTTCCCAGCCGATGTGGGATCAGATCTACCCGACTTTCACCCCCCATTATAGGGTTCGATACCAAATACTCTGTTCACCCAGGTTCGGACAAGATGTACATGGATCTCAAGAAACAATATTGGTGGCCAAACATGAAAGCCGAGATCGCAAACTTCGTGGGCAAGTGTCTGACTTGCGCCAAGGTAAAAGTTGAGTATCAGAAGCCCTCGGCTCTGCTCCAACAGCCTGAGATACCTGAGTGGAATGGGAGATGATTACCATGGATTTCATCACCAGGTTACCCAGATGTCCGAGTGGGTACGATACCATTTGGGTAATTGTCGATCGTTTGACAAAATCCGCTCACTTCCTTCCGATTAAAGAATCATTCAAGATGGAAAGACTCACGCGAGTCTACAGCCAAGAGATAGTCCGACTACATGGTGTACCTGAGTCCATTATCTCCGATCGAGATAGCAGGTTTACCTCAAGGTTCTGGCAGTCCCTTCAGAAAGGTCTTGGAACTAAGCTGGACATGAGTACATCTTATCATCCTCAGACTGATGGACAGAGTGAGAGAACTGTCCAGACCCTGTAAGACATGCTGAGAGCATGTGTCGTCGATTTCGGAAAGTCGTGGGACATCCATTTACCCTTGATCGAGTTCTCGTATAACAATAGCTACCACACCAGTATCAAGGCTGCCCCGTTCGAAGCCCTCTACGGTCGTAAGTGCAGATCCCCTCTGTGTTGGGCCGAGGTAGGGGACACACAGCTAGTCAAGAGTCGAGTCCCCGAAAGTGCTTTCACTGGTCCTGAAATCATCCGTGAAACCACTGAGAAAATCATCCATTAGAATTCTAGATTGGAAATCGTGTCCTATTAAAGGTCTTGCCCTGGAAAGGCATGATACGCTTTGGAAAGTGTGGAAAACTTAACCCGAGGTACATAGGACCTTTCGAGATCCTCGCTAGGATCGGTCCTGTAGCCTAGAAACTCCGAGTACCTCAAGAACTCAGCAACATCCATCCAGTCTTCAGCATCTCAAATCTTAAAAAGTGTCTATCCGATGAAACCCTCGTGATCCCCCTTGACGAGATCGAGATCAACGAAAAACTGAACTTTGTGGAGGAACCCATCGAAATCATGGATCGAGAGATCAAACGTATGAAACAAAGTCGCATCCCGATAGTGAAGGTTCGCTGGAATGCCAAGCGGGGACCTGAGTTCACCTGGGAGCGCGAAGACTCGATGAAACAGAAGTATCCGCATCTCTTTTAAATTCCATGATTTGTATCTAAATTCTAAATTTCGGGACGAAATTCCCTCTAACGGGGGGATAATGTGACAATCCGAAAACTTTCTGTCATTGTAAACCGTTAGTATTTCTGATTTTTCCGTTGACTATTGGATTAGGTCATTTAATTTAAAACTTTTATAATGACCTCGTAAATATCCAAACCCGTTAGAAACACATGAAAACGCCCCAAATTATTATTTGGAAAATTTTTAGTTTCGACCACATCGGGTTACAACGTTTAAATCGGGTACGACCAAAAGCCCGTTTAACGTCAGTATCGGGTAGATTTCCACCGAGCCTCAAACTCAAACCATATTTAAGGTTGAAGGGACCTCATTTGAAGCCTTTTTCCACTCTCTCTCTAATCTCTCTCATCCATCCAAACCTTTGATCCAAAATCATCTAATTCAAGCTCCAAATCGGTAAGGAATCAATCCTAGCTCATAGTATAACATCTTTAGCTTTCAATTTCGTGTTTGAATCATGAAATAGGACCAAGAACATGTGCTTACGGCCCTGGAACAGCCCAAGGCCGCAAACATACATAAATGGGGTTTTTGAGCCTCAAAACCCTCCCAAACCACTTTTGAAGCTTAGATATCACTTAGGGGCTTACAATACCGGACATAGAACAAAAAAACCTTATCATTTGAGGGGTAAACATGAGTTTATGGTGCACAAACATGCTTGGAGCGTAAACACCATTTCATAGGCCATAAACCCCTTTTTAGGTGTTAAAATGCCCCTTAAGCAGCTCCTAAGCCTTGGAATAATGTCTAGAATCATACACCAATGTGTTAGGGACCTTAAACTTGATAAAAACCATCCCTTTAGGAGTTCATGGCTATAAACCCCCCAAGGAATGGTTCCTGGGCCGTAAACTCCTATAAGTTGGTCAAATGGTGCCCTAACTTCCATCCAAGGCTTGTATATTGACTTAGAATCACATGTGATTAACCTAGGACCACCAAAACACATAAGGAATGGATACTTGAGAGTTTACGGCCGTAAACTCCTAGTTTACTACCGTAAACTCCTTAAATGGTCCATAAGTTAATCAAAACCCCTTCCAATGCCCTAGAACTAAACCTAGCATCATCCCACAAGTGTTATAAGACCATTAGGCACCCAAGAACACCTCACCCATGAGTTTACGGTCGTAAACTCATAGGGACATGGTCACTTGGCCGAAAACTCCCTTAGGAGTTTACTCTTGAAGAGTAAACTCCATATCTAGGCCGTACACATCCATAGATGCCACCCGTGTCACTCCAAACACTTGTAATGAAGTGTTTTCGCGTCTTGAGGTGTTTATCCATATTTGATTAGTGGTTCAGGGTCTAATTAGATACAAATTTGTATCTCTTCATATTACATAGGAACCGCGCGCGTAATCAAGCCCCGAACTGACACTTAGCATCCTAGCCGACACATTTCTCGACCGGTGAGCTCATACCCCTACATCTTTTTCCGTGTTTTTAAATGTTTTCAGGGGGGAATACAAGCAAAAGTACAAGAAATTCTTGTACTCAAACTTATTATTTCATTTGAAATGTTTTATATTCCGTATGTTTTTAACATTGGAAATCTTATCAACCAACCATTTAAATTGTAGAGTTAGTATTCAAACTGTTTGTGAAACTTATTATTAAATGTTATATTTTATATTTCACAAACGAATGTTCACACCATTGCTATTAAAAACATAGAACTTTTGTTAGGTCCTTGATAAAACTCCCCTTAGATACGAGAGTGAAGGACAAACATCGTTAATCTTAGAACTTTTGGCAGGTCCTTGATAGTACTCCCCCTAGATATGAGAGTAAAGGACTAATAAAACAGAATTTTTTGTATTAGTAATTTCATTTTTAAATTCATTAATCTTAAGATTGGAGACACGTCCTTTGTAACACTTCCCCTAGACAAGAGAGTGGAGGACTATCCCTGTAACCAGAATCTCCTGGAAGGAGAGCGTGACTTGAGTGTATAGATCTATACGGGATTGACTACCCCGCACCTGGCTGCTAGTGTTGGATTAATGTCTAAGTCCATAACTATAATTAGTAAGACTTGACCCGACCCGGCATGGTCCATTTAGGTTGCATGGCATCATGCACTTGGATAGACTAAAATAAGAGAAATAACACTTAAGGTTTATTAATATATTATAAGTTCTAATATATTAATAGAGATTATTTAATTAGTATTGATCAAGAATTAATCTAGAATTAATTAAGTGATCAAAAGAAGACAAATTAAATATGTGGGTTGATTGTGTAAATCATCCATACTTATATAGTGGGCTAATGCTCCATGGATTATCAAGTTGGGCTAAAACCCATTGGATGCTCCATGGTGTATTTGAACCCATGGATCCAAGGAAATGGAAAGCCATGACAATTAGGGTTTATCCTAATTGTAACAACTATATAAGCATCTTATTGATGTGAGAAATCGGCGACTAGATATGCATGGAGGGCAAGCCGATTCTTGAAGTGTTCTAATTTCTCTCTAAGTTATTCCAAGTGCTTATGGTGTTGTGTGAACTATTTGAGGTGTCACACTTGGGGCACTAGGAACTAAAGCTTCATGAAGACAAGCACCAACAAAAGGTATGTTATTCTAACTTGTGTTATTCAAAGTTTTGTATGCTAGAATAGAACAATACCTTGGAAAGTTGATATTTGAATGTATAATAGAGAAAACATAGATCCAAGGTATTTAGGGTTGCATGTACACTTAGGAGTGTTAGATTGCTCAAAACCCACCGCTTCCTTGACTGGTGGAGGGTCCTTAGCCGAACAGGTAGGAATGGACTATAATTCTCCCTTCATTAAAAGTATAATTAAAAGTATAATTAAAAATACTAAGTAACTAAACACTTATAAATTCCCAATTTTAGTTACTTAGGAAAATGTGAAAAGGTGCTAGCCCATAAAATTACACTTTGTACTTTACCAAGTCGTTAGTGGAGCGTGTGTGGTTAACCGGCACACTAACATGGACTAGTAAGAGTGGCAAGGGGTAACTCAACTTTATTATAGATCGGTGGAGCATGTGTGGTTAATCGGCACATCGATTAGGTAATATTGTTGAGGGTACCAAGTCAATTTGTAAGGTTATTCACACCTTGTTTGTGATCCTCAGCATCCCAGTCACAAACTTGAGAGGGCACAATCGAGATTCAAACATGCCATTGAAAAGTTCAATGTATCTCAAAAGATCTAGGAGTTTCAAAACAAATAAAATCTAATAATAAAATATTTCATTTTCATGGTAGAAATTGGTAAATCGTCATTTACCTACCTTCAACTATTTTATAATTTGGATTACGGCGTCCCTTTTCCAGTTATAAATAGGTTGTTGGGTCCTAGCCTTAATATTTCATATTAGCTGTTATAAGGATTTTAAATCAACTAACTTGAATTTCTCTTATTATAGATGTCTAGTTTAGACAGCTATGGTCTTCCCAAATCTTTAGGAACAAGCTTCCTAATGAAGATGATATCCCAAATGGCAATGAAGGTGAAAGATCAATCCCTTTGTTGGGCATTTGTGGGACTAGAAATCATACTTCACTTCATCCACCTCCTCCAATAAATCTCCCTACCCACAAGTTTTAAGACTTGATAAGTTCTAAGTCACTCAATCCCTATTGGCAAGCAAAGTCTATATGTGCTTAGATCTTGGGGATTAAGCCACATATTGACAAGTCGGGAGAGTCGGGTGTCGAAGTCTCGAGGTAGCTGGCTGCTAACATGGTTCTTCAGTCACTCCCTGATGACAGGTCGCGACAAGATCCTTAATGATTTTACCTATTTGCTTGATGATGCTAAATCAGCAATGATTTGGAGCATTAGTAAAGCAAATTGGATTGGAATATCTACTTTCCAAACCTATTTGGACATTGAAAAATGCTGACATTAGAGGTCCAGGAAAAACTTTCTCTTCCCAATGGAAAGGGATCGGCCATAGTCAACTCCGTTGACCAAATGGTAAAGAGAAAGGTTAAGTCTGTGATAGTCCCATGTACCGTTTCCAAAGAGTCCATAAGATTTTGTTGCCAAAGGAAAGACATTGGTTGCGAAGCTGCTAAATTTACCTGAAATATCTTAAGGATGGTAAAGTCAATAGGTTTGACTCTACTTTAGGTAAAGTCCATTGTCTAACTCTATTAAGTTTCTATTCTGAGATTCTTATTGCATAATGTGACGAGGTCACATGTTGATGTTTTAAGAATCAAATAAAAGGTGAAGAAACTTAAAGGAAGTATATACTGATTCTGATCGCGAAGATGGATTTCGATCGCATGGTTCGGTGATCAGAATTTTGAGTTGTTACTTAAGAGTTATGATATATTGCTTAGGAATAGATAACAACAAGTTTTCCATATGGATTGTAAGGATAAATTTTTCCGCAAAGTTTTAAAATAAAAGAAAAATGGTTTTGATTTTATTTATTTTAAGTATCCTTACAATGGCATTTGTGAAAAATTGTTGATTATATGTTTCCATTGATAAGCAATATGAGTAAATGGATTTGATTCTTTCATTAGTGGAAGTGACATAATTTACCAAATAGGGAAAGATTCTCATCACCCAAGTTTCAGTTGGATAGAAACTTGGAATCATGCAACTTGTATTGTATGATCATGAGAATTTTTATATATATTTGGGAAATTAAGTCTTCCTTGTTCACATGTATATGTGAATCAAGTGAAGGACAAAGGGATCGGATACACTTGGGTGTGCGGTGATCAAGTCCACCACAAAGTTGATAAGATTATTCATTATGATTTACTAAAGTTTAGTAAATATGGTTATACATACAATTTTCTCTAATCTGAAGAGATGGGAGAATACTTGAGTATCTTGTTTTATGATTATCTTAGTGATTATGAAACCATGTCACAATTGATCCTCTAAGGACGCCTTAGTTCATTTTGTTTGGCTAAGTCGTGTTGACATATTCTGTGCCCATTCCAGTTAAAGTTGGTTTTGCATTGGAGTTCTGAGAGTTCTCAACTGGTTGCATAACAACTTGGAAGCAATGGCAGGCCCTTGTGCTACCAGGTGGCAAGAAATTAAGACTGCACAAGTTCAGTCCATATGAATTTGGATTTGTCATTAACCTTGTTGTGTGATTATGGTTATGTCAAATTCACATGGATAGGAACACATACACCATCAAAATCTAAGTGTCATAAGGTTTGTCTCCGATTCATGAAAATGATAGTGAGGAAACTCTTTCACTAAGTAGATTTAAGTGGATAGCAAGTGTGAAGTTTGAATTCTCATGTCGTTAGTGGAGCGTGCGTGGTTAACCGGCACACTAACTAATGAGAATGGAAAAGGTTTAGACTCACATGTGAGCTATCTAAGGAATGGTTTAGACTCCATGTGTATGATGTGATAAAGACTTATCAAGGAAATCTAGTATCAGAAATCTGACTGATTTATAGGTACATGTCAAAGCTAGTGGGAGCATAAAGTGTTATGCTAGTTAGATAATAATCATTATGCTAGTGGGAGCATGATGATTATGTTGCAAGTTAGCAATGTTAATTATAGAAACAAAAGTTTCAACTCGCTTTGGAAAAGTTGTTTTACTATAATTAAGGGAGAGAAATTTATACTTCATTCCAATTCTACAAGCTTAGATTGAGATTTTAATCAACTTTAGTCAAGAATATATATGAATGTTATGTTGGAATGGTTCCACATAAGGAATTTCTATATATATTGCTTTCTCAAGATTCGATTATGATTACGGCATCCCTCTTCATAGTTCGAATTATGAGAACATGGCAAATAAAATTTTATAGCATGAATCGTATCCCATATGCTTCGGATATAGGATCGATTGCATGTCTTATAACATTCATCCATTCTAAATTTTCCTAATGCTTAAGGCGTTAAGAATGGAAAAGGGATTAGAACTGGATATGACTAAGATGATTAAGCAATTGTCAAGAACAATTTGGGGTTTTCCAAAGTTTGGTTTCTCATGGACAATTGGAAGTATAGAGTAAGGATCTTATTGAAATATTTTGGAAAGAGGCAACTCTTGTTCAAAAGTGATGGTCAAGATGGGAATATGGAATTGTTTCCATAGGTGGAAGGTATTCTTTGAGTCTGTGTAAGATTAAAGAACTTAATGCAAAGAAGGATGTTCGAAGGAATGTACTTTGAATTTTAGACTTCATCTCCATGGAATTGCTTTCCATTGGAATACTTTGTAATGTTTGTTGCCAAGTCTTTGTGACTTGTGTGAATATCAATACAAGAGGATCATTGCATAGATTACGGTAAATGACAAGAACTTGGTATTCTTACATTTACAATAAGGATTGGGATTGTGAAATGAAAATCATTGAGGTCATGTTCAATTGATATATATTTCACAAAGAGATGACCATATGTAAACATAGTGTGCATACTTGGAGTATGGTATAGCTGTTGTTTAGAGAAACATAGTATGCATGCTTGGAGCATGGCATCACAACTGTTTCAATTCAAGTATTAAGTTGATTAATCAAAACATGAATAATGAGTGATCAATATGGTGCTTAGATAAAAGGTGTTTTATTTACACTCAAAGTGTTGAGGCCATATAGGACTAGTATTATTTTGTGTTTCACTTTGCATGTTTTGACTTCCAGAATAACTAGGTCATTCTCCCGAATGACCAAGCTATTCAAACCAGCCACAATCAGTCATATGTTGGAAGTAGATATGAATCAAGACTGTCGTGAATTTGGCTTGTATGATTTGTCTAAAGTGCTTTAGACAATGCAATAGTTGCTACAACATTCATGAGTACTCATAAGGGATGAGTATTGGATTCAACCCATGCTCATTTGGATTCACTTCATGGATTTTATCACGAGTGAATCATGAGATGATAATATCTTATATTCTTCAAACCTATAGATATGAGTTGTTGACTATGAGTTGGTTATACATTAATTGCACGTAAACGCATTGGTAACTCGATGTTATAAAACATGCCTTTGTGTATGATTCAACAAATAGTTAGTACAAGCATATGAGTCAAAGTTTATCCATTCCTTTTACCTTTAGGATAAAAGCGATATATGTGGGCCCCTCGATGATTTAGTGATGACAAAAGTAAGTGTTCGGCTGGGCCTGGACTGATTTGATTTGTTCAATTAGTCAGTCGTCATAAATCAGAAATCTAGAAATAACAAATGAACAGAGAGAATGATTATAATCCATGTCTCAGTCCATATGATATCTAGAATGGAGGAATATATGATCACTTATCTAATGGACAAGTCATTGACAGAGGTCAGAGTTCATCGACAAGGTCAAAGATCGATAGAAGCTTTTGAGAGCTATGATTGCTGGTCGGGTTCTGAAGTCATACTTGCAATAATAGTTTTAGACTTATCCAAGTGGGAGACTGTTGGATTAATGTCTAAGTCCATAACTATAATTAGTAAGACTTGACCCGATCCGACATGGTCCATTTGGGTTGCATGGCATCATGCACTTGGATAGACTAAAATGAGAGAAATAACACTTAAGGTTTACTAATATATTATAAGTTCTAATATATTAACAGAGATTATTTAATTATTATTGATCAAGAATTAATCTAGAATTAATTAAGTGATCAAATGAAGACTAATTAAATATATGGGTTGATTGTGTAAATCATCCATACTTATATAGTGGGCTAATGCTCCATGGATTATCAAGTTGGGCTAAAACCCATTGGATGCTCCATGGATGCTCCATGGTGTATTTGAACCCATGGATCCAAGGAAATGGAAAGCCATGACAATTAGGGTTTACCCTAATTGTAACAAATATATAAGCATCTTATTGATGTGAGAAATCGGCGACTAGATATGCATGGAGGGCAAACCGATTCTTGAAGTGTTCTAATTTCTCTCTAAGTTATTCCAAGTGCTTATGGTGTTGTGTGAACCATTTGAGGTGTCCCACTTGGGGCACTAGGCACTCAAGCTTCATGAAGATAAGCACCAACAAAAGGTATGTTATTCTAACTTGTGTTATTCAAAGTTTTGTATGCTAGAATAGAACAATACCTTGGAAAGTTGATATTTGCATATATAATAGAGAAAACATAGATCCAAGGTATTTAGGGTTGCATGTACACTTAGGAGTGTTAGATTGCTCAAAACCCAACAGCTAGCTACAGTCGAACCGAAAGGTTCAAGGGTGACAAAAGTCATAAAAAGATATTGGCCCCTTTCCGAGCCTTATCTAGTCTGTAGTATGGTTATGGAACTCGCAATCAAGATTATGAAAACTTTTCTACTTACTTATTAGTTTTATATACGTGTTAAAACTAATGTACTTTTTCAAGGATAACAGACTTTTAGGAAACTTCACACAAACACATTAAGTATGGTAGATACATGTCCATTACATTCAGATTCGATAACCAACCACAAACTTTTAAAGAAAATAAGGGTTTTCCTGGGATAACTGAACTGTTCTTAACTAGACCATGTAACTAACGCATAACCAAACTTTACTTTTAAGAAAATATGGGATTTTCTTGGATTCATAACTTTTACAGAAAACCAAAAGAAATTTGTTCATCTTCAGAAACAAACCACTTATAAACTCACCAGCTTTATGCTAATTTTCAAACTGCTTGTATTCTTAGGTCCACATTAGACAGGTACCCTGCGATCTTTTGGAGAAGACGGAGTGTATAGAAGACTCGTCTTAGCTTTTGTTCATATGATATATACGTATAAAACTTGTATTACTTTATTTTCAAACAAATGTAAATACTTTTATGTAATGTAATGGTTGTGTTTATTACGCTTACCATGTACATTGGTTGTGATACTTAATATGAAGTCACCTCCACCCCGGAACGTTTCCGCCTTCGGTCTCGGGGTGTGACAGATTGGTATCAGAGCCCTTGTTTATAGTGAACTAGTATACCAAACTTTACATGGTATAATACTATAAACACTAAGGGGCCGAAGTGCTCTGAACTAAAAGTATATTTTAAAATATAAGTATTTTTCAAAAGTATACAAGTATTCCTAACCGTCGGAATCCATAACTACGAGTAGAACAAAACATAAGTAATTGGATGTTGTAAACTACGGTTAAACCTGGACAGTTATGTAGTCGTGTCTAGGGTCAATATAGCCTGATCAACTATATTCATTCGAGACACGGCCAACATGTGCTTGGGAGTGACTGTGGTGTTCAACATGCCTTAAACTTACCCAATACCCAAACAACGAGCCTTCGTCGTAGCGGAACATAAAATACTCTGGGAGTATTTTCTAGAGCCAACTTCGTTATAGAAATCCTCATTCCAGCATTGCTCCTCAATCATTCCTTTAGCAAAATTTTATTTGCTTTGATAACTCTTTCTTGCTTTATTGCTTAATAGAATCCTTTATCTGTCTTAATGAGATAGCTCTTATTTTATATCTCTTGATTCAATTCAGAGGACTTACCATCCTCTCTTTCCTGATTTTTTTAGATCAAGATGCCTCCAAGAAAGAGACCCAGCTCAAAGAACAACAATCCTCTGCTTGCGGAGTACTGCCCTCGGGGCGAAATCCAGAAGCTAGAGCATGAACTCTGGGACCTGAAGATGAAAGGTTCCGATATCGCCGCTTACACTTCCAGATTCGATGACTTGGCGCTACTATGTCCGGGAATGGTTACCTCGGAAAGTAAAAAGATTGAGAGATTTATCTGGGAGTTGACCCAGCCAACCAAGGGTAATGTCTTGGCGGCAAAGCCAGACACCTACGACAGCGCCAAATGCCTAGCGCAAACCCTGGTCGACCATAGCAAGGACCTAGAGGAAGCAGCCACCACTCCTGAGCCGACAGAGAGGAGTGGTGAGAAAAGAAAATTTTGGAAGAAGAAGAAAGTCGGCCTTCGCAGGAGTCCTCAAAGAAGCAGCAAATTGTGGCAGTCCACGCTGCTAGTATCCATGCTGCTATTTCTGCCATCGGATCCACAACTCAAACACCTACCAATAGGTATGCTGGTACCCTCCCTATGTGTAACAAGTGCAACTATCATCACCTCACTTCTAGCCCATGTCGAGAGGTGTTTTGCAATAGCTGTGGCAAAAAGGGTCACACTGCGAAAAAATGCAAGACACCAACCCAATCAGCCACTCAAGCTTATGGAGCGGGTATCGGTCAAGCCTGTTACGGTTGCGGTGAAGTCAGGCATTTCAAGCAAAACTGCCCCAAAGCAGCAACAGCTGCCAACACTAGAAGAGTCCTAACTATGGGACAAAATGAGACAGTCGCCGATCCCACCGTTGCCACATGTATATTCCTCCTCGACAACTTCTACTCATCCAATCCTTTTCGATTCTAGTACTGAAAGAAAATCTGTTAACTATTCATTCAAACATCTTCATAATCTTAGTCCTATACTAGTAACCGAAACGTTTACCGTCGAAATGGCTAACAGTGAGAAAGTGAATGCTAGCGATATATTCATAGGTTGTACCCTTACCCTCGGGAATCATTCTTTTCCCATCGATCTTATGCCGGTTTTACAATAAAGAGCTTTGATGTTATCATTGGCATGGATTGATTGAGCCTCAATCGTGCTGATATCCTTTGTTGTGAGAAATCTATCCATCTCAACCTTCCCTCTGGTCAAACCCTCATAATCTACGACGATAAACTTAGTTCCAACGTTCGCATCATTTCGTGCATCAAAGCTCAAAAGTTTCCCTGAAAGGAGTGTCATGCATTCCTATCCCATGTGATCAATGAGAAATAGGAAGTTAAAAACCTCGAGAGCATCCCCGAAGTCTACAATTTTCCCGATGCCTTTTTCCGAAGAGCTCCCGATAATTCCTCCCGAACGTCAAGTCGAGTTTGCATCCACCTAATTCCTAGAGCAAACCCTGTAGCCAAATCTCCATATCAATAGTCTCCAGCAGAAATGTAGGAGTGACCCAGTGAATTTTGAGTTCACGAGAATGATTTTTCCAAGATGGCATTCAGGACTCGATATGATCACTACGAGATCATGGTGATGCCTTTTGGTCTAACCACTTTCCTTGGTCATGTAGTAAGCGAAGAGGGCATACCCGTCCGAGATCCAGGCGAAAGAGAATTAGTCGAAACCAAAGACACCCATAGAAATCTATCAATTCTTGGGTCTTGTCGACTACTATCGTAGATTCACTCAAAAATTTTCCAAGTTCGCCAAACCCCTAACCACTCCGACAAAGAAAGGTGTACCCTTTTGTTGGAGACCGTGTCCTGTTGAAGGTCTCGCCATAGAAGGGCATGATACGCTTTGGAAAAAACGCGGAAAACTTAACCCGAGGTACATAGGACCTTTCGAGATCCTCGTTAGGATCGATCCCATAGCCAAAAAACTCCGACTACCTTCAGACCTTAGCAACATTCTGTTGGAATAGTGTCTAAGGCTACAACTATATTAGGCAAGTATTTGACCCGGTTGAGCATGGTCCTTTTGGGTTGCGTTCACCATAGCAACTTGACAGGATGATTTATAATGAGAGAAGGAATATTATTAATATATTATATGAATAATACAAGGAATAATAATATTGTTATTTGATTAATATAAGTCATAAATTAATTAGGAACTAATTTGGTGACTTAAAGAGATTAATTAAATAAAGGGGTATAAACTGTCAATTGTATGATAGTTTGACTTTGGGCTATAAATCCCTTAAGGATAAGGGGGGACGAATTCTAGGGCTTTGGATAGGCTTAGATTTCGTCCAAGGGCTTATCTATTAGGGTATTGGATTGCTTAGGGCCTAAGTTATCCAATTAGGGTTTAAGGGTGAAACCCTAGGAGCCTTACAAGTATAAATAGACCCCTAGGGCTAAGGGAATTCGTGACTTATGCTTAGAGAAGAAACCTTGGCCGATTTGATCCCCTCTCCTATCTCCTAAATCATCTTCTTTCTAGTTGGTGTTTGTAAGCCGTTAGAGGAGTGACAATTGTGACTCTAAAGCCTCAAGGACAACAAGATCAAGCAAGTGATTCAAGGTAAACTTCTAATCTCTGATTTCATATTGTTATTATTGTATATTAGTCATTAGAAGACTTGGATTCAATGTATGATCAATTAGAGAAACCTAGATCCAAGCATTAGGGTTGCATGTGCACATAAGGATGTTCATATGGCTAAAACCCGTCAGTGGTATTAGACCCTAGATTAGTTTCTATTGAATTCATACTTTGATTGCTTGTTTGTTGCTAGAGAAATCGTTTTTTTTTCCTCTGCCTGATGAACTCGGTGAGTCCCATGGTGGTACTCGGCGAGTAGGCTCAACTCGGTGAGTCCATCTGGGTACTCGGCGAGTTCGAGCGTCAGAAAGAGGAAACTTCGGGATTTCTTGCTGTTTATCTTTGAGATACTTGCCTTAATCATATTAGATCAATATAAATCCGATTTTATGATATATATGAGTATATTCTTGACCTAATTGAAGATATTTATCAATTAATAAAATATTTGTTTCCTTATGTGATAATTGATTAATTATTTTAATTTAATTGGTAACTTGTTTTGCAAGAAATCATTAAATAAATCAAATATGGATAATTATGGAATTAATTGTTAATTTAGATTATTTGTTATTTGATCTTCTATGTTTTAAAAGTTTAAAACTTGCCCTCAAGTTTTGAAATTTATGTTTTGTGATTAAAATTTTAATTTAGACAATTTAAATTTCAAACCCTAGCATTTTACAAGTTTAAAATCCAATCCTATACTAATATAATATTTAAAGATTAACATATATATATATATATATATATATATATATATATATATATATATAATTAAAATGCAAGTCTTACCGTTAGTAGGCCTCATTCACGAAGCCGGTCTATAAGGTGGGTATAAGGTTGCTGTCTATAAAATGGCGCTTAATGGGTGTACACTCACACCCACCGCTTGCTTGATCGGTGGAGGGTCGTTAGCCGAACGGGTAGGATAGGGCAACCTCATCTCTTCATTAAAAGTATAATATGAAATACAAAGTAACTACATGTTTTTCAAAAATTTCCCAATCTTAGTTACTTTAGGAAAAGTGAATTGATGCAATCCCATAAAATTACACTATGCACCCTTGCTAAGAAGTTAGTGGATATATATATATATATATATATATATATATATATATATATATGTATAATTAAAATGCAAGTCTTACCGTTAGTAGGCCTCATTCACGAAGCCGGTCTATAAGGTGGGTATAAGGTTGTTGTCTATAAAATGGTGCTTAATGGGTGTACACTCACACCCACCGCTTGCTTGATCGGTGGAGGGTCGTTAGCCGAACGGGTAGGATAGGGCAACCTCATCTCTTCATTAAAAGTATAATATGAAATACAAAGTAACTACATGTTTTTCAAAAAATTTCCCAATCTTAGTTACTTTAGGAAAAGTGAATTGATGCAATCCCATGAAATTACACTATGCACCCTTGCTAAGAAGTTAGGGGAGCATGTGTGGCTTACCGGCACACTAATTGGTTCTAAGCAAAGGTGGCAAAGGGTGATTCATTGTTTATCATAGTTCGATGGAGCATGTGTGGTTTACCGGCACATCGAATAGGTGATCGTTACAATGAAGGCACCATGTAAATTTGCATGGTAATTCACACCCACTTTGTGATCCTCGATATCCCAGTCACAAACGAGAGGGGCATATCGAGATTTAAACATGCCATTGAAAATTTTCAATGAATCTCATCCAAACCTAGGAATTCTTAATACATTTAGAACATAAAGTTATGTTTTTGTGGTGGAGAATTAGTGAATCATCATTCACTTACCTTCATATTATTTTCATGTTAGATTACGGCATCCCTTTTCTAATATGTAAATATTGTTGTTGGATCCTAGCCCTAATTTTTCTTATTAGGTGATAATTAGGGATTCATATTCTAATCTGTCTTTGTCCTTTCTATAGTAGATGTCGAACGCAAACAACGCTTATGCTAGTTCATTCACATTGATGAGCCTTTGTCAAAAGGTGACTTTCGATGGGACGAACCTTAGCGAATGGATAAGATACATTCGCATAATTGCTCGCTATGAGGACAAAGAGTATGTCCTCGATGAGAAGCTCGAGAAAATCAACCCAGAAATCGCTACTCCGGCTGAAATGACCGCTTTTAAAACTCACGAGCGTGATGCAACGACGGTACATTGCATCATGATAGCCACCATGAATGCCGAATTCCAAAAGTCCTATGAGGACATGTATCCGTACAAAATGCACCAAGACTTGTTGGAGAGATACCACGAAAACGCAAGGCAAGAGCGTTACGAGATTTTCACTAACATGATTTCCGCTAAAATGGGTCATGGAGAATCTCTTACCGTGCACCTGCAAAAGATGCAAAGGTATGTCGATCGTCTTCATAAGTTGAATGTTGACTTTGGGGAAGACTTGGCGATCAACATGGTGCTTCACTCTTTGCCTCCGTGTTACAATGAATTTAGGATGACCTACCACATGAACAAGGAAGAGGTCACCCTAAGCAAGCTCCAAGGTCTCCTTACGGTTGCTGAAAGCAACCTAAAGGACAAGTCTGTTGCACCCACTCCCAATCCACCCGCTGCTCCTGTTTTGGCCATTGGGCAAGGAAGAGGCAAGAAAAGGAAGGCTCCGTCTAAGAGCCACCGCAAGGGAAGGTCCCGAGATGGTTCCTCTTCTAGTGGGACCAAAGTTGATCCTGCTAAACCCTGTCCTAACCCTAAGGAGGCAGAGTGTCATCATTGCCATAAAATAGGGCATTGGAAGAGAAGCTGCCCATACTACCTGCAAGCCATAAGGGAAGGAAAGATCAAGCCATCTTTCGTAGTTATATACACAATTAAATCTAAGGATTCATCTCATGCTATTTCTTGGGTCCTTGATACCGGTTGTGGTTACCATATTTGTTCTGAATTGCAGGGACTAAGATGAAATAGGGATGTGGAGCATGGAAGAATAAATTTAATCATGGGGAACAGAAGATCGTTGCCTGTGACCAAGATTGGAGTGTATTCTTTAGTGCTTAGGAATGGTTTATCTTTAGATTTGAACAATTGTTGCTATTCGCCAGAAATGGCTAGAAACATCATTTCATTTCATGGTTTGTTTAGACAAGGTTTTAGATTTTCTTTTAATAATGAGAATGGTTCTATTCTTGCTTATCTAAATGGTGTCTTATATTTTGAAGCTATACCATGTAATGGAATTTATGAAACCATTATGATTGTAGATAACTTAGGAAATGATGTTTTATGCATGGATTCTTCCAATGGTATGGATAGAGAATCCTTGTGTCATTGTCGTCTTGGACATGTCAACAAGAAGCGCATATCCCAACTCCAAAAGGATGGAGTGTTTGTTGGATTAGTGTCTAAGCCCATAACTATTTTGGTATGTACTTGACCCGATGGTGCATGGTCCTTTTGGGTTGCCTTCACCAAAGCAACTTGATAGGATGAATTATGGAGAGAAAGGATTAAATATGATTTGTTAATATATTATAAAAATAATATATTAAAGGAGAAATCATATTGTTTAATTAATATTAGTCAATAATTAATTGGTTATTAGTTTTGTGACTAAAAGAGATTAATTAAACTTAAGGGACTGGATTTGTAATTATAAGATAATTGCAATTTGGGCCATGGATTGTCTTGTATTAAGGGATGGACGAATTCTTTGGGGAAGCCCATAAGGAAATCATCCAAGGCCTTAATTAAAGGAGTCTATGGGTTGCTTAGGGCTTAAGCATCCAAATTAGGGTTTCCTTGTTAGATAACCCTAATAGCCTCACTATATATAAGACCCTTATGACCCAAAAACGTGGTGATGCATTCTTCTAGGGTTAGAACACGTTTTGGGCAGCCTCCATCCTCTCTCCTCTTCATCCTCTTGCTTATGGTGTTTGTGAGCCATTAGAGGAGTGACATTTGTGACTCTAAGCTTTCTAAAGTCAATACAAGGAGATTTGGGATTGTTATTGCTTCATAACAATCAAGGTAATATCCTAAAACCATTTTTATGTTAATATGATTACTTGTATGCTAGAATTATGGTTCATAATCTTGGATAACTTGCATGTACAATAGAGAAACCTAGATCCAAGCATTAGAGTTTGTATGAGCACATAGGATGTTCTTACGACCAAAACCCTTTAGTGGTATCAGAGCCTAGACTGGTTTCTATTGTATTGATGCGCTATATGTTTGAAAAATTCAAATTTTGTGTTTCTGGAGGCTGGACTCGCCGAGTCCATAGATGAACTCGCCGAGTCCAAGGTGACTCGACGAGTCCATGCCGGACTCGGGGAGTCGGCTGGTCAGATGGAGGGAAAACCGGGATTTCTTACTGTTTTTGCTTAAGGATAGTTGCCTTATCATATTAGATCAATATTAATCCGATTTTATGATATATTTGACTATATTCTTGATCTAATTGAAGATATTTATCAATTAATAAGATAATTGTTTCCTTATGTGATAATTGATTAATTATTTTGATTAAATTGGTAAATTGTTTTGCAAGAAATCATTAAATAAATCAAATATGGATAATGATGTAATTAAATGTTAATTTAGATTATTTGTTATTTGATCCTTTTTGTTATGAAAAGTTTCATATTTTCCCCTTTAGGTTTTATAGTTTAAATTTGAACCCAAAAGTTTTGTTGTTTTGAAATTTAAATAGTTAAAACCCTAATGTTTTGAAAAAGGTTTCAAAACATGCGCTCAAGTTTTGGAATTTAAATTTTGATTAATTGTTTAATTTCGATGTATATTTAAATTCTAAACCCTAATGTTTTGAAATGTTTCAATACTTGCCCTCAAGTTTTGGAATTTAAAAGTTGATTAAAAGTTTAATTAGGAATGTTAAATTCTAAAACCCTAGTATTGTTTTGAAAAAGTTCAAATTACACCCTGATGGTTTTATTAATTAATTAAGGTATATAATTAAAAGAGGTTTAATAAATCCATAAAAGTTTTGGTTTACAATTTAATTGAATTAAAAGTATAATTGTTAAATTTGACCACCTAAGATTTTAAAAGTGTAAAATACACCCTATACTATATATATATATATATATATATATATATATATATATATATCATTAAAAGTCTAACATTATATACATTATATATATGTATGAGTAAATGTCAGTCTTACCGTTAGTAGGCCTCATTCACGAAGCTGGTCTATAATGGGTGTTTAAGGAAATTGCCTATAAAATGGCGATTGAATGGGTATCCACTCTTACCCATCGCACTCTTGACTAGTGGAGGGTCGTTAGCCGAATGGGTAGGATAGGACAAAACCTTCCATTATAAGTATAATGATATACAAAAGTAACTAAATGTTTTACAAATTCCCAATCTTAGTTACTTAGGCAAAAGTGAATTGATGCAATTCCACGAAATTACACTTTGTGCCCTTGCGAAGACGTTAGTGGAGCGTGTGTGGTTTACCGGCACACTAAATGGTTCTAAGCAAAGGGTGACTCAATGTTTGTCATAGTTTGGTGGAGCATGTGTGGTTTACCGGAACATCGAATAGGTGATTGTAACATGTGAGGGCACCATGTAAGTTTGCATGGTTATTCACACCCGCTTTGTGATCCTCGGCATCCCAGTCACAAACAAGAGGGGCATATCGAGATTTAAACATGTCATTGAAATGTACAATGAATCTCAAAGGATCTAGGAGTTTTCATAGATTTAAAACTTAAATTTCTTTTTCTTTTTTCGTGGTGGAAATTAGTGAATCGTCATTCACTTACCTTCAAATATTCTGCAATTAGGGTTACGGCATCCCTCTCCCGAGTTGTAGAATATTGTGTTGGGTCCTAGCCTTAGTATCTCATTTGGGTGATTTACTAAGGACTCAATCAATCAACTAACTTGAATTCGTTTTCTCCCGTTTTGTAGATGTCAAAGTTTGACAACTATGGTCTTCTCAAATCCCGTGGAACAAGCATTCCACATGAAGATGATATTCCACGATTCGATCGAGGAACAAGAGATCATACTTCACTTCCTCATCCTCCTCCAATTATTCTCCCAAACCCACAAGTTCGAAGACTTGAAAAGTTCAAGATCACTCAAGCCCTTTTGGCAAGTAAACATAAAGAAGGAAAGTCGGTGTGTGCACACGTCCTAGGGATGAAGTCACACATTGATAGGTTAAGAATAATGGGATCCGTTGTCTGTGAGGAGATGGCCATTGATTGGGTTCTTCAGTCACTTCCTAACTCATATAGTGAGTTCGTAAGAGAGTACTATATGATAAACCGCGACGTGACCCTTATAGATCTCACCTATATATGCTTATTGCTGCTGAATCAGTAATGGTTTGGCGCAATAGAAAAGCAAAGTTGATTGGTGAATCTGCCTTTAAGACCTCTATGGATATAGACAATGGCAATGAAAGACATGCTATGATCGAAAAGTTTGATCATAAGAGAAAGGCAATGTCTGAAGTAGTTCAATTTCATGTTCCAAAAGAGTCAATTTGCTTGTATTACCAAGAGAAAGGGCATTGGAGACGAAGCTTCCCCATTTACCTAAGAGATCTAAGAGATGGGAGAGTCGAATGGCTCTAATATAGGTAAACTCCATTAACTAACTCTTTTAAGCTTCTATTCTAGATTCTTAATACATAATGTGATAAGATTACAATTGATG
The DNA here is from genome assembly GCF_051521515.1 of Lactuca serriola. NCBI lineage: Eukaryota > Viridiplantae > Streptophyta > Magnoliopsida > Asterales > Asteraceae > Lactuca > Lactuca serriola. The sequence goes on along the minus strand of NC_136410.1, from coordinate 311,789,574 downwards.
TTCTGTAGGATCGAAGAAAAGAAAGGAAGCTTAAGGGAAGAAGTAAGCAGAATCTAACCGTGAAAGAATGGATTTCGATCGCATTTCTAGAAGATTAGATTCTTGAGCTACTAGTTAGAGTTAGAATTAGATTGCTAAGAAATATGTATTAGCATATTTTTCAATGAATTGCATTGTATGGACAAATTTTTCCGCAATAAAATAAATTTTGATTTTAAATTTTATTTATTTATCCGTGCAATGGCGTGTATGAAAAATTGATGTTAAAATGTTTCTATTATTAACAATAATGGATTTGGTTCTTATTATGTTATTTATGGAAAGTCGAGAATTTACCAAATAGGGAGAGTTTCTCATCGCCCAAGTTTCAATTGGACAGAAACTTGGAATCATGCAACTTGGCTGCACGATGAATGAGAAATTTCATATTTGCAGATTAGACTAATTTATTGACAAAGTGTCAAGTGAAGGACTAGGAGATCGAGCACACAAAGTTGCGTGTTGATCAAGTCCACCGTAAGAGTAACAATGATATTCGTCATGATTCACTAAAGGTCTAGTAAATATGACTATACTTACAAGATTAAGTGTAATTATGAATTGATTGAAAAAGTTTAAATCAATAGCAAAACAAATAAAAAGAATCAAGTAGGCAGAAAGATAAAAGTTTCTCCATTCTAAGAAGAAGGGAGAGTAGCTTTTATGCTTTATGATAGGTCTTAATGATTAAGAACCATATCTCAATTGATCCTCTAAGTGAGTCTTAGTACAATTGTATGTTTAAGAAGAGCAATCAAGGATTGAAGAAATGGTTAAATCAAGAAGTCAATCATACTTCGTTCTAATAAAAAGTCTTAAAGTTAAGATTGTGACATTGAGTGAAAAGTATTAAGAAGGTTTGTAACATTCATCAAATGTGGAAAGTTATGATGTCTTGGATAAGACAAAGACCAACTAGGACCAATTTATGAAGTGTTTTGATAAAAACTACACTAACTCTTGAATATTTGTTTGTCAAGAAATGTTTATTGACAAGAGAATCTTATATGTCAAGGAGTCAGTGGGAGTCTTAATGGTCTTGAAAGGTTTCAAGAACAAATCAAATAAACCTTATCGATCATCACTAGCACACGAGTTGAGGTTTACAACCTATCGTGTTGACATTATTTTGTTTTTGTGCCAGTCCAATCGAGTTAGTTATGCATGTGAGTCCTATGGGTTCTCATTTGAATGCATAAAAGGTAAGGACCTTGATCAATGGAAAGTACATTGATAAGAAAAGGAGAGCTGCTTAACTACTTGGAAGACGTGGTGGGCAGCTGTGCAACCATAAGGCAAGAAATTGAGATTAAGAAAGTTCGATCCATATGAGTTTGAATTTGTCGTAAACTTTGGTTTTGACAAATTCACATGGATAGGAACAAATACACCGTTTAAATCTCAGTGTCATAAGATTTCCTCCTTCATGAAAGTCATTGTGAGGAAATGCTTTCACTAATAAAGATTTTAAGAAGATAGTGATTGTAAAATTGCATTCTGGAATTCGATCATGGTTACAGTATCCCTTTCCATGATTTGAATTGTGAGGTTTGGCAATTAGTCTTAATTGTTTAGACACACATATGAGCTATCTAAGGCAAAGGTGTATAAGTTTAAGAGGCCTTGATAAAAGATTATCAAAGCATTAAGTATTAGAAAAATGGACTTAAGAAATTCAATAGGTATTGTTTTTCTGAAAGTTAAGCTGTTTCTAAATACATGTCAAAGCTAGTGGGAGCATAAGTGTTATGTTTATAATAATCATCATGATAGTGGGAGCATAAATGTTATGATTGTATGATTATTAAGGAAAGTATTGCAAGTTGGCAATATTAATTATAGAAAACAAGAGTCATTCTTTGCAAAGTTGTAAGGATGGAATAGTTGTTTTGCTATAATTAAGGGATAGAATATTATGCTTCATTTCAAATCTAAAGGCTTAGGTTGTGGAATGTTAATAAATTTAGTCAAAGGTACATAGTGTGTTATTAAATTTCGATTATGATTACGACATTCCTCTTCACTATTCGATTTTTGAGAACATAGCAAATAAAACATTATGCGTCCTGTCCCATACGCTTCGGGTATAGGATCGATTGCAAATGCTTTAATGTTTGACCATTCTAAAATTTTCCAAATGTCTAGCGCATTTAGAGGGAAAAGGGACTAGAATCGGTTTTGACTAAAATAATTACACAACTATCAAAGGACAATCCAAAGTTGGAAGTATAGTATTGGAAAATATGGAAATGTTTCCATATTGGATGGACCATATCGACTTTATTACGAATAGATAAGATTCTATTAAGAATAAGTTGTCATATGGAAAATATGGAAGCGTATCCATATTGGGAATTGAATATTGAAAAATCTATGTCTAGATTAGAAACTTTTATGCAAAAGGATGTTCAAAGGAATGTAATTTGAGTGAGAGACATCATATCTAAGGAATTGTCTTGTAACAATCTCCGATAGAGAACTTTGTAATATCATTGGCAATAGTCTTTGTGACGTTGGTACAATGACATTACAAAAGGATCATTGCATAAGGTGTTAGAATCTAGCATATTCTATAAGTGGCAAGTATTTGATATTCTTACACTTATGAAAAAGGATTTGGAGTTGTCAAATGAGAATGGTTGGAAATTGTTAGGGTATAAATGTTGTAATAAGTCGATGTGTTAGTTGTATGGTTATGAAGGATCTCTAATCTTCGTAAGTAGAATCTTCGGATGTAATGTTATATTTACTAAGGCATTTTAATGAATAGTCTGAATGTCTAGTCCTTAGTATTTTGTTATGCTTTTGTACTCCTATAAATAGGAGACTGTACTGAGTGAGTACTTAACTTTCACATATTCTTTACAGAGAATTCCTTTGTACCCTGTAAAATCAAAAGCATAATATGAGCTGATCAACTATTATATTTACGCTCGTATTCATCGTATTTCTTCTTTCTTAATTCTTACGTGAATTGATCTTTAAACTCGATTTCAAATCTCATCAATTGGTATCAGAGCAGGAATCCTTTCTGTGATCTGATTTTCATTCGATCAAAAAGGTTTTTGAATCTGCTGTTTGATTCAAAAAGTTTCCGTCCTTTTTGAATTTGAAAATTTCATCTAGATCTCAATCTAGGATTTGATTCTGCTTTGTTAATCGAGTATTCATTGTGTAATTCTAAATTGAATTATACAATTTGATTTTCAAAATTCTCAAAAGTTTAGTATCATCTTGAAGTTTTTGTCCGTACAACAATGGCGTCATTCAATCTGAATTCGATGACATCATTTTCTCATTTGCTTGGATCATCCACAAAAATTCCAATGCTTATTCCAGAATATTATGATCAGTGGGCAGATCATATGGAAGATTACTTGAACGGATTGGATGAAGAATTATGGAAATGCATCTCAGGAGAAATCAATCAACCTGCACAAGTTTAGCCAATCGGCATGTCTTCAAGCAGTTCAGAAGTTGATAATCAAACTGATCGTTTAAAACGTCTGGAGAAGAAATGCATGAGGGAATTAAGAGGTGCGTTGCCTCCTGTTGTGTACAATTATGTCAGAACATGCAAAACAGCTAAAGAAATCTGGAACAATCTCAAAGACAAATTTCAAGGGAGTGAAAAGACGAAGATCACATCTGTGAAACAATGCCTGGTAGAACTCAAAGATTTCAGACAGAAAGAAAATGAGTCTATTGAAGCATACTATGATAGGTTCAATGAGTTAATCTATCGTTGTAATCGTTATAGTATAATAAGGTCACCAATGGAGTACAATTTGATATTTGTAATGGGACTTCGAAAGGAGTGGAGAAGTGTGAGCATGATGGTGAAAAATCAACAAAGTTTTGATACTTCAACTTTGAATGACTTGTACAATCAATTAAAATCTCATGAAAATGAAGTTAATGAAATAGCTGAAGAAGCTATAGCAAGTCTTGGTGGTCCTTTGGCTCTAGTTTCGAAGGTTTTCAGAAAGAGAAAGTGAAAAATTGAAGTCTGATGAAGAAGAAGGTTTTTTGATGAATTCTGATGATGAGGCTGTTGCTTTTTACTCAAACAATAGAGTAAAGAAATTTTTTAAGAAACCTTTTAATCCAAAGAAGTCATCAGATTCGAAGGGTAGTTTTGAGAACAAAAACAAATTGGATGAAAAGAAAATAGAAATGAAGACAAATTCGAAGAATGAGATGGAGCAAATGAAGATGCTATTGAAAGGTGATACAGGGATCAATTTTCATTATTGCTATGGAGCAAATCATTTGGCAGTAGATTGCCTGTTGAGGAAGAAGGAAGAAAAGAAGAGTAAAACAAAGGATGAAGCTTACTACACTGAGAAACTGGAGGAAGTAAAGAAGAAAGCGAAGAATTTGTCATTGGTGGCTCATGGAGAAACTGAATCGGATGGTACATATCAAATATGGTCTTCGGGTTCAGATGATGAAGAGATGAAAAATCCAACTCATGGAGCTATGTATGCAAAAATGGAAGAGGATTCAGATGATGAACAGACTGACGAAGTGTGTGGGCAATGCTTCGTTTCGAAGTCTACTGACAAGTCGCCTATGACTACCAAGGTACTTTGTGACGAGCAATATGATAACAAGTGGTATATTGATAGCGGTTGCTCACGTCACATGACTGGGAAGAAGGAAAACTTGCGTGATTTTCGAAGCCTAGAAAATGGAGGAGTGGTTAAGTTTGGTAATAATCACAAATGCAAAGTCAAGGGTTATGGGAAGATAACGAATGGAAATTTCACTATCAACAGAGTTGCATTTGTTGAAGGTTTGCAACACAACTTGATAAGTGTTTCACAACTTGTTGTGGGCACTGGAAATCAAGTTCTTTTTAATGAAGAAGGAAGTGTCATTTCGAATGTCAAGACTAAGGAAGTTTTACTTAAGTCAAAAAGAAAAGGTGATATGTTTACATTGGATATTGTTCCTATTGTAGGCAAACCTGCTGTGTGTCTACTTTCAAAGGCTACTGCTGATGTTAGCTGGTTATGGCACAGGAGAATATCACATCTCAATTTTCGAAACATCAACAAACTTGTCATACAAGATCTGGTAAGAGGTTTACCCATTCTTAAATATGATAATGACAGTTTGTGTGCAGCTTGCGAAGTAGGGAAACAACACAAACAAGGTCATCCAATCACAATATATTCGAAGATTGTTGAACCCCTTGAACTCCTGCATATAGATTTATGTGGTCCTTCAACAGTTGCTACTCTTAACAAGAAAAGGTACATTTTGGTAATAGTAGATGATTTTTCAAGATTCACGTGTGTTTATTTTCACAGGTTAAAATCCGAAGTTCCACAAATGATGATTGATTTTATCAAAAAGATGGAAGTTTCATTGAAGAAGACAGTTCGAAAAATTAAAAGTGATCATGGAACTGAATTCAAAAATCATGTCTTCGATACATTTCTAGTGGAAAAAGGAATTTCGCATAATTTTTCATCTCCTTATACACCACAACAAAATGGTGTAGTTGAGAGAAGAAATCGATCATTATGTGAAGCTGCAAGAACAATGTTGGCATTTTCGAATTTACCTCAATATCTTTGGGCTGAAGCTGTTTCAACTGCGTGTTATACTCAAAATCGATCATTTATTCATAGACGGTTTAATGTTACTCCTTATGAAATCATCAATAATCGAAAACCTAATGTCAAATTTTTCCATGTTTTTGGATGCAGGTGTTTCATAATGAATCTCAAGGATAATCTTTCGAAGTTTCAAACAAAAGCAGATGAAGGAATTTTCTTGGGATATTCACACAATTCAGTTGCTTATAGAGTGTTAAATAAGCGAACTCGCAAAGTGGAAGAAACTTTTAATTTGACATTTGATGATCATTACATTAAAAAGTCTAATCATAAATTTGTGAATTATCCTATTTTGCAAAATTCTTCAAATATAGATGATTCAATTGAAATGAATGATGTTGATTATGATTCGATTTTCGGTATTTCAGATCAAGCAATTGATGCAGAAATAAATGCAACTGATAATCAAACATCAGAAAATTCGAAGTATAACAATGATTCAACTTCAAATTTGAATCTAAACCCAAATGCACAAGCTGATGATCTAGTGGAGGGGGAGCACTTGGATTCAAATACTTTTGTTGAGGGGGAGTGCTATAGTGAACGAGATAACATGTCAACAAATGTTAGTGTCGAAGAGGAGCAAATTCTTGAAGAAGAACCGATTAGTGAACCAGAGCAAAATATCAAAACGGAGTCAATCATCGAGGGGGAGCTCATACTAGAGAATGATCCAATTCTTGAAGAAGAACATTTTGATGATGCTAATGATTCTATTTCTATAAATGGATCAGAAACAGATGTAATGTTCGAAGATGCACTTTTGGAATTTGATCCTAATTATCCAGCATTGGATAAATGGACAAGAAATCATCCAAAAGATCAAATTCTTGGTGATCCACAAGCAGGAATCATGACAAGAGCACAACTTCATGCACGAAATGAGGTACTGAACAATCATCAAGAGTTCTGCATGTTTCATGTTTTTATTTCCAAAATTGAACCAAAGACAGTTAAGATTGCAATGGAACACTCTGATTGGGTTGTTGCTATGCAAGCTGAATTGTCTGAATTCAAAAGAAACAAGGTTTGGAGATTAATTCCAAAACCTGATGATGTGTTAGTTGTTGGACTTAAATGGATTTATAAAAACAAAACTGACAAAGATGGAAACATTATTCGAAATAAGGCCAGACTTGTTGTTAAAGGATATTCTCAACAAGAAGGAATTGATTACGAAGAAACATTTGCCCCTGTCGCAAGACTCGATGCTGTTCGTATTTTTCTGGCTTTTGCAGCTCATAAAGATTTTGATGTCTATCAAATGGATGTCAAATGTGCATTCTTAAATGCAGAACTCGAAGAAACGGTATATGTTGAACAACCTCCAGGTTTTATAAACTCAGAGCATCCTGATCATGTTTATATTTTAGATAAAGCTGTATATGGGTTAAAACAAGCACCAAGAGCATGGTATGCAACTCTAACATCATTTTTGAAACAATCTAAATTTAAACAAGGTTCATTTGATCCCACTTTATTGCGAAAGAAAATTGGAAATCATCTGATGCTTGTTCAAATTTATGTTGATGATATAATTTTTGGCTCAACTGACCCTGCTTTATCTAAAGAATTCGAAGATTTGATGAAAAGAAAATTTGAAATGAGTATGATGGGCAAAATTAATAACTTTTTGGGTTTGAATATTAGAAAAAACAGGGAAGGCATATTCATTAATCAAGAGAAATATACGAAGAATTTGTTGGAAAAGTTTGGAATGACAAGTAGCACAAGGTTACGAATACCAATGGCAACGGGCATAAAGCTAACTCCTTCGTTAGACAAATCTGCTGTTGATATTACTTTATATCGAAGCATGATTGGGTCTTTATTGTATTTAACTGCAAGTAGACCTGATATTATGTATTCTGTTTGTAATTGTGCAAGGTATCAATCAAATCCACGTGAACCACATCTCACAGCAGTAAAGAATATTTTCCGATATTTGAAAGGTACTACTTCGTTAGGATTGTGGTATCCTTCGAAAACAGGGTTCTTTGTACAAGCTTATTCGGATGCGGATCTTGGAGGATGCAGTCTTGATCGTAAAAGCACAACTGGTGGGTGTCAATTGCTAGATGGAAAGCTGGTCCGCTGGCAATCGAAGAAGCAAACATGTGTTTCAATATCAACCGCTGAAGCTGAATATGTTGCTGCAGCTGCGTGTACATCACAAATAATTTGGATTCAAAGTCAATTAAGAGATTATGCAATTAATATGAAAAAGATTCCTTTATATTGTGATTCACAAAGTGCAATAAGAATTTGTCATAATCTTGTGCAGCATTCGAAGACCAAGCACATTGCTCTTCGATATCATTTCATCAAAGATCATGTTGAAAAAGGAAATATTGAAATTCATTTTGTAAAAACAACGGACCAATTGGCAGATATTTTTACAAAGGCTTTGGATGAAAAATCGTTTCTTCGGATCTTAGATGGATTGGGAATGATTGATGGAAATTCTCTTCAAACTGATAAAAGCGAAGAGTGATGGGTCTGAATCATTTGGTGTATGGACGGAAAGAATGATTCAGTGTTCAGAGGTTACTGTTCATGGTCAACGCTTAGAACGCTTCGCATTCGGAAGTTTTTTAATAATCAGAGGTTACTCTTCATGGTCAACGCTTCGCATTCGGAAGATTTACTTCTTATTGAAATTACAAAATCAGAGATCACTGTTCAAGTCAACGGTTCGAATGCTTCGTATTTGTACACATTTCAACTAAGGTTAGATTTTTAGTTTGTTTAATTTTTTTTTTATGAAAAACAAAAATATTTTCTTTTATTGAAAAATCAAAAATCCAAAAAGATTTTGTTTCAGCTTGTCTTTAATTTTTCTGCAAAATTTCAAAAATACCAAAAATATTTGTTATTTTTTTTTGGTTTTAACATGTGTGTTGTGAGTTTTGTCAAGTTTCAAATACAAAGGATTCATGCAACTGGTTTCGAAGGAATGGTATGATATCTATACATTTTGGATTAGTTAGGATGTCCCTAGAAGCATGTTGCTGCATGTTGTCTCAAGCCTCGTATGATTCTATGTATGGGAAATGAAAGCCTTGATGAAATTATCTCATGAAAATTTCTTCCCAACAAGGCTTGTATTTGCATAAATCAACAAGAGCTACCTTACTCTTCTCAAATGAGTTAAGAGTTTTCTGTTTTGAACATTATAACAGAGGTACCCTTCGATTCTTATCCAATCTTTTTAAACCAAACAATTCTTACATTCCAAATATTCGAAGCAATTTGTCCTTGAGGTCTTTGATCAAACCAAGCAAAACCTAGACAAATCACAACTCTGTGTTTATGATCTAATATCATGAGTCCGTGATAGAAGTGAAACCCAAAATCTTATAAACCTTAAGGAATTGACAGGGAACCATGTTCCAGATCTTACGAAGCTTTTGCTTCAGTACCTTTTATACTCCAAATCCTATTCATTTCTTTTGAGTGATCTTAATCAAACATTCGAAAACTACGATGTTTGTTCCCAACAAGATCCAGCATAAATGTTTTTATGAATATGATTTCGGTGTGAGTATATTTTCAAAATTCTAAGTTACTTTGAATATCATTCGCAACCAAGTTGTCACTAACTACATTGGTTATACAACTAATTTTGTTTACAATTTCTCACCTTATTTTAAGGTTGATATGTAACGAAATTTTCGAAGCCACCCATTTGACCTATAAAAGAAACCCTTCGAAACTTCTCTACAAGTTATCGATTGTAATTCACGGGAAACCACACAAGTTGTTAATTATCTCTCTTGATAATTTTCGAAGATATCTTTGCCTGCGATAATATTCTTTTTGTGTCAAAAGAAATTGTTGACATCACAAGTTTTCCAAAAAAAATTTCTTTGTTTCTCATCTAATTTCTTTTGGAACACAGCACACACGAAATCCTTGAGGTTTGAGTAACACCAACTTAAACTGATGATTTCGAAATTCTGGCAAATGACTTCGCTTTTTAAACCTCAAAGTGAAAGAGCCTAACCTCTATTCGGAAGGTATCCGACGGTTACAATTCTTTTGGGGAATACCAAACAGTCCTATCTCTTGATGACGCATGGTGTATGATAAGCGTGTAAGGCGTGTTGACAGTTACGATTCTTACTTTTTGATGAGTACATTCCGTTTTTCAAGGTGCCATGTCAGCAAGCATTTAATGCATCCCGCTTCAAATTCAAAATTCTAGGGTTACATATAAAAGGGCAAATCAGAACTCCATAACACTTTACGCGATCAAACTTTCTGAAACACAAAAACTCTCTGTGTAATTCATCTTCTTCATAAGTTCTTTACTCAAAATCATCTTCAATGGCGACTACTTCCTCACCAACTACAGATGAAATTATCAGTGTTCCAATTCTGAAGATCCAGGGTTCCAACTACTAAGTCGAATCGGATTTGTCAAAATATCCGGAAGAACTACACATGCTTGTGGTTGCTTTACAGAATTATGTTCTGTCTAAAGCAATGTTTGACTCATTTGCTGCTCCAATGTCCTGGTTATCAAAGGCAGGTTCTACGGCATCATACAACAAAGAGACTGGGTGTGTTGAATTCACAATGGTCACAGATACAAGAATTAGGGTCTCAAAGCGGTTGTTTTGCAAGATTTTGGGAATTCCGAATTCTGGTCCGTTTGATTAACTTACTTCTTCACAAGTGGTGTATATGTTCAACGAGATGGGTCACCAACCTCCATTGACTCGTATTAGTGACTTCAAGAAGTCGGGGTTACCAACAATTTGGAATTTTTTGTTTGGCATCTTTCTTAGGTGTCTTACTGGAAGAACTGTGGGGTTGGATAAAGGAAGGATGGAGGTCTATGCAATGGTAGCTGGGCTATACTACGATTTGCAGGTTGATTATTCTGAGCAGTTATGGACAGAGTTCATCACAAGTATTTCGAAGACCAGTGCTAAGCAGGGAATTTCTTGTGCAAGATATTGGAGTCTGATAGTTCAATATGTCTATCAGAAGGAGAAAATCGAAGTTCCAGATTACGAAGAGAAAGCCGTTTTTCATATGTATGGGAGTCCAAAGGAAGTACATGATGATCCGGCTATTTTTACCACAGTTGCTCGCATTCAGGATGCTATGCTCAAGAAGGTGGATCCCACGAATAATGTGTTGGTGTCATACTTACAATCTATTGACACAACCGTTGTTACTGGGATGTTACAACAAGAAATAAAGAAAAAGTCAAAGAAATCAAAGAAGACAGAGGGTGGGTCTTCGGAAAAAGGGGTAAAAGCAGAACAAAAGAATCAGGAGCTAATCGTTACATCTCGAAATGACAAAGAGGTGTCTCTGGTTTTAACCTCAGTGGCTGATACACCGGTTATCGAAGCCTCTCCATCTAAAGAAACGATTCCTTCGAAGACGGGGGTTTTTCGAAGAATAAAGATCAAAAGAAAATCTCAGTTGGTAAAGAAAACTCAGGTTACTCATCAAGGGGTTACTGTTCGAGAAATTCCAGCTCCGGTGTCTCCATCTTCTAAGAAGCGAAGGGCTGAAGATATGGCGAAATTTTTGAAGAAAACCCAACGTATCGAAGAAGTGGATCAAGTGCCTGAGACTCCCGAAGATGAAATTCCAAAAGAAGAAGAAATCCTTCAGTCTACTGAAATCTCGAAGCCTGCTGATATAAAGCTCATTGAATCAACGTCTCTACCACAGGTTACTTCAACAACTGATTCTCCTACATTCCAATCTATTATGGATCAACCCTTCACCACCATATTCTCTACACAATCAACTAATCCACCAAATCCATCATCACCTGTTACTGAAACCATGGCTATTGATGAGGAAACTGATAACGAAGGGTTTGGAGGAACATTCGAAGCTCTTTCCTTTGATAAAGCTGAAGAAGATTTTCCTGACCATATGCTGATGACGATGAAGCAGTTCAAGATATTGAATTCAAAATTGAATTCTATCTTGCAATCTCAAGCTGATGTAGGAAGTGCTGGAATCAATATGTGAGTCTAAAAGCCGCATTCTTGAGAAGACTGTTCAGACTGATAGTTCTACTGAAAATAGAATCAATTCTATGAGATCTGATTTTCTGAAAGAAGTAAAGGATTTGAAGACTGTTATGAAGGAGAGACATGTGCTCTTCATACAGGAAGTGAAGAAGGTTCGAGAAGACGTTAATATGCAGATTCGTGAACTTCGTGAAGAAATGACAAAGGAAGTTCAGCATATTCAACAGAGGTATGAATCAGCACATCAGAAGATCGATATCATTTGTGATGCGGTTGTTCAATGTGTTAAGATGTTCGAACAAGTAAATCCTCAGATGATCTCTCTTTCAGCCACAGAAGAACAACATTTTGGAGAGTTGGTGAAGCTGCTGAAAGAACTCAAAGAAATATCTTCGAAATCATCTTCTCCAATTATCTCTCAAGAATTTCATTCTCAGAAATTCATTCATTTCGAAGCCATTCTTCAAAAACACCTTACTCCATTACTTCGAATTTCAAGCCTTTTGTCGAACGTGTCAGATGCCCCACCTGCTGTCACAGGGGTGCAAGGGGGAGAAAAGGTCGGTCAAGCAAAGGCTGGGGCACATGAGAAGATATCTGAAGATTCGAAGGTGGTAGGAAAAGTTTATCCTTCGAAAGTTGTGGTTAAACCAACAATAGTTTCAGCTGCTCCAGTCATTTCGACTGTGACCACAACTGTTCCAATTTCAAGACCTATTACAAAAGGTATTGTAATTGAGAATGTAATTCCTTCGAATGTATCTTCGTCAAAGAATGCAGCTCCTTCGAATGTTAAAGACAAAGGAAAAGGAGTCATGGTTAAGAAGACTAACAAAGAGAAGAAAGCTGAGGTGGCAGCTGAAGTTGAAAGAATGAGGCATGTGGAAAGTATTATGCGACAAAGAGCTCTTGAAGGTTCGAATGTTGATAAGGGAGATCCTTCGAAATTGTTCAACTACGAAACTATTGAATCAAGGGTGATGTTCGATCATATGTATTCGTTTGAAAAGATTCCGAAGAAGAGTTTTGTGGTGACAAATACTAATTATGGTCAACTTGACTTTCCGATCAATGAGATGATGTTCGTCATGCCACAGTTTAAAGCAGAGACGAAGTCTATGGATGTCGAAGAGGGAAAGAAGATGAAGATAAGATTTCATGTTGTGTTAGCAAAGGCTCAAGAAGAAGTTTGGTACTTGGAGATGATTAAGAAGGTGATATCCATAAAAAGGGATGTTAGTTTCGAAGGAAAGTTGCAGAATTTGAAATATGTTGTGACAAGAGCAAGTGGAAAGATACAAGAGTTCACTGTGGTGGACTTTCCATTGATGAACACTTACGATCTCATCAATGTTGCTCTGATTCTTAAAGACAAGTCCTTCTCTTTTCTCCAAGAAACAGAACGAGATGTTTTCAGTCTTGGGTGTAGGCACATAAAAATTTTCCTGGAGAATTATTTCGAATGCTTAGCTCAAACTGATGTCGAACTTTCTACTTTTAAAGGCATCGACATTACAGCACCAATGGCTCCTACGAAGAAGCAGGTTGAGTTGAAAAAGTACGAAGACGGAGAAATATGTTTAAAGCTATTGGGGATAGTCTTCGCAGGAAAAAATAAAGCTGGAAGAGCCAAGAGATTCTTGTTTCAAACCTCTGAAGTGGAAAGATATACAAATTCGCAATATACGAACTTAATTGTTCGTATGAATCATTGCAAGAAGAATTCAGAAGGAGACAGGAAGGAGATAAAGAAAGTTATCTCTTGGTACATGGAAATCCGAAGAGTGCTGATGTATGTTGTTCAACTACTAACTTCATGAAGACTTCGACCTTTATTCCAAAGGGGGAGATTGTTAGGGTATAAATGTTGTAATAAGTCGAAGTGTTAGTTGTATGGTTACGAAGGATCTCTAATCTTCGTAAGTAGAATCTTCGGATGTAATGTTATATTTACTAAGGCATTTTAATGAATAGTCTGAATGTCTAGTCCTTAGTATTTTGTTATGCTTTTGTACTCCTATAAATAGGAGACTGTACTGAGTGAGTACTTAACTTTTACATATTCTTTACAGAGAATTCCTTTGTACTCTGTAAAATCAAAAGCATAATATGAGCTGATCAACTATTATATTTACTCTCGTATTCATCGTATTTCTTTTTTCTTAATTCTTACGTGAATTGATCTTTAAACTCGATTTCAAATCTCATTAGAAATGTGTTCAATTTGATCTATTTCACAAAAGTAAGAACCATAGGTAAACATTGTGTGCATACTAAGAGCATGGGACAAGTGTAATAATTCAAGTAAGAAGTTGACTACCCGAAACGACAAATAATGAGTAATCGATATGGTGATAAATAAAAGGAGTTTTATTTATACTCAAAGGTTTGAGGCCATATGGGATTAGTATTATTCTTGTGTTTCACTTTGCACGTTTTGACTTCCAAAATAATTGAGTTTATTAAGAATAATCGAACTATTCGAACGGGCCACAGTCGTTCATATGTTGGAAGTAGAAATGAATGAAGACTGTCATGAATTGGTGTGTGGATTGTCTAAAAGAGTATTAGACATAAGCAAATTTTTGCTGCAACGTTCATGAGTGCTTATGAATATGATTTGAGCATTGGATTAAACCCACGCTCACTTGGATCACTCCATGAATTGTATCACGAGTGATTGGTGAGACGATAACATCTTATATTCTTGAAGCCGAGATGTGTGAGTTGTATCTTGCAAATCGGTTGCACATTGATAATATGTAAACGCACTAGTAACTTGGTGTTATAAAACATATTGTTGTGTGTGATTTGGTGAGTAAGTGCAAGCAAGCATTGTATCAAAGTTTATCCGTTCCTTTTATCCAAGGTAGGATAAAAGCGATATCTTTGGGCCCTTCGATGGTTTAGTGATGACAAACGTAAATGCTCGGCCGGGCTAGGGCTAATTTGAGTTGTTCAATTAGTCAATCGTCATAAATCGGGAATCGAGATATAGTACAAAGAGAATGATTTCAAATCATATCTCATATGATATCTAGAATGGAGGAATATATGATCCTTTATCTAAGGACACGTGTATCTGACAGGATCAGAGTTGACAGCGGCTTTGGAAAGCTACGATTGCAGATCAGGATCTGAAGTCATACGCATAATAGTTATTAGACTTATCCAAGTGGGAGACTGTTGGATTAGTGTCTAAGTCCATAACTATTTTGGTATGTACTTGACCCGATGGTGCATGGTCGTTTTGGGTTGCCTTCACCAAAGCAACTTGATAGGATGAATTATGGAGAGAAAGGATTAAATATGATTTGTTAATATATTATAAGAATAATATATTAAAGGAGAAATCATATTGTTTAATTAATATTAGTCAATAATTAATTGGTTTTTAGTTTTGTGACTAAAAGAGATTAATTAAACTTAAGGGACTGGATTTGTAATTATAAGATAATTGCAATTTGGGCCATGGATTGTCTTGTATTAAGGGATGGACGAATTCTTTGGGGAAGCCCATAAGGAAATCGTCCAAGGCCTTAATTAAAGGAGTCTATGGGTTTCTTAGGGCTTAAGCATCCAAATTAGGGTTTCCTTTTTAGATAACCCTAATAGCCTCACTATATATAAGACCCTTATGACCCAAAAACGTGGTGAAGCATTCTTCTAGGGTTAGAACACGTTTTGGGCAGCCTCCATCCTCTCTCCTCTTCATCCTTTTGCTTATGGTGTTTGTGATCCATTAGAGGAGTGACATTTGTGACTCTAAGCTTTCTAAGGTCAATACAAGGAGATTTGGGATTGTTATTGCTACATAACAATCAAGGTAATATCTTAAACCCATTCTTATGTTAATATGATTACTTGTATGCTAGAATTAGGGTTTATAGTCTTGGATAACTTGCATGTACAATAGAGAAACCTAGATCCAAGCATTACGGTTTGTATGAGCACATAGGATGTTCTTATGACCAAAAGCCTTCAGTGTTGGAGTCATTTGACCTTAGGGAAGATGACACATGCGAGTCTTGTTTACTTGGAGAGATGACTAAGTCACCCTTCACAAGTACGTGTGAAAGGGGTGAGAGTCTATTGAACCTAATACATACCGATGTATGTCGACCGTTTAGATCAACCACGAAGGATGGGAACTGCTTCTATGTGACTTTTACCGATGACTATAGTAGATATGGGTATATCTACTTAATCAAGCAAAAGTCAGAAACATTTGAAAAGTTCAAAGAGTTCAAGAATGAAGTGGAGAATCAATTGGGCAGGAAAATCAAGATGCTTCGATCCGATCGAGGAGGAGAGTACCTAAGTCTTGAATTCCACGACTATCTCAAGGAGTGTGGAATAGTTTCACAATTAATGGCACCTAGGACACCACAATTGAATGGTGTGGCAGAAAGGCGTAATCAAACCTTGTTAGACATGGTTCGCACTATGATCAGTCGTGCTTCACTACCTATCTCTTTTTGGGGGTATGCCTTAAAGACTGCCGCTCATATCCTTAACCGAGTCCCTACTAAGAAGGTTGCGAAAACACCTCACGAGATGTGGATAGGGAAAGCTCCCTCGTTGGCACATATAAAGGTTTGGGGTTGCGAGGCTTTCGTAAGACGAGATACACACGACAAGCTCGAACCTCGTAGTGAGCGATATTTTTTCATCGGCTACCCGCAGAAATCCTTTGGATATCTCTTCTATAGACCGAAGGACAATGTTGTCTTTGTTGCGAGGAGAGGAGTTTTCTGAGAGCGAGAACTCATAAGCCAAGGAGACAGTGGGAGGCAAATCGAGCTTGAAGAGATTCAAGAGTCGATAGATGAAGGAACATCTACCACTGGCACTCAACCCGAGGAGGAAACTCCGGTTGAACCGATTGACGAGTCCTTACCTCTTAGACGTTCCAAAAGAGTTAGAGTTCAAACCCAGTTTTATGGTTTTCATATTGCTACCGAAGCGGACACGTATATTATATTGGGTTTTCAGCAATCTAACACTCCTAAGTGTACATGCAACCCTAAATACCTTGGATCTATGTTTTCTCTATTATACATGCAAATATCAATTTTCCAAGGTATTGTTCTATTCTAGCATACAAAACTTTGAATAACACAAGTTTGAATAACATACCTTTTGTTGGTGCTTGTCTTTATGAAGCTTGAGTGTCTAGTGCCCCAAGTGTGACACCTCAAATGGTTCACACAACACCATAAGCACTTGGAATAACTTAGAGAGAAATTAGAACACTTCAAGAATCGGCTTGCCCTCCATGCATATCTAGTCGCCGATTCTCACATCAATAAGATGCTTATATAGTTGTTATAATTAGGGTTAACCCTAATTGTCATGGCTTTCCATTTCCTTGGATCCATGGGTTCAAATACACCATGGAGCATCCATGGAGCATCCAATGGGTTTGAGCCCAACTTGATAATCCATGGAGCATTAGCCCACTATATAAGTATGGATGATTTACACAATCAACCCATATATTTAATTAGTCTTCTTTTGATCACATAATTAATTCTAAATCAATTATTGATCAATACTAATTAAATAATCCTATTAATATATTAGAACTTATATTATATTAATAAACCTTAAGTGTTATTTCTCTCATTTTAGTCTATCCAAGTGCATGATGCCATGCAACCCAAATGGACCATGCCGGGTCGGGTCAAGTCTTACCAATTATAGTTATGGACTTAGACATTAATCCAACAGTCTCCCACTTAGAGAAGTCTAAAACTATTATTGCGTATGACTTCAAGAACTGACTGACAATCGTAGCTCTCAAAAGCTTCTGTCGAACTCTGACCTTGTAGATGAACTCTGACCTTTGTCAATGACTTGTCCATTAGATAAGTGATCATATATTCCTCCATTCTAGATATCATATGGATTGAGACATGGATTATAATCATTCTCTATGTCCATTTGTTGTTTCCCGATTTCTGATTTATGACGACTGACTAATTGAACAAATCGAATTAGTCCAGGCCCGGCCGAGCACTTACTTTTGTCATCACTAAATCATTGAGGGGCCCACAGATATCATTTTTATCCTGAAGGTAAAAGGAATGGATAAAATTTGACTCATATGCTTGTACTAACTATTTGTTGAATCATACACAAAGGCACGTTTTATAACATCGAGTTACCAATGCGTTTACGTGCAATCAATGTATAACCAACTCATAGTCAACAACTCATATCTCTAGGTTTGAAGAATATAAGATATTATCGTCTCATGATTCACTCGTGATAAAATCCATGAAGTGAATCCAAATGAGCGTGGGTTGAATCCAATACTCAGCCCTTATGAGTACTCATGAATGTTGTAACAACTATTGCATTATCTAAAGCACTTTAGGTAAATCATACAAGCCTAATTCACGACAGTCTTGATTCATATCTACTTCCAACATATGACCGACTGTGGATGGTTTGAATAACTTGGTCATTCGGGAGAACGACCTTGTTATTCTGGAAGTCAAAACATGCAAAGTGAAACACAAAATAATACTAGTCCTATATGGCCTCAACACTTTGAGCGTAAATAAAACACCTTTTCTCTAAGCACCATATTGATCACTCATTATTCATGTTTCGATTAATCAACTTAATACTTGAATTGAAACAGTAGTGATGTCATGCTCCAAGCATGCATACTAAGTTTCTCTAAACAATAGCTATGCCATACTCCAAGTATGCACACTATGTTTACATATGGTCATCTCTTTGTGAAATGTATATCAATTGAACATAACTTCAATGATTCTCATTTCACAATCCCAATCCTTATTGTAAATGTAAGAATACCAAGTTCTTGTCATTTACCGTAATATATGCAATGATCCTCTTGTAATGATATTCACACAAGTCACAAAGACTTGGCAACAAACATTACAAAGTATTTCAATGGAAAGCAATTCCATGGAGATGAAGTCTCAAATTCAAAGTACATTCCTTTGAACATCCTTCTTTGCATTAAGTTCTTAATCTTACACAGATTCAAATAATAACTTCCACCTATGGAAAAAAATTCCATATTCCCATCTTGACCTTCACTTTGAGTTGCCTCTTTCCAAAATATGTCAATACGATCCTTACTCTATACTTCCAATTGTCCATGAGTAACCAAACTTTGGAAAACCCCAAATTGTTCTCGACAATTGCTTAATCATCTTAGTCATATCCAATTCTAATCCCTTTTCCCTTCTTAACTCCCTAAGCATTAGGAAAATTTATAATGGATGGATATTATAACACATGCAATCGATCCTATATCCGAAGCATATGGGATACGATTCATGCTATAAAATTTTATTTTCCATGTTCTCATAATTCGAACTATGAAGAGGGATGCCATAATCATAATCGAATTTTGAGAAAGCAACATATATAGAAATTCCTTATGTGGAACCATTCCAACATAACATTCATATATATTCTTGACTAAAGTTGATTAAAATCTCAATCTAAGCTTGTAGAATTGAAATGAAGTATAAATTTATCTCCCTTAATTATAGTAAAACAACTTTTCAAAGCGAGTTGAAACTTTTGTTTTCTATAATTAACATTTCTAACTTGCAACATAATCATCATGCTCCCACTTGCATAATGATTATTATCTAACTAGCATAACACTTTATGCTCCCACTAGCTTTGACATGTACCTAGAAATCAGTCAGATTTCTGATACTAGATTGCCTTGATAAGACTTTATCAAATCATACACCTGGAGTCTAAACCTTTCCTTAGATAGCTCACATGTGAGTCTAAACCTTTTCCATTCTCATTAGTTAGTGTGTCGGTTAACCACACACCCTCCACTAACGACATGAGAATGCAAACTTCACACTTGCTATCCACTTAAATCTACTTAGTGAAAGAGTTTCCTCACTATCATTTTCATGAATCGGAGAGAAACCTTATGACACTTAGATTTTGATGATGTATGTGTTCCTATCCATGTGAATTTGACATAACCATAATCAGACGACAAGGTTAATGACAAATCCAAACTCATATGGACTAAACTCAATCTAATTTCTTGCTACCTGGCAGCTCAAGGGCCTGCCATTGCTTCCAAGTTGTTATGCAACCAGTTGAGAACTCTCAGAACTCCAATGCAAAACCAACTTTTAACTGGAATGGGCACATAAGATGTCAACACGACAGGTTACAAACCTCATGTCGTGGTCTAGTGATTAACAAAACTCTTGATTAGTTCTTGAATCTATCTTAAGATCCTTTTAAGACTCCCACTGACCTCTTGACATATATAATTCTCTTTGTCAAGAAACATTCCTTGAAAAAAAAATGAATATTCAAGAGTTAGTGCAAATTCTTATCAAGTTAAAAACTTCTCACAATTGGTCTTAGTTGGTCTTTGTTTTATCCAAAACATCACAACTTACCAATTTCAAATGTACAAGAGTAAGAACACATTTTACTCTACATTTAACAAGTGTTTTAAACCTTACTTAAGATTATGTCACTCAAGGCTTAATCTTGGAGTATGACTCTAAGATTTAATTTTGGAACGAAGTATAATTTAACTTTTGATCTAACCATTTCAACAATTCACAATTCCTCTCTTTAGCCAAACAAAATGAACTAAGGTGTCCTTAGAGGATCAATTGTGACATGATTTCATAATCACTGAGATAATCATAAAACAAGATACTCAAGTACTCTCCCATCTTTCATATTAGAGAAACTTTTATCTTTATGCCTTATTTGATTCTTCTTACTCATTATGTCCATCATTGAAACCTCTCCAATGATCCAGAACTATACTTAAACTTGTAAGTATAACCATATTTACTAAACTTTAGTAAATCATAATGAATAATCTTATCAACTTTGTGGTGGACCTGATCAGGGCACACCCAAGTGTATCTGATCCATTTGTCCTTCACTTGATTCACATGTACATGTGAACAAGGAATTAAACTTAATTTCCCAAATATATAAAAAATTCTCATGAACATACAATACAAGTTGCATGATTCCAAGTTTCTATCCAACTGAAACTTGGGTGATGAGAATCTTTCCTTATTTGGTAAATTATGACACTTCCACTAATGAAAGAATCAAATCCATTTACCCATATTGCTTATCAATGGAAACATATAATCAACAATTTTTCACAAATGCCATTGTAAGGATACTTAAAATAAATAAAATCAAAACCATTTTTCTTTTTATTTTAAAACTTTGCGGAAAAATTTATCCTTACAATCCATATGGAAAACTTGTTGTTATCTATTCCTATGCAATATATCATAACTCTTAAGTAACAGCTCAAAATCCTGATCACCGAACCATGCGATCGAAATCCATCTTCGCGATCAGAATCAGCATATACTTCCTTTAAGTTTCTTCACCTTTTCTTTGATTCTTAAAACGTGAACATGTGACCTCGTCACATTATGCAATAAGAATCTCAGAATAGAAACTTAATAGAGTTAGACAATGGACTTTACCTGAAGTAGAGTCAAACCTATTGACTTTACCATCCTTAAGATGTTTCAGGTAAATTTAGCAGCTTCGCAACCAATGTCTTTCCTTTGGCAACAAAATCTTATGGACTCTTTGGAAACGGTACATGGGACTATCACAGACTTAACCTTTCTCTTTACCATTTGGTCAACCTAGTTGACTATGGCCGATCCCTTTCCATTGGGAAGAGAAAGTTTTTCCTGGACCTCCAATGTCACCATTTTCAATGTCCAAATAGGTTTGGAAAGTAGATCTTCCAATCCAATTTCCTTTTACTAATGCTCCAAATCATTTCTGATTTAGCATCATCAAGCAAATAGGTAAGATCATTAAGGGTCTTGTCGCGACCTGTCATTAAGAAGTGAATGAAGAACCAAGTCAGCAGCCAGCTACCTCGAGACTTCGACACCCGACTCTCCCGACTTGTCAATATGTGGCTTAATCCCCAAGATCTAAGCACTTATAGACTTTGCTTGCCAATAGGGATTGAGTGACTTAGAACTTATCAAGTCTTAAAACTTGTGGGGTAGGGAGATTTATTCGAGGAGGTGGATGAAGTGAAGTATGATTTCTAGTTCCACAAATGCCCAACAAAGGGATTGATCTTTCACCTTGATTGCCATTTGGGATATCATCTTCATTAGGAAGCTTGTTCCTAAAGATTTGGGAAGACCATAATTGTCTAAACTAGACATCTATAATGGGAGAAATTCAAGTTAGTTGATTTAAAGTCCCTAATATAACACCCAATATGAAATATTAAGGCTAGGACCCAACAACCTATTTATAACTGGAAGAGGGATGTCGTAATCCAAATTATAAAATAGTTTAAGGTAGGTAAATGACGATTTAACAATTTACACCATGAAAACGAAATATTTTATTATTAGGTTTTATTGGTTTGGAAACTCCTAGATCTTTTGAGATACATTGAACTTTTCAATGGCATGTTTGAATCTCGATTGTGCCCTCTCAAATTTGTGACTGGTATGCCGAGGATCACAAACAAGGTGTGAATAACCATACAAATTGACTTGGTACCCTTAACAATATTACCTAATCGATGTGCCGGTTAGCCAAACACGCTCCACCGATCTATAATAAAGTCAAGTTACCCTTTGCCACTCTTACTAGTCCATGTTAGTGTGCCGGTTAACCACACACACTCCACTAACGACTTGGTAAGGTACAAAGTGTAATTTTATGGGCTAGCACCTTTTCATATTTTCCTAAGTAACTAAGATTGGGAATTTATAAGTGTTTAGTTACTTAGTATTTTTTTCATTATACTTTTAATGAAAGGAGAATTATAGTCCATTCCTACCCATTCGGCTAACGACCCTCCACCAGTCAAGGAAGCGGTGGGTGAGAGTGGACACCCATTAAACTGCCATTTTATAGGCAGTAACCTTATACCCCCCTTATAGACCAGCTTCGTGAATGAGGCTTACTAACGGTAAGATTGAGTTCCTCTTATACATATCTATATAATTAAAATTATAATAATAGTATAAAGGTTGAATTTTAAACTTTTTAAAATTTCAATGTTCAATTTGGAATTAAAGTATACATGAGGAGTAACTTTTTCAAATTCCAAAACTTGAGGGCAAGTTTTGAAACTATTTCAAGACTCTTTAAATCATAACTTATGAGTTTAATGGTTCATTAAAATGAAGACTCTTCATTTTAATGTAACCCCTTATTCTTTGAAAAAACACTTTAAAGAAGTGTCTCTTCAACATCCATAACTTGAGGACAAGTTATG
The DNA here is from genome assembly GCF_051521515.1 of Lactuca serriola. Classification (NCBI taxonomy): domain Eukaryota; kingdom Viridiplantae; phylum Streptophyta; class Magnoliopsida; order Asterales; family Asteraceae; genus Lactuca; species Lactuca serriola. The sequence continues at coordinate 311,766,613 of NC_136410.1, read as the reverse complement.
GAGTCATTAAACTATTTAATGGAAAAACTCTTACATTTTATGTAACCTACAAAACTTTTATGAGTTTTTAAGATTCATAAATATGACTTTTCACATAACTTGAAGACAAGTTACAAAAACATATTTTATGAACTTCTTTTAGACTAATATGGATTGAAAACAACTAAAACATAATTTTTCATTATCAATCTAAACTAACTCATAAATCAAGGAAACATAAAACTCTTGAAAATTCATAACTTGAGGACAAGTTATGAACTCCATACAATTTTCAACAAGATCATGAATTATATCAACAAACAATTTGCACACAATTCCTATGATCTAGCAAAACTCATAAGAATGATCATTCATAATCAACAATTTTCAAGAATAACATGAACACATATAAACTTGAAACTTTTATTATAGCATTGAAATTGGTTTAACATAATCATTACCACATTCAAAACAAGTTTTATAAGCCCAAAACAGTCAAAGGTAATGATTCTAGACCAATTCCAGCACCAAAACTCGAAAATATGCTGTCTGGGGGTCCAATTCGTCGAGTGCATGAACAAACTCAGCGAGTTGGATGCATTTTGCCTTGGACTCATCGAGTCCCTTCATGGACTCGGCGAGTCTGCTGGGCAGACAACACCAAAAGTCGATTTTTAAGCAGTTTAAGCAAGTACAACAAGAAAACAAGCCTAGGCTCTAATACCACTGTTGGGTTTTGAGCAATCTAACACTCCTAAGTGTACATGCAACCCTAAATACCTTGGATCTATGTTTTCTCTATTATACATGCAAATATCAATTTTCCAAGGTATTGTTCTATTCTAGCATACAAAACTTTGAATAACACAAGTTAGAATAACATACCTTTTGTTGGTGCTTGTCCTCATGAAGCTTGAGTGCCTAGTGCCCCAAGTGTGACACCTCAAATGGTTCACACAACACCATAAGCACTTGGAATAACTTAGAGAGAAATTAGAACACTTCAAGAATCGGCTTGCCCTCCATGCATATCTAGTCGCCGATTCTCACATCAATAAGATGTTTATATAGTTGTTACAATTAGGGTAAACCCTAATTGTCATGGCTCTCCATTTCCTAGGATCCATGGGTTCAAATACACCATGGAGCATCCATGGAGCATTCAATGGGTTTGGCCCAACTTGATAATCCATGGAGCATTAGCCTACTATATAAGTATGGATGATTTACACAATCAACCCATATATTTAATTAGTCTTCTTTTGATCACATAATTAATTCTAAATCAATTATTGATCAATACTAATTAAATAATCCAATTAATATATTAGAACTTATAATATATTAATAAACCTTAAGTGTTATTTCACTAATTTTAGTCTATCCAAGTGCATGATACCATGCAACCCAAATGGACCATGCCGGGTCGGGTCAAGTCTTACCAATTATAGTTATGGACTTAGACATTAATCCAACATATTAGTGATGGTACACTAATAAATCTAGATGAACCTAACAGCTATAAGGAAGCCATGGCAGGCCCGGAGTCTGCGAAATGGAAAGAGGTGATGGACAGCGAGATCCAGTCCATGTATGACAACCAAGTTTGGAATTTGGTTGATAATGTGCCCGGACGTAAGACCGTCGGGTGCAAGTGGATCTTCAAGAAGAAGACCGATGTGGATGGAAACGTACACACATATAAGGCGCGATTGGTTGCGAAGGGCTTTACTCAAACTCCCGGAGTTGACTATGATGAGACCTTATCACCAGTTGCAAAGATTAAGTCTATTAGAGTAATGCTAGCTATTGCCACATTTCATGATTATGAGATTTGGCAAATGGATGTCAAAACCACTTTCCTTAATGGGAAGTTGGCTGAGGATGTTTACATGGCTCAGCCAGAGGGTTTTGTCGATCCGAAGCATCCGAATAGAGTGTGTAAGCTTGAGAAGTCCATTTATGGACTTAAGCAAGCGTCTCGCAGATGGAATCTTTGCTTAAATGAGAAAGTCAAAGAGTTTGGATTTGTACGAAGCGAAGATGAATCGTGTGTATATGTCAAAGCCAGTGCGAGTACACTAAGCTTCGTCATTCTGTATGTCGATGACATACTACTCATAGGAAACGACGTCCCGACTTTTTAGGAAGTTAAGTCCTGGCTCGGGAAGTGCTTCGCTATAGAGGACCTCTGAGAGGCTTCCTATATTCTGGGAATAAGGATAGTAAGAGAGCGAAGTAAGAGACTAATAGGACTTAGTCAGAACATTTACTTAGATAAGGTACTAAAACGTTTTAGTATGGAAAACTCGAAGAAGGGAGAATTACCGATACAAAGGAATGCCAAATTGAGTAAGACTCAAAGTCCGAGTACCGAAGCTGAAATAGCAGAAATGAGCCTAGTACCATACGCTTCCGCAGTTGGCTCTATCATGCACGCTATGACTTGTACTCGCCCTGATGTAGCCTTTGCTTTGAGCATGGTTAGCAGATATCAAGGGAATCCTGGCAGAGCCCATTGGATTGTGGTTAAGAATATCCTTAAGTACCTTCGGAGGACGAAGGAATGGTTCTTAGTCCTCAGAGGGAGTGATGACTTGAAGGTGCGAGGGTATAGTGACGCCAGCTTTCAAACCGACAGAGACAACTACCATTCACAGTCGGGCTGGGTCTTTACCCTGAATGGAGGAGCAGTGACATGGAAAAGTTCCAAGCAGGAAACCGTAGCAGATTCAACGTGCAAATCAGAGTACATTGCAGTGAGCGAAGCGTCAAAGGAGGCAATATGGTTAAAGAACTTCATCGGTGATCTTGGAGTTGTACCTGCCATAAAGGAGCCCATGGAGATTTTCTGTGATAATGAAGGAGCGGTTGCCTTGACCAAGGAACCGAGGGATCATGGTAGATCTCGACATATCGACAGAAAATATCACTTTATTAGACATCGTGTAGAAGAAGGACAACTTGTAGTGAAGAGGATATCATCAGAATATAACCCAGCAGATCCGCTTACGAAGGGATTGAGTAGGGTTAAGCACTTGCAGCATCCTAGGAGTATTGGGCAGAAGGATGATATTAGTATAGATTAGATAGTAGTAGAAACGTATAATAGATAAATGTAATTAACATTTGATGATTAAATAAAAGAGTATTATTTATGAGTAATGTTATTGTCTTATGTTAATTGTTTAACTATTGTTTCATTTTGCATGTTTTGACTTCCAGAATAATTGAGTTTATTAAGAATAATCGAATTGTTCAAATTATCCAGAATCGTTCATATGTTGGAAGTAGGTATGAATGAAGATTGTCATGAATTGGTGTGTAGATTGTCTAAATTGTATTAGACATAGCAAAAGTTTGTTGCAACGTTCATGAGTGCTTATGAACTAGTTTTGAGCATTGGAACAGACACGTTCTTGCTGGAATCACCTTATGGAATATGATAAAAATGGTGATCGAGAGACGATAATATCATATGGTCTTAAAACCTAGATATATGGTTTGTTATTTGTTAATTGGTTGTACATTGATAATGCGAAACCGCATCTGTAACTTGATGTTATAAAACGCATTGTTGTGTATAGTTGATTAATGAATAAGTAAATGCATATAAGTCGAAGTTTATCTTTTACTTTTATTCCAAGAGGGTAAAAGCGATATCTCGGCCGCTCGATGATTTGATTTGACTTATGTGCCGGGCCCGGTCAGAACTGAATTGATGCATTCGATTAAGTTCTATGTCAAATAAATCGGAGATCGAGAAACCAAATGCTAGACAAATTAGTTCCATATAAATGTCAGCATGATATCTAAACAGAGGACTGTACGATCCCTTATCTAAAGGACAAGATTGATTAGATCAGAGTTTGACAGCGTCTTTGAGAGCTACGATTGCTAATCGGAATATACTTGTATATATAGTTACTAGACTTATCCAAGTGGGAGACTGTTGGAATAGTGTCTAAGGCTACAACTATATAAGGCAAGTATTTGACCCGGTTGAGCATGGTCCTTTTGGGTTGCCTTCACCATAGCAACTTGACAGGATGATTTATAATGAGAGAAGGAATATTATTAATATATTATATGAATAATATAAGGAATAATAATATTGTTATTTGATTAATATAAGTCATAAATTAATTTGGTGACTTAAAGAGATTAATTAAATAAAGGGGTATAAACTGTCAATTGTATGATAGTTTGACTTTGGGCTATAAATCCCTTAAGGATAAGGGGGGAAGAATTCTAGGGTTTTGGATAGGCTTAGATTTCGTCCAAGGGCTTATCTATTAGGGTATTGGATTGCTTAGGGCCTAAGTTATCCAATTAGGGTTTAAGGGTGAAACCCTAGGAGCCTTACAAGTATAAATAGACCCCTAGGGCTAAGGGAATTCGTGAATTATGCTTAGAGAAGAAACCCTGGCCGATTTGATCCCCTCTCCTCTCTCCTAAATCATATTCTTGCTAGTTGGTGTTTGTAAGCCATTAGAGGAGTGACAATTGTGACTCTAAAGCCTCAAGGACAACAAGATCAAGCAAGTGATTCAAGGTAAACTTCTAATCTCTAATTTCATATTGTTTTTATTGTATATTAGTCATTAGAAGTCTTGGATTCAATGTATGATCAATTAGAGAAACCTAGATCCAAGCATTAGGGTTGCATGTGCACACAGGGATGTTCATATGGCTAAAACCCATCACATTCACCCTGTCTTCCACGCCTCTATTCTTAAGAAATACCTATCCGATGAAACCCTAGTAATCCCTTTGATGAGACCGAAATCAACAAAAATCTGAACCTCGTGGGAGAACCAATCGAAATCATAGATCGAGGGATTAAACGTACGAAACAAAGCCGTATCCCGATAAGTGAAGGTTCACTAGATTGTCATGCGAGAGGACCCGAGTTCACTTGGGAGCGCGAAGATCCGATGAAGAAGAAGTATACGTATCTCTTTCCAAATCCATGATTTGTATCTAAAGTTTAAATTTCGGGACAAAATTCCCTCTAATGGGGGGATAATGTGACAACTCGTAGTTTGTTTCATCGCCGTAACTCGTTTCCGTCCATAAATCTCGTCTTTAGCAAATTGTTCCGATTACGTTTTTGGAATAAGTCATTTAATTTAAGACTTTTATTATGACCTCGTAAATATCCAAACCCGTTAGAAACACATGAAAACACCCCAAATTATTATTTGGAAAATTTTTAGTTTCGACCACGTCGAGTTACAACGATTAAATTGGGTACGACCAAAAGCCCCGTCCAACGTCAGTATCGGGTAGATTTCCACCGAACCTCAAACTCAAACCATATTTAAGGTTGAAGGGACCTCATTTGAAGCCTTTTTCCACTCTCTCTCTACTCTCTCTCATCAATCCAAACCTTTGATCAAAAATCATCCAATTCAAGCTCCAAATCGGTAAGGAATCAATCCTAGCTCATAGTATAACATCTTTAGCTTTCAATTTCGTGTTTGAGTCATGAAATAGGACCAAGAACATGTGTTTACGGCCCTGGAACATCCCTAGGCCGCAAACACACATAAATGGGATTTTTGAGCCTCAAAACCCTCCCAAACCACTTTTGGAGCTTAGATATGACTTAGGGGCTTACAATACTGGACTTAGAACACCAAAACCTTATCCTTTGAGGGGTAAACATGAGTTTATGGTGCAAGAACATGTTTGGACCGTAAACACCCTTTCATAGGCCGTAAACCCCTTTTTAGGTGTTAAAATGCCCCTTAAGCACCTCCTAAGCCTTGGAATAATGTCTAGAATCATACACCAATGTGTTAGGGACCTTAAACTTGATAAAAACCATCCCTTTAAAAGTTCATGGCTGTAAACCCCCCAAGGAATGGTTCCTGGGCCGTAAACTCCTATAAGTTGGTCAAATGGTGCCCTAACTTCCATCTAAGGCTTGTATATTGAGTTAGGATCACATGTGATTAACCTAGGACCACCAAAACACATAAGGAATGGATACTTGAGATTTTACGGCCGTAAACTCCTAGTTTACTGCCGTAAACTCCTTAAATTGTCCATAAGTTAATCAAAACCCCTTCCAATGCCCTAGAACTAAACCTAGCATCATCCCACAAGTGTTATAAGACCATTAGGCACCCAAGAACACCTCACCCATGAGTTTATGGCCGTAAACTCATGGGGACATGGTCATTGGGCCGAAAACTCCCTTAGGAGTTTACTCTTGAAGAGCAAACTCCATATCTAGGCCGTACACATCCATAGATGCCACCCGGGTCACTCCAAACACTTGTAATGAAGTGTTTTCGCGTCTCAAAGTGTTTATTCGTATTTGATTAGTGGTCCAGGGTCTAATTAGATACAAATGTGTATCTCTTCATATTACATAGGAACCTCACGCGTAATCAAGCCCCGAACTGACACTTAGCATCCTAGCCGACACATTTCTCGACCGGTGAGTTCATACCCCTACATCTTTTTCGATGTTTTTAAATGTTTTCAGGGGGGGGGGGGGATACAAGCAAAAGTATAAGAAATTCTTGTACTCAAACTTATTAATTCATTTGAAATGTTTTATATTCCGTATGTTTTTAACACTGGAAATCTTATCAACCAACCGTTTAACTTGTAGAGTTAGTATTCAAACTGTTTGTGAAACTTATTATTAAATGTTATATTTTATATTTCACAAATGAATGTTCACACCATTACTGTTAAAATCATAGAACTTTTGTTATGTCCTTGATAAAACTCCCCCTAGATACGAGAGTGATGGACTAATATCGTTAATCTTAGAACTTTTGGCAGGTCCTTGATAGTACTCCCCCCTAAATACGAGAGTAAAGGACTAATAAAACAAAATTTTTCGTATTAGTAATTTCAGTTTTAAGTTCATTAATCTTAAGATTGGAGACCACGCCGCACCTGGCTGCTAGCTATAGCCGAACCGAAAGGTTCAAGGGTGACAAAAGTCATAAAAAGATATTGGCCCCGTTCCGAGCCTTATCAAGCCTGTAGTATGGTTATGGAACTCGCAATCAAGATTATGAAAACTTTTCTACTTACTTATTAGTTTTATATACGTGTTAAAACTAATGTACTTTTTCAAGGATAACAGACTTTTAGGAAACTTCACACAAACACATTAAGTATGGTAGATACTTCTACATTACATTCAGATTCGATAACCAACCACAAACTTTTAAAGAAAATAAGGGTTTTTCCTGGGATAACTGAAATGTTCTTAACTAGACCATGTAACTAACGGATAACCCAACTTTACTTTTAAGAAAATATGGGATTTTCTTGGATTCATAACTTTTACAGAAAACCAAAGGAAACTAGTTTTTTTTTTCAGAAACAAACCGCTTATGAACTCACCAGCTTTATGCTGATTTTCAAACTGCTTGTATTCTCAGGTCCACATTAGACAGGTACCCTGCGATCTTTTGGAGAAGACGGAGCGTATAGAAGACTCATCTTAGCTTTTGTTCATATGATATATACGTATAAAACTTATATTACTTTATTTTCAAACAAATGTAAATACTTTTATGTAATGTAATGGTTGTTTTTACTATGCTTACTATATACATTGGTTGTGATACTTAACATGAAGTCACCTCCGCCCAGGAACATTTCCGCCTTCGGTTTCGGGGTGTGACAGACGATACCCCAGAATGGTCGCATGGGTAGGTCGACACCCCAGAATGCGTACGGGTAGGTCGGCACCCCAGAATGGTCGTACCGGGTAGGTCAGGCACACTAGAAATGCCTGGCAGCAGCATGATCTGCATGGGTAGAGCTGGTTGTCGCAAACTTCCACCATTCCTTTGCTCCCAAGCGAAGTTGGCTCAGTGCAAACTGAACTCTCAAATGCTCGGGGCATGAACAAGTGTAAAAACATCCCTCGATGTCGGAGATCCATCTCATAGCAGCAATCGGATCATATGTCCCATCAAATTCTGGTGGCTTCGTGTTGCTGAATTCCTGTAACAACAACGAGTCACCTCCCTGTGGTCTAGCAGTGGCAACAGCTGCACCAGCAGCGGCCTCAGTAATAGCGGCATACCGCTCATCAAATGTCTCGATCAGGGTGGTCTTAATAGACCCAAACATCTCCGGTATCGCCTCTCGAATAGCTACAGTCACCTCATCATGGATGATCCTGTGGATCTCCTTTTCACCAGCACTACTGCTTTCGGGGTTGTGGCGTGTACCCACCATGATGTCTCTGAAATACAACACAAAAATCATCAGAGACTTGCTCAAGCATACTCACACTTGATTTCCTGCCCCTACATGCTCCTTAGTACCCTAAGGATTCTTACTTGGGATGCATATAGATCTGGTGTTTTGAGTCGTACGGGCCCAATAATACCTTCCACACCAACCTGCAGTCACCCCAAGTCCTCCTCCTAGGATCCCAATTCACATGTACTCTATCTCTCACAAATAACATACTACTCTCTCAGCAGACCCCTCATATGCTCATCTAGGTACCTCTCTTAGATTATTACTCGACTCAAAACACTTTCTAAGTGATTCCTGCTAGATACTCCTACTCAGCACATATTCAAGGCAATAATAGATAGCAGAAACTCCTAGGCTAAGGCATCACAAATCAGGCAACACTCGCCCTAAATAAGAAATACCTAGCCTATCATCTAGCATGCATCCCAAACATCTCATAAATATCTCATAACACAAATAGTAAGGGTATTTTAGGAAATCACCGTTCGGGCTCTGACTGATTGTACAAACTGCTCCAACTCGTTTTCTCTTAAAACTCTTGCTCGTTTTTAGAAAAGTCATTTCTTTTGAAATTTTTTCTCAAATCCTCTATTTGAGTCTAGACACACCCGAAGGTATATCCGAGTCCATCAAACCAAGGCTCTGATACCAACTTGTAACACCATAAATTTTCAAACAAAATTTTCATTTAAAAATAACATTTAATATCATTAACACAATCTCAGAATTTCCAAAAATGTCAATTATCAAAATCACATGTTCATAAGTTGATTAAATCACAATCTAGGATCCTCCAAAAGATATCTCCAACTCGTGTATACAATCAAGCCGGTGCCTTCCCGTAAACCTGAGAAGTACCTGAAACACATAACACATAACACGGTAAGCACGAAGCTTAGTGAGTTTCCCAAAATACCACACACATCTCATTAGCCTCTCATGGCTATACTTAAATAAGACCATCCGGTCAATGTATCTCAGCGGAACCCTGCGGTCCCACAACTCGGGTGGACCCTCCGGTCCTAACTGAGTAAGCTTAGAATAATACACAGCATAAATCACAAAGACATAATGCAGGATATCACAATACTCAATATAAGCACATAAGACCCTCCAGTCACACATAAATCACAACTCTATGTATGTATAGTGAGAAGACTCACCTCGTAAGCAAGCAAATAAGTCTCGTACACGAATCATTGATCTAGCCTCTTCCTAACACATATGATAATTATCTCTAATTAACACTCCATTCATGATTATAAATAAACCCAATGCTATTCTCTATCCCTTTAACTCTTGGAATGGGTAAAAGACCATTCTACCCCTGCATGGTCTCTATACTTCCTGCATTGAAAAACCCTAAGGTCAACTGAAGTCAACACTCGATTCAACAGTCCATGTTGACCCGACTCGTCCAGCGCAACTATGTGACTCGCCGAGTCCCCTTGTTCCTTCAGAAAAATCATGAAAACCAAACCTAACTCGTCGAGTTGTCTCATCAGCTTGCTGAGTTACTCATGTCCAGACTCATCGGGGAAAACCCTAGCCGACTCATCGAGTTAGCTTATTGACTCAGCGAGTGCATTCAGTCTATATTCTCATTCAGACGTCTAAAGGTAGATCTACTACTCCAAACTCTAGATCTAGCATCCCAAGGATCGAATGTCACGTAAAGCTGCGAGCTTTTACGTTCATGCATGGCATAATAGGCTCATAATGCCAATACAAACTTCAACAAGGGTTAAATGCACAAAAGTTTGTATTTAGCTTAATAAAGCTCGGATCTTTGGGCTCTCAAGTCCTCCTGGAGTCCAGATCTGAGGTTTCAACCTCATGATATGCTCAAATAACTCATTGTCAAAAGATGGATGGGAGAAAACCCTGAAAACCTCCTTAAACTAAGGTCTCACAAAGGAAAGATCAAGATAGAAGCTTTTTGCCTTTGCACTGAAGCTAATCACTACAGAACTCTAGATCTACAGCCCCTCCTTGATCAAACACGCCAAGCTCTCCAAATCTCCTTCCAAAGATGAACAAAACCACTCAATTTAACCTCTATCTCTCTCTCTCACACACACACACACACACACACACAAAAATCAATCTGATCGATTAGGGTTTCACACAGGGGAGTGGGGTGGCTGGTGAGGCAGAAATGAGGGCTTAAGGCCCTTTAAATAGGACACGAACCCAAAGATTTAGGGTTTCCTCACACAACACCAACTCAGCGAGTCGCCTCTCTGACTTGTCAAGTTGGTTATTAAACTCATGTGGCCAATCCGACTCTACTCGACGAGTTGGGTATACAACTCGTCGAGTCACTCAGTTAAACCCCACAAATAAATACATAATATTATACTTGGGAGTCGGGATGTTGCATGATTGATATCTTTTTAAAATTTAACGGAATTAGAAGATACCCTCGAATGGTCAAACTTGATTGCATGTTTTTTTGTTAGGGGCAATATCGTTATCATTTAAGGACCTTAACATAGGATAAACAATTTTTCACACATGTTAATAATGCAAAAAACAAGACCAAAATATTTAACGTAGTTCACACAATCAGATTGATTACTACTTCTGAGAGAGAGAGAGAGAGAGAGAGAGAGAGAGAGAGAGAGAGAGAGAGAGAGAGAGAGAGAGAGAGAGAGAGAGAGAGAGAGAGAGAGAGAGAGAGAGAGAGAGAGAGAGAGAGAGAGAGAGAGAGAGAGAGAGAGAGAGATTTATTAATGACTACCAAATTACAATTGTTTATCTTAGGCTACAAATTCAATGAATCTATTTATTCCAGCATGTTCATCTAAATTCTGTCAATAAGAACAAGTCGGAACTTTGATAAAACTAACCCTTGATGCATTTCATGTCGAATCTGAGTTGTAACCAGGCTTAGTCTCTTGAGCAACTATGAGTTAAAAGGAAGAATTAAGCTCCACAACTCAGCAAATATTTCTAAAGATATTTTGAACATGTCAGAAAATAAAATCATAAATTCCGAAGGAGAACACAACAAAATTTGAATTGCATCCTTCAATGTTGTTGTGCATAAACTATCCTTTTAATACTTCATTTCGCTTTAGTCGTCCAACAAACTACAATCAATATTGTTTAAGCAAGTATTTAATTACATTAAATTATATATATGCATGACATATAAACAAAATTGCGGAATAGTGAATACCTACTTGTACAAATACGATGCGATGCCCAAAATTATACATAATAAGATGATGTCGATTATAAAGTTCCGTGTAGACCTCACCTGCATGTACACATAAACACATGCATCAAAGATCTACCACCAATTTTCCATAAAAACTTCAAGCATAATTAAGAAATTTGAAGTCCAATAATAAAAATGACTACCTTTAAAAGAGTCTGCCTAAGTTTCATATTTGTGTTTCTAATATCACTTGTTACTTTGTCAACCTTATCTTCGATTTCATCCATTAAGGGGACTTGCTTATCTAAATCCTGCATAAGTTTTTATGTATTTAGCTTATATAGTTTACTAACATATGATGATGAAAAGGTAAAATAAGGATCGCTAATTAATTGATCAATTAAAGAACCTCGTTCATTTCATGAGCTAAATTCTTGAGTGTATCAAGACCTTCTGATATTACGTTTAAGCCTTCATCCTGTTTTATTTTCCTCATTTCATACTCTGATCTAAACTCGTTTGATTCTTGGCTTCGTTGGAAATAACTATCTCCAAAGATACGATCTACGCTTACTGGATGATGTGTTGAAATAAAATTAAATAAACATAACAAACATAAAATAACTAGGATCCATGCCATGCAACCTGTATCAAACTTAATCTTATTTGTAGCAGATGTAGATGCATTTGACAGTAATGTGGTACTGGCTCCATCAGGTATTTCTTGAATCCTCTCTGGTAGTGCAAGGACCACATCACAACGAGCTGTTAATTCCTCTCTAGATAACCCTTTCACCTGTACGTAACTCCATTAATGTGTGTCATCGATCTTTGTTGTAATTGTTTAATAGAAGAAAAGAAAGACAATTCGAGACCTTCTTTTTGGCAAGCTTTTCTAGTTTGGGTACGTCTTCCATCAATCGAACTTTCATTCTTCTAATCTCAGCGTTCATGGCGACTATAGTAGCTCTATTTGTCTCCATCGATGCCTTTTCTGATTTCTAAAAAGAATAGACGAGATCAAAACTCAAAACTGATACTCAATTGAGACGATAATTAAAAAGTAACGCCAAATAAATTAGCGATTAACTATACACGTAAAGCAGCTTCAATTTGAGAATCTAAGGAAGCGAGTAGAGAGGCAAATGCATCATCTCCATAAGTGTTGAGCTCACGTTGCTTATCAATGTCGTACTTTTCATATTTCTTGCATATTGCATCGACACGAAACACGATATCAATCAGACTCATAATGTTTTTAAGGAAAAGTAGCGTTTGATTGAGAAAGGAAAAATAAAAAGAAATTTTATAGTTAACTCCCTTGTTTCTCTCTATGTGATCACCGGTAAAAACACAAACATTCTCCGGATGATGAGGACAAGGAGGGACACTTCTTATTTCTTTTTCTTTTAAGTTTTAACACTCAATTTTTAATTTCCTATATTTTGAAAACCGAATGTAATTTTATTGGCCAACCTATACAACCTTAAAGTCTTGACTCTTATTATTTCAAATTGACTTTCTTTATGTTTTAGATCTTCTCCTCCTAATTTACAAAAATTACAAAATCAACTCTTATAATTTGAGTTATTATTTTTTGTTTTATTATCCAAATAATCATATTAGTATGACATTAAAAATATTGAAATAACTATATTTTATAATAATATGAATTCTTTATTTTTAACAGTCTAAAATTAGTAATAGTTTAAATGTTCTTTTCATGTCCGATAAAATAAAAATATTACATCATAAGAATCAAATAACTACAATATAAAATTGAAAAAGTTAAAAAACATGTTAACATCAGTATTATATATATATATATATATATATATATATATATATATATATACACACACAGAGAGAGAGGGGGAGGGGGGCTTTTTTATGACATTTAAGTGTCTGATTGTACATCATAAAATATCGGATTTTAAACAGTCTAATGCGCAAGTGTTGTACTCAAATTCATTTTTTATATCATTATAAAATACATTTTCTATAGATAATAATACTTCATATATATGTCTACGAGAATATAGTTTAGTCAAAAAATCAAACCTTATGAAAAGCAATGAACGCATGTTAGTGTCCCTTGTGAACAGTGCAAGAAGGTTTTTGCATTTTGGACTCATTTTGGATATATCGTTAGAGTTTGGAAAGATAGAGGATTGTTAGTATCTATTAAGATCTTATATGGAAGGGTTCTCGAATTTATAAGCATATGTCTTAAAGTATTAAGCACTTAATAAAAGGCTGAGATGAATAGTGTTGCACGGGGCGCGCAACTCCCTTGCATGTGGCACGTGGAGTGATGGAAGTCCGACTATTTTTTCGTGTAGTATGTGCAGTGCGTCCAATTGTTAGCCACGACGCGTTGACCATTGACTTTTTACCACTTTCACAAAAATTTATGCTTACATTTTAAAATTAAATATTTTACAAGTTGACGCAACTTAACTAAACATACATTACATTTTTGGTTTCCATAAAACTCCAATTTACATTTGGACTTGATTGTGATTTTGGAAATAATTTAATGCTATTTATCTTTTATGAGAAATGATTTTGGGGTGTTTATTTTAATTTTGAAAAGAAATATTGGTTGAAAATTTGGAATGTTACATGATTGTCGGTCCTTAAAGGTGACATGTGAAATATATAATCACGAGCAAGTCTTACATTTAAAACGTCACACGTATCTAATGCATCTTTTTTTTTTAAAATCAACCTAATTATTGGAAGATTTGATAAGAAAGCATGTGACACCATGGGATATATTATGTACATTAAAAAGGTAAAATGTAGAAAATGTATCGCAGATCGTCAATATGTTGTTATCGCCCTGATCACGGTGCCCATTATGTGAATGTTGACTTACAAAGAGAGTACCAAATGCTTAGTATTTTGCCACTTTGGCGTAACTATATATAAGATGTTCCGCTGGATGGAAAAGCACGTATAATGCTAGACTGAATACATACATTCTATCAAATGCACTGCACAATAGTTTTAATGTATAGTCAGTTGATATATATGATGATTAATATAAATGATCATGTGGTTTCTAAATCTTGAATGATCGATCCCTGTGATTTCATCTTATTACAAATTTGATCTAAATTTATTATTATATCATTTTCAATTTCATTTTCCATTTTTACTTATAACTTTACTTAGAAAAAAGACAAAATTGCAAATTTGGTCCCTATGGTTTGTCAAAACTTAGGACTTTGGTCCAAAAGTTTAGGAGTTACACTATTGGTACAAAATAAGAATTTTATTGTAGGTTTGATCAAAAAAAATTTGAAATATTTCAAATGACGGATTTTCCCTTTTAAGTTTGTTTTTTTTCATTGTGTTTTATTTATAATAATTAAAGAAAAAGCTAAAATAGAATATCACCTACCCTACATTCTCTATCTCTCTCTCTCTCTCTCTCTCTCTCTCTCTCTCTCTCTCTCTCTTCTAACCTATAGATACCCATCTTTTTCTTCCTGCAAGTTAGTGCTAGATGAACAAAAAAATACCCATAACAAATTGCCCATGTCATTTTCTTTCTGAATCGGATTTATGTTTCCAGAAATAGGATCATGTGAAAAAGACGATGGTGGATGAGGAGGAGGAGAAAGAACGTGATGGAGAATTCGATGTCAGTATTAGATGTTGATGGGGGTATGATTAGGGTTCTTTGACACAGAAATCAAAAAACATAAATCCACAACGCACTGTTTGAAGTTGTTGAAGGTAAAGGAGGCAGATGATAGGAATTTTAGTTTGTTGAATTCGTCGGTTGTCGGCAACTCGAATTCGCCAAAGGTGGACAGCTCCTCAGTGGTTCTTGGCATTTTTGGGGTCTTGAATCCAAAGACGAAACACTCGTAATCGGCTGAGAAGCAGAACTCAATGGAGATGGAAAAAAAGAGAAGGAGAGATCAAATATTGGGGTTTAAAGAGGGTGGCATGTACTACAACCTCCGGCGACTCTGCAACCACTCTCTTTTTTATTTGTATAAACTAAACCAAAAGCAAGGAAGGACTAAGGTTGAGAGGAGATGCATGTTGGTTCTCTATCTAAATTGAGAAACGGCGGATACCCAAAAGAGATACCCAAAGAAAAACCCCAAAGAACAGATGAGAAATTGTTGCCATTTTGGTCGATCAGAGAGAGAAATACCAAACAGAGATCGAGATTGTTCTTTGTTGTTCTTCATATTATTCTAAATGGTCCTTCAAAAAGTCAATTGCTTGTATGATGAAGATAGAGAAAGAAAGAGTTAGTTTAAGAATAAAGAGAAAAAAGATAAGCATGAGAGAGAAGGGGTAGAGTTAGGTGATTTATTTTAGTTTTCTATTTAATTGTTATATATAAAACAAAATTAAACAGGAAAATCCGTCATTTGAAATATTATATTACAATTTTGGACCAAACCTGTACCAATTCAAACCATAAGGACAAAAATTTACAATGTCTTCTTAAAAAAATAGACACCCACCCAACCCCCACAGTCTCCTTCTTCCATACATCTCTTTATCTAACATTCATTTTCTTATGATTTTACCCTTCAGATCTTTATATCTAGCAATCCCTTATATATATATATATATATATATATATATATATATATATATATATATATATATATATATATATATATATATATATATATATATATATGTAAGAAAAGTTTTTAGGGTGGTCCATGCATGGTATATTTATTTCTAATTTATTTAATTTTGGTTTAGTATTCTATAAGAAATTTATAAGTTTTAATAAGCATGATTCAGAGACAAGACCAGTAATTGGTTGGATTAGCGTAAAGTGCACAGATAAGGACGTAAGTCGCGGTGCCGGACCATAATCATCATCGGGACGATTCCCCTCTGTTCACCATTATTAAAACAAGTAAGTTTTATTAGAGAAATTTAAAGCAAAATTAATTAAATATGAGTAAATTTTCAGGCATTCTATCAAAAAAATATATTCTTGGTAAAAATATCAACAATGAACAAGATTATGATGATAATCAAATAGATTCTATTGAAGAAACCGTTAATAACATAGAGCAAAGTTTGAATAATTGGACAATACCTAAAACTAATGTTAATACAATATATAGAATAGGAACTTTTGATTATTTTAAAGGTTATTCTATTAAAATGACATAACAAACTTTGTCTATTGGTCAAAACAAACAAAATTTACATTTGTTATCATCACGATCTATTCTAGAGCATAGAACGAAATATAAATTTTTACATGTCGGTTTAGTCTAAATTGCTATCAAGCCTCTATTTAGAATTGGAATAGATGCCCCTGTTCTTCTTATTTTAAGAGACAAGAGACATAAAGATTTCAAAATTCTATTTTAGCTATGGCTGAAACAAATATTGCTAACGGACCTATTTATTTCAATTGTTATCCTAATTTTTCTGTAGGATTATTTGATAAAAATATTTTAGATACTTGGTGTTAACTATAGAAACAAAAAATTTAGAATTTAAAGATGATACAAAGTCTTTAGCAATAGTTTATCGTGTTTGTTATAAAACTATGACAACTACACTTGAACCGAAAACACGTTTATCAAGTCGTAGAAATGAACAATTATTTTTGAAGCAAATACTAACCATACCAAAGTTCACACACCAAAAAAATTAAAATGATCTAATATAACTCAATCATGTAATTGGAACTTACAAAATGTTATCGATCCAAAACCACTAGACTCTTCAAAACAAATCTCAAATATTATTGAATATAACGATGCTTCTGTAGATATAAATTTTTCTTCCTTAAATATGTCATCATCCAGATTATCAACTTCTTTTATCCCAGAATCAGGCTCTTCAAAATCTTCGTTATTAAAGTCAAGATCTTTAAAACTAAAAACTGTTGACTATACTAATTCTATTCCCAAATCATTATATGAAGATGATCAAAATATAAAAAAGTCTTCCTAGTCCTACTAAATCAAATTTTATTGATGAACTTCAAAATTTTAAACAACAACTATGAGTTCTAAAGTACAAATTAATTGTTCAAAAAATAATAAGCTTTGGGCTAATATATTAAAAAGGCATTGAAAGATAAATTTTAATATATGCAAAACCATTCAACATTTAAAAGAAACTAGAACTCATGAAAATTATAATTTATACAAAATACCTCCATATACTAATAAATATAATAAACAAATAGAAAAAATTTCTAGGCTAAAGATAAGAATAAAAAAATACGAAAAATCAAGAATTCATAATTTAGAATCAATAAAACATATTTCTTCAATCCTAACAAAAACAACCTGTTAAAATGAATTTCTTGAATTTAGAATATCAAGTTGATTTTGATTACTTAAAAGATATTGAGTATTATAAAGATTATAACAATAAAAAAAGAGCTTGGCACGAAGAAAATTTTTTATACTACTTAAGATTTCTCCATTTAGGCCTTTGGGAAGATTATGTTTTATCAAATAAAATTCATTCTCCTTTTTTTCAATGGTTTGAATTAATTTATGCCCCTAAACATAAAATAAATTACCCATTTAAAAATGATTCTATTACTCCCATTTTAGAGTGAAAAATATAAAGATATTATTTCTAATAAAGAAATTATTTCTAATTTTCCACCAAAAGGAGAAATTATTATTAACGATATGTTTATTGCAACTCCTTTAGTTCAAGCCCCAAATCAATTAACTACTGAAAAGGGTCTTCAAAAAAATTATTTACCAAAATAATTATGCAAACGAAACCTTATCTAGTATTACCGAGCATTTAGTTAAAATTCAAGAAAAAATTTTCAAAGATAAAAACGTTAATAAGCAAGATTTGGCAAGCACTAGTAATTTAAGTTTTGTTCCTTGCCAAATCGATGGTAATTTTAATCTAGGAAATACAAATTTAATTAACGAATTAGAAAAAAGACTTTCAAAACCTCATATCTCAAACACTAACAATATTAATACTCTTACAAATGACGAATCTGAAAATATTGATATTAATAGTGAAACAAATTTGGAAACTCTTGCTCAACAATTTGTTAATACAAATGATGATATTAATCAACTTACTAATGACTTTTCAAATCTTAATAAAATTCATCAATCAAAGCAAAGCACTTTTGGAAAAAATCCAAAACCAACCATAAGAAATTATTGAAATAGACCCTCTCTTCCAGATGTTCAACTTGAAGAACGAACTTTTCAATTTGATCGTTCTCAATATGATGGTAATTCTATTTATGAATGAAATATTGATGGCCATACTGAACATCAAATTATGAATATTGTACAAGAAATGACTATGGCTGCTAATGCTTATAAAGCTCATAATAATACTCAACTTCAAATTGTTAATATTATTACTTCTAGTTTTACTGGCAGTCTTAAAGGCTGGTGGAATTTCTATATTTCACAAGAAGAAAAATATTATATTTTATCTGCTAAGAAAACTATTATAAAACAAGAAAATAATCAACAAATACAAACGTTTGAAGATGATAGGGTTAACACTTTAATTTTTGCTATTATCAAAAACTTTGTAGGAGATCCTAATACTTTTCAAGAAAAAAACTTCAGAATTTTTAATGAATTTACATTGCAGAAAACTTACTGATTTTAGATGGTATAAATATAATTATCTTGTTAAAGTTTATTCGAGACCTGATTGTAAAGAGTCTTATTGGAAAGAACGTTTTATTGCTGGCCTTCCAAAACTCTTTGCAGAAAGAGTTAGACAAAAATTAAGAGAAAATTTTAATAATACCATCCCTTATCAAAATTTAACTTATGGAGATTTAATAAACTACATTAATAAAGAGGGATTAGTAGTTTGTGTTGATCTTAGGTTTAAAGAAAAACTCAAAAAATATATAATTAACAGTAAAAATGAATTGGAAAATTTTTGCCAACAATATGGTTATCAGCCCTTTACTGGTCTGTCTACTTCAAAATCTAAAGCATATAAAAAAAAAGAACTTCAAAATATTTCAGGAAAAAGAAATATAATCTTCCAGAAAATTATAAAAAGGGCAAAGATTACGCTTCAAAATCTAAAAAACCTTATAAACCAAATTATAAAAAATCTAAAAGAAAATCAAAAGATATTATTACTTGTCGTAAATGTGGGCGTAATGGTCATAAAGCTAATAATTGTTATGCTAAGACAAAAATAAATGAGTTAAATGTCTCTGAAGATTTGAAAGAACAAATAAGAAAAATTATTTTAAATACTAATTCAGATTCCGATGAAAGTATTTCTGATTTTCAAACAAATGATTTAAATATTCTCGAAAATACTACTTCAAGTTCAGAAGATTCTGATATTTGCGAGTGTATTGGCAAATGTCACTGTAATAATTTAATCAATGTAATTACTAGTAGTTACATTAATGTTCTTTCATAAGATGATAAAGATCTTTTAAACTCTCTTGATTCTATAAAGATAAAAATATCCAAGAATTATTAATAAAACAGATGTTTAATAAAACTAATAGCATAGCTCCTGCTAATAATGAAAATTTTAATTTAAAAAATATATATGAAAGATTTACTGAAGCAAAGCCAATTTATATGCAAGAACTTCAAGAAGAATTAATAATAGTAAAACAAGAAATAAAAGAAATAAAAAATAAAATTTTAAATTTAGAAAAAGAAAAACCTTCTACTTTTAAAAACAAAAATATAGAAATTAATAACGAAGAAGAAAATAAAATTGAAAATGTAACTATTGGTTAAATTATAAATAATCAAGTTTCTCAAAAATGGAACACTCAAATTACTTTAGTCAAAGATAATTTTAAAATCAACATAACTGCTTTAATTGATAATGGTGCTGATATGATTTGTATTCAAGAATGAATTTTTCCTACACAGTTCTATGGAAAAACTGCATCTAGACTTACTGGTGCCGAAGGTACAAAATTACTTATAATTATAAAGTTTTCGATGTTCATATTTGTAATGACCAAGATTACTGTTATAAAACTCACCTAATTTTAGTAAAAGATCTCTCTTCTCCTTTAATTCTAGGAACACCTTTCATTACAAAACTATATCCTTTTATGGTTCATCATGATGGTATAAGAACCAATGTTTTTTGAAAAGAAATTATATTTAAATTTTGTGAATCTCCTCTATATTCAACGATTAATGTCCTTAATTATAAAACGCAACAAGTCAAATATCTTATTAACGAAATAAATAATGTTCGAATAACTAATCAATTAAATGATAATAATATTCAAAATAAAATAACATGTTTAAAATTAAAATTTGAAAAAAATGTTTGTTCTAGTATTCCTAATGCCTTTTGGAATAGAAATCAACATATTGTAAAATTACCATATATAAAATTTTTTAATGAAAATGATATTCACATGAATAATGAATTAGAAAGTCATTATAAAAATGAAATTCAAGATTTAATAAATAAAAAACTCATAAGACCTTCTAAATCACCATGGTCTTGTTCAGCATTTTATGATATGAATGCCACTGAATTAGAAAGAAGATCACCAAGATTAGTTATCAATTATAAACCTTTAAACAAAGTTTTAGAATGGATTCGTTATCCTATTCCTAATAAATGAAATTTGCTAAAAAAGCTTTATGATTCAAAAATATTTTCAAAGGTTGATATGAAATCAGGATTTTGGCAAATACAACTTTATGAGGAAGATAAATACAAAACTGGTTTTAATGTTCCCTTCGGGCATTTTGAATGGAATGTAATGCTTTTTGGATTAAAAAATGCTCCTTTTGAATTCCAAAATATTATGAATGATATCATAACTCCTATTATTGACGATGTCCTAATTTTTTAAAAATCAATTGATCAACATTTTAAACTTTTAAATCAATTTCATGATTTAATTTATCAAAATGGTTTAGCTGTCTCTGCAGCAAAAATGCATTTATTTAAAAATAAAATTTGTTTTTTAGGACATGATATTGTCAAAAACACTATTAGACCTATTATAAGAAGCTTGCAATTTTCTACTAAATTTCCTGATCAAATTAAAGATAAAAAGCAACTTCAAAGGTTTTTAGGATGCTTAAATTATATCCATGATTTTTTCAAAGATTTAGGGATTATATGTAAACCGCTTTATAATAGATTAAAAGAAAATCCTGAACAATGGACTCAAAAACATACAAATATAATTAAATATATAAAACAAAATGTCCCTACTTTGCCATGTTTAAATTTACCTCATCCCAATGCCAATATCATAGTTGAAACCGATGCTAGTGATATTGGATTCGGAGGAATTCTAAAACAAAAACTTGTCAACTCAACTGAGGAACAATTTGTCAACTCAACTGAGGAACAATTTGTCAACTCTGGTGCATGGAATGATACACAAAAAAATTATTCAACTGTCAAAAAAGAAATTTTAAGCATTGTTTTATGTATTAAAAAATTTGAAGATGATTTATTTATGAAAAGTTTTTTATTAAGAATAGATTGTCAATCTACAAAAACTATTTTAGAAAAAGATGTGAAAAATATTATTTCCAAGCAAATTTTTGCTCGTTGGCAAGCCCTCTTAGGTAGCTTTGATTTCGAAATAGAATTTATAAAAGGAGAAAATAATTCGCTTCCTGACTTTCTTTCTCGAGAATTTTTGCAGGGAAAATGAGTTCGTCGTCCTCGTCCAAACATGATGACAAGAAGCCAATCTCTCAAAAGCTTGTTCCATTTCAAAATCAAAATCGTTTTTCTCCTTAACTCCTACTTCTAAGAATTCACAACTTTATTCTAATATCCTTCAGTCAAAACTTGTTACTCCAAAAGTTACTTCAACCGACACGATAAGCCCTTTTGCAAAACCTATCACTCCTCAAACTCAAAAAGCTGTTACTCTTAGCCCTTCTACAAAAACTCCTTATGTTCTTAATCCAAATTTCTTAAGAGTTCAAATTCTTGAAGATTTTCAAATGCATAAGTTACATCAAGGTTTTCATATTCTCACAAATGATCTCTTTGGTCAAGGGAAAACCTTTTATGTTGATTCATATAAAACTCGAGAATATTATCAAGCTATTCTGCAAGAATCTGGTTCAGTTAATTTTGTTCATCGTTCTAATTCAAAAGAGGGAAACATTGATTTTAGCAAAGCTCATATTATTAAAATCATCTCTCCAGAAAGTTGGGTCCCAAACCTTTACTCTGAAAAACCTCTTATAAGTTATCCTGCTTATCCCAGATTTTCTTACTATGATTATCAAGATGCCTGGACTAAGGCATTCTTTATTCGGAATTATTCACACTCATGGTTTATCTTCTTTGATTTGAACTTCAATTGTGAATATTCAAGATGGTTTATCAATTGGTACAGACATATGAGAATTCTTCCAAATTGTTTACCAAAAGAATTTGAATATATGTTACAATTCACCATGATATTTACAATTCACCATGATATTTAAAGTTCCATGGATAATGTCTTGGACTTTTCATTATAAAGAAGCAATGGATTCCTCTCCTCCTTGGATTAATCGCCAATTGCGTTTAAAATGGTGGGATAAAATACAGATTTCTCAAGCCAGTAAACAAGCAGTAATTAAACATTATACAGAAATATATATTCAAAAACCAGAGGTTGAAGCCACTTTTATCAACAGTCTTCCTCAAAGTGATGTGGATCTAATTGCAAGAATTAAAGGTGCTGCTACCTCTTCTCCTGAAGAACTTTAAAAGCTACTTCAAGAAATTCGCCAAATTCCATTAGTTTCGGACGATTCTCCAAAATCTATAAAAAATGATTTATTTCAAGACTCTCAAGACCCTTTTGATGATCCTTATGAAGAATAAGAAATTCTTATCATTAAATTTGGTGTAGTACCTTCAATGTAAGGTATTTCGTTTCTTCTATTATCAAAATTATTATTTCAAATACGAGTGTGTATAAATTGTGTGAGTATACACAATATATGTATTTATAGTGTATAAACAAATATTATCAAATTTATTATCAAAATTATTTATTCTTATCATCAATGATAATATGAAGACAAAAAACTTTAGAAGATGCTCTATAATGACATGCTTTATCAAAAGAAGATGTTCATTGATTATAAACGACAAATTCTTCAAAAGATGAGTGACAACCACTTACAAGAAATTGATTGCCCATTTGATCATACGGCAAATTTCACTACAAGATTTCAAGGCTTTGAAGACTTCAAGATCAATATAAATAGACATCATATTTAAGTAGAGGCAAGCAAGAAAATATTCATTCTCTAGAAAATGTTCATCCCATGTCTAAAAAATCTCCAAGAGTCTCTCTTTCTACTAGTAGATGTTCAAAGTCTCTAGATTTTCAAATAATTCTTTCTCCAGATGTATGTATTGATTGTAATTCAAGCCTAATTCAAGAAGGTACTATCTAAAATATTTTATCGTTGTATTATTGTTATTAAATTTATTTCTCCATGATAATTTCATTTCGAGTTATTCTAACTATTAATTCTACAAGATTTGAAATTTTTGTTAAAATAGTACTCGTTTTTAATAATCAAATTAATCAAATTCCTGCTTAAATTATTTAATTATGTCTAAAAAAATCTTGATGAATTGTATTCCTAATAAAAATATTCTTTTAAGAATACAACAAATCTAAGAATCTATAAATAACTCTGAGCAAAATCGTAAAGATTCTTATAAACCTACTAATCTATGTACGATTTTAAACAATAATCATATTCATGATGCTAGATGACTCATAAGAGCTAGTATTAAAATTCGTTACAAAGAGATACGTTATCTAAAAACAAAACTATTTGTTTTCTAAAAATAATATTTTAAAAAATAGTTGAAATATTTTAATTATATAAGTATGAACACTCTATAGATAATGAAAACTCTATTACACACACACATTTAATAAATGGTATATATATATATATATATATATATATATATATATATATATTGTTGGATTTGTTGGATTAGTGTCTAAGGCTATAACTATATTTGGTAAGTACTTGACCCGGTTATGCATGGTCATTTTGGGTTGCCTTCACCATAGCAACTTGACGGGATGATTTGTTAAGAGAGAAGAGATATTATTAATATATTATGAGAATAATATATTAGAAGAGTAATAATGTTATTTGATTAATATAAGTCATATATTAATTGAGAATTAATTTGGCGACTTAAAGAGATTAATTGAATAAAGGGGCATAAACTGTCAAATGTGTGATAGTTGTGTTTTGGGCTATGTATCCTTATGGATATAAGGATGGACGGATTTTAGGGTTAGAAGACCATAAAATCGTCCAAGCCTAATATCTAGGAGGATCTTGGATTGCTTAGGGCCTAAGTTATTCAATTAGGGTTAAAGGTGAAACCCTAGTAGCTCATAGTATAAATAGATCCCCAGGGTGAGGGAAATCGGAACTCATGCAAGGCAAGGAACCCTAGGGCCGATTTCTCACCCTCCTCTCTCTCACTCTCAAGATCATTCTCTTACTAGTTGGTGTTTGTAAGCCATTAGAGGAGTGACAATTGTGACTCTAAGCTCCAAGAAGAAGAAGAAGTATTAAGCAAGTAATCCAAGGTATTGTTCTAGATCCAATTTTTTATGATTAGACTAATTGTTTTCATTAGATCTAGTATTGTATGTCTTGGATACAATGCATGTTCAATTAGAGAAACCTAGATCCAAGAAATTAGGGTTTGCATGTGCACATAGGAAAGTTCTTATGGCTCAAACCCATCAGTGGTATCAGAGCTCTGATTGACTTCTATTGAATTGATGCATTGGTTGATTGCTTGTTGCTTAAAAATTCGATTTTTGTGATTCTTCCTGATGAACTCAGTGAGTTCCATTGTAGACTCGGCGAGTATCTCCAACTCGGTGAGTCCACAGTGGGAACTCGGCGAGTTTGAGCGTCAGAAGGAGGTAGTTTCGGGATTTCTTGCTGTTTTACTTGAGGATACTTGACTTAAATGTTTTGGGTCATTAAAATCCGATTTTAATCAAATATATGGGTATATTCTTGACCAAACAAAAGATAATTACCAATTAGTTGAATAATAATTTCCTTATATGATAATAATTGATTATTTGAATTGAATTGGTGAATTGTTTTGCAAGTAATATTAAATAAGATCAAATTGAGATAATCTAATTAGTTGATTTATATTATTTGCTATTTGATCCTTATGTTTTGAAAAGATTAAAACTTGTCCTCAAGTTTTGAAATTTAAGTTTTCTGATTAAAAAGTTTAATTTGAATAATTTGAATTTCAAACCCTAGAATTTTACAAGTTTAAAATTTAACTCTATACTAATATATTATTACAAGCTTAATATATATATATATATATATATATATATATATATGTATGATAAAAAATGCTAGTCTTACCGTTAGTAGGCCTCATTCACGAAGCCGGTCTATAAGGTTGGTATAAGGTTGCTGCCTATAAAATGGCGCTTAATGGGTGTACACTCACACCCACCGCTTGCTTGACTGGTGGAGGGTCGTTAGCCGAACGGGTAGGATAGGGCAAACCTCCTCTCATTAATAAGTATAATGAATCTATATAAAGTAACTAAACGTGTTTCATAAAATTCCTAATCTTAGTTACTTTAGGAAAAGTGAATTGATGCAATCCCATGAAATTACACTTTGCACCCTTGCTAAGAAGTTAGTGGAGCATGTGTGGTTAACCGGCACACTAATTGGTTCTAAGAAAAGGTGGCAAAGGGTGATTCTTTGTTTGTCATAGTTCGGTGGAGCGTGTGTGGTTTACTGGCACATCGAATAGGTGATTGTAACAAAGAAGGCCCCATGTAGATTTGCATGGTTATTCACACCCGCTTTGTGATCCTCGGCATCCCAGTCACAAACTAGAGGGGCATATCGAGATTTAAACATGCCATTGAAAGGTTCAATGAATCTCAAAGAAAAACTAGGAATTCTCAATACATTTAAAACATAAGCTTATGTTTTTCATGGTGAAGAATTAGTGAATCGTCATTCACGTACCTCCAAATTGTTTGCATGTTGGATCACGACATCCATTTTCTAATATGTAAATAATGTTGTTGGGTCCTAGCCCTCAATTTTCATTTTGGTGTTAATTAGGGACTTAATTCTAATCAATTTTGTTCCTTTCTATTTGTAGATGTCTAATGCAAACTACGCTGCTGCTAGCTCATTCACACTAATGAGCCTTTGTCAGAAAGTGACTTTCAATGGATCGAACTTTAGCGAATGGATAAGATACATTCGCACGATCACGCGTTACGAGGACAAAGAGTATGTTCTTGATGAGAAGCTTGAGAAGATCAATCCAGAAACTGCTACTCCTGAAGAAATGGCTGTCTTTGAGACACATGAACGTGATGCAATGAAAGTCCATTGCATCATGATAGCCACAATGAATTCCGAATTCCAAAAGTCCTATGAGGACATGTATCCTTTTGAGATGCATCTAGACTTGATGGAGAGATATCACCAAAGCGTGAGGCAAGAGCGCTATGAGATCATTAGGAATATGATCACTGCTAAAATGGGAAGTAGAGAGTCTCTAACCATGCACTTGCAAAAGATGCAAAGGTATGTTGATCGTCTTCACAAGTTGAATGTCAACTTTGGGGAAAATTTGGCTATCGACATTGTTCTTCACTCCTTGCCCTAATGCTACAACCAATTTAGGATGACTTACCATATGAACAAGGAAGAGGTCACCCTAAGCAAACTCCAAGGACTCCTAAGGACTGCTGAGAGCAACCTCAAGGACAAGTCTGTTGCACCAACTCCCAATCCACCTGCTGCTCCTATTTTGGCTATTGGGCAGGGAAGGGGCAAGAAGAGGAAGGCTTCTTCTAAGAACCACCGCAAGGGAAAGTCCCAAGATGGTTCCTCTTCTAGTGGGACCAAGGTTGATCCTGCTAAGCCCAACCCAAACCCAAAGGAGGCAGAGTGCCATCATTGCCACAAAATAGGGCATTGGAAGAGAAGTTGCCCGAAATATCTGCAAGCCATCAAGGATGGAAAGATCAAGCCGTCTTTCGCAGGTATTTACACAATTAAATCTAATGATTCATTTCATGCTATTTCTTGGGTTCTTGATACAGGGTGTGGTTACCACATTTGTTCTGATTTGCAGGGACTAGGAAGAAATAGGGATGTGGAACTTGGAAGAATAAATCTAATCATGGGAAACAGAAGATGATCGCCTGTTACCAAGATTGGAGTGTATTCTTTAGTGCTTAGTAATGGATTGAATTTAGATTTAAATAATTGTTGCTACTCGCTAGATATAGCAAGAAACATCATTTCTTTTCAAGGTTTATTTAGACAAGGATTTAGATATTCGTTTAATAATGAGAATGGTTCAATTTATGCTTATCTAAATGGTGTTTTATATTTTGAAGAAATGCCTTGTAATGGAATTTATGAAACTGTTATGGTTGTAGATAACCTAGGAAATGATGTGTTGTGTATGGATTCTTCCAATAGTATGGATAAAGCATCCTTGTGGCATTGTCGTCTTGGACATGTAAACAAAAAGCGCATAGCCCAACTCCAAAATGATGGAATGTTGGAGTCATTCAACCTGAGGGAAGATGCCACATGCGAATCTTGTTTACTTGGAAAGATGACCAAGTCACCCTTCACTGGCACTTGTGAGAGGGGTGAGGGTTTATTAGACCTCATACATACCGACGTGTGTGGGACATTTAGTTCCACCACAAAGGATGGGAACCGCTTCTATGTGACTTTCACCGATAAGTATAGTAGATATGGGTATATTTACTTAATCAAGCACAAGTCAGAAACGTTTGAAAAGTTCAAAAAGGTCAAGCATGAAGTGGAGAATCAATTGAGCAGGAAAATCAAGATGCTTCGATCCGATCGAGGAGGAGAGTACCTAAGTCTTGAATTCCACGACTATCTCAAGGCATGCAGAATAGTTTTGCATTTGATGCCACCTAGGACACCGCAGTTGAATGGTGTGGCAGAAAGGCGTAATCGAACCCTGTTAGACATGGTCCGTTCTATGATGAGTCGTGCTTCACTACCTATCTCATTTTGGGGGTATGCCTTAGAAACTGCTGCCCATATCCTTAACCGAGTCCCTACAAAGAAGGTTGCCAAAACACCTCACGAGATGTGGACAAGGAAAGCTCCCTCGTTGGCACATATCAAGGTTTAGGGCTGTGAAATTTTCGTAAGACGAGAAACTCACGACAAGCTCGAACCTCATAGTGAGCAATGTATTTTCATCGACTACCCGTAGAAATCCTTTGGATATCTTTTCTATAGACCGAGTGACAATGTTGTCTTCGTTGCGAGGAGAGGGGTTTTCCGAGAGCGAGAACTCATAAGCCAAGGAGACAATGGGAGGCAAATCGATCTTGAAGAGATTCAAGAGTCGAGCGATGAAGGAACCTCTAACGCTGGCGCTCAACCCGAGGAGGAAACTCCAGTTGAACCTATTTGTATGCATGTATATGTGTTTTGGTATATGATATTTTGGAGAACTCGCTAACCTTCATGCTTAGCCAGTTGATTACAAATGATTTCATGTACTTCTTTAGATCAGGAGAAGGGCAAGGTTGGATTTTACATACGCATTGGCATCATGTTATAGTTTTTTGCATGTTCTATTTATTAAGGTTGTCAAAATTGTACCACGAAAAACCAACCAACATCCAACATGTTGCCAGCCAAACAAAGAAAATTAGTAGCTAATATATTTTGTAGCCAACATGTTTGGTTGGTAGTACCATACCAATTGAGCAATCTTGCTACGATAATGGCAAAAAAGTTTAAATTCCATTGTAATACTGGACTAACCAGTTCATTATATATATATATATATATATATATATATATATATATATATAAACGAAATCATATATGTCAATTGTCAATTGTGTTTACTTTTTACAGTTATATATATATATATATACATATATATATATATATATATATAATCATATATTTCAATTGTTAATTGTGTTTAGTGTTTATACTTTTAAAAATATGATGTAACTCATTTGGTCGTATTAGTCAATAGTTATTACCTCGTTAAAGAAAAAAAATTAAAACTTTACTTTAGCGTTACTTTAATAGAACTCGTTTGTAAATTAAAAGAATTAAAAGAAGTTTGATGCAACGTTCATGAGTGCTTATAAATAAGTTTTGAGCATTGGAATAAATCCGCGCTTGCTGGAATCACTTTATGGAATGAGACACAAGTGATCGCAAGACGATAATATCATATGGTCTTAAAACCAAGATATATGGTTAATTGTTTATCAATTGGTTGTGCATTGATAATGCGAAACCGCATCATTAAATTGATATCATAAAACACATTATTGTGTATCATTGATTAGTAAATTATAAATGCATATAAGTCGAAGTTTATCTGTTACTTTTTATCCTAAGAGGGTAAAAGCGATATAAGGGCCGCTCGATGATTTGATTTGACTTATGTGTCGGGCCCGGTCAAGACCGAATTGATGTGTTCAATTAAGTTCTATGTCAAATGAATCTGAGATCGAGAAACCAAATGCTGGATAATAAATTCCATAAGATTGTCCACATAATATCTAAACAGAGGACTGTACGATCCCTTATCTAAAGGACAGGATGCTGATAAGATCAGAGTTTGACAGTGTCTTTGAGAGCTACGATTGCTAATCGGATTGTGTTTGCATATATAGTTACTAGACTTATCCAAGTGGGAGATTGTTGGATTAGTGTCTAATGCTATAACTATATTTGGTGAGTACTTGACTCGGTTATGCATGGTCCTTTTGGGTTGCCTTCACCATAGCCACTTGACAGGATGATTTGTTAAGAGAGATGAGATATTATTAATATATTAGAAGAGTAATAATGTTATTTCATTATTATAAGTCATATATTAATTGAGAATTAATTTGGTGACTTAAAGAGATTAATTGAATAAAGGGGCATAAACTGTCAAATGTGTGATAGTTGTGTTTTGGGCTATGTATCCTTATAGATATAAGGGTGGACGAATTTTAGGGTTAGGAGACCATAAAATCGTCCAAGCCTAATATCTAGGAGGATCTTGGATTGCTTAGGGCCTAATTTATTCAATTAGGGTTAAAGGTGAAACCCTAGTAGCTCATAGTATAAATAGATCCCTAGGGTGAGGGAAATCGACACTCATGTAAGGCATAGAACCCTAGGGCCGATTTCTTACCATCCTCTCTCTCTCTCTCTCTCTCTCAAGATCATTCTCTTGCTAGTTGGTGTTTGTATGCCATTAGAGGAGTGACAATTGTAACTCTAAGCTCCAAGAAGAAGAAGTATCAAGCAAGTAATCCAAGGTATTGTTCTAGATCCAATTTCATATGATTAGACTCAATTGTTTTCATTAGATCTAGTATTGTAAGTCTTGGATACAATGCATGTTTAATTATAGAAACCTAGATCCAAGCAATTAGGGTTTGCATGTGCACATAGGAAAGTTCTTATGGCTCAAACCCATCATATATATCCCTCTCTCTCACACCAGTCATGATTTGTTCATGAAACCCATAAACTGATTGGTTCAGTTCTTGAACAAAAGAATTAGGACATTCTTAAACAAATCCATAAATCAATTAATAAAGTTCTCAATCGACCCCCTTGTTTCTCTATTCCCTTATTATTGTCTTTCTCAATTGATATCCATGTTTGGTAAATTTATTTGCATCCTTATTGTTGATGGGTTTTGAGCATTCTAACACTTCCTAAGTGTACATGCAACCCTAATAACCTTGGATCTATGTTTGTCTAATTATCATGCAAAGTTGAATTCCAAGGTTATATTCCTATCTAGCATACATAGGGAACAATTTCTAACTTGAATGAAAGATAGAATAACTTACCTTGTTGTTGCTTATGTTCCTTGAAACCTTGTGAGCCTAGCACCCCAAGTGTGATGCCTCAAATGCTTCACACAACACCAAATGCTCTTGGAAAGAATTTTGAGAGAATACACACTTCTTGAAATCGGCATAGCCCTCTAGTTTCTTATGTGTAGCCGATTTTGGTGGAGAATGGGATCCTTATATAGTGTTGACACATCTAGGGTTACACCATGTAAACCCTAATGTGTCATGACTCTTCATTTCCATGACCCATGGGTTTGTAACTCCCATGGAACATCCTATGGGTAGAACCCAACTTGATAATCCATGGAGCCTCTTAGCCCACTATACAAGATATGAATGATTTACATAATCAACCCATATATTTAATTAGTTATCTTTTGATCACTTAATTAATTCTAAATTAATTCTTGATCAAACTAATCAAATAATATTATTAATATATTAGAACTTATAATATATTACTAATCTCCAAGTGTTATTCCTCTCATTTAGTCTATCCAATTGAATGGTGCCATGCAACCCAAATGGACCATGCCAGGTCGGGTCAAGTACTGACCAGAAATAGTTATGGACTTAGACACCTTATCCAACAGTCTCCCACTTGGATAAGTCTAATAACTATAACTCCAGTACTTCAGGAACCGACCGGCAATCGTAGCTCTTTCAAGGTCTCTCGGAACTGAGAAGATGTTGATACGCCATTTAAGATAAGTGATCATATAATCCTCTGTTCTAGATATCAGCCGGACAAATACATGGAACAATGTCTTACTTATTGTCCAGCAGTTTGTTTCCTGATTTCCGATTTGTTTGATAGAGAACTTAATTGAACACATCAACTTAGTTCTGACCGGGCCCGATACATAGGTCAAAACAAAATCATCGAGGGGCCCAGATATCAGCTTCTAATCCAAGAAGGAACAGATAAACTTCGACTCATATGTTTGTTCTACCACTCATTGAATTATACACAAAAGCACGTTTTATAACATCGAGTTACCAATGCGTTTTCATACGATCAATGCATAACCAAATTGTAAGTAACAAATCATATCTCTAGGTTTGAAGACTTATATGATATTACTGTCTCACGATCACTCGATATAGAATTCCATGAAGTGATTCCAATGAGCGTGGGTTGTGTCCAATGCTCAGAACTTATGAGCACTCATGATTGTTGTAGCCTTGTCCAACACCTTAGACCTCTGCAACCAATCATGACAGTCTTGATCCATACCTACTTCCGACATATGACCGACTGTGGAGGTTTGAATAATATGTTATACCAAACAAAATTATTCTGGAAGTCAAAACATGCAAAAGAAATATAGTAAACGATCGACAAGAGATAGAAACACTTTACTCATAAATAAAACACCTTTTATTCATCATCTAATGTCAATTACACTTTACAAATTTCGAGGTTATCTAACTACTAAATCTAGTATCATCCTTCAGCCATGTGCTCCGAGCATGCTGAAGATGCTTAACCCGAGTCAGTCCCTTCGTGAGGGGATCTGCTGGGTTCTCATCCGATGATACCCTCTTTGCCACGAGGAGTCCTTCTTCTATCCGATGTCTGATAAAATGTTATTTTCTGTCGATGTGTCTGGATCTCCCGTGATCCCTTGGTTCCTTGGCTAAGGCAACAACACTTTCACTATCATAGAAAATTTCCATTGGATCTTTAATAGCTGGTACAACTGCAAGGTCTCCAATGAAGTTCTTCAGCCATATCGCCTCCTTTTCCGACTCGCTAGCTGCAATATACTCTGATTCACAAGTTGAATCAGCCACTTTCTCTTGCTTGGAACTCTTCCAAGAAATTGATTCTCCATTTAGGGTAAAGACCCAGCCCGACTGAGAGCGGAAATTATCCCTATCAGTCTGGAAGCTAGCATCACTGTACCCTACAACTCTCAAGTCATCACTCCCACCGAGGGTAAGGACCCAGTCCTTAGTCCTCCGTAGGTACTTGAGGATATTCTTTACCACAGTCCAGTGTGCCTTGCCAGGGTTCGCCTGATACCTGCTAACCATGCTCAGGGCAAAGGCTACATCAGGTCGAGTACACGTCGTAACATACATGATCGATCCTACTGCCAAAGCCTAAGGTATTCGACTCATTTCTGCTATCTCAGCCTCTGTGCTAGGGCTTTGTGTCTTACTCAATCTGGCGTTACTCTGGATGGGTAACTCTCCTTTCTTGGAGTCCTGCATGCTGAATCTCTTCAGCACCTTATCCAAGTAGGTACTCTGACTAAGTCCAATTAGTCTTTTACTCCGATCTCTCAAGATCCTTATCCCTAGAATATAGGCAACTTCTCCTAGGTCCATCATAGAGAAACACTTCCCAAGCCAGGACTTAACTTCCTGCAGAGTTGGGATGTCATTTCCTATGAGTAGTATGTCATCCACATTTAACACCAAAAAGCTAAATATACTCCCACTAGCCTTGACATACACGCAAGACTCATCTTCACTCCTAGAAAAGCCAAATTCCTTGACCTTTTCATCAAAGCAAAGATTCCATCTGCGAGGTGCTTGCTTCAATCCATAAATGGATTTCTCAAGCTTACACACTCTATTAGGGTACTCGTTGCTGACAAAACCATCTGGCTGACTCATGTAAACATCTTCAACCAACTTTCCATTAAGGAAAGCGGTTTTGACATCCATTTGCCATATTTCATAGTCATGAAATGCAGCTATGGCCAACGGAACCCGAATAGACCTAATCTTGGCTACTGGAGAAAAGGTCTCATCATAGTCCACTCCAGGAATTTGAGAGAAGCCCTTTGCAACCAGTCTAGCCTTATAAGTGTGTACTTTACCATCCATGTCGGTCTTCTTCTTGAAGACCCATTTGCACCCTACTGTCTTACGACCTGGTACATTCTCAACCAAGTTCCAAACTTGATTGTCATACATGGACTGTATTTCGCTGTCCATTGCCTCTTTCCACTTGGCTGTCTCAGGGCTTGCCATGGCTTCCGCATAACTGTTAGGTTCATCCATACCTATCAGTGTCTCATCACTGATAAGTGTATCTCCTTCTGCAGTAATATGGAATCCATAGTAATGCTCTGGAGCATTCCTAACCCTTGTGGAACGCCTCAGAGGTACAGACTTGTCAATTGGCTCAACAGGAGTTTCCTCCTCAAGTTGAGTGCTAGGGTTTGAAGTTCCTTCACCGCTTGACTCTTGAATTTCTTCAAGATCAACTTGCCTCCCACTGTTTCCTTGGCTTATCAACTCTCTCTCTCTCTCTAAAGAAAGCCCTCCTAGCTACAAAGACCACATTTTCACTAGGTCTGTAGAAGAGGTAACCAAAGGATTGATGTGGGTAGCCGATGAAAATACACCTCTCGCTTCGGGGTTCGAGCTTATCATGAGTCTCGCGTCTCACGAAAGCCTCGCAACCCCAAATCTTGATGTGGTCTAGTTTGGGTACTTTACCAGTCCACATCTCGTGAGGAGTTTTGGCAACTTTCTTTGTAGGGACTAGATTAAGGATATGGGCGGCAGTCTCTAAGGCATACCCCCAGAATGAGATTGGTAGCGAAGCTCGACTCATTATGGAACGAACCATATCCAACAAGGTTCGATTACGCCTCTCATCCACACCATTCAACTGTGGTGTCCTGGGAGGTGTCAATTGTGAGACTATCCCACATTCCCTTAGATAGTAAAGGAACTCTGAACTAAGATACTCACCACCACGATCGGATCGAAGCATCTTAATGTTCCTGCCCAATTGATTCTCGACTTCCTGTTTATTTTCCTTA
Source organism: Lactuca serriola (assembly GCF_051521515.1). Classification (NCBI taxonomy): domain Eukaryota; kingdom Viridiplantae; phylum Streptophyta; class Magnoliopsida; order Asterales; family Asteraceae; genus Lactuca; species Lactuca serriola. The sequence goes on along the minus strand of NC_136410.1, from coordinate 311,731,536 downwards.
AACCTTTCGAAAGTCTCTGACTTATGCTTGTTCAAGTAGACATATCCATATCTACTGTAAACCCTAATGTGTCATGACTCTTCATTTCCATGAAGCATCCTATGGGTAGAACCCAACTTGATAATCCATGGAGCCTCTTAGCCCACTATACAAGTTATGAATGATTTACATAATTAACCCATATATTTAATTAGTTATCTTTTGATCACTTAATTAATTCTAAATTAATTCTTGATCAAACTAATCAAATAATATTATTAATATATTAGAACTTATAATATATTAATAATCTCCAAGTGTTATTCCTCTCATTTAGTCTATCCAATTGCATGGTGCCATGCAACCCAAATGGACCATGCCGGGTCGGGTCAAGTACTGACCAGAAATAGTTATGGACTTAGACACCTTATCCAACAATTGTTCCTTTCAACAATCAAGAAAGAAAGAGGGCAAATAAAAAACAAGAAAAAAGTTGTGGGTTTTGTTTTTAATCTCTTCCCCTATAAGACTTTTAAACCGATTGATGAAAAAAACATCAAATCCAAAGAAAGAAGTCCTCGATGATCTATAAGAGTGAAATGAATCTCCAGCAATCCCACTCTTGTTTCTTACATGGTTGGACCTACCCATCTCCACTATTACTAGACCCACCCATTGTCGTCTTCTCTATCTTGTTTAAGAAACCCTCGGTAGCAAGCTTCTTGTAGCGTATTTAGTTCCAGTATTGAACCACTAGCAAGCTTCTTATAGTGTCTTCAGTTTCGATACTAAACGAGGCCCACCACTGATGATGGTGAGAAAATCCAACATCTCTCTAGTTCCAATTTTGTCTATAATCTAAAACTAGGTGTATCAGAAATTCATTTTATCAATTAAAAACTAAGTGTATTAGAACGATTCCTATTTGAGTAGGAACAATCTTCAATTCCTAGTTGGTTTTAGGTATTCCTATTTTGAGTCCAAATTCATAGTTGAGATCCAAATCATTGTCTTTCTTGTGCCGTTTTCGTTTGTTGCTACATACTACTGATAGAGAAAGAGAATCAAGAAGGAAAAGAAAATACCTATTCCTTTCTTCCTCTTGGCACTAAATTTGGGTAGTTTCTAATGTTTTTTTACTAAAAAGGTTAGGGTTAAAAGGGAGTGATTTGAGGGTCAAATGGATTGTTTAGTATCTTCTAATTTACGTAATTTTGTCTAATTCTTACATAGGACTTTTGAGGATGTGTTTGACTATTTAAATCGTCGTTTGATATGTTTTTATGCTTAGATAAACTGTTTTAGTCAATTTTATTTAACATGAGAAAAATAGGAGGAGAAAGGAATGCAAGGAGGAGGTGGTTTAAGGAGGGTGAGGGATTTATAGAGTAGTTGTCGAAGATTAGAATGATTGGTTCTAAATGCGAAGTTTTGTTGATGCTGGTGGTTTTAGTATAGGGTAGCCAAAATCTAAAAGCTACTTACTTTATTTTTGTGGTTTTCAATAATCTGAAAGTTCCCAAAAACTAATGAATTATAATTTTTTTTAAAACAAAACCTAAAAGTTTGTAATGTCGCACAAAACTTTTTCTTTGATACGTTTTTTTATAAACGTTAAAAAATCTAAATTTCAATACCGAACATAGCAAAAATCTAAAAAGCTACCTGAAACCGATATTGAATTTCATATTGAATTACGCTTTTTTTTAAAAAAAAAAAAAATTTAACTTTGTAATACTTAACGAAGTCATTTTGTGTTAGTTAAAGTTTTTTTAAACTATAACTAAAAGAATTTTAAGAATTTAGATTTCAAATGTACCCTTAAATATAATAAGTTTATTAATAACTTTAAGGTTAATAGTCAAGATTTTATATTTTGTAACTAAATATTAGAGATACAATGTGTAACACCGTAAATTTCAAAACAATTTTTCGCATTTTATACAAAACACAATTCATTCAATATCCATAAAAACATCATTGTTTGAATCTAAAATTAGTAGCATATAAAAATCCCAAGATCTCATAACATAAAAATCCCGTGTGTGTACTGATCAGGCCAGCGCCTTCCCGCGATCCTCACTAGTACTTGAAACAAATAACACCAAACACTGTAAGCACAAAGCTTAGTGAGTTCCCCAAAATACCACACATAGCACATATTAGGCACTCGAGGCTATAACTTTGTGGACCCTACTCTGTGAACCCTCTGGTTCTACCTCTATGAACCTTCCAGTTCCAACTCTATAAACATGCACAACATAAATCACAAAGAAATAATGCAGTACAACACATAACATACATATAGCATACAAATACTCTGTCACATAACTCTGATTACCTACTCAAGGTAAAGTATAGTGAGAAGACTCACCTCGCGTATCTCGGTAACTCGTAAATCCCTGAAATCACTAGTGCTCGATCTCCCAAGCTATAGTCCTCCTATAACACAATACATCTGTAATTAACACTTTCCCAACTAAGGTTGAGTAACCCTATCAAGTCAACATCGGTCAACTCTGGTGAACGGTCAACGGTCAAGTCAACTCGCCGAGCTGGCGTGGACTCGCCGAGTCTCTACGGGGACCCGATTCCTCTGAGTCCCTTCCGAATCACCGAGTCACTCAACCCCTGGTTCGAAATCACTGAACAACCCGCACCACTTCATCGAGTCTGGCAATGGACTCGGCGAGTGCATTCCATGCACAACCCCAAATGACCTTTTGAGGTCAGATCTGTTCCACTAACTCATAGATCCAGTCCATCCAAGCTTATTTATCACTTAAAGTTCATGTCTTGGCGCTCAAAACACACCTAATGACTCATAAATGGTGTTTTGACCTCAAGCACAAAGATCCCAAACCAAAACCTCCATGGATTCATAAAAAGCTTGGACAAAGGGACACTCTGGACCTCTAAGGGTCCAGATCCAGAACCTAACTCGCTTAAAGGACCACGGGAGCACTAGATGTAGCTACAAAAGGGCTCAATAAGCCCTAAATCAACATGAACATCACCTTAACAGAAAATGGATCGAAAATAGTACCTCAAACGTGATGTTTAGGACCTCAGATCTTCAGGAAGTTGATCCTCTTGCTTCCTCTTGGCTAAAGCTTCCTTTCCCTTGCTAGACAACACCTCCAAGGTCAACAATGGCTCCTTCTCTCACTCCAAACGCTCAAGCTCACTAGGGTGTTGCTCTGGGGACTGGTGAGCACAAATGACGGCCATAAGGCCTTTTAAATAGGCCCCAAACCCGAGAAATTAGGGTTTCATTAAACAGCGCAGACTCGTCGAGTCCGTCATTAATCCGGGTGAGAAATCCCGTCTCTACTCGGCGAGTCTACGCACCAACTCGCCGAGTTCTTCCACAAAACTCAAAATAAAAGAATAAATATAAGAATTTAGATTTCAAATGTACCCTTAAATATAATAAGTTTATTAATAACTTTAAGGTTAATAGTCAAGATTTTATATTTTGTAACTAAATATTAGACATACAATGTGTAACACCGTAAATTTCAAAACAATTTTTCTCATTTTATACAAAACACAATTCATTCAATATCCATAAAAACATCATTGTTTGAATCTCAAATTAGTAGCATATAAAAATCCCAAGATCTCATAACATAAAAATCCCGTGTGTGTACTGATCAGGCCGGCGCCTTCCCGCGATCCTCACTAGTACCTGAAACAAATAACACCAAACACTATAAGCACAAAGCTTAGTGAGTTCCCCAAAATACCACACATAGCACATATTAGGCACTCGAGGCTATAACTCTGTGGGTCCGTGGACCCTACTCTGTGAACCCTCTGGTTCTAACTCTATGAACCCTCCGGTTCCAACTCTATAAACATGCACAGCATAAATCACAAAGAAATAATGTAGTACAACACATAACATACATATAGCATACAAATACTCTGTCACATAACTCTGATTACCTACTCAAGGTAAAGTATAGTGAGAAGACTCACCTCGCGTATCTCGGTAACTCGTAAATCCCTGAAATAACTAGTGCTCGATCTCCCGAGCTATAGTCCTCCTATAACACAATACATCTCTAATTAACACTTTCCCAACTAAGGTTGAGTAACCCTATCAAGTCAACATCGGTCAACTCTGGTCAATGGTCAACGGTCAAGTCAACTCGCAGAGTCTGGCGTGGACTAGCTGAGTCTCTACGAGGACCTGATTCCTCTGAGTCCCTTCCGACTCACCGAGTCACTCACCCGACTTGGTTACTCAACCCCTGGTTCGAAATCACTGAACAACCCGCACCAACTCGTTGAGTCTGGCAATGGACTCGGCGAGTGCATTCCATGCACAACCCCAAACGACCTTTTGAGATCAGATATGTTCCACTAACTCATAGATGCAGTCCTTCCAAGCTTAGTTATCACTTAAAGTTCATGTCTTGGCGCTCATAACACACCTAATGACTCATAAATGGTGTTTTGACCTCAACCACAAAGATCCCAAACCAAAACCTCCATGGATTCATAAAAAGCTTGGACAAAGGGACACTCTGGACCTCCAAGGGTCCAGATCCAGAACCTAACTCGCTTAAGGGATCAAGGGGGCACTAGATCTAGCCAGAAAAGGGCTCAATAAACCCTAAATCAAATTGAACATCACCTTAACAGAAAATGGATCGAAAATAGTACCTCAAACGTGATGTTCTAGACCTCAGATCTTCAGGAAGTTGATCCTCTTGCTTCCTCTTGGCTAAAGATTCCTTTCCCTTGCTAGACAACACCTCCAAGGTCAACAATGGCTCCTTCTCTCACTCCAAACGCTCAAGCTCACTAGTGTTTCACTATGGGACTGGTGAGCACAAATGACGGCCATAAGGCCCTTTAAATAGGCCCCAAACCCGAGAAATTAGGGTTTTATTAAACAGCGCAGACTCGCCGAGTCCACCAATGCGACTCGTCGAGTCCGTCATTAATCCGGGTGAGAAATCGCGTCTCTACTCGGCGAGTCTACGCACCAACTCGCCGAGTTCTTCCACAAAACTCAAAATAAAAGAATAAATATAATACCTGAAATTTTGGATGTTACAATTCTCCCCCTCTTGAATCTGACTTCGCCCTCGATGTCTCATCCCTGAAATAGCTCCGGATGTTGTTCCCGCATCTGACGCTCTGGCTCCCAGGTCAACTCGGATCCTTTCCGATGTTGCCACTGAACCTATACCAGAGGCACCTCCTTGTTCCTTAGAACCTTGATCTTCCGATCCACAATCTCAACTGGTCTCTCCGCGTAATTCAGGTTCACATCCACCTGAATGTCCTCTAACGGCACTACCGCCGACTCGTCAGCTATACACTTCCTCAACTGAGACACATGGAAGGTATTATAAATCCGCTCCAATTCCGCAGGTAGATCCAAGCGATACGCTACCTTGCCCACCCTCGCGATCACTCTGAACGGTCCAATAAACCGGGGCCCTAGCTTGCCCCTCTTCTTGAATCGAATCACTCCTTTCCAAGGAGATACCTTCAGGAGAACATAATTACTGACCTGGAACTCGAGCTCGGATCGCCGTCTATCCGCATAACTCTTCTGGCGGATCTTAGCGGTCAACAATCTCTGCCTGACCCGTTGTATTTGCTCTGTCGTCTGCAGCACAATCTTCGTACTACCCATAACACGCTGCCCGACCTCTCCCCAGCAAATGGGGGTCCGACACCTCCTCCCATACAACAACTCAATGGGTGGAATACCAATGATCAAATGATGGTTGTTGTAGGACTCTGCCAAGGGCAAATATGTGTCCCAACTCACCCCGAAGTCCAACACACATGCCCGGAGCATGTCCTCGAGCGTCTGAATCGTCCGCTCACTCTGTCCGTCAGTCTGGGAGTGATATGCGGTACTAAAATGCAGCCTAGTACCCAACTCCTCGTGAAAATTCTTCCAGAATCTGGAAGTGAAATGCACATCTCGGTCTGAAACAATCGAGATCGACACTCCATGCCGTGATACCACTTCCCTCACATACATCTCTGCTAATTTCTCTGCGGAAGAACTTTCACTGATAGCAAGGAAGTGGGAGCTCTTTGTCAACCTGTCCACAATCACCCAAATTGCATCGACTCCCCTAGCAGTCCTTGGCAATTTGGTGATAAAATCCATGGTAATCTGTTTCCACTTCCATTCGGGAACCCCCAACGGCTGCAACTTACCATGCAGTCTCTGGTGCTTGGCCTTAACCCTACGGCAGGTTAAGCACCTCTCAACAAACTACGCAACATCCCTCTTCATACAGGGCCACCAATACTCTCTCCTCAGGTCTAAATACATCTTAGTGGCCCTAGGATGGATCGAGAATTTCGAACGATGAGCCTCTTCCATCAAAATGGTACGCGTCCCTCCCACAAACGGTACCCATATACGCCCCTGAAATGTCATAAGCCCCCGACCATCGGTAACGAACTCCGTTACGAATCCAACAAGTCGCTCTCTCTTCTGGTTCTCCGATCTCACGGCCTCAGCCTGTGCTCCACGAATGGTGTCCAACACTGGATCCATCACGGTAAATCGCAAACATACATCTCGCAATGGGGCGTTCTCCGCCCTGCGACTCAGGGCGTCGGCTGCCACATTAGCCTTGCCCAGATGGTACATGATCTCACAATAATAATCCTTGACCACATCCAACCACCTCCTCTGCCGCATATTTAGGTTAGGCTGATCCATCAAATACTTCAGGCTCTTATGGTCCGTGTATATCGTACACCGAACCCCATAAAGATAGTGACGCCAAATTTTGAGGGTGAACACCACTGCCCCCAACTCTTGATCATGGGCAGGATACCTCGTCTCATGAGGCTTCAGCTGCCTTGATGCGTATGCTATCACATGCCTTCTCTGCATCAGCACCGCTCCCAAACCCAAGATCGACGCATCATAGTATACCACAAAGTCCTCCATCCCCTCCGGGAGGGCTAACACCGGGGCTTCGCATAACCTTTGGCGAAGAGTCTCAAAGGAGGCCTGCTACTCGAGGCCCCATGAAAAAGCGACACCCTTCTGGGTCAACCTGGTGAGTGGCACTGCGATCTTAGAGAAATCCCTGATAAATCTCCGATAATAACCTGCCAACCCTAAGAAACTCCTGATCTCGGAGGGTGACCTCGGCACCTCCCAACTCATCACTACCTTAACTTTGGCCGGGTCGACCAATATCCCCTTCTGGTTAACAAGATGCCCTAGGAACCGGACCTCTCGCAACCATAAATCACACTTGGAGAATTTGGCATAAAGCCTCTCCGATCTCAGAACTCCGAGGATCTCCCTCAAATGCTCCTCATGTTGCTCTCTAGATCTCGAATATACCAAAATGTCGTCGATGAATACAATCACCGACCGATCCAACATCGGCATCCACACTCGGTTCATGAGATCCATGAACACTGCCGGGGCATTGGTGAGCCCGAAAGGCATCACCACAAACTCGTAATGCCCATAACGTGTCCTGAACGTTGTCTTCTGAATGTCCTCATCTCGCACCCTCACCTAATGATATCCAGACCTCGAATCGATCTTGGAGAACCAAGATGCTCCCTGTAACTGATTGAACAAATCATCGATCCTCGGCAACGGGTAACGGTTCTTGACCGTCAGCTTGTTCAACTCCCGGTAATCAATGCACATCCGGTGTGAACCATCCTTCTTCTTGACAAAAAGGATAGGCGCTCCCCATGGCGAGCTGCTCGGCTGAATAAATCCATTTCCTAGCAGCTCCTGAAGCTGCGATGACAACTCTTCCATCTCTGGAGGTGCAAGGCGATAAGGCACCTTGGCGATAGGCGCGGCCCCCGGAACCAAATCGATACTGAACTCCAATTGCCTCACGGGATGCACAACCAGCAACTCCTCTGGAAATACATCTGGGAACTCACGCACTATCGGAACCTCCTCAACTGACCTTGGCCTCTCTGAATCAACCCGCGTATCCATCACATACGCCACAAAGCCCTTACAGCCCTGCTGTAAACACTGCCTCAACCTAGCGGCCGAACAAAACGCTGACCCAGAACGTGTACCCTCGTCGTACACCGTAATAACTCCCCCACTAGGGTCTCGTATGGTCACCAGCTACCGCTCGCAGTCGAGAACCGCATCGAATCTGCTCAACCAGTCCATGCCCACAATGACACAGACATCACCCATCGCAATAGGAACCAAATCAATTGGGAACTCAACACCGAAAATCTTGAATACGCACCCACGGATCACCTCCGTGGCATATATCACCCTCTCGTCAGCTATGGAAACTCTTAGAGACTGACTCAACGCCTCACGACAAATGCTGATATGCTGACTAAAAGCCAAAGATACAAAAGACCGACTCGCACCCGAGTCAAATAACACCAAGGCAGGTACAGAATTCACAAGAAAACTACCTACGCATAACATAATATAAGCATAATATATCAACATCAAAATAAATACACGAAAGAATACATACCAACCACGACATCGGGCGCTGTGCAGACCTTCTCCGCGGTCAATTGAAAGGCTCTCCCTTGTGCCCTCGGCACCTCGGCCTTCACTGGCCGACTCTTGGTAGCTCTGATGGCGGAAGGGGTAGATCCCTGAGGTGCTCCCTGAGTTGATCCCTGCAATTGCGGACACTCTACCTTCCGGTGTCCGGTCTGGTTGCAGTGAAAACACACTACAAACTCCTTGGGGCAGTCCTTGGCCATATGCCCCTCCTTGCCACACTTGTAGCAAGATCCTGCTCTACAAACTCCATCATGACCCTTGCCGCACTTTCCACAAGTGCGGCCCTTCTGGCTCCCTGATTTGGGATCAGCGAGCTTCGCCCGCTTGGCTGCCGGCTGGGATTGTGCCAGTCGCCGATCCCTCCCCTGAGACTTCGCCTCCTCCTTAGCCTGAGTCTCTAGCTCGATCTCCCTCTTCCGGGTATTTGCCTGAAGCTCGGCAAATGTCCGGTACGAGGAGTTCGCCACGAACTCCCGAATATCTCTCCTCAAAATACTCAAATATCGGGTCATACGTGCCTGCTCAGTAGACACGTGCTCAGGGCAGAACATTGCCCTCTCATGAAACATCCTGGTAATCACCGTAACAGACTCAGTACCCTGCTTGAGGGTCAGAAACTCCTGGGCCAAACACTCCCTCTCCACCTGGGGAACGTACCCATCTCGGAACATGGTAGTGAACCTCTCCCAGGTCACTGCCGCAAGCTCAGCAGGCATATAGTGCGTCGTCACAAACTTCCACCAGTCCTTCGCTCCCAAGCGAAGCTGGTTCAGCACGAACCGGACTCTCAAATGCTCAGGAGATGAGAAAGTAAAGAAACACCCCTCTATGTCTAAAATCCATCTCATAGCCGCAAACGGGTCCTGGGTCCCGTCAAACTCCGGCGGTTTTGTGTTGCTGAACTTTCGGAACAGCAACGCATCACCACCCTGTGGCCTCGCAGCAGCAACAGCTGCGGTAGCCGCTGCAACAGCAGCCTCAAAAAGAGCAGCATAACGCTCATCAACGGTCTCAATCAACGTGGTCTTAATAGACCCGAACATCTCTGGTATCTCTGCCCTGATGGCCGCAGCCACCTCCTCATGGATGATCCGGCGGATCTCCTCATCACTAGCCCCACTGCTCTCTGGCATTAGACGTGTCCTCACCATGATCTACCTCTGAAATACAACATACGATAAATTAGAACCCATTCGAGCATACTCACACTCGACAACTCATCCCTCCTTGATCCTTGGCATCCCGAAGATTCTTACTTGGACTGTACACTGCCCCGGTGCTTTTAGTAGTACGAGCCCAATACTACTGTCTGCACCGTATCAGTATACACCCCAAGTCGTCCTCTTCAGATCCCAAGTTCCAAGTACTCTATTATGCATAATCCACTCTCTAATAGATCTCTCATAAGCTCCTCGTTGCTACCTACTCACTCTCAAGCATCTCATAGCAGCTCACCCCTCCCTAGGCTAAGGCATCACAAATCAGGCCACTCTAGTCCTAATAGGAGTACCTAGCCCACTCTAGCATAAGAATACATCATATCAATATCATAACATATAATATAAGGGTATCTTGGGAAATCACCGTTCGGGCGCTGACTGATCGTACACACGACTCTGCTCTGCGTTTCCAAAAATCTTTTACACTTTTTGAAAATATTTCTCAAATCCTCAGTTTGAGTTCAAATACGCCCGAAGATGTACTCGAATCCCTCAAACCAAGGCTCTGATACCAACTTGTAACACAGTAAGTTTCAAAACAATTTTTCGCATTTTATACAAAACACAATTCATTCAATATCCATAAAAACATCATTGTTTGAATCTAAAATTAGTAGCATATAAAAATCCCAAGATCTCATAACATAAAAATCCCGTGTGTGTACTGATCAGGCCAGCGCCTTCCCGCGATCCTCACTAGTACCTGAAACAAATAACACCAAACACTGTAAGCACAAAGCTTAGTGAGTTCCCCAAAATACCACACATAGCACATATTAGGCACTCGAGGCTATAACTCTATGGACCCTACTCTGTGAACCCTCTGGTTCTACCTCTATGAACCTTCCAGTTCCAACTCTATAAACATGCACAACATAAATCACAAAGAAATAATGCAGTACAACATATAACATACATATAGCATACAAATACTCTGTCACATAACTCTGATTACCTACTCAAGGTAAAGTATAGTGAGAAGACTCACCTCGCGTATCTCGGTAACTCGTAAATCCCTGAAATCACTAGTGCTCGATCTCCCAAGCTATAGTCCTCCTATAACACAATACATCTCTAATTAACACTTTCCCAACTAAGGTTGAGTAACCCTATCAAGTCAACATCGGTCAACTCTGGTCAACGGTCAACGGTTAACTCAACTCGCCGAGTCTGGCGTGGACTCGTCGAGTCTCTACGGGGACCCGATTCCTCTGAGTCCCTTCTGACTCACCGAGTCACTCACCCGACTTGGTTACTCAACCCCTGGTTCGAAATCACTGAACAACCCGCACCACTTCATCGAGTCTGGCAATGGACTCGGCGAGTGCATTCCATGCACAACCCCAAACGACCTTTTGAGGTCAGATCTGTTCCACTAACTCATAGATCCAGTCCATCCAAGCTTATTTATCACTTAAAGTTCATGTCTTGGCGCTCAAAACACACCTAATGACTCATAAATGGTGTTTTGACCTCAAGCACAAAGATCCCAAACCAAAACCTCCATGGATTCATAAAAAGCTTGGACAAAGGGACACTCTGGACCTCTAAGGGTCCAGATCCAGAACCTAACTCGCTTAAAGGACCAAGGGAGCACTAGATGTAGCTACAAAAGGGCTCAATAAGCCCTAAATCAACATGAACATCACCTTAACAGAAAATGGATCGAAAATAGTACCTCAAACGTGATGTTTAGGACCTCAGATCTTCAGGAAGTTGATCCTCTTGCTTCCTCTTGGCTAAAGCTTCCTTTCCCTTGCTAGACAACACCTCCAAGGTCAACAATGGCTCCTTCTCTCACTCCAAACGCTCAAGCTCACTAGGGTTTTGCTCTGGGGACTGGTGAGCACAAATGACGGCCATAAGGCCTTTTAAATAGGCCCCAAACCCGAGAAATTAGGGTTTCATTAAACAGCGCAGACTCGTCGAGTCCGTCATTAATCCGGGTGAGAAATCCCGTCTCTACTCGGCGAGTCTACGCACCAACTCGCCGAGTTCTTCCACAAAACTCAAAATAAAAGAATAAATATAATACCTGAAATTCCGGATGTTACACAATGTAAAAGATCTATATTTTTAGGCAATTTATCTATAATAATCCGAAAACGACCCAAAACCAAACTAACCGATAAAATCAAACCATAATAGCTTAATCGATTTTAAAACCAATGGTTTGGTTTCAATTTTTTTTAACCTATTGAAAGTGGTTCGGTTTCGAGTTGATGGGTAACTAACTCAATAACAAAATTTTTATTTTTAAAAGACAACATTCCATTAGAACATTCATTTATTCATAACAAAAATCACTGTCTTGTGATAAAAAATCAACTATTCAAATCATAGTATAAATGGTAGTGGTGGAATTGGTATAGTATCGATACTTTTTTTTCTAAACCATGTATTGTACCAACTATAGTTTATATAAAACATTTGCTATCAGTATTGTACCAAGTATACTTAACACCAATATATTTAACTACTAACAATTTTGGTTGGCACAAATTGGTAATGGTATATACTAACTTCTTTTAATTTTCTATTATAAGATTTAAAAATAAGCAAACACATTCAGTAATTTTGACATTTAATAAAGAAATTAGATACATAATTCTTTTAATTTACAAACGAGTTCTATTAAAGTAACGCTAAAGTAAAGTTTTAATTTTTTTTTCTTTAACGAGGTAATAACTATTGACTAATACGACCAAATGAGTTACATCATATTTTTAAAAGTATAAACACTAAACACAATTAACAATTGAAATATATGATTTTGTTTATATATATATATATATATATATATATATATATATATATATATATATATATATATATATATAAAACTGTAAAAAGTAAACATAATTGACAATTGAAATAGACGATTTCATTTATATATATATATATATACATATATATATATATATATATATATATATATATATATATATATATATATAATGAACTGGTTAGTGCAGTATTACAATGGAATTTAAACTTTTTTTGCCAATATCGTAGCAAGATTGCTCAATTGGTATGGTACTACCAACCAAACATGTTGGCTACAAAATATATTGGCTACTAATTTTCTTTGTTTGGCTGGCAACATGTTGGATGTTGGTTGGTTTTTCGTGGTACAATTTTGACAACCTTAATAAATAGAAGATGCGAAAAACTATAACATGATGCCAATGCGTATGTAAAATCCAACCTTGCCCTTCTCCTGATCTAAAGAAGTGCATGAAATCATTTGTAATCAATTGGCTAAGCATGAAGGTTAGTGAGTTCTCCAAAATATCATATACCACAACACATATACATGCATACAAATAATGATTACGACCTCACGGCCTGTCGTCGTTCCTTCGTCAACATGAGTCTATAAACTAACAACTATTCGTATAATAGGGTGTGCATCTTAACTCCTGGCATGTTATCGTTCTATCGTCAACATGAGTGTAAAGGCTCATGACATGTCGTCATTCTGCCTTCAAGTTGTCATACATACATATGAATGAATCATATAACCAAATAACTGATCATACATAGAAGAACAACGATGCTCAACAAAGAAGAACAATGAGGTTCCATTTTTTAAAACAAATTGGTGATAGAAGGGATTACCCTTTGCCTTGTATGCTTGCATATAACTTCTTTTTTTACCGATGTGGGATTAGGTTTGCATCCCAACAATCCACCCCTCAAACCCAATTTCCGCCCTTAGCCTCCCATTCAACGACTGTTCATCAGATTCAATCCTTTTTCATACAACTAATACTCTCAGGACACGATCACCTATCCTAGGGCCATCAGGAGGACTCTCGATACAAGGCTTCAGGATCAACTTCGTTGGACTGGGAATTATTGGGGATTGCGCCACTTGCGCCAACCATATTATTTAGGCTACGACCATAGCTTTGATTCCATTTATTAGGGCTACTACTAGGCCAACCATGCTCAACATAGAAGAACAATAAGGTTCCATTTTTTAAAACCATTTGGTAATATAAGGGATTACCAAGCTAGTATATAGTTTCTTTTTTTTACCGATATGGGATTGGGTTTGTATCCTAAGAATATCCTATCATACATTGATAATAATTGTGCTTCATAGTATAGTGACATAACTCACATGGATAATTACTCAATTGACTATCATATATCTAACTAGCAAACAGACATGTTAAACACATAATAACCTATAATATTATAACTGGTCAATATCTAAGGAAATTAGATGAAAAAATATAGATCCTTCATCAATTCCAAATAATACTGAATTCTATCAAATAGGTAATGATCAGTTAAGAACATATTAGAGGTAGGATATGTTTGCTAGAAATATGTACCGTTTGGAAAATCCACCTTAAACACCTCACAAATCTAGCGTAAACATCGCCCCTATAATTAGATCGATCAATGTTTCGACTACAATTACTCATAAATCTTATTTATAGTTTCAAAATAACGATTATTAACATAAATATAAGTTATAATTAAAGTGTAGTAAGTATAACTCAAGTTATAGGTTTTTTAGCGAAAAACCAAAAATTAATTTGGCAAAACCTCGATACCGAAAAACTCTATTCCACCAAGCCTTCCATTGATCTCGAGCTTCAATACTAACACTTTAGAACTCCTAAAGTCGGGCCTCGGGTTGTAGGAAGAGTTTTGGCAGAGTTGGGATAGAAATTGTGGAGAAATGAACAAGAAAAACGAAGTATATATAGCCAAATCTAAAGGGCGCACCTAGTGACATGGCAGCCCCATGTTACACCATGTGTCACTTGTGTAGGGAGGAAGGCTGGAGTTCTACTTGTGCCACATGTCGCCTTATGGGTAGGTAGAGTTTCGCTTTCCTCAAAAAATCATGACTTTCGTGTATAAGCTCCATTTTCGACATTCTTTATATCCTCAGTTTTGTTAGGACAAGTACTACAACTTTCCCTTAGACTTCATTAGTTGATTCACATTCTATTTTCATTTTACAGTCTGTAAGGATTACATTGTAAAAGACTTTGTGACATTCATAACTTCTTTATACCAACTTTGTTTTCGACGCTCTTTATATCGACATATTCGTATTTACCAGGACATTAATTTTTTCTTAGATTGTTTAGGCTAATAAACAACCTATTTTCATTTTATATTTTATGACACACATCGGTGTATTGTATCGAATGTGAAACTTCGAAAAATCATAACTTCCTCATATGAAGTCGGATTGTAATATCCGAAAAATACTAAGTAAAACTTTTTGTTTTAAATCAACCAAAACCATCAAAGTTTTCCTTTCAATCCATCAAAGTATGTCAATGTAAAATAGTTATCATACTATATTCCAAAATCATAAAATACAGAACACGGGTGGATGTTATGACATCATGTCAAGAACATCCCCTTCGAACCGAAAGTACCTGAAAACATTTCAAACATAAATGGTAAGCACAAAGTTTAGGAGTTCCCCAAAATACCACATACCATACATACAATAGGCCCCGCCCGGTACAGATCTATCATTAACAATGGATGGGCCCCACACAAAACATTTATCAGTCCCTACCTAGCATTGGGCCTGCCCAGTATACATGCAAACACATACAATACATGCAAGAGCCACACAGATAATTAGCATCCTATAAACATAAATCAATAGGGTGGCATTGGTGCCTTCGACCCGCAAATACTGTAAGGAGACTCACCTCCATCTGAAGATAACTAAAATCTCACACATGAAACTGCTACAAAGCTCCTCACACTAAACACATCCAAGCCAACCCTAATTAATAATTAGGGTAATAACCCATAACTAAAGGTCCAAATCGTATTCTCTCTTACTAAGCGTAAAAGACCATTTTACATTTCACATACTAGACCCAAATAATCATTGCCTAAAACCAAAAATGGCCCAAGCTGGGAGTATGCCATGTGTACTCCCTCATTACGCCCTGCGTACTTGGTGCCCACCAAAAAGTGTTGGAATAGTGTCTAAGGCTGCAAATATATTAGGCAAATATTTGATCCGGTTGTGCATGATCCTTTTGTGTTGCCTTCACCATAGCAACTTGACGGGATGATTTATAATGAGAGAAGAAATATTATTAATATATTATGAGAATAATATAAGGAATAATAATATTATTATTTGATTAATATAAGTCATAAATTAATTAGGAATTGTATGATAGTTGTACTTTGGGCTATAATCCCTTATGGATAAGGGGTGGACGGTTTTGGGACTTAAGATAGGCCTCGAATTCGTCCAAGGCTTATCATTAGGGTATTGGATTGCTTAGGGCCTAAGTTATCCAATTAGGGTTTAAGGGTGAAACCCAAGGAGCCTCACTAGTATAAATAGACCCTAGGGGTCAAGGAAAATCGGCACCTATGCTTGAGAAGAAACCCTGGCTGATTTCCTCCTCCATCTCATGTCTCTATAATCATCCTCTTGCTAGTTGGTGTTTGTAAGCCATTAGAGGAGTGACACTTGTGACTCTAAAGCTCCAAGGACAAGAAGATTCAAGCAAGTGATTAAAGGTAATCTTCTAAATCTGATTTCTTATTGTTTTATACTAGAATTACCATTAGAAGTCTTGGATACAATGCATGTTCAATTAGAGAAACCTAGATACAAGCGTTAGGGTTTGTATGTGCACATAGGAATGTTCTTATGGCTGAAACCCATCAGTGGTATCAGAGCCTTGATTGGTTTCTATTGAATTGATGCATTAGTTGCTTGATTGTTATTTTAAAAAATTCGATTTTTATGGTTCTGCCTGATGAACTCGGCGAGTCCCATGGTGGTACTCGGCGAGTAGGCCTCAACTCGGCGATTCCATTGTGGTACTCGGCGAGTTCGAGCGTCAGAAGGAGCTAAATTCGGGATTTCTTGTTGTTTATCTTATGGAAACTTACCTTTATCTTTATGGGTCAATATAAATCTGAATTTTATATATATATGAGCATATCCTTGACCTAATTAAAGATATTTACCAATAAATTGAATTATAATTTCCTTATGTGATAATTGATTAATTATTTTAATTAAATTGGTAAATTGTTGTGCAAGAAATAATTAAATAAATCAAATATGGATAATTTTGTGATTAAATGTTAATTTGGATTATTTGTTATTTGATCCCTTATGTTTTAAAAATTTAAAACTTGTCCTCAAGTTTTGAAATTTATGTTTTGTGATTAAAAGTTTAATTTAGACAATTTAAATTTCAAACCCTAGAGTTTTACAAGTTTAAAATTCAACCCTATACTAATATAATATTACAAGATTAATATATATATATATATATATATATATATATATATATATCTATATATATATATATATATATGTATGTATAATTAAAATGCTAGTCTTACTGTTAGTAGGCCTCATTCACGAAGCCGGTCTATAAGGTGGGTATAAGGTTGCTGCCTATAAAATGGCGCTTAATGGGTGTACACTCTCACCCACCGCTTGCTTGATCGGTGGAGGGTTGTTAGCCGAACGGGTAGGATAGGGCAACTCTCTGTCCTCATTAATAAGTATAATGAACCTATAAAGTAACTACATGTTTTTTCAAATTTCCCAATCTTAGTTACTTTAGGAAAAGTGAATTGATGCAATCCCATGAAATTACACTTTGTGCCCTTGCTAAGAAGTTAGTGGAGCGTGTGTGGTTTACCGAAACACTAATTGGTTCTAAGCATAGGTGGCAAAGGGTGATTCATTATTTATCATAGTTCGATGGAGCGTGTGTGGTTTACCGACACATCGAATAGGTGATTGTTACAATGAAGGCACCACGTAGATTTGCATGGTTATTCACACCCACTTTGTGATCCTCGGTATCCCAGTCACAAACGAGAGGGGCATATCGAGATTTAAACATGCCATTGAAAAGTTCAATGAATCTCATCGATAAAGCTAGGAATTCTCAATACATTTAGAACTTAAAGTTAGGTTGTCATGGTGGAGAATTAGTGAATCATCATTCACTTACCTTCAAATTGTTTGCATGTTGGATTACGACATCCCTTTTCTAATATGTAAATAATGTTGTTGGATCCTAGCCCTAATTTTTCTTATTGGGTGATTATTAAGGTTTCAATTCTAATCAATCTTTGTCCTTTCTATTTGTAGATGCCAAACGCGAACAACGCTGCTGCTAGTTTATTCACATTGATGAGCCTTTGCCAAAAGGTGACTTTTGATGGGACGAACTTTAGCGAATGGATAAGATACATTCGCACGATTGCTCTCTACGAGGACAAGGAGTATGTCCTCGACGAAAAACTCGAGAAGATCAATCCAGAAATCACTACTCTGGCTGAAATGGCTGCTTTTGAAACTCATGAGCATGATGCAACGAAGGTTCATTGCATCATGATAGCCACGATGAAAGCCGAATTCCAAAAGTCCTATGAGGACATGTACCTGTACGAGATGCATCAAGACTTATTGGAGAGATACCATCAAAACGCGAGGAAGGAGCGTTACGAGATTTTCACTAACATGATCTCTGCTAAAATAAGACATGGAGAATCTATAACCGTACACTTGCAAAAGATGCAAAGGTATGTCGATCGTCTTTGCAAGTTGAATGTTGACTATGGGGAAGACTTGGCTATCGACATGGTCCTTCACTCCTTGCCTCCGTGTTATAACCAATTTAGGATGACCTACCACATGAACAAGGAAGGGGTCACCCTAAGTAAGCTCCAAGGTCTCCTTAGGGTTGCTGAGAGTAACCTCAAGGACAAGTCTGTTGCACCAACTCCCAATCCACCAGCTGCTCCTGTTTTGGCTATTGGGCAGGGAAGGGGCAAGAAGAGGAAGGCTTCGTCTAAGAGCCACCGCAAGGGAAAATCCCGAGATGGTTCCTCTTCTAGTGGGACCAAAGTAGATCCTGCCAAGCCCAACCCAAAACCAAAGGAGGCAGAGTGCCACCATTGCCACAAAATAGGGCATTGGAACAGAAGCTGCCCAGAGTACCTGCAAGCTATCAGGGAAGGAAAGATCAAGCCATCTTTCACAAGTATTTATACAATTAAATCTAATGATTCATCTCATGCTATTTCTTGGATCCTCGATACCGGTTGTGGTTACAACATTTCTTCTGAATTGTAGGGACTAAGAAGAAACATGGATGTGGAGCATGGAAGAATAAATCTAATCATGCAGAACAGAAGATCGTCGCTTGTGACCAAGATTGGAGTGTATTCTCTGGTGCTTAGGAATGGTTTATGTTTAGATTTGAACAATTGTTGCTATTCGCCAGAAATGGCAAGAAACATCATTTCATTTCATGGTTTGTTTAGACAAGGATTTAGATTTTCTTTTAATAATGAGAATGGTTCTATTTATGCTTATCTAAAGGGTGTCTTATATTTTGAAGCAATACCATGTAATGGAATCTATGAAACTGTTATGATTGTAGATAACCTAGGAAATGATGCTTTATGCATGGATTCTTCCAATAGTATGGATAAAGCAACCTTGTGGCATTGTCGTCTTGGACATGTCAACAAGAAGCGCATAGCCCAACTCCAAAAGGATGGAGTGTTGGAGCCATTCGACCTTAGGGAAGATGACACATGCGAATCTTGTTTACTTGGAAAGATGACCAAGTCACCCTTCACTAGCACATGTGAAAGGGGTGAGGGTTTATTGGACCTAATACATATCGATGTATGTGGACCCTTTAGATCTACCACAAAGGATGGGAACCGCTTCTATGTGACTTTTACCGATGACTATAGTAGATATGGGTATATCTACTTAATCAAGCAAAAGTCAGAAACGTTTGAAAAGTTCAAAGAGTTCAAGAATGAAGTGGAGAGTCAATTGGGCATGAAAATCAAGATGCTTGGATCCGATCGAGGAGGAGATTACCTAAGTCTTAAATTCCACGACTATCTAAAGGAGTGTGGAATAGTTTCACAATTGACGCCACCTAGGACACCGCAGTTGAATGGTGTGGCAGAAAGGCGTAATCGAACCTTGTTAGACATGGTCCGCTCTATGATGATTCTTGCTTCACTATCTATCTCATTTTGGGGGTATGCCTTAGAGACTGCCGCCCATATCCTTAACCGATTCCCTACTAAGAAGGTTGCCAAAACACCTCACGAGATGTGGATAGGGAAAGCTCCCTTGTTAGCACATATCAAGGTTTCGGGTTGCAAGGCTTTCGTAAGACGAGATACTCACGACAAGCTCGAACCTTGTAGTGAGCGATGTATTTTCATCGGCTACCCACAGAAATCCTTTGGATATCTCTTCTATAGACCGAAGGACAATGTTGTCTTCGTTGCGAGGAGAGGAGTTTTCCGAGAGCGATAACTCATAAGCCAAGGAGACAGTGGGGGGCAAATCGAGCTTGAAGAGATTCAAGAGTCGTTAGATGAAGGAACCTCTACCGCTGGCGCTCAACCCGAGGAGGAAACTCCGGTTGAACCTATTGACCAGTGCTTACCTCTTAGACGTTCCGAAAGAGTTAGAGTTCAACCCCAGTTTTATGGTTTTCATATTACTACCAAAGGGGACACGTATATTAGTGATGGTACACTAATAAATCTAGATGAACCTAATAGCTTTAAGGAAGCCATGGCAGGCCCAGAGTCTTCAAAATGGAAAGAGGCAATGGACAACGAGATCCAGTCCATGTATGACAACCAAGTTTGGAATTTGATTGATAATGTGCCCGGACGTAAGACCATTGGGTGCAAATGGATCTTCAAGTAGAAGACCAACGTGGATGGAAATGTACACACATATAAGGTGCGATTGGTTGCGAAGGGCTTTACTCAAATTCCCGGAGTTGACTATGATGAGACCTTCTCACCAGTTGCAAAGATAAAATCTATTAGAGTGATGCTAGCTATTGCCGCATTTCATGATTATGAGATTTGGCAAATGGATGTCAAGACTTCTTTCCTTAACGGGAAATTGGCTGAGGATGTTTACATGGCTCAGCCAGAGGGTTTTGTTGATCCAAAGCATCCAAATAGAGTGTGTAAGCTTGAGAAGTCCATTTATGGACTTAAGCAAGCGTCTCGCAGATGGAATCTTTGCTTCGATGAGAAAGTCAAAGAGTTTGGATTTGTACGAAGCGAAGATGAATCATGTGTATATGTCAAAGCCAGTGGGAGCATAGTTAGCTTTCTCGTTTTGTATGTCGATGACATATTGCTCATAGGAAACGACATCCCTGATGGGTTTTAGCCATAAGAACTTTCCTATGTGCGCATGCAAAACCCTAATGCTTGGATCTAGGCTTTCTAATTAAACATGCTTTGAATCCAACACTTCTAATAACTAATTAGGAATAAGAACAATACTAAATCAGATCTAGAATCATAACTTTGAATCTCTTGTTTGACCTTGTTGTCTTGGAGCTCTAGAGTCACAATTATCACTCCTCTAATGGCTTACAAACACCAAATAGCAAGGAGGATGATTTGGGAGAGAGGATAGGGGAGGAAATCGGCCAGGGTTTTCTTACTTTTGATCAAGTGCTGATGTCCCTTTGCCATAGGGTCTATTTATACTTGTAGACTCCTTAAGGGTTACAGCTTAAACCCTAATTGGATAATCTTGTCTTAAAGCAATCCAAATCCATTCCTTAGATAGCCTTGGAAGATTTTCAGCTGTCCTTTAGCTTCTAGAATCCGTCCACCCCTATCCAATATGGATTTACAGTCTAAAGTTTAACTAGCAAACAATTGACAGTTTATACCCTCTTATTTAATTAATCTCTTTAAGTCACCAAATTAATTCTAATTAATTCTATGACTTATATTAATCAAATAACAATATTATTACTCTTTATATTATTCCCATAATATATTAATAATATTTATTCTCTCTTAATAAATCATCCTATCAAGTTGCTATGGTGAAGGCAACCCAAAAGGACTATGCACAACCGGGTCAAATACTTGCCTAATATAGTTGCAGCCTTAGACACTATTCCAACAATCCCAACTCTGCAGGAGGTTAAGTCCTGGCTCGGGAAGTGCTTCGCTATGAAGGACCTCGGAGAAGCTTCCTATATCTTGGGAATAAGGATAGTGAGAGAACGAAGTAAGAGACTAATAGGACTTATTCAGAACACTTACTTAGATAAAGTACTAAAACGTTTTAGTATGGAAAATTCAAAGAAGGGAGAATTACCGATACAAAGTAATGCCAAGTTGAGTAAGACTCAAAGTCCGAGTACCGAAGTCGAGATAGCAGAAATGAGCCGAGTACCATACGATTCTGAAGTTGGCTCAATCATGTATGCTATGACTTGTACTCCCCCTGATGTAGCCTTTTCTTTGAACTTGGTTAGTAGATATCAAGGGAACCCTGGCAGAGCCCGTTGGATTGAGGTTAAGAATATCCTTAAGTACCTTCGGAGGACCTAGGAGTGGTTTTTAGTCCTCGGATGGAGTGATGACTTGAAGGTGTGAGGGTACAATGACACCAGTTTTAAAAACCGACAGGGACAACTACCGTTCGCATTCGGGTTGGGTCTTTACCCTTAATGGAGGAGCGGTAACTTGGAAGAGTTCCAAGCAGGAAACCGTAGCTGATTCAACGTGCGAATCAGAGTACATTGCTACAAGCAAAGCGTCGAAGGAGGCAATATGGTTGAAGAACTTCATTGGTGATCTTGGAGTTGTACCTGCCATAAAGGAGTCGATGGAGATTTTCTGTGATAATGAAGGAGCGGTTGCCTTGACCAAGGAACCGAGGGATCATGGTAGATCTCGTCATATCGACAGAAAATATCATTTCATTAGACATCGAGTAGAAGAAGGACAAATCGTGGTGAAGAGGATATCATCAGAAGATAACCCAGCAGATCAGCTTACGAAGGGACTGAGTAGGGTTAAGCATTTGCAGCATGCTAGGAATATTGGGCTGAGAGATGATATTAGATTCGATTAGATGGTTTTAGAAACTTATAATAGATAATTGTAATTTAACATTTGATGAATAAATAAAGGAGTATTATTTATAAGTAAAGTTACTGTATTGTGTTAAATATTTAACTATTGTTTCACATTGCATGTTTTGACTTCCCAAATAATTGAATTTATTTAGAATAAACGAATTATTCAAACAATCCACAATCGTTCATATTTTGGAAGTAGGTATGAATGAAGATTGTCATGAATTGGTATGTAGATTGTCTAAATGGTATTATCCATAGCAAAAGTTTGCTGCAACGTTCATGAGTGCTTATGAACTAGTTTTGAGCATTGGAATAAACCCGCGCTTGCTGGAATCACTTTATGGAATGAGACACAAGTGATCGCAAGACGATAATATCATATGGTCTTAAAACCAAGATATATGGTTTATTGTTTATTAATTGGTTGTGCATTGATAATGCGAAACTGCATCAGTAAATTGATGTTATAAAACGCATTGTTGTGCATAATTGATTGATGAATAAGTAAATGCATATAAGTCGAAGTTTATCTGTTACAAACTCACAGAAGGGTAAAACAACATTTTACCCCTCAATGGCCTTAATAGTCCACAAATTGACCAAACCCTAAAAGTCGACCAAAAGTCAATGCCAGCGAGTACGTTGTGCGTACAAGATCTCTATGTTGGGCGTACTCCGATGCCACACATGCGTCGGGGATTCTGAAACCTACACTGCATGTACTGGGATTACGCTCGGCATACACCCCAGTTTTGCGCTTTCTACTCTTTTGTTCTGAATCAGTTATGATCTTGGCTCATATCATAGATCTGGACTCCCTAAAGGCTCTTACTCCATAAAGTCAGTGACTTTAAGCCTTTGCATGGCTGATAAAGTCACAAATACCCAAAACTCTCATTCTCTTACCTCAAAATGCTCATATCTCATGCATGGGTTGATTTAAACGTCCAAGTCTCGATTTTTTTGACACTATACCCCTAAAGACACTCAAAGGAGCTGCTCATAATCTCTGGAACTCATTTTCTCAAAATGCATGTAACTTTGGGACGAAAACCCTAAAATGGTCTAACATGATGCACAAAACAGAAGAGTGAGAAAGCTTTGAGCTTTATACCTCCAAATGAAGCTCCCAACACAGATATGCTCAGATCTGTAGCTTAGACTCCCACTCCTTCTTCTTCAAAGCTCCTTCTTCACTTCATGAACACACAAAATCACTTAAATGCTCACAAATGGACACACACAAGCTCAAGAACGAGGATTAGGGTTTGAGAGGGTTGCTTGTCTGAGAATGGTGGCCGGGAATGAGGCCATCGTATCCTTTATATAGGGACATATCCCAAATTAGGGTTTCCACTCTGGGCCTAGTACGCCCAGCATACTAGGTGGCTTCTGCGTCACAAACATGCATATAAGTATGTTGAGTGTACACTCGTGTATGCCCCGCATACTCATTAACCACCTTTTATCAATAAGGGCTAAACTTAACAATTTACCAAAAGAACAAGGGCTTATAAGGTATACCTGGACTTGGGATGTTACAATTCTCCCCCACTAGAATCAGACTTCGCCCTCGAAGTCACGCTCCGAAAATAATTCTGGATACTGCTCGTGCATCTCGGACTCCGGCTCCCAAGTGCACTCGGACCCCTCCTTGTTTGTCAAAACCTTCACCGTTCGATCCAAAATCGTAACTGGTCTCTCAATATAATTCAGTCTCGCATCAACCTTAATGTCCTCTAATCTACCGCTGTCATCTCATCGGCTTCACATTTCCTCAGCTGGGACACGTGGAAGGTGTTATGAATCTGGCTCAACTCTACTGGTAGCTCTAATAGGTAGGCCACCTTACCTACTCTATTGATCACTCTGAAAGGACCAATGTATCGAGGCCCCAGCTTGCCCTGTTTCCTAAATCTGATCACCACTTTCCATGGGGATACCTTAAGGAGGAAAAAATCTCCAACTTGGAGCTCTAGGTTGGATTGTCGTTGATCCGTGTAACTCTTTTGGCGGCTCTGGGCCATCAGTAACCATTTCCTGACCTGCTTAATCTGCTCATTCGTCTTCAACACTATCTCAGTGCTACCCATCACTCGCTTCCCTACCTCTCCCCAACAAATGAGATTCTGACACCTCCTCCCATATAGAAGCTCAAAGGGAGGCATACCAATACTTGAATGATGGCTGTTGTTGTAAGAAAACTCAGCCAAGGGCAAATAAGTGTCCTAACTTCCTCCGAAGTCCATAACACATGCGTGCAGCATGTCCTCAAGCTTCTGAATCGTATGCTCGCCATGTCCGTCTGTCTGCAGATGGTATGCGGTACTGAACTGTAACTGTGTACCTAACTCCTCATGAAATTTCTTCCAAAACCTGGAAGTAAAACTCACATCTCGATCTAACACTATCGAGGTCGACACTCCATGCCGATGTACTACCTCTCTCACATGAATCTCGGCCAGTCTCTCTGCAGAAGAGCTCTTACTCATAGTGGGGAAGTGACCACTCTTCGTCAGCCGGTCCACAATCACCCATATCGCGTCAACCCCATGCGCAGTTCTCGGTAACTTGGTGATAAAGTCCATAGAAATCGGTTCCCACTTCCACTGGGGAATCTCTAAAGGTTGCAAAGGACCATGCAGATGCTGGTGCTTCGCCTTAAGCCGGCGACAAGTCCAGCATCTCTCTACCACCCATGCCATGTCCCTCTTCATATAGAGCCACCAATAGTCTCTCTTTAGGTCCAAATACATCTTAGTGGCCCCTAGGTGGATCGAGAATCTCGATCTATGTGCCTCCTCCAACAATACACGACGAGCTCCACCAGTATAGGGCACCCAAATTCACCCATGGAATGTCATAAGCCCACAACTGTCTGGCACAAACTCGGAAACCTTCTCAATCACACGCTCTCTCTTGTGGTTCTTCGGTCTCACAACCTCCACCTGAGCATCTCGGATGGTATCTAAGACTGTAGTCATCACCGTTATCCTCAAACACACATCCCGGGTCGGAGCGCTCTCGACTCTACGAATCAAGGCATCGGCTACCACATTAGCCTTGCATGGGTGATATAAGATCTCACAGTCGTAGTCCTTCATTACATCTAACCATCCCATCTGTCTCATATTCATGTTGGGCTGATCCATTAGGTACTTCAGGATCTTATGCTTCGTGTATATGGTACACCGGACACCATAAAGATAGCGGCACCAAATTTTGAGGCGAACACCACCGCCCCTAACTCCAAATCATGGGTGGGATACCTCATCTCATGAGGCTTCAGCTGCCTCGACGCATATGCTATCACGTGAACCCTTTGCATCAACACTGAACCCATTCCTGAAATAGACACATCACAATAGACTACGAAGTCCTGCACCCCCTCCAGAAGGGCCAACACCGGAGCTTCGCACAATCTCTGGTAAAGAGTCTCGAATAATGCCTGCTGCTCAGGGCCCCACATAAAAGTAATGCCTTTTCGGGTCAATCTGGTGAGAGGAACCGCAATCTTAGAGAAATCCTTGATAAATCTCCGATAGTAGCTGGCCAATCCCAGAAAACTCCTGATCTCAGATGGGGATCTCTGCACCTCCCATCGCATAACTGCCTCAATCTTGGCCGGATCGACCAATATCCCATTCTGATTAACAAGATGCCCTAGGAACTGGACCTCTCATAAACAAAAATCTCACTTAGAGAATTTGGCATACAACCTCTCTGACCTCAATACCCCAAGAACCTCTCGCAGATGCTCCTCATGCTGCTCTATGGAACTCGAATACACCAAGATGTCATCGATGAACACGATCACCGGTCGGTCCGACATAGGCTTGCACAGCCGATTCATGAGATCCATGAACGTTGTTGGTGCGTTGGTGAACCCGAAAGGCATCACCACAAACTCGTAACGCCCATAACGAGTTCTAAAGGCCATCTTCTGAATATCCTCCTTGCATACTCTCACCTGGTGATATCCATATCTCAAATCAATATTAGAAAACTAAGATGCCCCCTACAAATGATCGAATAAATCGTCGATCCACAGAAGTGGATAACGGTTCTTGACCGTCAGCTTGATCAACTCCCGATAATCAATAGACATCCGGTGTGAACCATCCTCTTTCTTGATAAAAAGGATCGGTGCTCCCTACGACAAGCTACTCGGTCTGATAAAACCCTTCCCCAACAGCTCCTGGAGTTGTGAGGATAAATGCTGCATCTCTGGTGGCGCAACGCGATAAGGTGCCTTGGCAATAGGCGTCGCGCCCGTAACTAAATAAATCCAGAACTCCACCTACCTCTTAGGAGGCACACCCAGCAACTCCTCGGGAAAAACATCAGGAAACTCACACACTATCGGAACCTCGGCGATAGAAATCGGCCTCTCCGTGGCAACCCTCGTATCCATCACATACGCCAAAAATCCCATACAAACCTACTGTAGACTCTGCCTCGCCCTGACAGCAGAGCAGAAGCTGACCCAGATCTGGTACCCTCGCCATACATTGTAAGCACTCCCCCACTAGGGTCTTGTATAGTCACCAACTGACGATCGCAGTTGATCACTGCTCCAAAGCGGCTCAACCAATCCATGGCCATGATGACACAGACATCACCTATCGCTATCGGCTCTAAATCTATCGGGAACTCGACACCAAAAATCTCCAGAACACATCCTCAGAATACATCATTAGCAAAAATAGGAGGCTCGTCAGCTATGGAAACCCTCAGAGGTTGACTCAACTCCTCACGTCGGATACTGATGTGATGACTAAAAGCTAAAGACACGAAGGATCGACACACACCCGAGTCACATAACACCAAAGTAGGTATAGAACTCACAAGAAATATACCTAAATACAGCACAGAATAAGAACAATAAATCTCAAAATAAATAAATAAGGAAATGCGTACTAGCCATGACATCTGGTGCTATGCGGACCTCCTCCGTTGTCAGCTGAAAAGCTCTCCCACGAGCCCTCAGAGCCTCGGTCTTCAACGGCCTACTATCAATAGCATGCAAAGCAGCATGATTGGATCCCTGGGTTGATCTTTGAACAAGTGGAGGGCACTCGGCCATTCGATGGCCGGTCTGATTGCAATGAAAGTAGACTACAAATCCCTTGGGGAAATCCTTCGCCATATGCCCCTCTTTGCCACATTTGTAGAAAATCACCGGCCAGCAAATGTGGCCTTTTTGGCCTCCTGATCTCGAATCAGCGGGCTTAGCCCACTTCACTGTCGGCTGCGACTTTGTCGGCCTACGATCTCTCCCCTAAGACTCTGCCTCCTCCCTGGCCTGAGTCTCCAGCTCGATCTCCCTCCTCTTGGAATTTTCCTGATGCTCAATAAATGTTTGATAAGATGAGTTCGCCACGAACTCTCAAATATCCCTCCTTAAAATGCTCAAATATCGGCTCATGTGTTCCAGCTCAGTCGACACATGCTCAGGGCAGAACAACGCCCTCTCGTGAAACATCCATGTAATCTTAGTCACCGACTCTATTTTCTTCTTGATAGACAGAAACTCATGGGCCAACCGTTCCCTCTCCACCAGGGGAACATACTCATCTCGGAAGATCAATGTAAACCTCTCTGAAGTCACTGTAGTATGCTCTACAGGAGTAAAACTGGCTGTCACAAACTTCCACCAGTCCTTCGCTCCCAAGTGAAGCTGGTTCAACGCGAACGGAACCCTCAAATGCTCTGGCCAAGAACATGTGTAAAAACATCCCTTAATATCAGAGATCCACCTCATAGAAGCAATCGAATCCTGTGTCCCATCAAACTCAGGTGGCTTCATGTTTCTGAACTCCAGAAACAGCAACTAGTCACCTCCCTGTGGCCTGGCAGCAGCGACAACTACGGTGACTGCAACAATAGATGCCTTAGTAACAGCAGCATATCGCTCATCAAATGTCTCGATCAGGGTGGTCTTAATTGATCCAAACATCTCAGGAATTGCCTCTCGAATGGTTGTAGCCACCTCATCATGAATCATCGTGCGAATCTCATCATCGCTAGCCCCACTGCTCTCGGGGTTATGGCGTGTACCTACCATGATGTCTCTGAAACACAACACAAAAATCATCATAGAGTCGCTCGAGCATACATACACTCGACCACTTATCCATACTTATTCCTTAGCATCCTAAGGATGCTTACTTGGATTGCATGAAGATCTTGTGCTTTTAGTAGTACGGGCCCAATACTACCTTCCACACCTAACCTGTAGTCACCCCAAGTCCTCTTCCTTGGATTCTAATTCACAAGTACTCTACCTCTCACAAATATTAGACTACTCTCTCAGTAGGCTGCTCGCATGATGTCACACCCCAAAACCAAGAATGGCGGAAACGTTCTGGGGCGGAGGACGTCATGTATAGTATCACAACACAGTAAATGTAAATAAGCAAACAACATCATCCATTGCATTAAATATATAATTTTAATACAAGTGTGTTCTGTACAGTTATAGACACCAAAAATAATGTAACACAAAATAATAGGAGATGAGTCTTGAACGCACTCCATCTTCTCAAAAGCTGACCTCGGTACCTGTCTACTGATGACGTTTGAACCTGTCTCAATGTATAAGTTTGTAAAAATGTAAGTAAATGTTTGAATCTCTCAGAAAATCCTATATTTTCTATAAAAGTAACCTTCTACCAAGGCTATACTGTTTTGTACACTTGTCTGTTGTATAAGTGTGTAATTTCCCAAGTAGAACTATCATTTGTTAAAATATAGTTTGTACATTAATGCTTAAGTGATGTTATCACTAAAATATGTAATGGGTAAATCATTGTAGTACTGTAGCTTTGTATATTAAGACTACTGTTGTACTAATTATTACTACCTTAAACCGGATTTATATTAATGTATATTGTGATAAATTGCACCATGCTATCGACTGGTAACAACGACATAATGAATGGTCGTAATAAAGTAATGACGTTTGGCACCCGCAGACCTGCAGGTCCGGCTGTAGCTAGCAGCAAGGTGTAGGATAGTCAATCCAGTATAGATCTATACGCTAACTCACGCCCTCCCTCCAAGAGAATTCTGGCTACAACTCGGGACATGACATTTAAGGCATGCACCGATACAGTGGATCACAATTATTTCGTATTTATCTATATGTATTGTTTCTCGTTCTAGTATGACTGTATATGTACTTGTTTCTAGTATAGCTGTATATGTACTTGTTTCTAGTATAGCTGTATATGTACTTGTTTCTAGTATATCTGTCTGTGTATTGTTTCTAGTATATCTGTATATGTATTGTTTCTAGTATATCTGTATATGTATTGTTTCTAGTATATCCGTATATGTATTGTTTCTAGTATATCTGTATATGTATTGTTTCTAGTATATCCGTATATGTATTGTTTCTAGTATATCCGTATATGTATTGTCCTGTGTTACCCCGATGGTAACTAACTAATGATGTACTGATAAGTATGAATATGGAAGTACTTTTATGTCTATACATGTATATATGATATATAAGTAATATGGAAACGACCTTCGGATGGTCACCCGAAATCCCACCAGACCACATCCAAATCGAGAAAAAGGAAATAGGGCGGATGGCCTTCCTAAGCCCTTTAAACATTATTTATATATCTATACATATATGGGCATGCAATTGAATATATAAAAGCATAAATAAGTTTTCATAAAACATTTGAAGCATAAATATAATTTCAGGAGGAGATCGACTTGATGTCGATCTATAAAACAATTTGAAGGTATAAGTCAATAAAACAGTTTAAGTATAAGAAGCATTTGTTTGAATCACAGTCTATAAGTAAATTTGGATAGTAAAACAGTTGTAAAACACTTCAAAGTAAGGCAGTTTGATAAACAGTTTGAACAGTGGTAAAAATCGTTGTTTTCCTAGTTATTAATCACACGTGATTAAATGCAATCACATGTGATTGAAACAATAACTATAAGTATTTGACTTGTATCCCCCCCCATAAAGTGTTTAAAACATTTAAAATCATTTCAAAGGTTGATTCAAGGGGTATGAACTCACTTGTGGTGAGTCGTTTGAATTGCAGTGTCGGCTACCGTGCTAGGTGGCAAACGGAGACTGGTTTACACGCACGAGCCTAGTTATCATATAATAAGCATATATATAACTAATTAGACAAATAATAACTTAATAAATAAGTTAATACACATAGGAAACATTTAAACACTTTTATGAGTGTTTAAGGTTCAAATGGTTGCATCTAAGTTGCTACGGGACAAGGCAAAAGGGTTTGAAACATCAAATGGCCTTGTATAGGAGTTCACCATCCAACAAACCCCACACCTTGGAGTTTACGGCCGTAAACTCATGGGTTTATGGCCGTGAACTCCTCAAATGGTGGTTTTGGGTGTTTTGTGGTGCTATCTTGATCCTAGAACACTCCTAGCTTTGTTGGAATAACACATGAAGTAGTTTAAGGCTCTAGAATACTCCCTAGGGGAGTTTACGGCCTAAAGTCCATTCACCCTAGAGTTTACGGCCATAAACTCCTATGGGTGATGGCTTTTAATTGTTTTAAGGCACTTAAACATCAAGGATGACTTCCATGAATTTATCTAAGGCTTATGGGGACAAGAGGCACACTTTAGTGCCTTCACTTGGAGTTTACGGCCCAAGATATGTTCCTTGGCCATAAACTCCTTTCAAGGAGTGGTTTTTATGTGTTCTACTCTCCATTCTAGTCCCAAGGGTTAAAGGTAAATTGTCTTAAGGCTTAAGGGTTGCTTGGAATGATTTTTACCCTACAAAAAGGGGTTTACGGCCCAAGAGGAGTTCTTGGCCGTAAACTCCTACTAACTTGTGATTTTGATGAGCTTTTGATGTTCTAAATAAGCACAAGTACTAGTAGTTAAAGTCCTTAAGCATAAGGGGAAGTTTTAGGGCACTTAAGCCCTTGAAAAGGGGTTTACGGCCCAAGGAAGTTCCTTGGCCGTAAACTCCTAGAACTTGTGTTTCTTGGAAGCTTTTTGGCCTATAAAGATCATACTCTAACTCCTAAACAAGTTTTCTAACATGGGATGGGTCTAGAAAGCATTAAAGTTCCATTTTGGAGTTTACTCCCCAAGAACGTTCTTGGGCGGTAAACTCCCGGATCTTGGAATCTAAACATGTAATTTGTGTTAATAAGCATCTAACAAGTATTGAAACACATTTAGAAAAGTAGACTCACAATATGGGATGAAAACCCGAAGATCCGTCAGAGAGAATATGGCTTTTCTCTATTTGGATTTGTAAATAATGAATTTATTTCATTCAGAAACTATTTATAGTCTTGGAATATTTTGGCAAAAAATATTTTTATTCCTGATGTTGGGCTGTAACATTGTGAAACTTGAAATGCCCAAATTTCACAAAACCAGGAGCATCCACTCTCTTGATATCACCTAAAACATAGACCCTAATGAACACAAACTTGTTTGGAAAAACTTGAAAATCACTGAAACTGAACTAGCTTCAATTGAATAGATGATGTTCGTACAAATGGAAATTTCGGGTTGTCACACATGATCATCTAAGTATCTCTCGTAGATCACCCTCAACTTAGAACTCAGCACATACGTAGGGAAAATAACATATAGCATTGATCAATAGCATCTCCTAGGCTAAGGCATCACAAATCAGGCAACTCTAGCCCTAGAATATGAAATACCTAGCCTATTCTCTACAATGCATTTTCTAATATCTCATAAATATCTCATAACACAAATAAGTGAGGGTGTTTAGGAAATCACTATTCGGGCTCTGGCTAATTGTACACATTGCTCCAACTCGTTTTCTCATAAAACTCATTCTCGTTTTAGAAAAATCACTTCTTTTGAAATTTTTTCTCAAATTCTCAGTTTAAGTCCAAACACACCCGAGGGTGCATCCGAATCCCTCAAACCAAGGCTCTGATACCAACTTGTAACACCGTAAATTTTCAAACACAAATTTTCATTTAAAAACCCAATTATCTCATTTCAAAATCACAAAATTCCACAAACATGAAGTTATCAAAACACATGTCCCAAAACTATTTATAACAGAAATCCAGGATCCTCTAAAAACATATCTCCAACTCGGGTGTGTGTACAATCATGCCGGTGCCTTCCCGCGATCCTGAGAGGTACCTGAAACACATAACACATAACACATAACACATAACACGGTAAGAATGAAGCTTAGCGAGTTCCGCAAAATACCACACACATCACATTGGCCACTCGAGGCCAACTCAATACGACCCTCCGATCAATGTGTCTTAGTGGAGACCCTCCGTTCCCACAACTCGGGTGGACCCTCCGGTCCTAACTCAATAAGATCATAATAATAATACTCAGCATAAATCACAAAGACTTAATCCATAATATCACAATACATAGGTAAGGACATAAGACAACTCGGTCACACAAAGATACCACTCATGATAAGTATAGTGAGAAGACTCACATTGCAAGAAATTGGATAATCTCAAACTCAAATCACCGGTCTAGCCTACGCCTAACACATACGCCAATTATCCTTAATTAATCGCTGCTCTCAAGAAGCTAAACTAACCCTTCTACAAACTCACAGAAGGGTAAAAGACCATTTTACCCCTCAATGGTCTTAATAGTCCACAAATTGACCAAACCCTAAAAGTCAACGCCAGCGAATATGCTATACGTACAAGATCTCTACGTTGAGCGTACTCTGATGCCACACATGCATCGGGAATTCTCAACCCTACGTTGCGCATACTGGGATTACGCTCGGTGTACGCCCCAATTTTGCTCTTTCTACTCTTTTGGTCTTAATCAGTTAAGACCCTGACTCATATCATAGATCTGGACTCCCTAAAGGCTCTTACTCCATAAAGTCAGTGACTTTAAGCCTTTGCATGGCTGATAAATTCACAAACACCCAAAACTCTCATTCTCTTACCTCAAAATGCTCATATCTCATGCATGGGTTTATTCAAACGTCCAAGTCTCGATTTTTATGACACTATAGCCCTAAAGACACTCAAAGGTGATGCTCATAATCTCTCGAGCTCATTTTCTCATAAAGCATGCAACTTTGGGACAAAAAGCCTAAAATGGTCTAACATGATGCACAAAACAATAGATTGAGAAAGCTTTGAGCTTTATACCTCCAAATGAAGCTCCCAACACAGATATGCTCAGGTCTATAGCCTGGATTCCTTCTCCTTCTTCTTCAAAGCTCCATCTTTACTTCAAGAGCACATAAAATCACTTAAATGCTCTCAAATGGACACACACAAGCTCAAGAACAAGGATTAGGGTTTGCAAGGGTTGCTTGTCTGAGAATGGTGGCCGGGAATGAGGCCATCATATCCTTTATATAAGGATACACCCCAAATTAGGGTTTCCACTATGGGCCTAGTACGCACAACGTACTAGGTGGCTACCGCGTCACTAACACGCATATGAGTACACTGAGCGTACACTCGCGTACATCCAGCGTACTCATTTACCACCTTTTCTCAATAAGGGATAAACTTGACAAACTACCAAAAGAACAAGGGCTTATAAGGTATACCTGGACTTGGGATGTTACACTCCAACCCGAAAAATCCTTAATGGTGAACTTCTTCTTCTTCCACAATGCACCAAGAACACTCTAATGCTCCAAAACAAGCTTTCACTGGTTAGGGTTTCGAAATGATAGAATGATGGAGCAGAGGCTGATGATCGGGGATGCATTAAGGGTTATAAGTCTTTTAAATATGGTCTTAACCCTAAAAATTTAGGGTTTAAGCTGAGCGGCTCTATGCCTAACGTACAAAAGGTACGTCCTGCATACTACATGGAATGCCCACGTTCTAATTTCTTAGCTACACCTTGCATAGCTGAAATCTACGCCCTATGTGAGGACCGAATTCGAAATTTTTTAACACAACAAGCCATAAATGGAAATACCTGGGAACACGGGTGTTACAGTCCTCCCCTATTTGAATCATACTTCATTCTAAAAGTCTGCTAATGCAAACAATACTAGATAATGCTCCCTCCTTTCATGCTCAGGCTCCTACATCCACTTAGAGCCCTTCCAAGGATGCCATTACACCTTCAACAGGTTCACCACCTTGTTCCTTAGGGTGTTGGTCATCCTATCGACAATCACAACTAGTCTCTTTATGTAGCTCAAACACTTGTCCACTTGAATATCCTCAAATGGCACCACTGCGTAATCATCGACCAAACACTTCTATAGCTAAGGGACGTGAAAAGTGTTGTGAATCTGACTGAGCTCCTCGAGTAGCTCCAAATGGTTTGCAACCCGGCCCACCTAGGAAATAACCTTGAAACGACCAATATAATTGCGACCCAAATTGCACCGTTACCTGAATCAGATGATACCTTTCTGAGGTGACACCTTCAGAAGCACCATATCCCCAACCTGGAACTCCAAATATGATCGACGTCTATTGGCATAACTCTTCTACCGACTTTGCGCGGTCTGTAATCTCCTACGTACATACTGAATCAATTCACTAGTTCGGATCACCGCCTTCATGCTACCCATGACTAGCTGACCGAACTCGACCCAACAAATCAGGGTCCGACACTTCCTCCTGTAGAGCGTCTAGAAAGGAGGTCGATCTATACTAGCGTGGTAGCTGTTTTTGTAAGAAAACTCAACCAACGCGAGGTACGTATCCCAACTACCACCAAAATCCATTTCACATTCCCAAATCATATCCTAAGACGTCTAAATAATCCGCTCACTTAGCCCATCAGTTTATGGATGAAAATTTGTGCTAAAAGGCAGTCTAGTACCCAACTCCTTATAAAATCTCTTCCAGAACCTGGAAGTAAACTGAACATCCCGATCAGAAACCACTAAGATTAGTACCCTGTGACGTGCCACAACCTCCCACATATAAACATATGCCAACTTCTCTGTAGAGTTTCTCTCCTGAATAGGAATGAAATGCGCACTCTTGGTCAACCGATCCACAATGACCCAAATGGAATCCGTTCCCTGCGCTGTATGTGGTATCCTCATGATAAAATCCATTGTGATCTCTTCTGATTTCCAGACGGGGACCCCCAACAACTCCATCTTTTCATGAGGTCGCTGATGCTTGACCTTGACTTTCCTACAAGTCAAGCACCTCTCTACATAACAGGCCACATCCTGCTTTATACAAGGCCACCAATAATCAAGTCGGAGGTCTCTATACATCTTAGTCACCCCCAGATGGATAGAAAATTTCAAATTATGTACTTCCTCTATAAAAATATGTCGTGTACTCCAAAAATATGGAACCCAAACTCTCTGATGAAGGGTCAACAATCCCTAACTATCATAATCAAAAGACGACACCTAACCAAATATATGCTCACTCTTCTATTTCTCCTCTTTCATAGTCTTAACTTAAGCCCCACGAATATGCTCCAAGAGTGGGGTAATCATTATCGTCCTCAAACATACATCACTGATAGGAATACCAGCCGCCTTACGGCTAAGAGCATTGGTCACCGCATTGTCGTTTCCAATTTGATAAAGGATCTTACAATCATAATCATTCACCACGTCGAGCCAACTGTGTTGCCTCGTATTCAGAATTGGCTGATCCATCAAGTACCTCGAGATCTTATGGTCCGTGTAAATGATACAGCGAACCCCATACAAGTAATGACGCCAAAATATTAAGGATAAAAGCCACAACCCCCATCTCCAAATCATGAGTGGGATAATTCACCTCATGAGGCTTCAGCTACCTTGAAGCATAAACTACCACACGACCCCTTTACATCAATACTGCACCTAATACCGAAATCGACTCATCGCAATACACCACGAAATCATCTACACCCTCTAGTAGTGTCAAAATCAGAGCCTCACATAACCTCTGTCTGAAAGTCTCAAAGGCCGCCTGTTGCGCAAGTCGCCAACGGAAAGTAACCGACTTCTTCATCAACCTAGTCAATAGAATTGTGATCCTTGAGAAATTCTCAATAAACCTCCGATAATACGTGGCTAAACTAAGTAAAGTTCGAATCTCAGATGTAGACGTCAGAACCTCCCACTGCATCATGGCCTCGATCTTGGCTGGATCAACCAATACACCCATCTGATTGACAAGGTGCCCCAAGAACTACAACACACACAACCATAACTCACACTTGGAGAATTTGGCATACAACATAACCTTTCTCAGAGTCTCCATAACCTCTCGCAGATGATCCTCATGTTATTCTTTGATATTAGAATAGATAAAGATATCCTCAATGAAAATAATCACTGACCGATCCAACATTGGCCTGCAAACCATGTTCATGATATCCATGACGAGTCCTAAAAGCGGTCTTCTTAACATCCTCATCTAGAACCCTTATCTGATGGTAGCCTAAACGTAGATCAATCTTGGAGAATCAATGTGCACTCTGTAACCAGTCGAACAAATCATCAATCCTTAGGACTGGATAATGGTTGTTCACAGTTAACTTTTTAAGCTTCAAAAACAGTATCAGCGCTCCCTAGAGTGAACTACTCGGTCTGATAAACCCCTTGTCTAATAGCTCCTGCAGCTGTGTAGACAACTCCTGCATCTCCGGTGGTGCTAACTGATGGGTTTTAGCCATAAGAACTTTCCTATGTGCGCATGCAAAACCCTAATGCTTGGATCTAGGCTTTCTAATTAAACATGCTTTGAATCCAAGACTTCTAATGACTATTTAGGTGTAATAACAATATTGAAACAGATCTAGAATCATACCTTTGAATTCCTTGTTGATCTTGTTGTCTTGGAGCTTCTAGAGTCACAATTGTCACTCCTCTAATGGCTTACAAACACCAAATATCAAGGAGGATGATTTGAGAGAGAGGAGAGGGGAGGAAATCAGCCAGGGTTTCTATACTTTAGATGAAGTGTCGATTTCCTTATGCCATAGGGTCTATTTATACTTGTAAACTCCTTAAGGGTTACAACCTAAACCCTAATTGGATAATCTTCTCTTAAGGCTATCCAAATCCATTCCCTAGATAACCCCTTGGACGATTTGAAGCTGTCCTTAGCTTCTAGAATCCGTCCAATCCATATCTATATGGATTTACAGTCTAAAGTTTAACTATCAAACAATTGACAGTTTATACCCTCTTATTTAATTAATCTCTTTAAGTCACCAAATTAATTCCAATTAATTCTATGACTTATATTAATCAAATAACAATATATTATTCTTTATATTATTCTCATAATATACTAATAATATTTACTCTCTCTTAATAAATCATCCTATCAAGTTGCTATGGTGAAGGCAACCCAAAAGGACCATGCACAACCGGGTCAAATACTTGCCTAATATAGTTGCAGCCTTAGACACTATTCCGACAGTCTCCCACTTGGATAAGTCTAGTAACTATATGCACAAGTACAACTCGATTTGCAATCGTAGCTCTCAAAGACGCTGTCAAACTCTGATCTAATCAGTCTTGTCCTTTAGATAAGGGATCGTACAGTCCTCTATTAGATATCATGCTGGCAATCCTATGGAATGGTTAGTCAAGCATTTAGGTTTCTCGATCTCTGACTTATTCGACATAGAACTTAATCGAACACATCAATTCAGTTCTGACCGGGCCCGACACATAAGTCAAATCAAATCATCGAGCGGCCGAGATATCTCTTCTACCCTCTTAGGATAAAATTTACAGATAAACTTCGACTTATATGCATTTACTTATTCATTAACCAACTATACACAACAATGCGTTTTATAACACCGAGTTACTGATGCGTTTTGACATTATCAATGTACAATCAATTAACAAATAATAAACCATATATCTAGGTTTTAAGACTATATGATATTATCGTCTTGAGATCACCTCTTATATATCATATTCTATACGGTGATTCCAGCAAGCGCGGGTTTATTCCAATGCTCAAAACTAGTTCATAAGCACTCATGAACGTCGCAGCAACCCTTTGCTATGTCTAATACCATTTAGACAATCTACGCACCAATTCATGACAATCTTCATTCATATCTACTTCCAACACATGAACGATTGTGGACAATTTGAATAATTCGATTATTCATAATAAACTCAATTATTCTGGAGGTCAAAACATGCAAAGTGAAACAATAGTTAAATAATTAACATAAGATAGTAACATTACTCATAAATAAAACTCCTTTATTTAATCATCAAATGTTAATTACATTTATCTATTACACATTTCTAATACTATCTAATCTATGCTAATATCATCCTTCAGCCCAATACTCCTAGCATGCTGCAAGTGCTTAACCCTACTCAGTCCCTTCGTAAGCGGATCTGCTGTGTTATCTTCCGATGTTATCCTCTTCACTACGAGTTGTCCTTCTTCTACACGATGTCTAATAAAGTGATATTTTCTGTCGATATGTCTAGATCTACCATGATCCCTCGGTTCCTTGGTCAAGGCAACCGCTCCTTCGTTATCACAGAAAATCTCCATGGGCTCCTTTATGGCAGGTACAACTCCAAGATCACCGATGAAGTTCTTTAGCCATATTGCCTCCTTCGATGCTTCGCTCGCTGCAATGTACTCTGATTCGCACGTTGAATCAGCTACGGTTTCCTGCTTGGAACTTTTCCATGTCACTGCTCCTCCATTTAGGGTAAATACCCAGCCCGACTGCGAACGGTAGTTGTCCCTATCGATCTGAAAGCTGGCGTCACTATACCCTCACACATTCAAGTCATCACTCCCTCCGAGGACTAAGAACCATTCCTTCGTCCTCCGAAGGTACTTAAGGATATTCTTCACCACAATCCAATGTGCTCTGCCAGGATTCCCTTGATATCTGCTAACCATGCTCAAAGCGAAGGCTACATCAGGGCGAGTACAAGTCATAGCGTACATGATTAAGCCAACTGCGGAAGCGTATGGTACTCGGCTCATTTCTGCTATTTCAGCTTCGATACTCGGACTTTGAGTCTTACTCAACTTGGCATTACTTTGTATCGGTAATTCTCCCTTCTTCGAGTTTTCCATACTAAAACGTTTTAGTACCTTCTCTAAGTAAGTGTTCTGACTAAGTCCAATTAGTCTCTTACTTCTTTCTCTTACTATCCTTATTCCCAAAATGTAAGAAGCCTCTCTGAGGTCCTTTATAGCGAAGCACTTCCCGAGCCAGGACTTAACCTCCTGTAGTGTCGGGATGTCGTTTCTTATGAGTAATATGTCATCGACATATAGAACGAGGAATCTTACTGTACTCCCACTGGCTTTGACATATACACATGATTCATCTTCGCTTCGTACAAATCCAAACTCTTTGACTTTCTCATCGAAGCAAAGATTCCATCTGTGATACGCTTGCTTAAGTCCATAAATGGACTTCTCAAGCTTACACACTCTATTCGGATGCTTCGGATCCACAAACCCCTCTGGCTGAGCCATGTAAACATCCTCAGCCAACTTTCCTTTAAGGAAAGAGGTCGTGACATCCATTTGCCAAATCTCATAATCATGAAATGAGGCAATCGCTAGCATCACTCTAATAGATTTTATCTTCGCAACTGGTGAGAAGGTCTCATCATAGTCAACTCCGGGAGTTTGAGTAAAGCCCTTCGCAACCAATCGCGCTTTATATGTGTGTACGTTCCCATCCACGTCGGTCTTCTTCTTGAAGATCCATTTGCACCCAACAGTCTTACGTCCATGCACATTATCAACCAAATTCCAAACTTGGTTATCATAGATGGATTGGATCTCGCTATCCATTGCCTCTTTCCATTTCGCAGACTTCGGGCCTGCCATGGCTTCCTTATAGCTATTAGGTTCATCTAGATTTATTAGTGTACCATCACTAATGTACGTGTCCCCTTCGGTAGTGATATTAAAACCATAAAACTGGGGTAGAACTCTAACTCTATCGGAACCTCTAAGAGGTAAGGATTCGTCAATCGGTTCAACCAGAGTTTCCTCCTCGGGTTGAGTGCCAGCGGTAGAGGTTCCTTCATCTATCGA
Source organism: Lactuca serriola (assembly GCF_051521515.1). Taxonomy (NCBI): domain Eukaryota; kingdom Viridiplantae; phylum Streptophyta; class Magnoliopsida; order Asterales; family Asteraceae; genus Lactuca; species Lactuca serriola. Next base: position 311,690,870 of record NC_136410.1, on the reverse strand, counting down.
CTCTTGAATCTCTTCAAGATCGATTTGCCTCCCACTATCTCCTTGGCCTATGAGTTCTCGCTCTCGGAAAACTCCTCTCATCGCAACGAAGACAACAATGTCCTTCGGTCTATAGAAGAGATATCCAAAGGATGTCTGCGGGTAGCCGATGAAAATACATCGCTCACTTCGAGGTTCGAGCTTGTTGTGAGTATCTTGTCTTACGAAAGCCTCGCAACCCCAAACCTTGATATGTGCCAACGAGGGAGCTTTCCCTGTCCACATTTCGTGAGGTGTTTTGGCAACCTTCTTAGTAGGGACTCGGTTAAGGATATGGGCGGCAGTGTCTAAGGCATACCCCCAAAAAGAGATAGGTAGTGAAGCACGACTCATCATAGAGCGAACCATATCCAATAAGGTTCAATTACGCCTTTCTGCCACACCATTCAACTGCGGTGTCCTAGGTGGCGTCAATTGTGAAACTACTCTACACTCCTTTAGATAGTCGTGGAATTCAAGACTTAGGTACTCTCCTCCTCGATCGGATCGAGGCATCTTGATTCTCTTGCCCAATTGATTCTCCACTTTATTCTTGAACTCTTTGAACTTTTCAAAAGTTTCTGACTTTTGCTTGATTAAATAGATATACCCATATCTACTATAATCATCGGTAAAAGTCACGTAGAGCAGTTCCCATCCTTCGTGGTTGATCTAAACGGTCCACATACATCGGTATGTATTAAGTCCAATAGACCCTCACCCCTTTCACACGTACTCATGAAGGGTGACTTAGTCATCTTTCCAAGTAAACAAGACTCGCACGTGTCATCTTCCCTAAGGTCGAATGACTCCAACACTCCATCCTTTTGGAGTTGGGCTACGCGTTTCTTGTTGACATGTCCAAGACGACAATGCCACAAGGATGCTTTATCCATACTAGTGGAAGAATCTATATTCAAAACATCATTTCCTAAGTTATCAACAATCATAACAGTTTCATAAATTCCATTACATGGTATACCTTCAAAGTAAAAGACACCATTTAGATAAGCCAAAATAGAACCATTCTCATTATTAAAAGAAAATCTAAAACCTTGTCTATATAAACCATGAAATGAAATGATGTTTCTAGCCATTTCTCAAAAATAGCAACAATTGTTCAAATCTAAACATAAATTATTCCTAAGCACTAAAGAATACACTCCAATCTTGGTCACAGGCGACGATCTTCTGTTCCCCATGATTAGATTGATTCTTCCTTGCTCCACATCCCTACTTCTTCTTAGTCCTTGCACATTAGAACAAATGTGGTAACCACAACCGATATCAAGAACCCAAGAAATAGCATGATTAGAATCGTTAGATTTAATTGTATATATACCTGCGAAAGATGGCTTGATCTTTCCTTCCTTGATGGCTTGCAGGTATTCTGGGCAGCTTCTCTTCCAATGTCCTATCTTGTGGTAGTGGTGGCACTCTGCCTCCTTAGGGTTAGGGCAGGGCTTAGCGGGATCAACTTTGGTCCCACTAGAAGAGGCACCATCTCAGGCTTTCACCTTACGATAGTTCTTATACGAAGCCTTCCTCTTCTTTCCCTTTCCTTGACCAATAGCCAAGACAGGAGCAGCGGGTGGATTGGGAGTTGGTGCAACAGACTTGTCTTTGAAGTTGCTCTCAGCGACCCTCAAGAGACCTTGGAGTTTGCATAGGGTGACCTCCTCTTTGTTCATGTGGTAGGTCATCCTAAATTGATTGTACATCGGAGGCAAAGAGTGAAGCACCATGTCGATTGCCAAGTCTTCCCCAAAGTCAACATTTAACTTGTGAAGGCGGTCGACATACCTTTGCATCTTTTGCAGGTGCACGGTAAGAGACTCTCCATGACCCATCTTAGCGGAAATCATGTTAGTGAAAATCTCATAACGCTCTTGTCTCGCGTTTTGGTGGTATCTCTCCAATAAGTCTTGATGCATCTCGTACGGGTACATGTCCTCATAGGACTTTTGGAATTCGGAGTTCATGGTGGCTATCATGATGCAATGTACCTTCGTTGCATCTCGCTCATGAGTTTCAAAAGCGGTAATTTCAGCCGGAGTAGCGATTTCAGGGTTAATGTTCTCGAGCTTCTCATCGAGGACATACTCCTTATCCTCATAGCAAGCAATGGTGCGAATGTATCTTATCCATTCGCTAAAGTTCGTTCCATCGAAGGTGACCTTTTGGCGAAGGCTCATCAACGTGAAAGAACTAGCAGCAGCATTGTTTGCGTTCGACATCTGCAATTAGAAAAAGGACAAAGATAGATTAGAATATGAATCCCTAATTATCACCCAATAAGAAAAATTAGGTCTAGGATCCAACAACAATATTTACATATTAGAAAAGGGATGCCGTAATCTAACATGCAAATAATATGAAGGTAAGTGAATGACAATTCACTAATTCTCCACCATATAAACATAACTTTAAGTCCTAATTGTATTGAGAATTCCTAGGTTCGGATGAGATTCATTGAAAACTATTCAATGGCATGTTTAAATCTCGATATGCCCCTCTAGTTTGTGACTGGGATACCGAGGATCACAAAGCGGGTGTGAATTACCATGCAAATTCACATGGTGCCTTCATTGTAACGATCACCTATTCGATGTGCCGGTAAACCACACACGCTCCATCGAACTATGATAAACAATGAATCACCCTTTGCCACCTTATAGATCGACTTCGTGAATGAGGCCTGCTAACGGTAAGACTAGCATTTTAGTTATACATATATACATATTATTCTTGTAATATTATATTAGTATAGGGTTGTATTTTAAACCTTTTAAAATCTAGGGTTTGAAATTTAAATTGTCTAAATTAAAACTTTTAATCACAAAATATAAATTTCAAAACTTGAGGACAAGTTTTAAACATTTTAAAACATGGAGGATCAAATAATTTTAATTAACAATTAATTTCCTAATTATCTATATTTGATTTATTCAAGATTTCTTTCAAGATAATTACCAAAATAATCAAAATAATTAATTAATTATCATATAAGGAAATTAAATATTTTATTAGTTGATAAATATCTTTAATTAGATCAAGATAATAGTCATATATATCAAAAAATCGGATTAGGGTTGATCTAATATGATTAAGGTAAGTTTCCATAAGATAATCATGAAGAAATCCCGAATCTGGCCATTCCTGACGCTTGGACTCGCCGAGTGCACCAAGTGACTCGCTGAGTCTGGCCAACTCGCCGAGTCCACTATGGAACTTGCCGAGTCCATGAATCAGATACCACTGATGGGTTTTAGCCATAAGAACTTTCCTATGTGCGCATGCAAAACCCTAATGCTTGGATCTAGGCTTTCTAATTAAACATGCTTTGAATCCAAGACTTCTAATGACTATTTAGGTGTAATAACAATATTGAAACAGATCTAGAATCATACTTTGAATTCCTTGTTGATCTTGTTGTCTTGGAGCTTCTAGAGTCACAATTGTCACTCCTCTAATGGCTTACAAACACCAAATAGCAAGGAGGATGATTTGAGAGATAGGAGAGGGGAGGAAATCGGCCAGGGTTTCTATACTTTAGATGAAGTGCCGATTTCCTTATGCCATAGGGTCTATTTATACTTGTAAACTCCTTAAGGGTTACAACCTAAACCCTAATTGGATAATCTTCTCTTAAGGCTATCCAAATCCATTCTTTAGATAACCCCTTGGACGATTTGAAGCTATCCTTAGCTTCTAGAATCCGTCCAATCCATATCTATATGGATTTACAGTCTAAAGTTTAACTATCAAACAATTGACAGTTTATACCCTCTTATTTAATTAATCTCTTTAAGTCACCAAATTAATTCCAATTAATTCTATGACTTATATTAATCAAATAACAATATATTATTCTTTATATTATTCTCATAATATACTAATAATATTTACTCTCTCTTAATAAATCATCCTATCAAGTTGCTATGGTGAAGGCAACCCAAAAGGACCATGCACAACCGGGTCAATTACTTGCCTAATATAGTTGCAGCCTTAGACACTATTCCAATAGTTATGTAGTAATAACAATCTCAAATCCTCCTTGTAATGACTTTAGAAAGCTTAGAGTCACAAGTGTCACTCCTCTAATGGTTCACAAACACCAAGAGCAAGAGGATGAAGAATAAGGAGAGAGGAGGCTGCCCAAGAACGTCCAAAACCCTAGAGGAACTCTTATCCACGTTTTTAGGGCTTAAGGGTACTATATATACATGTAGGCTATTAGGGTTTTCAACTAGGAAACCCTAATCTGACTACTTAAGCCCTAAGCAGCCCGTGGACCCTTTTAGAATATCCCTTGGACGATTTCTAATGGGTTTCCCATAGAATCCGCATGTTTCAAGGGGTGGATACAGACTACTTACGCGCTCTCGAAGAGGCAGTTATCAGCCTGAAGCTTCAACTCATCATGGCCAAGGCAAGGGCTACGCGAGCGAGCAAAAAGTGGAGGTAATCACCCAAGAGGCGGATGAACTGGCTGAACTTCTAGTGCATCACCTCGGCGATTGAGCGTCGTCGTCTTCCTTACTAATAGGACCTGCTCTACTACCTGCTATATAGAACCCACCGCGACTAGGGTTAGCTGTATCAGTCTTTAGTACTATGTCCTTAGGATCTATGCTATGTGTTACAAATCCATGATTGTGTGCCAAATTATGAAAGTACCTAAGTTCTTGCCACACACCTAGCTCATAGGATCACACTCTCACAAAAAGCACAGATACTCAACATGTTTCTGTTCCATGGCAGAAAGATGCCTCGACGAGCAACCCGCGGAAACCCTGAGCCAAACCCTCCCGAGTTCAACTCTGTTGCTTTTCAGGCAGCGGTGTCGGATGCGGTGACCGCGGCTATGGCCCAAATTCACCAAGGGAACAATGGAGGAGTCAACGGACCAGGCGCTAGAAGTTCAAACAACGGGGTGAATCAAGGACCTACCACTACATGCTCCTACAAAGACTTCACCAACGCCAAACCATGAACCTTTAACGGCACTGGAGGAATGATCACCCTGAAACGATGGATCGAGAAGGTGGAATCGGTATTTGAGATATATGAATGCCCTGAGGAGATGAATGTCAAATTTTCCGCATGCACTCTTGTTGATCAAGTGCTTACTTGGTGGAACGGACACGTGGAAGCCATGACACTCTCCGTAGCCAATTCCATGCCATGGGAAGAAATGAAAGAAATGCTGATGGCTGAATACTGCCCTCGTGGCGAAATTCAGAAAATGGAACAAGAGCTGTGGAACCTCACCGTCCGAAATGCGGATATAGATGCATACATATCAAGGTTCAGTGAACTATCTCTGCTATGCCCTGGCATGATCACCTCAGAAGGAAAGAAGATCGAGCGATTCATCTGGGGACTAACCTCCCCGATCCAAGGAAACATGATAGCTTCAAATCTCGAAACTTTCGACAGTGCCAAGAGATTAGCCAAGAAGCTGTATGACCACAACAACAAGAAGGGTGAGAAGCCAGTGGAGACTGAAGTTAAGAAGGAAAATGATAGCAAGAAGGGGAAGAACAACAAGAGGAAGGGACGTCAAGGCTCCGAATCGTCCAAGAAGCACCAAACAGTGGCAGTTAATGTTGCGACCACTCAAGTTCCATCCAACCACATGCTCCAGCCTCAGCTGCTCCAAGTGCTCCTAGACCTTATTCCGATAATCTTCCCAAGTGCAACAAGTGCGGTCTCCATCACAATGGAGAATGCAGAGAGATGCAGTGCACCAGTTGCAATCGGAAGGGACACACGACAAGGTATTGCAGGACCTACCCTCCTCAGAACCAACAACAGGGAAACAACAACAACAATAACCGCAACAAAAACAACACCAACGCTGATAGCAACAATGCAGGACCCAGCCACACCTACTATGGATGTGGAAGGACTGGGCATTTCCGTCGAAACTGCCCCAACCACAACAATCCCAGAAATTGAGGAACAGAAAGGGTGCTGACCATGGGTCAGGGAGAAGCGATTCAGGATCCCGCTGTTGTTACCGGTACGTTCCTCCTAAACCACACTTATGCATGCATCATATTTGATACCGGAGCAGAGCGAAGTTTTGTGAGCAATAAGTTTAAACATTTGTTAAAACAACAACCCTAGAAGCTCAATGAAACCTTTACGGTGGAAATGGCCAATGGGAAAACCGAATCCACTGGGGAAGTCTACATCGGACGTACCCTAACCCTAAATCAACACGTCTTCCGAATAGACTTAATGCCTATTTCCATTAGGAGTTTTGATGTGATTATTGGCATGGACTGGTTAAGCCCCCACCATGCTGAAATTATGTGTCACGAGAAGGCCGTTCGCCTTCACCTTCCCGATCACGAAACCCTAGGTATTTACGGAGACAAACCTAGCACGAACCTTCGCCTCATCTCGTGCGTCCAGGCACAGAAGTATCAGCGAAAGAACGATTTGACGTTCCTAGCGCATATAGTGGATAAAACCAAGTGACTACACTACTCATAGAGCCGTTATGCTGTCAAACTAGTGCCACTCATGTATGCTCTTACGAGCAAATTTTTCGTATATCAAATGCGGATAATATTAGTAACTTTTACGTGCTTTGTTATGATATTACAAATTGCTATATGTTGAGAATCTATGATTGTATGTTGAATGATAGGAGTGTTTAAGTACGTACATTGCACCTAGTCAGTAGGGTCACAACCTTCCAGAAACCCTAAACACTCAACATCTTTCCGTTTCATGACAGAAAGATGCCTCGCCGACCTACTCGCGGAAACCCTGGACCAACCCCACCCGAAGTTGACTCCACTGCATTCCAGGCAGCCGTGTCTGCTGCGGTCACCGCAGCTATGGCACAACTCCATCAGGGGAATAACGGAGGAGTCAACGGGCAAGGGGCAGGGAGTTCGAACAACGGGATGAATCAAGGACCTACTAAAATATGTACCTACAAGGACTTTACAAATGCCAAACCATGAACTTTTAACGGCACTGGAGGAGTGATCCCTCTGAAGCGATGGATCGAGAAGGTGGAATCGGTATTCGAGATATGCGATTGTCCTGAGCAGATGAAAGTGAAGTTCGCGGCCTGCACTTTTGTCGATCAAGCGCTCACCTGGTGGAACGGACATGTGGAAGCCATGACACTTCCTGTAGCCAACTCTATGCCGTGGGCGGAGATGAAAGAAATGCTGCTGGCTGAATACTGCCCACGAGGTGAGATTCAGAAAATGGAGCAAGAGCTGTGGAACCTCACTGTGCAGAATGCGAATATTGATGCCTACATATCAAGATTTAGTGAACTGTCTCTGTTGTGCCCGGGTATGATCACCTCGGAAGGAAAGAAGATTGAGCGATTCATCTGGGGACTAAAATCACCAATTCAAGGAAATGTGATAGCTGCAAACCCCGAAACATATGACAGTGCCAAAAGATTGGCAAAGAAGCTGTATGACCATAACAAAAAGAAGGGTGAAAAGCCAGCGGAGGCTGAAGGAAAGAAGGAAGGTGATGGCAAGAAGGGGAAGAACAATAAGAGGAAGGGGCGTCAGGGCCCCGAGACCTATAAAAAGCAGCAGACAGTGGCGGTTAACGTTGTCACCGCACCGGTTCCATCCACACCACATGCTCCAGCCTCAGCTGCTTCAAATGCTCCCAGACCTTATTTCGGTAATCTTCCCAAGTGCAACAAATGCGGTTTCCATCACAATGGAGAATGCAAGGAGTTACAGTGCACCAGTTGTAACCGAAGGGGACACACGGCGAAGTACTGCAGGACTTACCCTCCCCAGAACCAACAACAGGGAAACAGCAACCACAACAACAATCGCAACAACAACAACGTCACCACCGGCAGCAACAATGCAGGGCCTAGCCACACCTGCTATGGGTGTGGGAGGAATGGGCATTTCCGCCGAGACTGCCCTAACAACAACAATCCAGGAAACAGAGGAACAGGAAGGATGCTGACCATGGGTTAGGGAGAGGCGATTCAGGACGCCGCTGCTGTTACCGATACGTTTCCCCTAAACCACGCTTATGCATGCATCCTATTTGACACCGGAGCGGAGCGAAGTTTCGTAAGCAATAAGTTTAAACATTTATTAAAACAACAGCCCCAGAAGCTAAATGAAACCTTTACGGTGGAAATGGCCAATGGGAAAACCGAATCCACCGGGGAAATCTACATCGGATGTACCCTACCCCTCAATCAACACGTCTTTCGAATAGACTTTATGCCTGTATCAATTAGGAGTTTCGATGTGATTATTGGCATGGACTGGTTAAGCCCCCACCATGCTGAAATTATGTGTCACGAGAAGGCCATTCGACTTCGCCTTCCCAATCACGAAACCCTAGTAATTTACGGAGACAAACCTAGCATGAACCTTCGCCTTATCTCGTGCATCAAGGCACAAAAACATCTACGAAAGAACAACTTGGCGTTCCTGGCTCACATAGTGGACAAAATCAAGGAAGAGGTTAACGTTCAAGACATTCCCGTAGCATGTGAGTTCCCAGACGTGTTTCCTGAAGATCTTCCAGGAGTACCCCCGGAGAGACAAGTGGAATTTCGAATCGACCTCGTTCTAGGAGCAACTCCTCTCGCTAAATCACCCTATCGGTTAGCTCCTGCTGAGATGCAGGAATTATCCAGCCAACTCAGCAAACTCTTGGACAAGGGATTCATCCGCCCTAGTTACTCGCCATGGGGAGCTCCAGTCCTCTTTATCAAAAAGAAGGACGGATCTTTTAGGATGTGCATCGATTACAGAGAGTTAAATAAACTCACTGTTAAAAATCGCTACCCACTCCCACGAATCGATGATCTATTTGACCAGCTCCAAGGAGCTAGTTATTTTTCTAAGATAGATCTACGGTCCAGATACCACCAACTCAAAGTCCGGGAAGAGGATATTCCAAAAACCGCTTTCCGAACTCGCTACGGACATTATGAATTTGTCGTAATGCCCTTCGGTATAACAAATGCCCCTGCCGCATTTATGGATCTAATGAACCGAATCTGTCGACCATTCCTCGACAACTTTGTCATCGTCTTCATTGACGATATTCTCGTCTATTCCCGAAGCGAAGAAGAGCATGGCCAACATCTCCGACAAATCCTAGAAACTTTGCGATCGGAAAAGCTATACACAAAACTTTCCAAGTGTGAGTTCTGGCTCCGGAGTGTGAACTTCCTAGGTCATGTAGTTAGCCAAGATGGAATTCATGTGGATCCCTCAAAAGTCAAAGCTGTTGATGGATGGGCAATCCCGACAACACCTACGGAAATCCGTCAGTTCTTGCGTCTAGCAGGCTACTATAGGAGATTCATTCAAAACTTCTCTAAGATCGCCAAGCCACTTACCTCGCTTACACAAAAGGGCGTACCATTCAAATGGACGGACAAACAAGAAGCCGCATTCCGAACCCTGAAACAAGCTCTCTGTAGCGCCCCGATACTATCACTACCGGAGGGAACGGAAGATTTCGTGGTCTACTGTGACGCGTCAAATCAGGGCTTAGGTTGCGTTCTCATGCAGCGTGGAAGGGTGATAGCTTACGCTTCTCGCCAACTAAAGACGCATGAAGTAAATTATACGGCCCATGACCTGGAATTGGGAGTCGTGGTCTTCACTCTGAAAATTTGGAGGCACTACCTGTATGGTACGAAGTGCACCATCTTCACGGACCACAAAAGTCTCCAGCACATCTTGAACCAGAAGGAGTTGAACATGAGGCAACGAAGATGGGTTGAATTACTAAACGATTACGAGTGTGAGATCAAGTACCACCCAGGCAAGGCCAACGTGGTAGCCGACACATTAAGTCGAAAGGAGTACTCAAATCGTCGTACGAAAACACTCTCTATAACCGTCCAATCTCACCTAGCCACTCAAATTGCGGTAGCCCAGTCGGAGGCCATAAAAGCGGAAAACAGGGCAAGCGAAGCACTGCGCGGGACGGAGAAGAACCTAGTGGCAAAGGAGAATGGAGTATACTACTTCATGAACCGTATTTGGGTCCCTAAAATCGGAGGATATAGGGAGGTAGTTATGAAGGAAGCCCACAAGACGCGATACTCCGTTCATCCTGGTTCAGACAAGATGTATTTGGATATTAAACAACACTATTGGTGGCCTAACATGAAGGCGGAAATTGCTACCTATGTTAGTAAGTGCCTTACATGTGCCAAGGTAAAGGTGGAATACCAGAAGCCCTCAGGCTTATTACAGCAACCGGTAATTCCTGAGTGGAAATAGGAGTGGATTTCTATGGACTTCGTGACCAAGCTACCCAAAACGTCGGATGGACTAGACACCATATGGGTAATAATCGACCGACTGACGAAATATGCCCATTTCCTGCCAGTCAAAGAATCCTACAAGATGGAGAGATTGATGTGTTTATACGTTCGAGAAATTGTGAGACACCATGGAGTGCCAAAATTTATTATCTCGGATAGGGACAGTAGGTTCACTTCACGTTTTTGGCAATCACTCCATAAGGCAATGGGAACTCATCTCGACATGAGCACCGCTTATCATCCGCAAACGGATGGTCAAAGCGAACGAACCATCCAAACGCTCGAAGACATGCTCCGCGCATGTGTGATAGACTTTGGGAAGTGTTGGGATACCCACTTACCTTTAATCGAATTCTCGTATAACAATAGTTATCATTCGAGCATCAAGGTGGGTCCTTTCGAAGCACTATACGAGCGTAAGTGTAGATCACCGTTATCTTGGGCTGAGGTAGGTGATACTCAACTAGCAAAAACACATACGTCGGACAAGTCGCTAACAGGACCAGAGATCATTCGTGAAACCACGGAAAAGATCGTCCAAATCAGAGCTCGATTACAAGCATCGTGTGACCGATAAAAGAGCTACGCTGATAAACAACGAAAGCCCTTAGAATTTCAGGTCGGGGATCGAGTACTGTTGAAAGTCTCACCCTGGAAAGGGGTTATTCGTTTTGGAAAATGGGGAAAACTGAACCCACGATACATCGGGCCTTTCGAGATCGTCGCCCGAATAGGTCCCATGGCATATAAACTGCAGTTACTCGCAGAGCTAAACAGTGTACACCCAATGTTCCATGTGTCTAATCTAAAGAAGTGCCTATCGGATGAAACACTCGTCATTCCCCTTGACGAGATCGAAATCAATGAGAATCTCCTGTTCGTTGAAGAGCTGGTTGAAATCATGGACAGGGAGGTGAAGCGTACTAAGCAAAGTCGCATCCCGATCGTGAAAGTACGGTGGAACGCGAAGCGTGGGCCAGAATTCACGTGGGAACGCGAGGATCAAATGAAGCAAAAGTACCCTCACCTATTTTAGCATTCTCAAATCTAGCTTTCAAACAGAATTTCGTGACGAAATTCCCTCTAATGGGGGGATGATGTCACAACTAGAAATTTTGTGTCTTGTAAGCACTACATTCAAGTAAAATGTAGAATCCAAAAACTTAAAAGCATGTATGATACTTACTCTATGACAACAGAATTTCAATCAAATACACCATACAAGTGCTACAAATAGTCAATAAGCAATTGGAAACCCTAGAGGTTCATGTTAAGTCCACTTTGGGCTAGGACTTCCTTATTGGACCCATTAGGCCAATAAGCCTCCAATTTGACTATCATGAGATTAGAACCTTTAAATGGGCTCTAATTGGACCCACATTTATTTATTTCAACATTTTGGGCCATATTGGGCCTAGAATGAAATAAATTAAATATTATGAATCATAATTAACTCAAACTAGCCCAACAACGTGTAAAAATCATATTATATTTTTGTTTGGGCCAAAAATCATCCAAACTAACTATAATATAGGCTTAGGGGCATTAAAGCCCAATGATCTCCTTCCCTTCCAAATTCTCGGCCCAAATCCCAAATCCAAGAAGAAAGGAGTTGACCTAATCTTTGCCACCTCACTTATATCCCACATATCTCCATGCATGGACCAACATGCATCTATGATTGTCAACTCACCTCTCTCTTTTCTCTTCTTCTTGACTTCGGCCGAAAGCACCCACACACACACACACTTCATCACTTTTCACAAATCAAACACTCTCAAAAACACCTTCACCTCTCTTCACTAAATTTTCGAAGATTCAAGGGCATTTCAAGGAGATTTTTCACAAGAATCACCATCCAAGGTAAGGTTATACTTAAATCTATGATTTAAGTTCCTTTATCTATCAAAAATCTCTACCTAATCCATGCAAAAATCATGATCTTGCATCCTAGAAACACCTCAAGGCCGAGATCTTCATCAAGGTGTGCTAGGGGCCAAAAATCACCTCATTTTCTTCCATCTTTTCTCCTAAACCGAAACCACACCCAAAGGTGAGCTTCATACCCACTATTTTTCGGTTTTTACAAGTTTTGTGGGGGGGGCAATACAAGCAAATGTGTAGATCTGTGAGTATATGTATGCTTTGTATGTTTTCTATGCTTATATACATGTTTATATGTGATTATGGTGTTGAAACTAGTCAAAAAGCCCTTAAAATCGAGATTTGCATTAGGATGTATGAAACAAGTGTTAAACATATTGCTATACACAAATCATTTCTAGAAAAATAGCCAACTTGGTTAACATGAACTTATTGGGCTAAAAATCCCATTTTTGGACTCAAAATGTTAAAAATAAGAAGTTAAAGGGCCCAAAATGTCAAAATACAAATTCTGAAGGATGAAATGATTCAAAACATTTTCCATAAGTTATTTTTCTGGAAATATTCTCGTGGAAGGATTAAAATGTGAATTTTTAAGCATAATGGGCCAAAAATGAACTTTTCGGCCCAATAAAGCCCAATATGCGAGATTTTCAAATTAAAAGGGCTGAAGTTGTGATTTTCTGTAAAAACAGGGGACTACTAGTGCTCCAAGCCCATTTCAAGGGTTAAAAATGCTTTTCATATTTAAAAGGGACCAAAAATGCAAAAATATTCTATTTTGGGTGAAAAGTGTAAAAACTGCGAAATTAAGGGTTCTAGCTGAGAAAATTTTCTTTTGGTGGACTAAAACTGCTTTTCAAATAACTTTGGGCTGAAAATAACTTTTCTACAAGTTTTGATACTAAAGTGTCAAGAAAAATAGTTTGAGGACTAAAATAGAAATTATTTTATATAAAGGATTAAATGTGTAAATTATCCAAAAGAAAAGGGGCTGCAATAATGAAACATCCTAAAGTTGTAAATAATAAATCCGTCATGATGAAATTCTAACATCTCGACTATCGGCAAATTATAATACACCTTCAACACCAAAATCGTTATCAAACGAATTGATTCGGTCTCGAATCAATAACAAATCCGAAACTACTAACGCGACGACACTTCAATACACACATGAAACTCTCGGGAACTCAATACACATGCGGGAATACACCAGACGTCGATACACCGTCTTTGGGCCCAAAAGTTTCAAATCATGTTTGTTGGGCCTAGCTAGCCCAATGGCATGATCTTTTGGCCCGAAGGAAACTCGCTTACATGTAGTTGGGTCTTATATGACCTAATTTCGTGTAAAAGGACTTTTACAGGCTTTGTGCTGTTGGACCCCAAGGGCCTTCTGGTGCTGCTAGTAAAGTCGAGAATTCACCAAATGCGAGTCAGACTAAGGGTCCTTCGCATTCACGATAGCCTTGAACGACGTAGGGAAATACCGGGGTTTCGCACCCTCTTCTTTTTCCCTCGGTTGTGGGGCTACATGAGTCCGGGTGGTTGGGTTAAGTGAATAGTGAAAACGATGCCTAAGGGATCGTTTTTACGGTTGTCAACTGGTCGTTTTCATTAATGTACGTTTACAACAATTCACAATCCGCAATTAATCCAACGTCTCCGGAGCTCAACGAATACACCTGTCGTAACGAAGAAACAAAACATAAATTATTTAATGCAAAGTAATAGGGAAACGTCGGGCCTTCCTAGGGTTTTCAATTAATACACCTCCGAATTACATACCGAGTCTTACAAATCGTATTCTTACATTTATAGAAACAAGCAAGCATACTTACGGATCTTCACACTTTTTATACTAAGTTCTTTTAAGAAAATATCGGATTTTCTGGTGATTTTCAAACAATACAAACCACTATATTTCAAACATTACTTATGAACTCACCAACATTTCATATGTTGACGTTTTTCAAAATACTTGTATTCTCAGGTAACCGATAAACCGAAGGGAAAAATGCACTCAGTGATGTCTTGTTGTTGTTTAACTAGTATTGAACAATCTACTTTTGAGAATGTAATGTTTTGAGACTATGTACTGAATGTAAACGCTACCAGTTGTAATATTCCAATGCTTGGTATTGTATGATGTTATGTTTCATGTATATTCATTGTGATGGTATTCAATTGAGTCACAACATCCCCCGGACGTTTCCGCCGTCTGGTTCGGGGGTGTGACAGGTTGGTATCAGAGCATTGTTTATAGTGAACTAGCATATCGAACCATACATTGATATGCAACTATAAACCAAAAGAGGGACTAACATAACTCTGAACAAAACAAGTAAAATACAATGATAAAACACCTTTGCTTGCATTAGGGATAAGGAACATAACGTCGAACCATACAAAATAATGCTAGTATCTCGGTTAATTCAGGACTGTTCTTAGTGGTACCAAGGAGTGGATGTAGCCTGATCAACTACATTCTCTCCAAAGTATAACTAACACACGTTCTGATGAGATCGGGATATCTATGGAACCTAAAACTATACCCCTTTTATCACCAAAAAGAGAACGTCTGCTTAGTATATACCATAGCCATGGGAGTGACAATAGTTTATACTTTCCCCCAGTCATCATGGAGGGAGATCAGCCAGGTATCCAGTTCCATCAAGTCCTAGTGGCTCACGGGATGCTTGGAGATGAACCAGAAGGGAATCCAGAGGAAGCACACGACGTCGGACCTGACGAATACATAGACACTGACTACGAATTTGGAGAGACCAACGACGACGTCGAGGAAGGTCAAGATGGGAACAAGGACCACATCCCGCCGTGTGAGAATGAGGCGCAACCAGACCACCACGCTTCACCAGTGAACCCCCCAAGGGAGAACCGTTCCCCCGAAGCTGAGATCGCCGCACTGCGACAACAGCTGTATGCTATGGAGGCTCGGGCAGTGCGAGCTGAGCATGAGAGGGATGAGGTTATTGGAGACATGACGGAGATGGCTCAATTATTGGCGCAACATTTCGGCATATGACCCCGCCACTACGTAGGACGCGGATCGTCACGGTTAGGGATAGACTTATCTTAGTAGGTCATTAGGAACTATGCTATGTACCCCGACTCTATGTTTAAGTGACTACACTACTCATAGAGCCGTTATGCTGTCAAACTAGTGTCACTCATGTATGCTCTTACGAGCAAATTTTTCATATATCAAATGCGGATAATATTAGTAAACTTTTACGTGCTTTGTTATGATATTACAAATTGCTATGTGTTGAGAATCTATGATTGTATGTTGAATGATAGGAGTGTTTAAGTACGTACATTGCACCTAGTCAGTAGGGTCACAACCTTCCAGAAACCCTAAACACTCAACATCTTTCCGTTTCATGACAAAAAGATGCCTCGCCGACCTACTCGCGGAAAACCTAGACCAACCCCACCCGAAGTTGACTCCACTGCATTCCAGTCAGCCGTGTCTGCTGCGGTCACCGCAGCTATGGCACAACTCCATTAGGGGTATAATGGAGGAGGCAACGGGCAAAGGGCAGGGAGTTCGAACAACAGGATGAATCAAGGACCTACTAAAACATGTACCTACAAGGACTTTACAAATGCCAAAACACGAACTTTTAACGACACTGGAGGAGTGATCCCTCTGAAGCGATGGATCGAGAAGGTGGAATCGGTATTCAAGATATGCGATTGTCCTAAGCAGATGAAAGTGAAGTTCGCAGCCTGCACTTTTGTCGATCAAGCGCTCACCTGGTGGAACGGACATGTGGAAGCCATGACACTTCCTGTAGCCAACTCTATGCCGTGGGCGGAGATGAAAGAAATGCGGATTGCTGAATACTGCCCAAGAGGTGAGATTCAGAAAATGGAGCAAGAGCTGTGGAACCTCACTGTGCACAATGCGAATATTGATGCCTACATATCGAGATTTAGTGAACCGTCTCTGTTGTGCCCGAGTATGATCACCTCGGAAGGAAAGAAGATTGAGCGATTCATCTGGGGACTAACATCACCAATTCAAGGAAATGTGATAGCTGCAAACCACGAAACATGTGACAGTGCCAAAAGATTGGCAAAGAAGCTGTATGACCATAACAACAAGAAGGGTGAGAAGCCAGCGGAGGCTGAAGGAAAGAAGGAAGGTGATCGCAAGAAGGGGAAGAACAATAAGAGGAAGGGGCGTCAGGGCCCCGAGACCTCTAAAAAGTAGCAGACAGTGGCGGTTAATGCTGTCACCGCACCGGTTCCAGCCACACCACATGCTCCAGCCTCAGCTGCTTCAAATGCTTCCTGACCTTATTCCGGTAATCTTCCCAAGTGCAACAAATGCGGTTTCCATCACAATGGAGAATGCAAGGAGTTACAGTGCACCAGTTGTAACCGAAGGGGACACACGGCGAAGTACTGCAGGACTTACCCTCCCCAGAACCAACATCAGGGAAACAGCAACCACAACAACAATCGCAACAACAACGTCACCACCGGCGGCAACAATGCAGGGCCTAGCCACACCTGCTATGGGTGTGGGAGGACTGGGCATTTCCGCCGAAACTGCCCTAACAACAACAATCCAGGAAATGGAGGAACAGGAAGCATGCTGACCATGGGTCAGGGAGAGGCGATTAAGGACCCCGTTGTTGTTACCGGTACGTTTCCCCTAAACCACACTTATGCATGCATCCTATTTGAAACCTGAGCGGAGCGAAGTTTCGTAAGCAATAAGTTTAAACATTTATTAAAACAACAGCCCCAAAAGCTAAATGAAACCTTTACGGTGGAAATGGCCAATGGGAAAACCGAATCCACCGGGGAAATCTACATCGGATGTACCCTAACCCTCAATCAACACATCTTTCGAATAGACTTGATGCCTGTATCAATTAGGAGTTTCGATGTGATTATTGGCATGGACTGGTTAAGCCCCCACCATGCTGAAATTATGTGTCACGAGAAGGCCATTCGCCTTCGCCTTCCCAATCACGAAACCTTAGTAATTTACGGAGTCAAACCTAGCATGAACCTTCGCCTCATCTCGTGCATCAAGGCACAAAAACATCTACGAAAGAACAACTTGGCGTTCTTGGCTCACATAGTGGACAAAATCAAGGAAGAGGTTAACGTTCAAGACATTCCCGTAGCATATGAGTTGCCAGACGTGCTTCCTGAAGATCTTCCAGGAGTACCCCCGGAGAGACAAGTGGAATTTCGAATCGACCTCGTTCCAGGAGCAACTCCTCTCGCTAAATCGCCCTATCAGTTAGCTCCTGCTGAGATGCAGGAATTATCCAGCCAACTCAGTGAACTCTTGGACAAGGGATTCATCCACCCTAGTTACTCTCCATGGAGAGCTGCAGTCCTCTTTGTCAAAAAGAAGGACGGATCTTTTAGGATGTGCATCGATTACAGAGAGTTAAATAAACTCACTGTTAAAAATCGCTACCTACTCCCACGAATCGATGATCTATTTGACCAGCTCCAAGGAGCTAGTTATTTTTCTAAGATAGATCTACGGTCCGGATACCACCAACTCAAAGTCCAGGAAGAGGATATTCCAAAAACCGCTTTCCGAACTCGCTACGGACATTATGAATTTGTCGTAATGCCCTTCGGTCTAACAAATGCCCCTGCCGCATTTATGGACCTAATGAACCGAATCTTTCGACCATTCCTCGACAACTTTGTCATCATCTTCATTGACGATATTCTCGTCTATTCCCGAAGCGAAGAAGAGCATGGCCAACATCTCCGACAAATCCTAGAAACTTTGCAATCGGAAAAGCTATACACAAAACTTTCCAATTGTGAGTTCTGGCTCCGGAGTGTGAACTTCCTAGGTCATGTAGTTAGCCAAGATGGAATTCATGTGGATCCCTCAAAAGTCAAAGCTGTTGATGGATGGGCAATCCCGACAACACCTACGGAAATCCGTCAGTTCTTGGGTCTAGCAGGCTACTATAGGAGATTCATTCAAAACTTCTCTAAGATCGCCAAGCCACTTACCTCGCTTACACAAAAGGGCGTACCATTCAAATGGACGGACAAACAAGAAGCCGCATTCCGAACCCTGAAACAAGCTCTCTGTAGCGCCCAGGTACTATCACTATCGGAGGGAACGGAAGATTTCGTGGTCTACTATGACGCGTCAAATCAGGGCTTAGGTTGCGCTCTCATGCAGCGTGGAAGGGTGATAGCTTACGCTTCTCGCCAACTAAAGACGCATGAAGTAAATTATACGACCCATGACCTGCAATTGGGAGTCGTGGTCTTCGCTCTGAAAATTTGGAGGCACTACCTGTATGGTACGAAGTGCACCATCTTCACAGACCACAAAAGTCTCCAGCACATCTTGAACCAGAAGGAGTTGAACATGAGGCAACGAAGATGGGTTGAATTACTAAACGATTACGAGTGTGAGATCAAGTACCACCCAGGCAAGGCCAACGTGGTAGCCGACGCATTAAGTCGGAAGGAGTACTCAAATCGTCGTACGAAAACACTCTCTATAACCGTCCAATCTCACCTAGCTAGTCAAATTGTGGTAGCCCAGTCGGAGGCCATAAAAGCGGAAAACAGGGCAAGCGAAGCACCGCGCGGGATGGAGAAGAACCTAGAGGCAAAGGAGAATGGAGTATACTACTTCATGAACCGTATTTGGGTCCCTAAAATCGGAGGATATAAGGAGGTAGTTATGAAGGAAGCCCACAAGACGCGATACTCCATTCATCCTGGTTCAGACAAGATGTATTTGGATATTAAACAACACTATTGGTGGCCTAACATAAAGGCGGAAATTGCTACCTATGTTAGTAAGTGCCTTACGTGTGCCAAGGTAAAGGTGGAATACCAGAAGCCCTCAGGGTTATTACAGCAACCGGTAATTCCTGAGTGGAAATGGGAGGGGATTTCTATGGACTTCGTGACCAAGCTACCCAAAACGTCAGATGGACTAGACACCAGATGGGTAATAATCGACCGACTGATGAAATATGCCCATTTCCTGCCAATCAAAGAATCCTACAAGATGGAGAGATTGATGCGTTTATACGTTCGAGAAATTGTGAGACTCCATGGAGTGCCAAAATCTATTATCTCGAATAGGGACAGTAGGTTCACTTCACGTTTTTGGCAATCACTCCATAAGGCAATGGGAACTCATCTCGACATGAGCACCGCTTATCATCCGCAAACGGATGGTCAAATCGAACGAACCATCCAAACGCTCAAAGACGTGCTCCGCGCATGCGTGATAGACTTTGGGAAGTCTTGGGATACCCACTTACCTTTAATCGAATTCGCGTATAACAATAGTTATCATTCGAGCATCAAGGTGGCTCCTTTCGAAGCACTATACGAGCGTAAGTGTAGATCACCGTTATCTTGGGCTGAGGTAGGTGATACTCAACTAGCAAAAACACATACGTCGGACAAGTCGCTAACGGGACCGGAGATCATTCGTGAAACCACGGAAAAGCTCGTCCAAATCAGAGCTCGATTACAAGCATCGCACGACCGACAAAAGAGCTACGCCGATAAACGACGAAAGCCCTTAGAATTTCAGGTCGGGGATCGAGTACTGTTGAAAGTCTCACCCTGGAAAGGGGTTATTCGTTTCAGAAAACGGGGAAAACTGAACCCACGATACATCGGGCCTTTCGAGATTCTCGCCCGAATAGGTCCTGTGGCATATAAACTACAGTTACCCGTAGAGTTAAACAATGTACACCTAGTGTTCCATGTCTCTAATCTAAAGAAGTGCCTATCGGATGAAACACTCGTCATTCCCCTTGACGAGATCGAAATCAATGAGAATCTCCTGTTCGTTGAAGAGCCGGTTGAAATCATGGACAGGGAGGTGAAGCGTACTAAGCAAAGTCGCATCCCGATCATGAAAGTACGGTGGAACGCGAAGCGT
Source organism: Lactuca serriola (assembly GCF_051521515.1). Taxonomy (NCBI): domain Eukaryota; kingdom Viridiplantae; phylum Streptophyta; class Magnoliopsida; order Asterales; family Asteraceae; genus Lactuca; species Lactuca serriola. The sequence continues at coordinate 311,670,708 of NC_136410.1, read as the reverse complement.
AGGCCAGAATTCACGTGGGAACGCGAGGATCAAATGAAGCAAAAGTACCCTCACCTATTTTAGCATTCTCAAATCTAGCTTTCAAACATAATTTCGGGACGAAATTCCCTCTAACGGGGGGATGATGTCACAACTAGAAATTTTGTGTCTTGTAATCACTACATTCAAGTAAAATGTAGAATCCAAAAACTTAAAAGCATGTATGATACTTACTCTATGACAACAGAATTTCAATCAAATACACCATACAAGTGCTACAAATAGTCAATAAGCAATTGGAAACCCTAGAGGTTCTTGTTAATTCCACTTTGGACTAGGACTTCCTTATTGGACCCATTAGGCCAATAAGCCTCCAATTTGACTATCATGAGATTAGAACCTTTAAATGGGTTCTAATTGGACCCACATTTATTTATTTCAACATTTTGGGCCATATTGGGCCTAGAATGAAATAAATTAAATATTATGAATCATAATTAACTCAAACTAGCCCAACAAAGTGTAAAAATCATATTATATTTTTGTTTGGGCCAAAAATCATTCAAACTAACTATAATATAGGCTTAGGGGCATTAAAGCCCAATGATCTCCTTCCCTTCCAAATTCTCGGCCCAAAGCCCAAATCCAAGAAGAAAGGAGTTGACCAAATCCTTTCCACCTCACTCATATCCCACATATCTCCATGCATGGACCAACATCCATCTAGGATTGTCAACTCACCTCTCTCTCTTCTCTTCTTCTTGACTTCGGCCGAAAGCACCCACACACACACACACTTCATCACTTTTCACACATCAAACACTCTCAAAAACACCTTCACCTCTCTTCACTAAACTTTCGAAGATTCAAGGGCATTTCAAGGAGATTTTTCACAAGAATCACCATCCAAGGTAAGGTTATACTTAAATCTATGATCTAAGTTCCTTGATCTATCAAAAATCTCTGCCTAATCCATGCAAAAATCATGATCTTGCATCCTAGAAACACCTCAAGGCCGAGATCTTCATCAAGGTGTGCTAGGGGCCGAAAATCACCTCATTTTCTTCCATCTTTTCTCCAAAACCGAAACCACACCCAAAGGTGAGCTTCATACCCCCTATTTTTCGGTTTTTACAAGTTTTGTGGGGGGGGGGGAATACATGCAAATGTGTAGATCTATGAGTATATGTATGCTTTGTATGATTTCTATGCTTATATACATGTTTATATGTGATTATGGTGTTGAAACTAGTCAAAAAGCCCTTAAAATCGAGATTTGCATTAGGATGTATGAAACAAGTGTTAAACATATTGCTATACACAACTCATTTCTAGAAAAATAGCCAACTTGGTTAACATGAACTTATTGGGCTAATCCCATTTTTGGACTCAAAATGTTAAAAATAAGAAGTTAAAGGGCCCAAAATGTCAAAATACAAGTTCTGAACGATGAAATGATTCAAAACATTTTCCATAAGTTATTTTTCTGGAAATATTCTCTTGGAAGGATTAAAATGTGAATTTTTAAGCATAATGGGCCAAAAATGAACTTTTCGGCCCAATAAAGCCCAATATGCGAGATTTTCAAATTAGAAGGGCTGAAGCTGTGATTTTCTGTAAAATAGGGGACTGCTAGTGCTCCAAGCTCATTTCAAGGGTTAAAAATGCTTTTCATATTTAAAAGGGACCAAAAATGCAAAAATATTCTATTTTGGGTCAAAAGTGTAAAAACTGCGAAATTAAGGGTTCTAGCCGAGAAAAATTTCTTTTGGTGGACTAAAACTGTTTTTCAAATAACTTTGGGCTGAAAAATAACTTTTCTACAAGTTTTCATACTAAAGTGTCAAGAAAAATAGTTTGAGGACTAAAATAGAAATTATTTTATATAAAGGATTAAATGTGTAAATTATCCAAAAGAAAAGGGGCTGCAATAATGAAACATCGTAAAGTTGTAAATAATAAATCCGTCATGATGAAATTCTAACATCTCGACTATCGGCAAATTATAATACACCTTCAACACCAAAATCGTTATCAAACGAATTGATTCGGTCTCGAATCAATAACAAATCCGAAACTACTAATGCCACGACACTTCAATACACACATGAAACTCTCGGGAACTCAATACACATGCGGGAATACACCAGACGTCGATACACCGTCTTTGGGCCCAAAAGTTTCAAATCATGTTTGTTGGGCCTAGCTAGCCCAATGGCATGGTCTTTAGGCCCGAAGAAAACTCGCTTACATGTAGTTGGGTCTTATATGACCTAATTTCGTGTAAAAGGACTTTACAGGCTTTGTGCTGTTGGATCCCAAGGGCCTTCTGGTGCTGCTAGTAAAGTCGAGAATTCACCAAATGCGAGTCGGACTAAAGGTCCTTCGCATTCACGATAGCCTTGAACGACGTAGGGAAATACCGGGGTTTCGCACCCTCTTCTTTTTCCCTCGGTTGTGGGGCTACATGAGTCCGGGTGGTTGGGTTAAGTGAATAGTGAAAACGATGCCTAAGGGATCGTTTGTACGGTTGTCAACTGGTCGTTTTCATTAATGTATGTTTACAACAATTCACAATCCGCAATTAATCCAACGTCTTCGGAGCTCAACGAATACACCTGTCGTAACGAAGAAACAAAACATAAATTATTTAATGCAAAGTAATAGGGAAACGTCGGGTTTTCCTAGGGTTTTCAATTAATACACCTCCGAATTACATACCGAGTCTTACAAATCGTATTCTTACATTTATAGAAACAAGCAAGCATACTTACGGATCTTCACACTTTTTATACTAAGTTCTTTTAAGAAAATATCGGATTTTCTGGTGATTTTCAAACAATACAAACCACTATATTTCAAACATTACTTATGAACTCATCAACATTTCATATGTTGACGTTTTTCAAAATACTTGTATTCTCAGGTAACCGGTAAACTGAAGGGAAAAATGCACTCAGTGATGTCTTGTTATTGTTTAACTAGTATTGAACAATCTAGTTTTGAGAATGTAATGTTTTGAGACTATGTACTGAATGTAAACGCTACCAGTTGTAATATTCCAATGCTTGGTATTGTATGATGTTATGTTTCATGTATATTCATTGTGATGGTATTCAATTGAGTCACAACAGCCCCCGGACGTTTCCGCCGTCTGGTTCGGGGGTGTGACATATATATATATATATATATATATATATATATATATATATATATATATAATATAACCATAAATGTCACACCCCAAAACCACGAACGGCGGAAACGTTCAGGGGTGGAGGACGTCATGTACAGTATCACAACAGTGTAATATAATAAACAAGCAACAACATCATCCATTGCATTATATGTAGAGTTTTAATACATGTGTGTTATTTCATAATGTACAACAGTAAAATGAATAATCAAAATAAGGCGAGTCTTGTCTGTGCTCCATCTTCTCAAAAACCTGGCCATCGCACCTGTCTAACTGATGACCTGAGAATACAAGTTATTTTGAAAGCGAGTATCAGCTTTAAAGCTGGTGAATTCATAAGAAATTAAGTGTCGTTGTCTTGCTTATGAAAATCTGTTATGAAGGCCATGTAAACTTTTAACTGAAAATGTTGATGTAAGTATGAAATCCCTAGAAAAACCCTTATTTTCTATAAGTATGAACTGTAGTCTTCTACAAAGACTCGAATGTTTTGTAAGTAAAATGATAGTTTTTTCTTTCTATTGACTAGTACTAGAAGTGCTTAGTCTAACTCATCGTTTATGTGAAAGTATCGCAAATTAAAGTAAACAGGAAAATGTACTACTGCAAGTGTTGTTACTGGGTACTAGGACTAACACAACATCGCCTTAAGCGAAATATGTAACCTAATGAACATCCGAACATAGTCCAGAACAAGTATTATTGTAAGTTGTACTACTTTAAGTGTTGTCACTGGGTACTAGGACTAACACAACATCTGTGACAACCCGAAATTTTCCATTCAAATCAAACCATTTCAATCCAATAGAAGTAGAGCAGTTACAGTGAGAATTCAAACTTTTGGAGTAAGTTTGGCAGTTTTAGGGTTTTACACCTAAGGAGTTATTAGGAGAGTGGGTGCATTAGGATTTTGTGCAACACTGTAAATCCATTACTCTAGGTCATTAGAATCCATTCCGAGAATAGAAATATTTTCTGCCAAAAATCTCTGGACTATAAATAGAATTCTGAACCAAATTGGTTCATTATTTGATTTCCAGTTAGAGAAAAGCCAAATACTCTCTCACGGATCTTGGGGTTTTCATCCCAGATTGTGAGTCTACTTCCCTAAATGTGTTTTAATACTTGTTATATGCTTTATAACATTGTTTACATGTCCAAAACACTAGATCCGGGAGTTTACCGCCCAAGAACGTTCTTGGGGAGTAAACTCCAAAATCAAGCCTAAAGGCCACATAGTCCCATTTCCGTGTTAGGCAACTAACTAAGGACCTAGTGTATGATCATTGGAGGCTAGAAACAAATCAAAATCACTTAGTTTGAGGAGTTTACGGCCAACGAACCACCTCTTGGGCCGTAAACTCCAAGTAAAGGGCACAAATGAGTGCCTTGTGATCCCTAGCCTTAAAACAAACACCTAGAAGCTTTACCCTCATGATTTATGCCATCAAAACCCTTAGAAATCATTTCTATAAAGGAGTTTACGGCCAAGAAACTCCTTGGGCCGTAAACTCCAAGTTTTAGGTTCCAAAATGCCTTTAAACTCTTCCTAAGGCTTAGTATTCATTTTTGGCATGTACCTTAATGTGTTTAGGACCTAGAAAACACATAAGAAGCATAAGTGTTTGAGAGTTTACGGCCAAGAGTATTTCTTGGGCCGTAAACTCCTTAAATGGGGTCAAAGGGCACCCTAAACACTTCCATAGGCCAAGAAACTTTTAGGGCAAGTACCTAGATGAGATATGGACTAGTTAAAATTCTTAGGACCTCATGTGTGAGGGAGTTTACGACCTAAAGAGTTCTATGGCCGTAAAATCCATCAAATGGTCCCATTTAGTGCCTTAAACCTTCCCTAACCAAATGGTTGAAGCCTAGACTTGTTCCTAGAATTGTTAGACACTTGAAAGGACAATAAGAACCCTCCCAAGGGAGTTTACGGCCGTAAACTCCAAGGGAAAAGGGTCTTTGGGCCGTAAACTCCCCAAAGGAGTCAATGTGGTGCCCAAACACTTGTATAGGCCTTGAAACAATTCCCACTAGAGTTGTAGTAATTCAAAGTACCATTCCAAGCCTTGTTTGAGAGTTTACGGCCAGGAGCTTACTCCCCTGGGCCGTAAACTCTAATGAATATGGTCTTTTGACCTTAAACTTCCATTAGGGGCATTGCACTCCTTTGTTGCAACCCATTAGCCTCCTAGCACTTTACCAAAAGCGTTGTCCTCCCGCTTAAATGTTATTACTTGTATAATTAGTGATTTAAACTCTAATTATTTATATACATATGTCTTCATATGTAATTAGGATCATTGTGTGTGTCTAAGTCTCCACTTGACACCAAGCACTTGTCCGATCCTTCAATACGATAACAGCCGTTCACTTCCAGTCACATACTGCAGGTGAGTTCATACCCCTTAACTAATGTTTTAAACTGTTTTAAATGTTTTATGGGGGGGATGCAAGTAGAATCATGCTACTTTTTATGTCAATCACATGTGATTAGTAAGTAGGATTATATTACTTATTACATCAATCACATGTGATTAATATACATCATTCAAAAGATTTGGCTACTCATTAGCCGTTTTACCAAATAGTTTCCTTCAAATGATTTTTATAAACATTTTGTATGTTTTAAACTACTTCTTACACTGTACTTCTTACTTGGTTTATCATACTTCAAACTTATTTACAACTGTGTTTCAAACAAAGGTTTCTTTATACTCAAAACTGTTTTATTATACTTATGCCTTCAAATTGTTTTATAGATTGACAACAAGTCGATCTTCTCTTAAAATAATATTTCTGTTTCAAATGTTTTACAAAACTTACTTATGCTTTTATCTTATTATAAATTGCATTCCTCTATATGTATAGTTATATAAGAAATGTTTAAAAGACTTAGGAAGACTATCCACCCTATTTCCTTTTCGCGCCTTGAGATGTGGTCTGGTGGGACATTGGGTATTCGTCCGAGGGTCGTTTAAAGATTTGTTATATATCATGTGTACATATATAGTCATAAAAGGTCTTTCCAGTTTATCCTATGCCCTTGAGTAGCAAGGGTATACATCCACGTCCATACATACCACTTAGATTACTAGAAAGCTACCATAGGGGTAGTTCAGGAAGATACTAGAACCATTACTAGAACGCGATATCATACAATGAGTCAGTTCATTCATGAGTCAATACTTTCTAGAACATTGCTATACATTACATGTAAAATTATACTAGGACGAGAACATATACATCCATACTAGAACGTTTACATTACTATACTTGCTAGATAGGGAGAACACACATTCTAGCTAGCACACGTAGAACCTTACCGTACTCTACTATAATATTTACATTATTATACTTATAGGAGTACTTGTGCATAGATATATCAGTAGGAGTCCTATTACATTTTATATGTATCGACTCTGTTATCAAATCCGTGTTCTTATCTTTACCTTGTGATAAAATCACATAATCGACGAGATAGAATGGATTATTATCCTAGTACCAAAGGATACGTATTGAGGGATTGACCATTCCTAGAATCTCTGTTAGCTACAGAGGTAAAAGTACATCCACGGATGTCAAACGGTTGGTACCATTACAGGTACACAATTAAGGGATTGACTATTCCTATACCCAGCTGTTAGCAACAGAGGTAAGAGTACATCTACGGATGGCTTAAAGTTATCAATGATAGTTACCCTAGTACCAAAGGGTAATATTCAGTTTAGTTATATTATTACCTTTATTTTGTGACTCATTCACATGGCCAAGGAGGTGAATTATATTTAGGTATCCTAGTACTAAAGGATACAATTTCTTATAATGATAATAATAGTAACACAGTTGGGTCTTGGTAGAAGACTACATTCAGAACAGTTAGGTCTTGGTAGAAGACTACATTCAGAACAGTTAGGTCTTGGTAGAAGACTACACACAGAACAGTTAAGTCTTGGTAGAAGACTCCTTTTTGTTACTAATAGGAATCATAGGGATTTCTAGGGATTTTCAAACATTTACAGTTGAGCTACAAACATTTTCATACTTATACTAGCTTTCTTTCAAAGTAATGTCATGTCTTAGAAATTATAAGTTTTCACAAATTAAGACACATTAATACTTATGATCTCACCAGCTTTATAGCTGATACTCGCTTTCAAAATTACTTGTATCCTCAGGTCATCATAGACGGGTACCGATGCAAGGAGAAAGGAAGATGAAGCTTATTCAAGACTTATCTTTCATTTTGATTTATGCTCTAGTGTTTATCAAAATTTGACAGAATACAATTGTATAATAATTATTTTATTAATGCAATGGATGATGTTGTTGCTTGTTTACTACTTTACATTGTTGTTGATATTAAACATGACGTCCTCCGCCCCAGAACGTTTCCGCCGTTCTTGGTTTTGGGGTGTGACAGATTGGTATCAGAGCATTGTTTATAGTGAATTAAGTATATCAACCCATAAAAGATATACTAACTATAAATACATAAGGGATTAAAAATACTCTGACCAAGAGTTTATACTTTAAATAGTAAAATATTTAAGTAAGTATACGTGCTGCATTCATACAAAAATCAATGTCATTAGGACAGTACGAAAGAATTACGATTGTTGGGCAACACAAGTGGGATTAGAGACATATGGTCAAAACTGGGAAGATATAGCCTGATCACCTATATTATCCGAGGGTTGACTAGCATGTGCCTAAGTTTAAGTGTGTGGTTGCAACAATGCTAAAATCTTACCAACCCTACCACAATGAGAACAATAGAACATAACAATAAATTTAAAATACTATAGGTGTATTTTGGTATTACTATAAGTACTATATACTTGAGAATTAAAAAGGGATCTTCATTACTAAGTTAATAGTTGCTAAGTGGATACACTGAGGCTACATGTAATTAGGATGTCATAGACTCAGAATCTGTGATAATTTTGCCTTACCCCTATTCTGTGTGAATAAGGAGTTAAGGTCACTTATTCGAAGGTCTATCCTGTTTAGATTACACATAGCTGGTATGCACTTCACAAATAGCGATGTAACTAATGAAGCTTTTCTAAAATAATTATGTAGATAGTTCGTCTAATAATTATCTTCTTACCCTAAATTCTCGCATAGAAATCATAACTGGACTCCATCCCCTTGACAACCAGTATCTTCCGAAGGAAGTCATAACTGGTTGGTTTGGAGAAGAACCAGAGAATGATCATCCTATCCCCTTGGATGATCACCATGACGAAGACCTTTCGTATAATACTAACCCCGAGCCAGAGGTTGAGAATCTACCCCGAGTAGCTCCCGTTTCAATTCCTAACCCTCTTCCGGCTTTTCATGGCCTGACCCTGAGCGAGTGGAATGCTTGGAAACAGGGAGCCAAGGACAAAATCAGTTTATGCTATTTGACGGCGACTGAAGTTTCTACGACTTGAGCAACGAGGGCTTAGCAGATATAGTCTTGCCAATCTTGGTCCGCAGAGAGGCCAGAAATGAGATTCACGGCAGGACGGCCCTACGTCAGATTTCAGAAGAAGTCGCCTATGCTAGGATGCATACCCTCCACACCATTCATCTAGAGGATGCTCACGAGAGATCAGAGAGAAACCATGAAATCCTGTTGCAAACACTGGCTGAATCACGAGCTGTAGTCATAGAGCTCCGAGTACGCCAGATGGTGTGCGAAAGACACCTACTTGACGTGGAACGTCAATTGGTTGAACTAAGAGTTCACCAGAGGGATGACCGTCGCCGTAATAGACGTTTTACTTTATTTTCCCTTATAAAAGGAAATCATGTTTTTCTGTCTATGCCCAATGTGGCATTTTCTATGAAATTATCTTGTTCCGTAAGTACTTTAGTCAGGTCTTTATGCTGTCGGGAACTATCTTCTGTGGATATGATGTAAGACCTTTACAAGGTCATTTTCTTGAATCTTTACATCGTGAATATCCAAGGTATTGACAGCCGGCTAACTTTTGAGTCATTCTTCATCCAAGTACTTTTATCTTACTTTCATTGGAGTCTACCTGAATCATACCTTAGTCAAGTCATTGGACTGTGATGAGTTATTCCAAGAGACACTTCCAAGTCTCTTTCAGTGGTTGGATCTTGTTATTCACCAACCCACGATACCTCAGTTCGAACGACAAACGTCTTGAAACCATTCTACGAACATACTCCCATTCCGTACTAGGACTGCATCATAGGGATGTAGATCAAGCCTTCGCGAACATACTTTCATTCTTTAACCAGGACTGCATCATAGGGATGTAGGTCGAACTTTCGAGATCATACACTTACTCTTGTCATGAACAATCTAAGTACATCAAGGTCAACCAGAATCGCTCACAAATCTTTACTCTTTCGTGTTACAGAATCATGTCGTCATCCGGAAACAACCAGCCAAGCAACGAGACCTCTACTTTCCCCATGGACGCCGCTACCTTTCAAACGGTATTTACAGCTGCCGTAGTGGCTGCAGTAACCGCGGTCATGACGCACCATAGTGCTATCAACACGGTCAATGCTGCTGACGGGAATGAAGTTCCCAATCGTGATATCCATCCAGGAAGTCACCCAGCAGTAACAGTTCCGGGCTCGCGAAGTCAGAAAGAAGAGAACAAGAAACGAAAGCGTCAAGCCCGAAAGGAACGCAAGAGAGCCCAAAAGCTGGCTATACCACAACAGCAAGTGGAAACCCCTGTCGTTCCCATACCGTGCAGGTCATATGAGGGAAAACTCCCTAAGTGTGAGAAGTGTAGTTCCCATCATCATGGGACTTGCCATGAGATGCAATGTTGCAATTGCCTGAATATAGGGCATCATGCTCGTGACTGTGGAGCACCGAAACGACCTGTCACTCAAGTCCCTTTCATCGAGACGAACCCTGCGCACAAGTTGAGTTATAGCGCAGAACGATTCAAGAAGCAATTTTCGAGGTGGAGTAACGAGGAAGGCACTCGTGTCCACATAACACTAGCTAAGCACCGAAATCCCGTCACCAAAGCTAGTACTAGCCAGTCATGTCACCAATGTGGTGAGACAGGGCACTCCAAGAGGGATTGCCCGATAACGTAGAATTTTGGCGCAGATGGGAAAATTCTCAGGATCACAGCCGCAGGAGAGCCTGCTCAGGAACCACGTTAATGTATTTAAGGCGTTTCGTTGTAACAGACTTATAAACTATCTAGGACCAGTGCAACTAGAGTCTTACCTTTTGCGAGATCCTGTCTGTATAGGAATTCTCGTGCTGCGTATACTTGTCTTTTGTAGTATATCTTATTCGCAGCAATAGTCTGGTGGTAAATCTAAAGTACTGTAACTCTGTTCATGGTTGCATAGTTGTGTTTTGTCTGTAACCGTCTTATGTTAATTCTAATGTCTTTAAAAGTTTCTGTATGATTCCGACATTATCATACGACTCGATTTAAAATTTGATCCTCACGAAAACAGCTTCATACGTACGTCCCTATCTTCTAGATCACTTTTCCAGCGAAGCCGTCATAACAGAACGCCGAAGTACTCATTCCCGGAGTACCTCTTAGTTAATTTCTTTCCGAAGAAATCCCCGAAGTGCCACTCGTGCAGTACGTCAAAGTTCAATACAGGGATTCATGCGGATGATCTATCACTGAGGAAGGGATACATAAGAGTGTTATATAATCAAGGTTCTATAGGTTTATAATTGATGATTCCACCTTAACTCATTTCCTCCTTGGGATGTGAGGGTAAGGAAGAATCAATTATTCGACTATCTTTTCAATCTTAATTATATACGACTCGTATACACGAAATTGTGATCGTGAAGCCCTGTATGAATTCTAAAATGGACTTCAGGACGGAGAAACTGCCTAAGTATACGAGTAATCACATCGTCATGGGAATAAACTTAGAACCCAGTACGACTCCCGAAAACAGATCACCCTATAGTTTAAACACCCACGGAGATGCAAGAACAATACGAACAACTTGGCGAACCACACAGAAATAGAATTTGACGACTAGGTTTCTCACCCTAGAGAACCCCGGTCAGATTCTTCCAGAGATCGATGGATCGCATCGTATGTGCCTCGGTTATCGAGGAATCCGTCAAGATTTTTATAGAAATCGTTATCTCTGCCTCACATAGACAAAATGGTTGAGCACACGTAAGGAAAGAACTACTTCCAGAAATGGACCTAAGATCCGAATATCACCCGTTCGATGTGTTAGGGAAGGATGTCTGGGAGACTATCTTCCGAATTCGATGCGGACGCCTCGAGTCCGTAGTGATACCTTTCGGATAGGACCAGTACACCAATGGTTTTCATGAGCTAAATGAATAGGGTTACGTCTTTCTTACTTAGGATCGATTCGTCGTCTCTCCATGAAATGACTTACTTATCTACCCTCGTAGTAAGAAGAGAACCGATGAAAACATTTCCTACAGTGGAACTTTTAGCGAAGTTCTATAGGCTTGAGTTTTGAAATTGAAGAGTCAAATTTCTAGGACACACTGTTAGTAATGTGAGAAATTTTGGGTACTCTTTCAGTTTGCCAAAAACATTGAGTATTCATCGACACCAGAGAAGCCGACAGCTTTCGCCAAATGTTAGGTCTTACCGACCTACCGCCTTAGTTCATTCAGAACTCCTCGCAAGCTTCAGATACTCGTACGACTTTGACCCAGCAAGGGATGGCCTTTGACTGGGGAGTTACGCAAGAAAAGGAACCTTTGAGTTTCCGAGTGAGTGACCAAGTTCTTTCGGATAAACTCACTCTAGGAATGGCTTAATACGCTTCGTAAAGCGTGAAAAGCTAAATCCCAATTTGGCAGGACCTCCGGGATTCTTATCAGAATCTGTCCTGTGCCTCGCACAACTAGACCTACTCCGCGAACTTAGTAGCGTACTTTCTACTCTTCGCATCTCGATCGTGAAACCATACCTTTCCGTTAGGACTCTTGCAAGTCCACTCGTCGAGATCTTCGCCTTCGTATTAGAACCGTAGTGACCCTCGACCGAGAGGTCAAGCGGACGAAGCAACGCCATCGCCAATTAGTGAAGGTTCGTTGGGATACCAACCGAGAGCCCGACTTCACTTAAGTGCGCTAGAACCAATCGATTAGGAAGTTTCCTCCTCACGTCTCGATCATTCGTGTATACTTCCATGCCTAAATTCTAATTTCGGGACGAAATTCCCTTTAACAGGGGGATGATGTGACAACCTGAAATTTTCCATTCAAATCAAAACATTTCAATCCAATAGAAGTAGAGCAGTTACAGTGAGAATTCAAACTTTTGGAGTAAGTTTGGCAGTTTTAGGGTTTTACACCTAAGGAGTTATTAGGAGAGTGGGTGCATTAGGATTTTGTGCAACACTGTAAATCCATTACTCTAGGTCATTAGAATCCATTCCGAGAATAGAAATATTTTCTGCCAAAAATCTCTGGACTATAAATAGAATTCTGAACCAAATTGGTTCATTATTTGATTTCCAGATAGAGAAAAGCCAAATACTCTCTCACGGATCTTCGGGTTTTCATCCCAGATTGTGAGTCTACTTCCCTAAATGTGTTTTAATACTTGTTATATGCTTTATAACATTGTTTACATGTCCAAAACACTAGATCCGGGAGTTTACCGCCCAAGAACGTTCTTGGGGAGTAAACTCCAAAATCAAGCCTAAAGGCCACATAGTCCCATTTCCGTGTTAGGCAACTAACTAAGGACCTAGTGTATGATCATTGGAGGCTAAAAACAAATCAAAATCACTTAGTTTGAGGAGTTTACTGCCAAGGAACCACCTCTTGGGCCGTAAACTCCAAGTAAAGGGCACAAATGAGTGCCTTGTGATCCCTAGCCTTAGAACAAACACCTAGAAGCTTTACCCTCATGATTTATGCCATCAAAACCCTTAGAAATCATTTCTATAAAGGAGTTTACGGCCAAGAAACTCCTTGGGCCGTAAACTCCAAGTTTTAGGTTCCAAAATGCCTTTAAACTCTTCCTAAGGCTTAGTATTCATTTCTGGCATGTACCTTAATGTGTTTAGGACCTAGAAAACACATAAGAAGCATAAGTGTTTGAGAGTTTACGGCCAAGAGTATTTCTTGGGCCGTAAACTCCTTAAATGGGGTCAAAGGGCACCCTAAACACTTCCATAGGCCAAGAAATTTTTAGGGCAAGTACCTAGATGAGATATGGACTAGTTAAAATTCTTAGGACCTCATGTGTGAGGGAGTTCACGGCCCAAAGAGTTCTATGGCCGTAAACTCCATCAAATGGTCCCATTTAGTGCCTTAAACCTTCCCTAACCAAATGGTTGAAGCCTAGACTTGTTCCTAGAATTGTTAGACACTTGAAAGGACAATAAGAACCCTCCCAAGGGAGTTTACGGCCGTAAACTCCAAGGGAAAAGGGTCTTTGGTCCGTAAACTCCCCAAAGGAGTCAATGTGGTGCCCAAACACTTGTATAGGCCTTGAAACAATTCCCACTAGAGTTGTAGTAATTCAAAGTACCATTCCAAGCCTTGTTTGAGAGTTTACGGCCAGGAGCTTACTCCCCTGGGCCGTAAACTCTAATGAATATGGTCTTTTGACCTTAAATTTCCATTAGGGGCATTGCACTCCTTTGTTGCAACCCATTAGCCTCCTAGCACTTGACCAAAAGCGTTGTCCTCGCGCTTAAATGTTATTACTTGTATAATTAGTGATTTAATCTCTAATTATTTATATACATATGTCTTCATATGTAATTAGGATCATTGTGTGTGTCTAAGTCTCCACTTGACACCAAGCACTTGTCTGATCCTTCCATACGATAACAGCCGTTCACTTCCAGTCACATACTGCAGGTGAGTTCATACCCCTTAACTAATGTTTTAAACTGTTTTAAATGTTTTATGGGGGGGATACAAGTAGAATCATGCTACTTTTTATGTCAATCACATGTGATTAGTAAGTAGGATTATATTACTTATTACATCAATCACATGTGATTAATATACAGCATTCAAAAGATTTGGCTACTCATTAGCCGTTTTACCAAATAGTTTCCTTCAAATGATTTTTATAAACATTTTGTATGTTTTAAACTACTTCAAACTTATTTACAACTGTGTTTCAAACAAAGGTTTCTTTATACTCAAAACTGTTTTATTATACTTATGCCTTCAAATTGTTTTATAGATTGACAACAAGTCGATCTTCTCTTAAAATAATATTTATGTTTCAAATGTTTTACAAAACTTACTTATGCTTTTATCTTATTATAAATTGCATGCCTCTATATGTATAGTTATATAAGAAATGTTTAAAAGACTTAGGAAGACTATCCACCCTATTTCCTTTTCGCGCCTTGAGATGTGGTCTGGTGGGACATTGGGTATTCGTCCGAGGGTCGTTTAAAGATTTGTTATATATCATGTGTACATATATAGTCATAAAAGGTCTTTCCAGTTTATCCTATGCCCTTGAGTAGCAAGGGTATACATCCACGTCCATACGTACCACTTAGATTACTAGAAAGCTACCATAGGGGTAGTTCAGGAAGATACTAGAACCATTACTAGAACGCGATATCATACAATGAGTCAGTTCATTCATGAGTCAATACTTTCTAGAACATTGCTATACATTACATGTAAAATTATACTAGGACGAGAACATATACATCCATACTAGAACGTTTACATTACTATACTTGCTAGATAAGGAGAACACACATTCTAGCTAGCACACGTAGAACCTTACCGTACTCTACTATAATATTTACATTATTATACTTATAGGAGTACTTGTGCATAGATATATCAGTAGGAGTCCTATTACATTTTATATGTATCGACTCTGTTATCAAATCCGTGTTCTTATCTTTACCTTGTGATAAAATCACATAATCGACGAGATAGAATGGATTATTATCCTAGTACCAAAGGGTACGTATTGAGGGATTGACCATTCCTAGAATCTCTGTTAGCTACAGAGGTAAAAGTACATCCACGGGTGTCAAACGGTTGGTACCATTACAGGTACACAATTAAGGGATTGACTATTCCTATACCCAGCTGTTAGCAACAGAGGTAAGAGTACATCTACGGATGGCTTAAAGTTATCAATGATAGTTACCCTAGTACCAAAGGGTAATATTCAGTTTAGTTATATTATTACCTTTATTTTGTGACTCATTCACATGGCCAAGGAGGTGAATTATATTTAGGTATCCTAGTACTAAAGGATACAATTTCTTATAATGATAATAATAGTAACACAGTTGGGTCTTGGTAGAAGACTACATTCAGAACAGTTAGGTCTTGGTAGAAGACTACACACAGAACAGTTAAGTCTTGGTAGAAGACTCCTTTTTGTTACTAATAGGAATCATAGGGATTTCTAGGGATTTTCAAACATTTACAGTTGAGCTACAAACATTTTCATACTTATACTAGCTTTCTTTCAAAGTAATGTCATGTCTTAGAAATTATAAGTTTTCACAAATTAAGACACATTAATACTTATGATCTCACCAGCTTTATAGCTGATACTCGCTTTCAAAATTACTGGTATCCTCAGGTCATCATAGACAGGTACCGATTCAAGGAGAAAGGAAGATGAAGCTTATTCAAGACTTATCTTTCATTTTGATTTATGCTCTAGTGTTTATCAAAATTTGACAGAATACAATTGTATAATAATTATTTTATTAATGCAATGGATGATGTTGTTTCTTGTTTACTACTTTACATTGTTGTTGATATTAAACATGACGTCCTCCGCCCCAGAACGTTTCCGCCGTTCTTGGTTTTGGGGTGTGACAACATCGCATTAAGCGAAATATGTAACCTAATGAACATCCGAAGATTGTCCAGAACAAGTATTAATCTAAGTTGTACTACTGTAAGTGTTGTCACTGGGTACTAGGTCTAACACAACATCGCATTAAGCGAAATATGTAACCTAATGAACTTCTGAAGATTATCCAGAACAAGTATTAATGTAAGTGTCATCGCTGGGTACTAGGAGTAACACAACATCGCAATAAGCGAAACGTATAACCTAATGAACATCCGTAGATTGTCCAATTGTCCTCTGTAGCAGCAGCAGGTGGGTGGAAGGGTTAGTCCCAAATCGATCTACCTAATATAAGTAGTAACCTTAGACCTCCGTAGATGGTCATCGACCACTGGTGCTAATCAGTGGGGTTCGGAATGGTAAGTCCCGCCTAGCTATCCCATTGAACCGAGGTAGGAAAGACAATTTACACAGTAAGTACTAATAAATCATCCTCTTAATTCTAAGTACAAGTATCCAAGGTAAGTAAATACGGGATAATGCACCTATGTAGAAGTGTTCCTGTATGGTATTCATGTAAGTGTGTTCATGTAACAGGTAAGTATATGTAAACATATTCATGTATCATCTAATCCTAAGTACGTGTACTCATGTGTCATGTAAGGTATTGGTATAGACTCATGAATGAACTGACTCTTGTGTGATTCCTTGAAGTAGTAATAATGTTTGATATCTTCTAACTATCCCTATGATAATTAACAGGAAGGTAAGTGGTTGTTCAATTAGATTTATGCACCCTCGATACACCAGGGTGTGGGAAACTGAACGAAGGATGAAAACTATAATCTCTATCATATAATGAACATGTGTGCATAAGTATAGTTTGATTCAAGAAGGTAAAATAATGGTTTTGCAAGATATCTAGGAGTTTTGAACAATAATTATGAATGACTTGATGTCATTTTAATAAACATTTCAAAACTAATACTTTTGTTATCAAGGTATTTTAAGATAGAAAACCCCTTCATGTGTCACCTTTTGAAATATGTGAAATCTACTGAGTGAAAACACAGTTACAAAATACATAAGATTGATTTAATAACATACTGTTTTCTAATTGTATTCCCCCCCCCATTAAAACGTTTAAAATCATTTAAAACATAGATTAAGGGGTTTGAACTCACCTATAGTTGGTGATTGGGATGAACTGAACGGTATAGGATTGCTAGGTGTCAAGTGAGGACTTGTACACACATACGATCCTAATGAACATATAATCACACATATATGCATTCAATTAGTCTTAAATCACTAAATGATAAAGTTAAGACATCCTAGACATAATAAACACTTTATATAAGTGTTTTAAGCCCTAAGGATTGCATCTAAGCTATTGTGGGACAAGGTACTTGTGTTTAGGGTTCCAAAGGACCCCATATATGAGTTTACTCCTCATATACTAACACACATGGAGTTTACGGTTGTAAACTCTTGAGTTTACGGCCGTAAATTCCCAACCATGGGGTATTTGTGTGTTTTGAAGTCCCAAATGCTTTCTAGAATTATTCTAAATTGGTGGTTCCATCCTTGAAGGGGTTTAAGGTCTAGAAATACTCCAATTAGGAGTTTATGGCCCCAAGGCCATTCCCCTTGGAGTTTATGGCCGTAAACTCCCTTGGGGTGTTGTTTTTGTTGTTTTCAAGGCTCATGCATTTGAAGGATAGGTTCTAGTCAATTGTTTAAAGCTAATGAGGACCCTAGGCACACTTTGGTGCCTTTGTTTGGTGTTTATGGCCTAGGAGCATTACCAAGGCCATAAACTCACTTCAAGAGGTGATTTTGATGCTTTCAAGTCCCTTGCACATGTGGTATAGGTTCTAGGCTTTTATTCCAAGCATATAAAGGCATTAGGCACACTTTGGTGCCCCTTTAGTGAGTTTACGGCCCATGAACCATGTCATGGCCGTAAACTCTCTTTGAAATGTGATTCTTATGTGTTTAAAGCCTTAGATTAAATGGGAAACAATTCTATGTAAAGGTCTACGGCTTTAGGTGTATTAATAACACCCTTTGGTCCATTTCCATGGAGTTTACGGCCTAAGATTTCTCTTGGGCCGCGAACTCCCATGTGTTTGTGTTCTTTGATTGTTTTCTTGTCCTTAATACACCTACAATTGAGTCTATGGCAGTAGCATAACATAAGGAACAAGCTAGGCTCGGTTTCGGGAGTTTACCGCCCAAGAACACCTTGGGGAGTAAACTCCTAGATCTAATGATTTAGCCATCTAAATCATGCTATAAGGACCTAATAAGCATTCTAACATTACTAGAAAGAGTTACTCACGTTTTGGTATGAAAACCCGAAGATCCGTGAGAGAGAAAATGGCTTTTCTCTAGTTGGAAATGTGAATAATGAATAAATTTGGTTCAGAAATCTATTTATAGTTCTGAGATATTTTTGGCAGAAAATATTTTTATTCCTGAAATGATCTCTAATATAACAGAGTGTTGGAATAACTGTGTTGCACAAAGCCCTAGTGCACCCACTCTCCTGATATTTCCTGAAGTGTAAACCTTGAGTTACTCAAACTTACGCGAAAAGTCTAAAAATTAACTGTGACTGCTATAACTTCTATTGAAGTGATATAGTTTGTACAGAATGGGAATTTCAGATTGTCACATCATCCCCCTGTTAAAGGGAATTTCGTCCCGAAATTAGAATTTAGGCAGGGGAGTATGTACCAATGATCGAGTCGTGAGGAGGAAAAACTTCCAAACCGATTGGTTCTAGCGCTCCTAAGTGAAATCGGGTTCTTGGTTGGCATTCCAACAAACCTTCACTAACTCGAGACGACGTTGCTTCATCCGCTTGACCTCTCGGTCGAGGGTCACTACGGTTCTAATACGAAGGCAAGGATCTCGTAAATCTCGATCTTGTCGAGAGGAATTACGAAAGTACTAATGGAAGGATATTGTTTCAAGTTCGAGACGCGAAGGGGAAAATGTACGTTACTGAGTTCGCGGAGTAGGTCTAGTTTGTGAAACGCAGGACCGATTCTGGTAAGAATCTTGGAGGTCCTGACTATATTGGATTTTAGCTTTCCACGCTTTACGAAGCGTATTAATCCGTTCCCAGAGTGAGGTTTCCTAAAGAATTTGGTCTCTCACTTGGAATTCCAAAGGTCCTTTCTCTCGCTTACTTCCCAATCAAGGGCCATCCCTTGCTGAGTCAAAGTCGAAAGGGTTCTTGAAGTTTACGGGGAGTTCCGAATGGACTATGATAGTAGGTCTGTAAGACCTAGAATTTGGCGAATTTTTCCGTCGGTGACTACGGTGCCGACAAATTCCCAACGGTTTTGGATAATTTGACAGAGTACTCAAGAATTCCCACAATACTAAAAGTGTGTCTCAGGAATTTTGACTCTAAATTCCAAAACTCTTGTTCAGAGAACTTTGTGGAAAGTATCTCCGAGGGTAATGTTTCTATGGGTTCTTTCTTACTATGAGGGTGGATAAGTAGTCATTATATGGAGAAATGACGAACTAATCCCAGTAAGAAAGGCGTCCTCTACTTATTCAACTCATGAATACTACAGGCATATTGGTCCTATCCGAGGGGTATCACTACAGACTCGAAGTGTCCGCATCGATTTCGGAGGGTAGTCTTTAGGACATCCTTCCCTAACACTCGAACTGGTGATATTCGGATCTCAGGTCCATTTCTGAAGGTAACACTTTCCCTGTGGTTGCTCAATCGGTTCTTCTAAGCGAGGCAGAGATAACGATTCCTAACGGAAATCTAAACGAAGTCTCTGGTCGTCGAGGTACATATGATGCACTCCGTCGACTTATGGTAAGAATAAGACCGGAGCTCTCAAGGGTGAGAAGCCTGGTCTTCTAATTCGATTGTTGAGTAGTTTGTGGTGTTGTCTGGGTTGTTCTTGTATCTTCCTTAGGTGTTTACACTGAAGGTGATCTGGTTATAAGAGTCATACTGGGTTCTAATTTAGTTCCTATGTCAAATGCAATTACTCGTACTCCTGGACAGTCTCCGTCCTGAAGTTCATATTAGAATTCATATGTGAATCAGGGATCACAATTTCGTGTATACGAGTTGTATATAATTAAGACTGAACAGGTAGTCGAATAACTGATTCTTCCTTAATCTCACATCCCATCGAGGGAAAAGAAATTAAAGTGGAATCATCAATTCTAAACCTGTAGAACATTAATTATATATCATTCTCATGCATACATTCTTCAGTGATAGATCAATCGTATGAATCCTGGAATTGAACTTGACGTACTGCACGAGCGATAATGTGGGGATTCCTTCGGAAAGGAAAAGAACTATAAGGTACTCCTGTTATGAGTAGTTCGGTGTTCTGATATGATGGCTTCGCTAAAAGTCGTTTACTGAGAAAGAGATGTACTTATGAAGCTGGTATTGCGAGGATCGAATTGAATCGAGTCGTATGATAATGTCGGAATCATAAAGAACTTAAAGACATTAGATTTGAGCATAAAACGTTTACAGACAAAAACAACCGTGCAACCATGATTAGAGTTACAGTACTTTAGATTTGTTACAAGACTATTGCTGCAAATCAGATATACTACGAAAGACAAGTATATGCAGCACGAGCATCCCTATACTGACAGGATACCACAAAAGATAAGATTCTAGTTGCACTAGTTTTGGGATGGTTCATAAGTCTGTTACAACGAAACGTCTAAATTACATTAACGTGAGTCCGGATTAGACTCTCCTGCGGCGGTGGTTGGTAGTAGACTTTCGTTTGTGCCAGCAATTTCTGCCCCTGGGCAGTTCCTTTTGTAGTGACCTACTTTGCCACTGTTGGATAAGGTGTCTAAGTCCATAACTATTTTGGGTCAGTACTTGACCCGACCCGGCATGGTACATTTGGGTTGCATGGCACCATGCTATTAGATAGACTAAATGAGAGTAATAACACTTGGAGATTATTAATATATTATAAGTTCTAATATATTAATAATATTATTTGATTAGTTTGATCAAGAATTAATTTAGAATTAATTAAGTGATCAAATGATAACTAATTAAATATATGGGTTGATTATGTAAATCATTCATATCTTGTATAGTGGGATAAGAGGCTCCATGGATTATCAAGTTGGGTTCCACCCATAGGATGCTCCATGGATGCTCCATGGGAGTTACAAACCCATGGGTCAAGTCTTCTATCCCTTCGGGAAGGGATAGTATCGGGGCGGTGCACAAGGCTGGTTTGAGCATTTGGAACGCTCTTTCTAGTTTCTCTTCCCAGTCAAAGGCCACGCCTTTCTAGGTCAGGATTGTAAGAGGTTTTGCTATGCTGGAGAAGTTCTGAATGAACCTGCGATAGTAGCCAGCTAGAACTAGAAATTGACCAATTTCAGTAGGTGTCTTTGGTGCTGACCAGTTCTCGATGGCCTTAATTTTGGAAGGGTCCACGTGTATTCCCTCTTCGCTAACAACATGGCCCAAGAATTCAACTCGCCGAATCCAAAATTCGCACTTTGAGAACTTCGCGTAGAGCTTCTCCGATCGCAATGTTTCTAAGATTTTATGGAGATGTTGACTATGCTCCTCCTTACTTCGAGAGTAGATGAGTATGTCATCAATGAAGACGATGACGAACTGATCCAAGTAAGGACGACACACCCTATTCATCAGATCCATGAATACTGCGGGTGCGTTAGTTAATCCGAACGGCATCACTACAAACTCGTAGTGCCCATAACGAGTTCGGAAGGCTGTCTTGGGAACATCCTCCTCTAACACTCGTAGTTGGTGATATCCGGATTGTAGATCTATCTTCGAGAAGTAATTGGCTCCTTGAAGTTGATCAAATAAATCGTCAATGCGGGGCAAGGGATAACGATTTTTAATGGTGAGTTTGTTGAGTTCTCTATAGTCGATGCACATGCGAAACGATCCATCTTTCTTCTTAACGAACAAGACCGGTGCTCCCCATGGTGAGAAGCTTGGTCGTATGAATCTCTTCTTGAGAAGTTCGTTAAGTTGATTGGAAAGTTCCTGCATTTCAGCCGGTTCCAGACGATAAGGAGCTTTGGCTACGGGGGTAGCCCCTGGAACTAAGTCGATTTTGAACTCAACTTGGCGTTGTGGTGGTACTTCAGGAAGTTCTTCTGGGAATATGTCAGGAAAGTCGCGTACTTCTGGGATTTTTTGGATGTCTTTCAGTTCTTGACTGGTATCGACGACGTGTGCGAGAAATGCATGGTACTCCTTCCGCAAGCACTTCTGGGCTTGAATGCACGAAATGATGCGAAGGCTCGTACTAGGTTTGTCGCCATAGATAACTAAGTTTTCGTTGTTAGGAAGGTTAAGACGAACTGCTTTTTCGAAGCACATAATGTCGGCGCGAAGGAGACTCAACCAATCCATACCGATGATAACGTCGAAACATTTAATTGGGACTGGCATGAGATCTATCATGAAAGTATGGCCATCTAAAGTTAAGGTACAACCTACGTATATGCAGTTTGTACTCTCTGTTTTCCCGTTAGCCATTTCTACCGTGAATGAATTATCTAATGCACATGGTTTTTGTTTAAGCAGGTCTGCAAATTTGTGACATACAAAACTTTTCTCGGCTCCACTATCAAAAAGTATGCAAGCATATGAGTTATCGAGGAGGAACGTACCAGTAACTATCGTAGGATCAGCTACTGCTTCCTCATGGCCTAGGGCCATAACTCTTCCTACTCCGTCAGCCATCCCCGCTTTAGGGCACTTCCTCTTGTAGTGGCCCACCTCGCCACAACCGTAGCAAGTTTGGCCCATACCGGCATTAGGAACCTGGGCGGCTTGAGCTGTTGGAGCCTGGCAGAAACGGGCTGTGTGCCCCTTCCAGATGCAGTTGGTGCATTGCATCTCCTTCCAAGGCCCGCGGTGGTGGAAGCTGCATTTGTTGCACTTCGGGAGAGACCCAGCATAAGTTTTTGCTGGTAAGGGGTTCGCAGGGACAACAGGAGTCACTGTGGCAGCATTGATCGCCACAAGTTGTTGTTTATTGGAGGATCCTTGCGAAGCCCCTCTTTTCCTCTTATTCCACCCCTTCTTGTTGTTGTCGGGGTTGGACTTTTGGGGTACGGGTGTAGGGATTGTTGGGTTCTGAGGTTTCCGGTGATCGATGAGGGATTGTGCCAGTTCCTTGGCGCTATCAAAGGTAATAGGCCTGGAAGCGATCACACTTGACTGGATCTGGGGCGATAGTCCCCAAATATATCTCTCTATCTTTTTCCTCTGGAGAGCAACCATCTCAGGGCATAAGTTTGCCAGATCACAGAACCTATTTGTGTAGGTCGTGATGTCGGATCCAACCATTTGAAGACCCCAAAATTCTTGCTCGAGTTTTTGTATTTCACCTCGAGGACAGTATTCTTTCATCAACATGTCTTTCAACTTTTCCCAGCCGATGGAATATGCCACCACCAAAGTTAGATAGTTAACATGGTTGTTCCACCATGTTAGTGCTCGGTCAGAGAAGGTACAAGCTGCGAACTTGACCTTGTTGCCTTCTTGGCATCTGCAGATCTCGAAGACAGATTCCATCTTCTCAATCCACTGTCTTAACACCATAACCCCACCAGTACCATTGAAGTTGCGGGGTTTGGAGTTTGTGAAGTCCTTGTAGGTGCATTCCCGAGGGTGTCCATGGCTTTCGCCGTGGTTCGAGGGAGGTGCACCTGTTCCTAATCCACTAGGGGCAGGAGGGTTGATTGCTGACACAGCAGCTGCAACTGCTACTGTGAAAGCTTCCTGGAACATGTTGGCATCGAAAGGATTAGGTGGTTGAAGAGGTTCAGGTGGTGGTATCGGTGCTTCGTTGTTTGGGTTACGTCTTGTACTTCTGTGTGGCGGCATCTTTAACTGTACGTTTAAAAGATGACGACATGGATAAGAATAAATGATTAATGAATGTGTCTCATGGACTAACTCCCCATAGTCCAACAACAGAATGAATAGAATGATTAAATGAAGATAGCAACATTTAGATAATGATTTACATAAGATTAGATATCTGTCAATAATACTGGAATTACAGATGTAAAAAGTTCGGGAAGAATGGCCTAGAAGTAGGCCTTACATCAACCAAGATGGAAAATTTCGACAGAATTAAGACTAGATCAAAACCTAACAGGTCTAAGACTTATAAAGACAAGAAATTAGACCATAGTTTTACATAAACTAGGTTATATCCAAAAGATGAGTTGATGATATTCTATCGGCGACGAGAACTGCTAGCATGAGTCCTTGATCCCGACAGTAGACGTTCAATGTCCCTTATACGCCTGTCCGACCTTTCTTGCTGAGCTTGAAGTTCTCTAACTTCAGCTTGGGTTTCAGCAAGTTCCCTCTGCAGATTTGCATTGCGGACCAGAGTCCTTTCATGAGCAGACTCTAGTTGGTGAATGTGGACAGTGTTAACACCAGAGTTGGCGTCAACTTCCAAGACTTGATTGATAGTCGCCTGAGCCATTATCGAGTTCCAAGAAATCCTACGCACCATGATTGGTAGGACTCTATCAGCAGAACCTCCTTCGGTGAGGTTGTAGAAACTTCAGTCTCCATCGTAAGGAATGGGCTGACCCTGTTCATGACTCCATGTAGTCAAGTCAGTGGCCCACAGAGTTGTGGGTCCTTGAAAGACAGGGCGGGGGTTCAGGTTTGGGTTTTGAGCATTAGGGGGTAGGTTGTTGACTTATGGCTCCGAGTCAGAACTATCAGAAAAACCCTCAGCATGGTGATCATCCAAAGGGATTGGGTGATCATCTTCTGGTTCTGCCTCAAGCCAACCAGCATTGCCTTGGTTTGGGAAGTACGGATCGCCATGGTGAAATCTAGCCATTTGAATCTACGCGAGAAAAGGGATGTAAGAAATAGCTAAATAGACGAACTGACTAAGATAATTACAGTAAGACCAATACCCCTATGGTATTTCTTTATGGTTGTGTTGGTAAGTTTTTATACTTGTTGCCATATCACAACCATTCTTGGGCATATTCTAATCACTCCTTGGACCATCATAGTTGATCAGGCTATGCCATTCCCAAGACTGACCATATATCCCCAGGCTTACTTGTGATATTCAACAATCGTAATACTTTTTTTCTTGACGTTGTGACACTGATTTTAGTATGAATGCGGGCATGTATACTTTGTTAAATATTTTATTGTTTAAAAGTATAACTCTTAGACAGAGTGTTTTAATCCCGATGTATTTATAGTTAGTATATCTTTTATGGGTTGATATACTTTATTCACTATAAACAATGCTCTGATACCAATCTGTCACACCCCAAAACCACGAATGGCGGAAACATTCAGGGGTGGAGGACGTAATGTACAGTATCACAACAGTGTAATATAATAAACAAGCAACAACATCATCCATTGCATTATAAGTAAAGTTTAATACATGTGTGTTCTTTATGTTATAATAAGACACCAAAAATATACAATCAAAATAAAAGA
Source organism: Lactuca serriola (assembly GCF_051521515.1). Taxonomy (NCBI): domain Eukaryota; kingdom Viridiplantae; phylum Streptophyta; class Magnoliopsida; order Asterales; family Asteraceae; genus Lactuca; species Lactuca serriola. The sequence goes on along the minus strand of NC_136410.1, from coordinate 311,645,225 downwards.
CGAGACTTGTCTACTCCGTCTTCTCAAAACCTGGCCAGCATACCTATCTACTGTTGACCTAAGAATACAAGTTATTTTGAAAGAGAGTATCAGCTTTAAAGTTGGTGAATTCATAAGTATGTATGTGTCATTGTCTTGCTTATGAAAATCTATTATGAAGGCCATGTAAACCTTTAAATGAAAATGTTGATGTAAGTATGAAACCCTAGAAAATCCCTTATTTTCTATCATTTTGAGATGTAGTCTTCTACCAAGACCCGAATGTTTTGTAAGTAAAATGATAGTTTTTCCTTTCTATTGACTAGTACTAAAATACTTAGTCCAACTCATCGTTTATGTGAAAGTATCACAAAATAAAGTAAACAGGAAAATGTACTACTGTAAGTGTTGTCACTGGGTAATAGGACTAACACGACATCGCATTAAGCGAAAGATGTAATCTAATGAACATCCGAAGATTGTCCAGAAAAAGTATTAATGTAAGTGTCATCGCTGGGTACTAGGAGTAACACAACATCGCAATAAGCGAAAGGTATAACCTAATGAACAATCGAAGATTGTCCACTTGTCCTCTGTAGCAGCAGCAGGTGAGTGGAGGGGTTAGCCCCGGTTATCGATCTACCTAGTATAAGTAGTAACCTTAGACCTCCATAGATGGTCATCGACCACTGGTGCTAATCAGTGGGGTTCGGAATGGTGAGTCCCGCCGAGCTATCCCATTGAACCGGGATAGGAAAGATAATTTACACAGTAAGTACTAATAAATCATCCACGTGGTTCTAAGTACAAGTATCCAGGTAAGTGAATACAGGATAATGCACCTATGTAAAAGTGTTCCTGTATGGTATTCATGTATGTGTGTCCATGTAACAGGTAAGTATATGTAAACATATTCATGCATCAGGTAAACATCTGTAAGTACGCATTTATCAGGTAATGTACTAGTATAGACTCATGAATGAACTGACTCTTATGTGATTCCTTGTAATAGAAGTAATGTTTGATATCCTCAAATTATCCCTATGATAATTTACTGTAATATAACTGGTTGATCATGTAGGTTTATACACTCTTACTACTCAAGGGTGTGGGAAACTAAATGAAAGATGTAAACCATAACATCAATACATATATAAGAATATAAGTGTATATGCATAGTTTTGTTCAAGAATGTAAAATGGTTTTGTAAGACATCTTATGGGTTTTGAACAATAATTAACAATAACTTGATGTCATTTTAATAAACATTTCAAAGGTAAAACATTTGATAACAATGTGTTTTTAAGATTTAAAACCATTTCATGCATCACATTTTGTAGCATGTGAAACCTGTTAAATGACAAACACAGTTATAAAATACATATTAATGATTTAATAACATGTTTGTTTCTACTTGTATTCCCCCCCCCCCTTTTAAAGCATTTAAAAACATTTAAAACATTGATTAGGGGTATGAACTCACCTGAAGTTGGTGATTGGGATGAACCGAACGGTATAGGATTGCTAGGTGTCAAGCGAGGACTTGTACACACACTATGATCCTAATGAACATATAATCACACATATATGCACTCAATTAGTCTCAAATCACTAATTGATAATGTTAAGACATCCTACACATAATAAACACTTTATATAAGTGTTTTAAGCCCTAAGGATTGCATCTAAGCTATTGTGGGACGAGGTACTTGTGTTTAGGGTTCCAAAGGACCCCATATATGAGTTTACTCCCCATATACCATCACACATGGAGATTACGGTTGTAAACTCTTGAGTTTATGGCTGTAAACTCCCAACCATGGGGGTATTGTTTGTTTTGAAGTCCCAAATGATTCCTAGAATTATTCCAACTTGGTGGTTCAATTCTTGAAAGGGTTTAAGGTCTAGAAACACTCCAATTAGGAGTTTACGGCCCTAAGGCCATTTCCTTTGGAGTTTACGGCCGTAAACTCCATTGGAATGGTGTTCTTGTTGTTTTCAAGTCTCAAGCATAGGTGGTATAAGTTCTAGGCTTTTATTCCAAGCATATGAAGACATTAGGCACACTTTGGTGCCATCCATTCATGTTTACGCCCCAAGAACAAAGTCTTGGCCGTAAACTCACTTTGATAAATGATTTTGATGTGCTTAAGGCCTTAGATTAAATGGGAACTAGTCTTGATAAAAGTCTTAAAGCTTTAGGTGCCTTAAAACACCATTTTGAGTTTGAAAAGGGAGTTTATGGCCTAAGAACCTCTTGGGCCGTGAACTCCCAAACTTGGGTGATTCTAGGTTGTTTTTGTAACAACCCGGAATTCATATCCCTAATTGAAACCCTTTTTCGTGACTCGTTCCAATCATCCAATCTCCGTTTCCGATTTCGTTTCCCTTTCCGACATTTTATTAAGTCGTTAATGTGAATTTTATTTTATATCATGACTTAATAAATGTCTTAATACCCTTAGAACTCATTCTAATGTCTCGAATTAATGATCGGAACATTTCTAGAATCAACCATATCGGGTTACGGCAAAGTGACCGGGTGCGACCAAAAGTCTCGTCTAACGCCGATATCGGGTAGATTTCTAACGTGTCCTGAACTTGGACACTATTTAAAGTGATCCAAGTCTCCATTTTGAAGCTTTTGCTCCATTTTACAAATATCACTCCAACCTCTCTCCTCAAACTAGATTTAAGGGTCAAAATCTCAAGTTTAAGACTTCAAATCACCAAGGTACCTTCCCTAATTAGTTATGCAACCTCTTTAGCCTTCAAATTCGAGTTCAAATAATGTAATAGGACCATTACCATGAGTTTACGGCCCTAGAACTATCCTCGGCCGTAAACTCATATAAAGGGGGTTTTTGGAGCAACAAAACCCTTCCAAACCTCAAATGGACCTTAGTTATGGCTAGATGACCTTATGGAATGAGCTTAGGATGCCTTGATACATGATTTAGAGTCTTATATATGAGTTTACGGCCCAGAATGGTGCTTAGGCCGTAAACCCATATTTAAAGGAGTTTTATGCCATGTAACCCTTCCATGACTCAACCAAGCCTTAGATATGATTTTTAGAAATTCGACAATCGACTTAGAACACATAAAACATGAATTTTGTGGGACAAAAGAGAGTTTACGGCCAAGGTTCCTTCTTGGGCCGTAAACTCCTCAAAAATGGGGATTAAACACCTTAAACCATGTCAAAATGCCTTGAAACTTAACCTATAGCTTTGTAGTAAATCCTAGAACACCTTAAAAATACATTTTGATGAGTTTGTGTGAGTTTACGGCCAAGGCTTGTGCTTGGGCCGTAAACTCCTTAATCAAGGGTGTAAACTCACTTCTAAGGTGTTAGAATGCAAACCAACACCACCAAAAGCCTTGGAATAAATCATAGGGTCTACCAAAAATAGTTTAAGGACTTTATGTCACACCCCCGAACCAGACGGCGGAAACGTCCGGGGGCTGTCGTGACTCAATTGAATACCATAACATTGAATATATATGAAACATAACAACATTCGTCACCATTCATTAATACAGTACAACCAGTAGCGTTTACATGTCATACATTGTTTAAACATTACATTCCCAAAAATTAAATTGTTCGATTCGTACATAAATAAACTGCAAGTCGTCACTGAATATGATTTCCTTTGATTCACTGGTTCCTTGAGAATACAAGTATTTTGAAAAACGTCAACATATGAAATGTTGGTGAGTTCATAAGTAGTGTTTGAAATCCAATGTTTGTATTGTTTGAAAACCACCAGAAAATCCGATATTTTCTGAAAAGAAAAATAGCTTTTGAAAACGTTTGTGAAGATCCATAGATATGCTTGTTTGTTTCTATACTTGTAAAAAAAATTGTTCATTGAAGCTGTATGCATTTCAAATCTGTATGTATTGAAAACCCTAGGAAAACCCGATGTTCTCCTAATTCCTTGAATTACATGAAGTTACATTGAAACCATTGCATAGCGTATAGTGTCAGTCCCAGGCGACGTTGGATTGTTTTTGAGCATGATTAATTACTACAAACCCGCATTACACAAACGCCCAGTTTATAGCTGTACTAACGATCCCGAAGGCGTCGTCCGTACTAATCACGTTATCCAATCGCCCTGACTAGGTGTAGTCCCACATCCGAAGAGAAAGAGGTCACGAAGACCCCGGTGACTCCATTAACCGGTTGGGGATAAAAATGTACGAGGGGTCCCCGACCCGCCTCGCATAAAATGTAGACTCTACTAGCTATACCAAAGGACCCTTGGGGACCAGTAGTATACAAGCCATTGAAAGTCCATTTACGTTGTGTCGGATCGGTAAAACCCAACACTCCATAAAAAAAATGTCTTCGGGCCTTAAGATCAGGTCATTGGGCTAGCTAGGCTCAACGAACAAGATTTTACACTTTTGGGGCCCAAAGATGGTGCGTAGACGTCTGTGCACACTCGCATGTATAATGTATTACCAAACGTTACTTGTATGAATCGTAGTGTCGTAGTGTTAGTAGTTGTAGATTTCTATTGGTTCGAGACCGAGCCAATTCGTTTAACAACGACTTTTGGTATTGTAATGTATTGTATTTCGTCGATAGCCGTGGTGCCATTATTTGATCAAATTGTGTATATTGAATTAGCCTTGAAATTTTTCTGTTTCCAGCCCCTCATTGTTTGTAAAGTTTACATTTTCAACCCTTTTATTAAATACTTCCCGGTTTGGTCCTTAAATTAATTTTCTTGACATTTTAACACCAAAAATTATTGAAACTAATATTTTTCAGCATATTTTTCATAGAAAACAGTTTAAGTCCCTGAAAATGCAGTTTTCTCGGTTTTAACCCTTCTTTTTCGCAACTTTGGCAATTTTGGCCCAAATTGGAAAAGTTTTGCAACTTTGGTCCTTTTTAAATTTAAAAAGCATTTTAAACCTTTGAAAAGGACTTGGATCACTTATGGTCCACTGTTTTACAGAAAATCACAGTTTTGGCCCTCCAAAACAGAAAAATTCGCATAATGGGCCTCATTGGGCCAAAAATGTCATTTTTAGCCCATTAAGCTTGGAATTTATGTTTTTAATCCCCTAAATGAGTACATTTCCAGAAATTGATTTATGGAAACTGTTTTGGCACACTTCATCCATCAGAATTCGTGATATGCCAATTTGGACCCTTCATTTTGTATTTTTCACATTTTAGGCCCAAAATTTGTGTTTTTAACCCAAAGAAAATTGTTACTAAACCACTTAACCATTTTTATTGAAACACTTTGTATTTAGAAATATATTTGAAGCTAAAATCATTTAACACAAGATATATCTCGGTTTTGAGGGGTTTTATGGCTAGATCCAACATTATAACACACAAATGCATACATATAAGCATGGAAATCATACAAGGCATACAAAACACATATAGATCTACACTTTCACTTGTATTCCCCCCCCCCCCCCCCACAAAACTCATAAAAACAGAAAATAGGGGGTATGAAGCTCACCTTGGGTGTGGTTTCGGTTTTTGGAAGAAAAGATGGAAGAAAACTTGATGATTTTTGGCCTTAGCACCTTTCCTTGGTAGATCTCGAGTTTGAGATGGTTCTAGGATGCAAGATCACGATTTTTGCATAGATTAGGAAAGGATTTTGATAACAAAAAGAATCTAAACCATAGATCCAAGCATAATCTTACCTTAGATGATGATTATCTTGCAAGATCCTCTTGAAAGCCCCTAATTTTCGAGATTTTTGGAGAGGGGAGGAAGGAGTGTTCTTGAGTGATCTAGAGAGAGTTTGAGAGATTTTTGTGGTGTGTGTGTGTGCTTGTGGCCGAGAGTGAGAGAGAGGAGAGGATAGAAGTGATTTTGAAGTGATGTTGCATGGAAACATGGACTAAATTGCATGGATATCCAAGGGACAATAATGAGGTGGCATACTAAAGTCAACTCTCTTCTTATCCTCTTGGATTTGGGCCTTGGGCCGAGATTTTTGGGAGGGAAAGAAAAAAATTGGGCCTTTGCCCCTAAGCCCACTATTAGAGTTAATCTTGGGTATGTTTTAAGTCCAAAGGAATGTGGTAGGATTTTTATATTTTTATTGGACTAGTTTAGGTTATTCATGTATCAAGGCTTTCAATTCATTTCATTCTAGGCCCAATATGGCCCAAAATGTTGAAATAAATTAGTGTGGGTCCAATTAGAGCCCAATTAGGGTTCTAAGCCCATGATAGTCTAATTGGAAGCTCATTGGTCCATTTGGATCCCATAAGGGAGTCCTAGTCCAAAATGAACTTAAACAAGGACTTCTAGGGTCTCCAATTGTTTGATGACTATTTGTAATGATTGTATGGTGTGTTTGATTGAAATTTTTGTTGTCACAATCATAGGTGTTACATATGTTCTTAAGCTTTTGATTCACTTTAGCTTGAGTGTATAGATTACATGACACAAAATTTCCAGTTGTGACATCATCCCCCCGTTAGAGGGAATTTCGTCCCGAAATTCTGTTTGAAAGCTAGATTTGAGAATGCTAGAATAGTTGAGGGTACTTCTACTTCATTTGATCTTCGCGTTCCCACGTGAATTCTGGCCCACGCTTTGCGTTCCACCGTACTTTCACGATCGGGATGCGACTTTGCTTAGTACGCTTCACCTCCCTGTCCATGATTTCGATTGGTTCTTCGACGAACAGGAGATTCTCATTGATTTCGATTTCGTCAAGAGGAATGACAAGGGTTTCATCTGATAGGCACTTCTTCAGATTAGAGACATGAAACACGGGGTGTACACCGTTTAGCTTCGCGGGTAGTTGTAGTCTGTATGCTACCGGACCTATTCGGGCGACGATTTCGAAAGGTCCAATGTACCGTGGGTTTAGCTTTCCCCGTTTTCCGAAACGTATAACCCCTCTCCAGGGTGAGACTTTAAACAGTACTCGATCGCCGACCTGGAATTCTAAGGGCTTTCGCCGTTTATCGGCGTAGCTCTTTTGTCGGTCACGCGATGCTTGTAATCGAGCTCTGATATGAACGATCTTTTCTGTGGTTTCGCGAATGATTTCCGATCCTGTTAGTGCTCTGTCCGACGTATGTGTTCTTGCTAGCTGGGTATCACCTACTTCAGCCCAACATAACGGTGATCTACATTTACGCCCGTACAGTGCTTCGAAAGGAGCCACCTTGATGCTTGAATGGTAACTATTGTTATATGAGAACTCAATCAACGGCAGGTGGGTATCCCAAGACTTTCCAAAGTCTATTACACATGCACGAAGCATGTCTTCAAGCGTCTGAATGGTTCGTTCACTTTGACCGTCCATTTGTGGGTGATACGCGGTGCTCATATCGAGATGAGTTCCCATTGCCTTGTGGAGTGATTGCCAAAAGCGCGATGTGAACCTACTGTCCCTATCCGAGATGATAGATTTTGGCACTCCATGGAGTCTTACGATTTCTCGTAGGTACAAACGCGTCAGTCTCTCCTTCTTGTAGGATTCTTTTATTGGCAGGAAATGGGCAGATTTCGTCAGTCGGTCGATTATTACCCATATGGTGTCCAATCCGTCCGACGTCTTTGGCAGCTTGGTCACGAAATCCATAGAAATCCCCTCCCATTTCCACTCAGGGATTGCCGGTTGCTGTAACAATCCGGAAGGTTTCTGGTACTCCACTTTTACTTTGGCGCACGTAAGGCACTTACCAACATAAGTCGCGATTTCCGCCTTCATGTTAGGCCACCAATAGTGTTGTTTAATGTCCAAATACATCTTGTCCGAACCAGGGTGAATGGAGTATCGTGTCTTGTGGGCTTCCTTCATAACGGTCTCTCTAAATCCTCCGATTTTTGGGACCCAAATACGGTTCATGAAGTAGTATACCCCATTCTCCTTGACTTCTAGGTTCTTCTCCATCCCGTGTAATGCCTCGCTAGTTCTATTTTCCGCTTTCATAGCCTCTGCCTGGACTGATGCAATTTGAGTGGCCAAATGAGACTGAATGGTTATCGAGTGCGTTTTCGTACGGCGATTAGAGTACTCCTTCCGACTTAATGCATCAGCTACCACATTGGCCTTGCCTGGATGGTACTTGATCTCGCATTCGTAGTCGTTTAGCAATTCCACCCATCTTCGTTGTCTCATGTTCAGCTCCTTCTGATTCAAGATGTGCTGGAGGCTCTTGTGGTCCGTGAAGATGGTGCACTTTGTACCGTACAGGTAGTGCCTCCAAATTTTTAGAGCGAATACCACGGCTCCCAATTCTAGGTCATGGGTCGTGTAATTTACTTCGTGCGTATTTAGTTGGCGGGACGCATATGCTATCACCCTTCCACGTTGCATGAGAACGCAACCTAGGCCTTGATTCGACGCGTCACAGTAGACTACAAAATCTCCCGTTCCTTCGGGTAGAGATAGCACAGGAGCGCTACAGAGAGCTTGCTTCAAGGTTCGAAACGCAATCTCTTGTCGGTCGGTCCACTTGAATGGCACGCCCTTTTGCGTAAGCAAGGTAAGCGGCTTGGCGATCTTAGAGAAGTTTTGGATGAACCTCCTGTAGTAGCCTGCTAGGCCTAAGAACTGACGAATTTCTGTGGGCGTAGTCGGAGTTGCCCATCCTTCCACAGCTCTGACCTTAGAGGGATCCACATGAATTCCGTCTTGGCTAACTACGTGACCTAGAAAATTCACGCTCCGTAGCCAAAACTCACACTTAGAGAGTTTGGCGTAAAGCTTTTCCGATCGCAGCGTCTCTAGGACTTGTCGGAGATATTGGCCATGCTCCTCTTTGCTTCGAGAATAGACGAGGATGTCATCGATAAACACAATGACGAAGTTGTCCAGAAACGGTCGACAGATTCGATTCATTAGGTCCATAAATGCGGCAGGTGCATTTGTTAGACCGAAGGGCATTACAACGAATTCATAATGTCCGTAGCGGGTTCGAAAAGCGGTTTTAGGAATATCCTCTTCTCGGACTTTGAGTTGGTGGTATCCGGACCGTAAATCTATTTTAGAAAAATAGCTAGCTCCTTGGAGCTGGTCGAATAGATCATCGATTCGCGGGAGTGGGTAGCGGTTTTTAACAGTGAGCTTATTTAACTCTCTGTAATCGATACACATTCTGAAAGATCCGTCTTTCTTTTTGACGAAGAGCACCGGAGCTCCCCATGGCGAGTAGCTAGGTCGGATAAATCCGTTGTCCAGAAGCTCACTGAGTTGGCTGGACAATTCCTGCATTTCAGCAGGAGCCAATCGATATGGTGATTTAGCGAGAGGAGTTGCTCCTGGAACGAGGTCGATTCGGAACTCAACCTGTCTCTCTGGGGGTACTCCTGGAAGATCTTCGGGAAACACGTCCGGAAATTCACACGCTACCGGGATGTATTGGATGTTAGTTTCTTCTTTGGCCTTGTCCACTATGTGAGCCAAGAATGCCAAATTGTTCTTTCGCAAGTGTTTTTGTGCTTTGATGCACGAGATGAGACGAAGATTCGTACTGGGTTTGTCTCCGTAAATTACTAGGGTTTCGTGATTTGGAAGACGAAGACGAACGGCCTTCTCGTGGCACATAATCTCAGCATGGTGGGGGCTTAACCAATCCATGCCGATAATCACATCGAAACTCCTAATTGATACTGGCATCAGGTCTATTCGTAAGACGTGTTGGTTAAGGGTTAGGGTACATCCGATGTAGATCTCCCTAGTGGATTCGGTTTTCCCATTGGCCATTTCCACCGTATAGGTTTCATTTAGCTTCTGGGGTTGTTGTTTTAGTAAATGTTTAAACTTCTCACTTACGAAACTTCGCTCCGCTCCGGTATCAAATAAGATGCATGCATAAGTGTGGTTTAGGAGGAACGTACCGGTCACAACTGCGGGGTCCTGAACTGCATCGCTCTGACCCATAGTCAACATTCTTCCTGCTCCTCTGTTTCCTGAGTTGTTGTTGTTAGGGCAATCTCGACGGAAATGCCCCGTCCTTCCACACCCAAAACAGGTGTGGCTAGGCCCTGCATTGTTGCCGCCGGTATTGGTGTTGTTGTTATTGCGGTGGTTGTTGTTGTTCTGGTTGTTTCCCTGACTCTGGTTCTGAGAAGGATAAGTCATGCAGAACCTTGCAGTGTGTCCCCTTCGGTTGCAACTGGTGCAATGGAACTCCCTACATTCTCCTTGGTGATGGAAACCGCACTTGTTGCATTTGGGAAGATTACCGGAATAGGGTCTTGAAGCATTTGAAGCAGCTGAGGCTGGAGCATGTGGTGTGGCTGGAACCGGCGCAGTGACAACGTTAACTGCCACTGTTTGCTGCTTTTTAGAGGTCTCGGGGCCCTGACGCCCCTTTCTCTTGTGGTTCCATCCTTTCTTACCATCACTCTCCTTCTTCTTCTCGGTCTCCACTGGTTTCTCGCCCTTCTTGTTGTTGTGATCATATAGCCTCTTTGCCAATCTCTTTGCACTGTCAAACGTTTCAGGGTTCGCAGCTATCACATTCCCTTGAATGGGGGGTGTCAGTCCCCAGATGAATCGTTCGATCTTCTTTCCTTCTGATGTGATCATACTCGGGCACAACAGAGATAGTTCGCTGAATCTCGATATGTAAGCATCGATGTTCCCATTCTGCACCGTGAGATTCCATAGTTCCTGTTCCATCTTCTGTATTTCGCCTCGGGGGCAGTACTCCGCCATTAACATTTCCTTCATCTCTGCCCAGGGAATAGAGTTGGCGACAGGGAGCGTCATAGCTTCCACGTGTCCGTTCCACCAAGTGAGTGCTTGGTCCACAAAAGTGCAGGCCGCGAACTTCACCTTCATCTGCTCGGGACACTCGCATATCTCGAATACCGACTCTACCTTCTCGATCCATCGCTTTAGAGTAATCACTCCTCCAGTGCCGTTGAAAGTTCGGGGTTTGGCGTTCGCAAAATCCTTGTAGGTGCACGTTTTAGCGGGTCCTTGGTTCGTCCCGTTGTTCGAACTTCCGGATCCTTGCCCGTTACCTCCTCCGTTGTTCCCTCGGTGAAGTTGTGCCATAGCTGCTGTGACCGCAGCAGACACGACTGCCTAGAAAGCAGTGGAGTCAACTTCGGGTGGGGTTAGTTCGGGATTTCCGCGAGTAGCTGGGCGAGGCATCTTTCTGTCATGAAACGGAAAGATGTTGAGTGTACGTGGTTTCTGTGAGGTTGCGATCCTACTAACTAGGTGTATGATGCGAACCTAAACATTACTACCATCGAGCATATAATCATAACGTCTCAACACATAACAACTGGTAATATCATAACAAAACACACAAAAGTTTATTAATATTATCCGCATTTAATACAAGAAAATTTGCTCGTAAGAGCATACATATGTGACACTAATCCGACAGCATAACGGCTCCATGAGTAGTGTAGTCACTTAAACATAGAGCCGGAGTACATAACATAGTTCCTAAGGACCTACTATGATAAGTCTATCCCTAACCGTGATGAGCTGCGTCAGGAGGTGGTGCCGAGGTCATATGCCGAAATGTTGCGCCAGTAGTTGCGCCATCTCTGCCATGTCTCCAATAACCTCATCCCTCTCATGCTCCGCTTGCACTGCCCGAGCCTCCATAGCATACAGCTGTTGTCGCAGTGCGGCGATCTCAGCTTCGAGGGAACGGTTCTCTCTTGGGGGGTTCGCTGGTGGAGCGGGGTGATCTGGTTGTGCCTCGTTCTCGCATGGCGGGGTGGGGTCCTGGTCCCCGACATGACCTTCCTCGTCGTCATCGTCGCTCTCTCTAAACTCGTAGTCAGCGTCTACGTATTCGTCGGGTCCGACATCGTGTGCTTCTCCTGGATCCTCTCCTGGCTCATCCACAAGCATCCCGTGAGCTACTAAGGCCTGATGAAACTGGATACCCTGCTGCTCCTCCTCAGGTTCCTCTTCAGGCTCTTCCTCAGGCTCCTCCTCCTCTAGCCACCCGTTGTTTCCCTGATTAGGGAAGTAGGGGTCTCCAGGGTGATGAAAACCAGCCATGCTGTCTGCACGAGTACGTAAATATGCTAACATTATTCCTAGGTGCTATGACTATTGTACAGGCTAAGCGAACGTTCTCTTTTTGGTGATAAAGGGTATAGTTTTAGGTTCTCTAGCTATCCCGATCTCATCAAGACGTGTGTTAGTTTTACCTTGGAGAGAATGCAGTTGATCAGGCTACATTCACTCCTTGGTATCACTAAGAACAGTCCCGAATTAACCGAGATACCAGTGTTATTGTGTTTGATTCGGCGTTAGGTCTTTATCCCTAATGCAAGCAAGTGTGTTTTATTTACTTGTTTTGTTCAGAGTTATGTTAGTCCCTCTTTTTGGTTTATAGTTGCATATCAATGTATGGCTCGACATGCTAGTTCACTATAAACAAAGCTCTGATACCAACCTGTCACACCCCCGAACCAGACGGCGGAAACGTCCGGGGGCTGTCGTGACTCAATTGAATACCATAACATTGAATATATATGAAACATAACAACATTCGTCACCATTCATTAATACAGTACAACCAGTAGCATTTACATGTCATACATTGTTTAAACATTACATTCCCAAAAATTAAATTGTTCGATTCGTACATAAATAAACTGCAAGTCGTCACTGAATATGATTTCCTTTGATTCACTGGTTCCCTGAGAATACAAGTATTTTGAAAAACGTCAACATATGAAATGTTGGTGAGTTCATAAGTAGTGTTTGAAATCCAATGTTTGTATTGTTTGAAAACCACCAGAAAATCCGATATTTTCTGAAAAGAAAAATAGCTTTTGAAAACGTTTGTGAAGATCCATAGATATGCTTGTTTGTTTCTATACTTGTAAAAAAAATTGTTCATTGAAGCTGTATGCATTTCAAATCTGTATGTATTGAAAACCCTAGGAAAACCCGATGTTCTCCTAATTCCTTGAATTACATGAAGTTACATTGAAACCATTGCATAGCGTATAGTGTCAGTCCCAGGCGACGTTGGATTGTTTTTGAGCATGATTAATTACTACAAACCCGCATTACACAAACGCCCAGTTTATAGCTATACTAACGATCCCGAAGGCGTCGTCCGTACTAATCACGTTATCCAATCGCCCTGACTAGGTGTAGTCCCACATCCGAAGAGAAAGAGGTCACGAAGACCCCGGTGACTCCATTAACCGGTTGGGGATAAAAATGTACGAGGGGTCCCCGACCCGCCTCGCATAAAATGTAGACTCTACTAGCTATACCAAAGGACCCTTGGGGACCAGTAGTATACAAGCCATTGAAAGTCCATTTACATTGTGTCGGATCGGTAAAACCCAACACTCCATAAAAAAAAATGTCTTCGGGCCTTAAGATCAGGTCATTGGGCTAGCTAGGCTCAACGAACAAGATTTTACACTTTTGGGGCCAAAGATGGTGCGTAGACGTCTGTGCACACTCGCATGTATAATGTATTACCAAACGTTACTTGTATGAATCGTAGTGTCGTAGTGTTAGTAGTTGTAGATTTCTATTGGTTCGAGACCGAGTCAATTCGTTTAACAACGACTTTTGGTATTGTAATGTATTGTATTTCGTCGATAGCCGCGGTGCCATTATTTGATCAAATTGTGTATATTGAATTAGCCTTGAAATTTTTCTGTTTCCAGCCCCTCATTGTTTGTAAAGTTTACATTTTCAACCCTTTTATTAAATACTTCCCGGTTTGGTCCTTAAATTAATTTTCTTGACATTTTAACACCAAAAATTATTGAAACTAACATTTTTCAGCATATTTTTCATAGAAAACAGTTTAAGTCCCTGAAAATGCAGTTTTCTCGGTTTTAACCCTTCTTTTTCGCAACTTTGGCAATTTTGGCCGAAATTGGAAAAGTTTTGCAACTTTGGTCCTTTTTAAATTTAAAAAGCATTTTAAACCTTTGAAAAGGACTTGGATCACTTATGGTCCACTGTTTTACAGAAAATCACAGTTTTGGCCCTCCAAAACAGAAAAATTCGCATAATGGGCCTCATTGGGCCAAAAATGTCATTTTTAGCCCATTAAGCTTGGAATTTATGTTTTTAATCCCCTAAATGAGTATATTTCCAGAAATTGATTTATGGAAACTGTTTTGGCACACTTCATCCATCAGAATTCGTGATATGCCAATTTGGACCCTTAATTTTGTATTTTTCACATTTTAGGCCCAAAATTTGTGTTTTTAACCCAAAGAAAATTGTTACTAAACCACTTAACCATTTTTCTTGAAACACTTTGTATTTAGAAATATATTTGAAGCTAAAATCATTTAACACAAGATATATCTCGGTTTTGAGGGGTTTTATGGCTAGATCCAACATTATAACACACAAATGCATACATATAAGCATGGAAATCATACAAGGCATACAAAACACATATAGATCTACACTTTCACTTGTATTCCCCCCCCCCCCCACAAAACTCATAAAAACAGAAAATAGGGGGTATGAAGCTCACCTTGGGTGTGGTTTCGGTTTTTGGAAGAAATGATGGAAGAAAACTTGATGATTTTTGGCCTTAGCACCTTTCCTTGGTAGATCTCGAGTTTGAGATGGTTCTAGGATGCAAGATCACGATTTTTGCATAGATTAGGAAAGGATTTTGATAACAAAAAGAATCTAAACCATAGATCCAAGCATAATCTTACCTTAGATGATGATTATCTTGCAAGATCCTCTTGAAAGCCCCTAATTTTCGAGATTTTTGGAGAGGGGAGGAAGGAGTGTTCTTGAGTGATCTAGAGAGAGTTTGAGAGATTTTTGTGGTGTGTGTGTGTGCTTGTGGCCGAGAGTGAGAGAGAGGAGAGGATAGAAGTGATTTTGAAGTGATGTTGCATGGAAACATGGACTAAATTGCATGGATATCCAAGGGACAATAATGAGGTGGCATACTAAAGTCAACTCTCTTCTTATCCTCTTGGATTTGGGCCTTGGGCCGAGATTTTTGGGAGGGAAAGAAAAAAATTGGGCCTTTGCCCCTAAGCCCACTATTAGAGTTAATCTTGGGTATGTTTTAAGTCTAAAGGAATGTGGTAGGATTTTTATATTTTTATTGGACTAGTTTAGGTTATTCATGTATCAAGGCTTTCAATTCATTTCATTCTAGGCCCAATATGGCCCAAAATGTTGAAATAAATTAGTGTGGGTCCAATTAGAGCCCAATTAGGGTTCTAAGCCCATGATAGTCTAATTGGAAGCTCATTGGTCCATTTGGATCCCATAAGGGAGTCCTAGTCCAAAATGAACTTAAACAAGGACTTCTAGGGTCTCCAATTGTTTGATGACTATTTGTAATGATTGTATGGTGTGTTTGATTGAAAGTTTTGTTGTCACAATCATAGGTGTTACATATGTTCTTAAGCTTTTGATTCACTTTAGCTTGAGTGTATAGATTACATGACACAAAATTTCCAGTTGTGACACTTTAAACACAACAAAACCCCACATTTGAGAGTTTACGGCCATAGAACATGCCCCATGGCCGTAAACTCCTAAAAGGATGTCCAATGGTGCCCAAAATTCATTTCTAGGCTTGTTAGAATTTTTAGAATCACATGTGATTAGATTTGGGACCTTAACAACACCTATTCTAAGAGATATGAGAGTTTACGGCCATAGATCCCATGCCTAGGCCGTAAACTCCCTTAAGGATGTTATTTGGTGTTTTAAATTAAGTACAAGCTTTAGGAAAAATTAATCCAAGCATTTGTAAGTGGTATTGACCCATTTATACCCATTAATCACCATAAACTACACCCACCATGAGTTTACGGCCGTAAACTCATGGGGAATTGGTGTTTAGGCCATAAACTCAATTAGGAAGTTTAATTTTGGGGAGTAAACTCAAATCCCAAGTCCCTCGCTTCATTTCCCGTCCGTAGATGTCACCCGGGTCACTCCAAACACTCGTTTTGAGGTGTTTTCGTTCGTTGGAGTGTAATTTCATATCTAATTAGAATTTGTAAATCTAATTAGATATATTTGTATGCCATTTCACTTTACATAGGAACCTCGCGTGTTATCAAGCCTCGATTCGACGTTTAGCATCCGAAATCGTCACATTTCTCGTCCGGTGAGTTCATACCCCTACCCTTTTTCAATGGTTTTTCAATGTTTTCAGGGGGAGAATACAAGCAAAAGTACAAGGATAGCTTGTACTTAAACTTATGATTTCAATCAAAGGATTTCGTAATTGTACATTTCATGAATTGAAAACCTTTTAACAAACTGTTTTAACTTGCAGGGTTGTTTGTTTTAATTCGATTTTCAATTCTTAATATATATTGATATGTTGTATTCTTTATACTGATTGTTCACATTTAAATCGATAAAGCACATAAACCATCGTAATGTCTGTAATAAAACACTAAGGTTCGAGTGTAAAAGTCAGACACCATTAGAAAACATAAAATATATGTATCTCCTTAACAAAACACCTAGGTTCGAGTGTGAAAGATAAATACCATCACAGCGCACAAATCAATTGTAACGTCCCTAATAATACACCTAGGATCGAGTGTTAAGGACAGTCATCATTAAATAACACCTAGGCTCGAGTGTAATGTCTTTAATAAAACACCTAGGATCGAGTGTAAAGGACAGGTACGTTAGAACCTAGTTAGTCATAGATACCACTTCCCTAGGCGAGAAGTGATGAGTAATCTTAAAGAATGGAGACACGTCCTTGGTAACACGTCCCTTGGCACGAGATAGTGGAGGCCTAACCCTGTAACCAGAATCTCCGTTCGCGGAGAGCGTGGCTTGAGTGTATAGATCTATACGGGACTGACAATCCCGCACCTGGCTGCTAGCTACAGCCGAACCGAAAGGTTAAAGGGTGACGAAAGTCATAAAAAGGATACTGGCCCCGACGCGAGTCATATCTAGTCTGAGTATGGTTAAGGACTCGCAATCTAGATTATTAACACTTTAGACTCTTTTACTAGCTTTATATTCGTAGTAAAGCTAATGTACATTTAGTAATATCAGGTACTCACACATTCAGGAAAACATGGGGTTTTCCTGGGTAGAACACCAAACATAATCAGAACCAGTAAAGACACACACACATAGTCAGGGAAACATGGGGTTTTCCTGGGAAGGACACCGAACATAATCAGAACTGGTAATAACTCACACACACACAGTCAGGAGAACATGGGGTTCTTCCTGAGTATCAGTAGTATGTAACTAGAAAAGTGTAACAAGTTAAACCACTGAACTTCAACTCACAAGAACAATCATGTTTTCATTATATATCGTTTACTTTACTTTTGGATTTGGAAACTAACTTTACATAAGAAAATATGGGATTTTCTTGGATAACCACTTTTACAGGAAAACAAAGGAACTTGTACATTTTCAGAAAAACTAACCACTTATGAAATCACCAGCTTTATGCTGATTTTCAAACCGCTTGTATTCTCAGGTCCGTGTTAGACAGGTACCCGAAGATCCCTTTTGTACGAAGACGGAGTGCTCAGAAGACTCGTTTCATGTTGTTTATATATACTATGTATCACATGTATAACTTTTGCTTTTGAAACAAATGTAAAACTTTCATATATGTAATGTAATGGTTGTGTTACTTTACTTACTATGTACATTGGATTTGATACTCAACATGGAGTCAACCCCGGAAATGTTTCCGCCTTCGGTTTTCGGGGTGTGACAGTTTTCTTGTCCCTAACACACATACATATGAGTCTAAGGAAGTTGCATAACACAAGGGTTGGTCTCGGCTTTGTTTTGGGAGTTTACCGCCTAAGAACACCTTGGGGAGTAAACTCCTAGATATAGTGATTTAGCCTTCTAAATCATGTTATAAACACATATAAAGCTTGCTAACATTACTAGAAAGAGGTGCTCACGATTTGGGATAAAAACCCAATGATCCGTGAGAGAGAAAATGGCTTTTCTCTAGTTGGAAATGCGAATAATGAATGAATTTGGTTCAGAATTCTATTTATAGTCCTGAGATATTTTTGGCAGAAAATATTTTTATTCCTGAAATGATCTCTAATATAATAGAGTGTTGGAATAACAGTGTTGCACAAAACCCTAGTGCACCCACTCTCCTGATATTTCCTGAAGTGTAAACCTTGAATTACTGAAACTTACGCAAAAAGTTTGAAAATTAACTGTGACTGCAACTACTTCTATTGAAGTGATATAGTTTGTACAAAATGGAAATTCCAGGTTGTCACATTATCACTCCCAGAAAGATGTGTATCGAAACCCTAGTCGTTTTTGTGTGTTCTAAGGCCATTTTGGTACATTTGGTGGTTTGTGAAGCCTAAGAAGAAGAAAGAAGCTTGCGAGTTCGAGTTGGGGCTTAGAGATTCAGAGATCTATTTCCATTTTCAGCACAATCAAGGTAAAATGCCCCTGTCTTGGTCTACTTTGTGTTTATTCATCTTTGGACTTGGGTTTTGGGCACATTTAGGGCTTTCCAAGCCATATTCAGAATTGTGGAGTGTGATATGGAGTCTTGACTTCAGATTTGAGTCATTGGAAGGGTCTCATGGCATAAAGGTGCCAACTTGATGTGACAACCCAAAATTTCCATTTTGTACGAACATTAACAATTCAATAGAAGCTAGACCAGTTACAGTGAATTTCAGACTTTTTCGAATAAGTTTGAGTATATTAGGGTTTACGTTTATGGAGATATCAGGAGAGTGGATGCACTTGGGTTAGTGAAACTCGATTATTTCAAAACTTAATAATATTAGAGTTCATTTCCGGAATAAAAATATTTTCTGCCAAAAATATCTCAGGACTATAAATAGATTTCTGAACCAAATTCATTCATTATATTCATATTTCCAACTAGAGAAAAGTCATTTTCTCTCTCACGGATCTTCGGGTTTTCGCCCCAAATCGTGAGTACACTTCTCTAGTTGTCTTATAATGCTTATTATATGCTTAATAACATAGATTACATGACAAATCAGTGCGATTCGGGAGTTTACCGCCCAAGAACGTTCTTGGAGAGTAAACTCTAAAATGAGGCTTAAATGCTACCTAGTCCCATTTCCTCGATAAGTAACTAGCTTAGGCTTGTATGTATGTATATTTGAGGCTAGAAAACAATCAAAAACACCAAGCTTTGGGTGTTCATGGCCCAAGAACTTCTTGGACCGTGAACTCCAAATTCAAGGGCCAAAAGGTGCCCTAATTACTCCTAAAGCCTTAGACATTAACCCCCACTTAATCCTAGCTATTTGTGGACTTTAAAACATCAAAGACACATTCAAAAGAGAGTTTATGGCCCTATTATTGTGCTTGGGACATGAACATGAAGCAAGGGCACCAAAGTGTGCCTAGGACCTTCATTAGCTTAAAACAAATGCCTAGAAACTATCCTACTTGTGCTTGGAGCTTGAAAACATAAAAACACCCACCCCATGAGAGTTTACGGCCGTAAACTCTAAGGAAATTGGCCTTGGGGCCGTAAACTCCTCAAGGGAGTGTTTCTATGCCCTAAACTACCCAAAGAACTAAGCCACCAAGGAAGACTTATTCTAGAATCAAATAACACTTCAAAACACCAAGTACCACCAAGTTGAGAGTTCACGGCCGTAAACTCAAGGGTTTACGACCGTAAACTCCTTGTGTTTAGTTTATTGAGTGGTAAACACATGTATAAGGCCCTTGGAAACTTTAAACCCCCTTTAGCCTTGTCCCACAACAAGCTAGAAGCAACCCTTAGGACTTATAACACTTATACAAAGTGTTTACATGTTCTAGAGTGTCCCAACTTATTTCATTAGTTATTATTTGCCTAATTAGTTATATATATTCTCATTATACGATAACTAGGCTCGTGTGTGTGAACAAGTCTCCATTTGCCACCTAGCATAGTATCCGACACTTCAATCCAATCCACTCACCACAAGTGAGTTCATACCCCTTTAACTAACCTTTGAAATACTTTGAAATATTTTAAATGCTTTTATAGGGGGGATACAAGTCAAATACTTATAGTTATTAAATGAATCACATGTGATTAATAACTATAAAACCAATGATTTTATTACTGTTCAAACTATTTATCAAATTGTTTTACTTCAGAACGTTTTACAAACTCTTTTCGTACCAAATACTTTTATTTAAACTTTGTTATACTTCTTATAAATTGCATGCCCATATATGTATAGATATATAAGAAATGTTTAAAGGGCTTAGGAAGGCCATCCGCCCTATTTCCTTTTCCTCGATTTGGATGTGGTCTGGTGGGATGTCGGGTAGTCGCCCGAGGGTCGTTTCAATATTAATTATTTATAATATATGCATATATAGACATAAAAGTACTTCCATATTCATGCGTATTAGTTACATCATTAGTAAGTTACCATCGGGGTAACACAGATCATACTACTATAATTTCTAGATCAATGAGTCAGTTCATTCATGAGTCAATACTTATTACTATGAAAACATATACATTACATTACTATGAGTACATATACAACTATACTAGAAAGAGAACATATACAACTATACTAGAAAGAGAACATATACAACTATACTAGGACGAGAACATATACAACGATACTAGAACAAGTAACATTACATTACATAAACATTAATACGTTAACAATTGTGATCCACTGTATCGGAGCATGCCTTAAATGTCATGGCCCGAGTTGTAGCCAGAATTCTCTTGGAGGGAGAGCGTGAGTTTGTGTATAGATCTATACTGGATTGATTATCCTACACTTTGCTGCTAGCTACAGCTGGATCTGCAGGTCTGCGGGTGCCAAACGACTTTCCGTTTTTACGACCATTCGTATGTCGTTGTTACCAGTCGATAGTATGGTGCAATTAATCACATGATACCTTAATATAAATCCGGTTTAAGGTAGTTAGTACAGCAGTAGTTCCTATAATACAACACTACAACACTACAATAATTTACCCATTACATATATTTAGTGATTATTTCACTTAAACTTTAATGTACAAACTATATTTTGTTAAATGATAGTTACACTTGGGAAATTACACACTTTTACAACAAACGAGCATACAAAACAGTTAAGCCTTGGTAGAAGGCTACTTTAATAGAAAATATAGGTTTTTTCTGAGAGATTCAAACTTTTACAAACACTTACAAACATTTACATACACTTTACAAACTTACACTTGAGACATGTTCAAACGTTTTGATAACAAACACCGACACTAAAATACTTATGAACTCACCAGCTTAATGCTGATAAATTCTTTCAAAATAACTTGTATTCTCAGGTCATCAGTAGACAGGTACCGATGCCAGCTTTTGAGAAGATGGAGCGCATCCAAGACTCATCTTATTATTTTGATTTACATTATTTTTTGTGTCTATAACTGTACAGAACACGCTTGTATTAAAATTATATATTTAATGCAATGGATGATGTTGTTTGCTTATTTACTTTTACTGTGTTGTGATACTTTACATGACGTCCTCCGCCCTAGAACGTTTCCGCCGTTCTTGGTTTTGGGGTGTGACAGATTGGTATCAGAGCATTATTTATAGTGAATCAAGTATATCAACCCATAAAAGATATACTAAACTATAAACCCATTAGGGATTAAAGCACTCTGACCAAGAGTCTATACTTTAAATATTAAAATATTTAATTAAGTATACTAGTCTGCATTCATACTAAAATCAGTGTCACAATGACAAAAACAAAAGTATTACGATTGTTAAATATCACAAGTGAGCTCGGGGATGTATGGTCAGTCCTAGGAATGGCATAGCCTGATCAACTATGCTGGTCTGAGGAGTGATTAGCATATGCCCTAGAATGGTTGTGATATGTTAACAAGTCTAGAAACTTACCAACAATACCACAAGAAGATCAGTAGAATCTAAACTTAAAATACTATAGGTGTATTTTGTACTACTAGCTACATATATACTATATTCTTATACCTATCTTCTCGCATAGATTTAAATGGCTGGATTCCATAACGGCGACCCGTACTTTCCAAATGAAGGCAATGCAGGGTGGATCGAAGAAGAGCCCGAAGATGAGCATCCAATCCCTTTGGATGATCACCTCGCAGAAGGCTTTTCTGATGGATCCGACTCCGAGCCTGAAGTCAACAACCTACCGCTAGTAAGTCAAGCCCCGAACAACAACCCCCGACTAGCTTTTCCAGGTCCTACACCCTTGTGGGCAACCAACTTAAATCGCTGGAGTGACGAACAGGGTCAACCCTTACCATACTTTGGGGACCAAAGCTTTTACAACTCCAGCAAAGGTGGTTCTGCTGACCGAGCTCTGCCTGTCATTATCCGCAGAATAGCTCGTAATGTTGAGCAAGGTGGAGCAGCCATCGACCGGGTCATGGAGATTGATGCCAACTCTGGTGTCAACACAGTCCGCATCCGCCGTCTTGAAGAAGACATGGAACGGACCCGGAGAATCAATGAAACCCTGCAGCAACAGCTGGCTTCCTCCCGAGCTGAAGTCTTGGAACTTCGAGCCCGTCAGAGGGCTCAAGAGCGACACCTTCAAGAGGTGTTTCGTCAAGTGTCAGACCTCAGGGATCGCCCGAGGAATTCCCATCGCCGTTAGATGATGTCTAGTACATCTCTGTCTTTTGGTTAAGGAATAGCCTTTAACATCTGTGCTCTAAGTAGCACTTGCCTGTAAATATTCCTAACTTTCAGTACTCTATTTAGGAATCTAAGAACTGTCAAAATTTTCCGTATGGTATGATGTAAGACCTACTGTTAGGTCGATTTTCCCTGAACTTATTACATCGGTAATACCAGTATTATTGACGTCTATCTAATCTGTGGGAAAAATCTGTACACTTGTGTTTTCCTACTAATATGCTTTGTTGTGATCTCAAACACTCATTCAAACTGTGGGGCTATGGCTAGTTAGTCCATGTGTCACTCTCACCTTACTTACCAATTGATTCTTACCACTTTGCTTATCTTTATAAACTTATAGCTGAAAGATGCCTCCTCGCAAATCTCCCTGGAATAACCCTGCACCTCCACTGCCTCCTCCGCCTCCGGTCATCGATACTGCAGCCCTGAATGCTGCCGTAGCTGCAGTAGTGGCAACTGCCATGGCTCAGTATCACTCTTCTGATGCCAGCAGAGGTGGAACCCCTGTTGAATCAATTCCGGTTGAAACCCCTGTGCACTCGAGAGAGTGCTCCTACAAGGATTTCACCAACTGCAAGCCGAAGTCTTTCCATGGGACCGGCGGAGTCATTGCCATCTCGCAATGGTTCAAGAAGACTGAATCAGTCTTTGAAATCTGTTCATGCCCTGCTGCGAGCAAAGTAAAATATGCCGCATGCACCTTTGAAGGAAAGGCCCTGACATGGTGGAACGACCACGTTAAAGCTCTAACCCTCGTCGTAGCCAACGACATGGGCTGGGAAACGATGAAAGACCTCATGATTGAGGAATACTGCCCGAGGGGCGAAATCCAGAAATTGGAGCAGGAACTTTGGAACCTGACTATGAAGGGCACCAACGTGGTCGCTTATACTGCCAGATTCAGCGAACTGGTGGCCCTCTGCCCCAATATGGTTCCCACTGCGGGAAAAAAGATCGAAAGGTACATATGGGGGCTAGTGCCTCCATATCAGGGGAATGTCCTATCATCAAACCCCGCTACCTTCAACAGTGCCAAGTGACTGGCACAGCGACTCATTGACCACGGAGTCAAAACCCCTGCAACAACAAGCCTAGCCATCCCGGAACCCTCCAAACCCGCTAACACTAAGCGGAAGTTCTGGGAAGAAAAGAAGAAACAACGAGCTGCTAAAAAGCAGCAAGTTGTGGTCGTGCATGCCGCGATAACCCCTGCTGCTGATACTGCCCCGGTGAGGCAGTATGCTGGAAGTTTGCCTAAGTGCAACAAATGCAACTTCCACCACAATGGCCCCTTCCGTGAAATGCAGTGCTCTAACTGCAACAGGAAAGGACACACCGTCCGTTTCTGTAAATCCCCGGCGAGGCCGATCACCCAAGTCCCCGGCTCTGGCGCGAGCCCGACCTGCTATGGATGTGGTGAAGCAGGCCACTATAAGAGGGACTGCCCCGAAGCGAAGAATGCTGGAGGAGCAGGGATGGTACTAGCAATAGGCCATGGGGAAGCAGTTCCTGACCCGACGGTGGTGACTGGTACGTTCCTCCTCGATAACTCCTACGCATGCATTCTATTCGATAGTGGAGCGGAGCGAAGCTTCGTGAACCATAAATTTGCTCGCATGCTTAAACAACAACCACGCACACTTAAGGAACAATTCACAGTAGAAATGGCTAATGGAAAAACTGAAAGTACGAATAGCATATACTTAGTTTGTACCCTTACTCTAGATAACCATTCATTCCCAATCGACCTTATGCCGGTCTCAATAAAAAGCTTCAACGTTATCATCGGCATGGATTGGTTAAGTCTTCATCGCGCCGACATCATGTGCTACGAGAAAGAAGTCCGTCTAAACCGTCCGTCTAATGAAACTCTTATCGTCTACGAAGACAAACCCGGTGCGAGTCTTCGTATTATATCATGCATTCCTTGCTTATGTCGTCGATACGAGCCTCGAGATGAAGGAACTAAAGAGCATTCCAGTAGTGAGCGACTTCCCCGACATTTTCCCAGAAGAGCTACCAGGATTACCTCCGCAATGACAGGTCGAGTTCAGAATCGACTTAGTCCCATGAGCTACCCCAGTAGCCAAGTCGCTCTACCGATTAGCACCAATAGAGATGCAGGAACTATCTGGTCAACTTAACAAACTGCTCAGCAAGGGCTTTATAAGACCAAGTTTCTCACCTTGGGGAGCACCGGTCTTGTTTGTTAAGAAGAAAGACGGATCATTCCGTATGTGTATCTACTACAGAGAACTCAACAAACTGACGGTCAAGAATCGTTACCCTCTGCCTCGCATAGACGATCTATTTGACCAACTGCAAGGGGCGAACTACTTTTCCAAAATTGATATGAGATCCGGATATCACCAGTTACGAGTACTAGAGGAGGATGTACCGAAGACAGCCTTCCGAACTCGTTACGGACACTACAAGTTCGTGGTGATGCCATTCGGATTGACCAATGCGCCCGCAGTCTTCATGGATCTGATGAATAGAGTATGCCGACGATACTTGGATCAGTTCGTCATTGTATTCATTGATGACATCCTGATCTACTCCAGAAGTAAGGAAGAGCATGGCGATCATCTACGACAGGTTCTAGGAACTTTACGATCGGAGAAGCTCTATGCAAAGTTCTCTAAATGTGAATTTTGGATCCGAAGATTTGAATTCTTAGGACACGTGGTAAGTGAAGAGGGAATCCATGTGGACCTATCCAAAATTAAGGCCATTGAGAACTGGTCAGCACCGAAGACGCCTACAGAAATTCGACAATTTTTAGGTCTTGCTGGCTACTACCGCAGGTTCATACAGAACTTCTCCCGGATTGCGAAACCTCTTACAACACCAACCCAGAAAGGCATGGCCTTCAACTGGGAAGAGAAACAGGAGAGAGTGTTCCAAACGCTCAAACGAGCCTTATGCACCGCACCAATACTATCCCTCCCCGACGGAATAGAAGACTTCGTAGTCTATTGCGATGCATCGAATCAAGGGCTCGGGTGTGGTCTGTTGCAGCGAGGTAAGGTCATCGCCTACACCTCCAGACAGTTGAAGACACACGAAGTTAACTACATGACCCACGATCTTGAACTAGGAGCAGTGGTGTTTGCTCTGAAGATCTGGAGACATTACTTGTACGCAACGAAAAGCACTATTTTTACCGACCACAAAAGTTTGCAACACATTTTCGATCAGAAGGAGCTCAACATTAGACAACGACGGTGGGTCGAGCTACTCAGTGACTATGAATGCGATATTCGTTATCATCCGGGTAAAGCCAACGTAGTAGCAGACGCCCTAAGTCGGAAGGAATATTCTGGTCGCAGAGTCAAGTCATTGTCAATAACCATCCATTCACACTTGTCTAAGCAAATTCAGGTGGCCCAACTGGAAGCCATGAAACCTGAAAATGTGACGAGTGAATCCCTTAGAGGAATGGACAAGAATTTAGAAGCCAAGGGTGACGAAGCCTTATTTTTCATGAACCGGATCTGGACACTGAAACATGGTGGTTTCCGAGACTTGGTCATGACCGAGGCGCACAACACTCGGTATTCCGTCCCCCAGGTTCAGATAAGATGTATCTGGATCTTAAAAAGCTATACTGGTGGCCTAATATGAAAGCAGAGATTGCCACCTTCGTAAGTAAATGCCTTATTTGCGCAAAGGTTAAGATCGAGTACCAGGAGCCCTCCGGTTTACTGCAACAACCAGAGATTCCAGAATGGAAGTGGGAGCGGATCACTATGGATTTCATAACCAAGTTGCCCAAGACAACGGGTGGACTTGATACCATATGGGTCATCGTCGATAGATTGACCAAGTCTGCACACTTCCTGCCTATCAAAGAAACGGACAAGATGGAGAAACTTACGAGAACATACATTAGGGAAATCGTACGGCTACATGGTGTACGTATATCCATTATCTCCGATAGAGATAGTAGGTTCACCTCAAGGTTTTGGCAATCACTACAACATTCCCTAGGAACAAGGTTGGGCATGAGCACAGCCTACCATCCACAGACCGACGGACAAAGTGAGAGGACCATCCAAACACTAGAAGATATGTTGAGAGCCTGTGTGATTGACTTTAGAAAGGTATGGGATACTCATTTACCCCTTGTTGAGTTTTCCTATAATAACAGTTATCACATTATCATCAAGGCTGCTCCATTTGAAGCCCTCTACGGCCGAAAGTGCAGATCCCCTCTGTGCTGGGCTGAGGTGGGTGATACCCAATTAGCTAGGGGGAAAGCTTCTGACAGTACTCTCACCGGTCCGGAGATCATTCGGGAAACGACAGAGAAAATCGTTCAGATCCGTGAACGATTGAAAGTCTCTAGAGACCGACAGAAGAGCTATGCTGATAAACGAAGAAAACCTTTGGAATTTCAGGTGGGCGACCGAGTCCTTCTCAAAGTCTCACCCTGGAAAGGCTTAATACGTTTCGATAAGCGTGGGAAGCTTAATCCGAGGTACATAGGGCCTTCCGAGATTCTCGCAAGAGTCGGCCCTATGGCTTACAAACTCGACCTACCCGACTCACTTCGTAACATACACTCTACATTCCACGTATCTAACTTGAAAAAGTGTCTGTCCGACGAGACTCTTGTAATCCGACTTGACGAGATCGAGATCAACGAGAGCCTCAACTTCGTGGAAGAACCGTTAGAGATCATGGACCGTGAGGTCAAACATACGAAGCAAAGCCGTATCCCGATCGTGAAGGTTCGCTGAAACGCCAAGCGAGGACCGGAATTCACTTGGGAACGCGAGGATCAGATGAAACTGAAATACCCTCATCTTTTCGCTTAGTTATTTGTAACTTCTTATTTGCTTAAATTCTAATTTCGGGACGAAATTCCTTCTAATGGGGGGATGATGTAACAACCCGAAATTTCCATTTTGTACGAATATTAACAATTCAATAGAAGCTAGACCAGTTACAGTGAATTTCAGACTTTTCCGAATAAGTTTGAGTATATTAGGGTTTATGTTTAAGGAGATATCAAGAGAGTGGATGCACTTGGGTTAGTGAAACTTGAGTTTTTCATAACGTAATAATATTAGAGTTCATTTCCGGATTAAAAATATTTTCTGCCAAAAATATCTCAGGACTATAAATAGATTCCTGAACCAAATTCATTCATTATTCAAATTTCCAACTAGAGAAAAGCCATTTTCTCTCTCACGGATCTTCAGGTTTTCGCCCCAAATCGTGACTACACTTCTCTAGTTGTCTTATAATGCTTATTATATGCTTAATAACATAGATTACATGACAAATCTATGAGATTCGGGAGTTTACCGCCTAAGAACGTTCTTGGAGAGTAAACTCCAAAATGAGGCTTAAATGGTACCTAGTCCCATTTCCTAGATAAGTAACTAGCTTAGGCTTGTATGTATGTATATTTGAGGCTAGAAAACAATCAAAAACACCAAGCTTTGGGTGTTCACGGCCCAAGAACTTCTTGGACCGTGAACTCCAAATTCAAGGGCCAAAAGGTGGCCTAATTACTCCTAAAGCCTTGGACATTAACCCCCATTTAATCCTAGCTAATTTGTGGACATTCAAACATCAAAGACACCTTCAAAAGGGAGTTTACGGCCCTATTATTGTGCTTGGGCCGTGAACATCAAGCAAGGGCACCAAAGTGTGCCTAAGACCTACATTAGCTTAAAACAAATGCCTAGAAACTATCCTACTTGTGCTTGGAGCTTGAAAACATAAAAACACCCACCCCATGAGAGTTTACGGCCATAAACTCTAAGGGAATTGGCCTTGGGGCCGTAAACTCCTCAAGGGAGTTTTTCTATGCCCTAAACTACCCAAAGAACTAAGCCACCAAGTAAGACTTATTCTAGAAATGAAATAACACTTCAAAACACCAAGTACCACCAAGTTGGGAGTTCACAGCCGTAAACTCAAGGGTTTACGACCGTAAACTCCTTGTGTGGAGTTTATTGAGTGGTTAACACATGTATAAGGCCCTTGGAAACTTTAAACCCCCTTTAGCCTTGTCCCACAACAACCTAGAAGCAACCCTTAGGACTTAAAACACTTATACAAAGTGTTTACATGTTCTAGAGTGTCCTAACTTATTTCATTAGTTATTATTTGGCTAATTAGTTATATATATGCACATTATATGATAACTAGGCTCGTGCGTGTGAACAACTCTCTGTTTGCCACCTAGCACAGTATCCGTCACTTCAATCCAATCCACTCACCACGAGTGAGTTCATACCCCTTTAATTAACCTTTGAAATACTTTTAAATGTTTTAAATGCTTTTATGGGGGGGATACAATTTAAATACTTATAGTTATTACATCAATCACATATGATTAATAACTATAAAACCAATGATTTTATTACTGTTCAAATTGTTTATCAAACTGTTCTACTTCAAAATGTTTTACAAACTCTTTTCATACCAAATACTTTTATTTAAACATTGTTATACTTCTTATAAATTGCATGCCCATATATGTATAGATTTATAAGAAATGTTTAAAGGGCTTAGGAAGGCCATCCGCCCTATTTCCTTTTCCTTGATTTGGATGCGGTCTGGTGGGATGTCGGGTAGCCGTCCGAGGGTCGTTTCAATATTAATTATTTATCATATATGCATATATAGACATAAAAGTACTTCCATATTCATGAGTATTATTTACATCATTAGTAAGTTACCATCGGGGTAACACAGGATCATACTACTACAATTTATAAATCAATGAGTCAGTTCATTCATGAGTCAATACTTATTACTATGAAAACATACACATTACATTACTATGAGTACATATACAACTATACTAGAAAGAGAACATATACAACTATACTAGAAAGAGAACATATACAACTATACTAGGACGAGAACATATACAATGATGCTAGAACAAGTAACATTACATTACATATACATGAATACGTTAACAATTGCGATCCACTGTATCGGACCATGCCTTAAATGTCATGGCCCGAGTTGTAGCCAAAATTCTCTTGGAGGGAGAGCGTGAGTTTGCGTATAGATCTATACTGGATTGACTATCCTACACCTTGCTGCTAGCTACAGCTGGATCTGCAGGTCTGCGGGTGCCAAACGACTTTCCGTTTTTACGACCATTCGTATGTCGTTGTTACCAGTCGATAGTATGGTGCAATTAATCACATGATACCTTAATATAAATCCGGTTTAAGGTAGTTAGTACAACAGTAGTTCCTATAATACAACACTACAGTACTATAATAATTTACCCATTACATATATTTAGTGATTATTTCACTTAAACTTTAATGTACAAACTATATTTTGTTAAATGATAGTTACACTTGGGAAATTACACACTTTTACAACAAACGAGCATACAAAATAGTTAATCCTTGGAAGAAGGCTACTTTAATAGAAAATATAGGTTTTTTCTGAGAGATTCAAACTTTTACAAACACTTACAAACATTTACATACATTTTACAAACTTACACTTGAGACATGTTCAAACGTTTTGATAACAAACACCGACACTAAAATACTTATGAACTCACCAGCTTAATGTTGATAGATTCTTTCAAAATAACTTGTATTCTCAAGTCATCAGTAGACAGGTACCGAGGCCAGCTTTTGAGAAGATGGAGCGCATCCAAGACTCATCTTATTATTTTGAATTACATTATTTTTGGTGTCTATAACTGTACAGAACACGCTTGTATTAAAATTATATATTTAATGCAATGGATGATGTTGTTTGCTTATTTACTTTTACTGTGTTGTGATACTTTACATGACGTCCTCCGCCCTAGAACGTTTCCGCCGTTCTTGGTTTTGGGGTGTGACACATGAGAGCCCCATGCGTCTTGTAGAGCACCTTTTATAGCTTTTTGAGCCAAAACCCCCATGCATGTGCACCAATTTTGGAGCTTTACATATGAAATGGACATTAGGGGGCCAGATCTATGATTTTGAGGTGTTAAGGCTCATCTAAATCGCCTGTATAGTGTTGGTCAAGGATGGACTCGACGAGTTGTTCTTGGGACTCGGCGAGTCGCGGTGTAGTAACCACCAAATCCTTTTTGTGGATGGACCAGTTGTTAGGGAGGAAACTCCCATAGATGTTTGGATGTTAAAGAGGGACGTGGGAATCATGGTACTCGACGAGTGTATGAGAAGACTCGGCGAGTCCATGGCAATCTCCCAATCTTTGAAGATGGACTCGACGAGTTGTTCATACAACTCGACGAGTCGTAGACCGAACACATTCTTATGAGGGAGATGAACTCGCCGAGTTCAAGGAAGAACTCAGCAAGTCAGATGAAGATAGTCCCGATAGTTTGAATGAACGAGAACCCGTTGAGTTCTTGCTAGACTCGACGAGTGGAGTCGGGGTTGGATCGGGTTAGTAGAGTATGGACTCGACGAGTTGGTAGACCAATTCGGCGAGTAAGGTCAACTAGGTGTTGACTTTGAGCAATGTTGACTTTGCCTGGTTTTTGTATTGACCCTGGTTAGGGTTGTATGTACTGTTTGATGACATGAGGGTTGTTATGTAGGGATTGAGGAGTCGAGGAGAGCCGACCTTCACGCCAAGGATAGTTCAGACACTACACGACATTGAGGTGAGTTATCTTCCAGTAGAAGTAGGTCTAAGGCACCAAGGCCAGCTCACTAGTAATTGTTAGTTGGTATGGTTATCTTTGTGATAATTGTCTGGTCTGTTATTGTTGGATATGTGTGTTGGATATAGTGTCTAAGTCCATAACTATATTTGGTATGTACTTGACCCGACCCGGCATGGTCCATTTGGGTTGCACTTTACCCGAACAATTTATAGATAACCTTTGAGAATAGTATAAGTTATGATTTATTAATATATTATAAGTTCTAATATATTAATTTAAAATCATATAATTTAATTAGTATTGATCTATAATTAATCTAGGATTAATTTAGAGATCAAAAGTATTACAAATTAAATATGGGCTCTTATATTTATATAGTGTGGGCTAATGCTTATTTGGAATGCGATAGGCTTGCTTGGAAAGTCCATGGATACTCCATGGAGCTTTAACCCATGGATCTCATGGAAATGAAGAGACATGGGTATTAGGGTTTACATGGATGTAACCCTAATCCACCACACTATATAAAGGAGGCTTTTGTTCTTGAAATCACACTAGTTGTGGTGAGTAAAGTAAGTGGGCCGATTTCAAGATAGTTGTGACTATTCTCTCAAGGTTCCAAAGTTTGTGGTGATTTGTGATTTCCATTTGAGGCATCCACACTATTGGTGCAAGGCTCTAAAACTCCAAGCAATCAACTACAACTACAAGGTAAGTAATTCTACTAGCTTTATTTGATTCAAGTTCCCCATGCCATGCTAGATAGGATAAGAACCTTGGAAAAATAATTATTTGCATGTATCTTAATCAAACATAGATCCAAGGTTTCTAGGGTTGCATGTACACCATAGGAGTGTTAGAATTCTCAAAACCCATCAATGTGAGTATGCTAGACTGCTAGATATGTGAGTATGCTAGTTTGCTAGTTGCCATGTTATATGAGATAGTATCAGTAGAGGGGGACTAGTCCCCGATTCGGTCATTTGGACCAATGGGTAGGTCGGACACCCCAGATATGTCTGACAGCATGATTATGATATGATATTATGTGTTAGTAGTAAGGGGTGAAATAGTCCTGGGGTTCAGCTGAGATAGACCGGAGGGTAGGTCACCACCCTAGAATAGCTTGACATGGGTAGGTCATCACCCCAGAATAGCTTGACATGGGTAGGACAGCACCCCAGAATAACTTGAAAATGGGTAGGTCAGCACCCCATAATGGCTTGACATGGGTAGGTCAGCACCCCATAATGGCTTGACATGGGCAGGATGGGCGCCCCAGAATTGCCCGATAGTATGTATGCAATGTGATTGTATGATATGTGGTATGATGGGGGAAACTCACTAAGCTTTGTGCTTATAGTTTCAGTGTTGGTTTCAGGTACCTCTTCGTCCAAGGGAAAGGAGTCGGCAGTATAGCAGCGCATCACACACGTACACATATGATTTCCACTTAGAGTTTTTGGGTTTGTACTCTGATATTTTTTTATTTCAGATGATTTGGTTTTGAGACTTGATATTATGGGTTTATGTATTGACATGATCTTGGCAATGTTTTGATGAACCATTTTATATATCACCTAATCAAAAGTGAAATTTTTGGCGTCGAATTTTGGGATGTTACAAGTTGGTATCAGAGCCCTGGTTTAAGGGATTCGGACACACCCTCAGGGGTGTCTGGACTCAAACCAAGGGACTAAAATATTTTTCATAAAGAAAACAGTTTCTAAAATTTTAAGTTAAAGAATTTTGAGAAAGGACAAGCTGTGTGATGCGTGCGACCGGCCGAGCTCAAGTAAGTTTTCCCCAAGATACCCATACTTGTTATGTTATGTGTATCAATTATGATTTTGAGAACTACATGCTAGATTAGGGCTAAGGATCTATGAGGATGCCTTGTATGCCTAATATATGATTCTGCGAACTGCATGCTAGATTATGGCTAAGGATCAAGGAGGATGCCTTGTATGCCTGATATATGATTCTGAGAACTGCATTCTAGATTAGGGCTAAGGATCTAGGAGGATGCCTTGAATGCCTATTGTAGGAGATGTATGCTAGGAGTGTCTAGCCAGCGGTAGGATAGCCTGATTAGGTTATGGCTGATGTGGTTACTCAATGCACAAATGCTACTTGCTTTATGCTAAAGGGGTCCTGGCTAACTTTAACTAACTAGTTAGGGAAGGGAAGTAGGGACTCCTAGTGCAGCTGATGGTAGAGAGTAGGTCAGAGGGTGCCCTAGGAGAGCCTAGGACGAGATTAGTGGGAAAGGGTATCGGTAAAGGGACTTGGTGAAGTTGAAGCAATCCATGAGGAAAGTATGGATAGATGCGGAATGTAGTATGGACCCGTACTACTAGAAGCATAGGATCCGAACACGAGTCAAGGAGGGCCGAGATGGAAACAGGGAACTTGGAGAGTGTGTGAGACCTCTCGAGAGCATGTATGATCTACACATTTATGTGTTCATTTTCAGTATGGTGACCACACGACATGGAATGGGAGGTTCAGGATCAGGATCAACATCAGGCTCGGGTGTAGGATCCGAGCAGGTTGATGATGGGCTGCACGAGTTCATCACGTTTGAGATCACGAGAGGTAAACTTGAGTCGACCCCGGTTACTTTCGGGTCGATCAAGGAAGGGATTATCGAGCTGATGGAGGATCGCCTTCGATCATTAAGGAGTGATTTTCCGTCTAGCCAGGCGGGTGCGTGCACACTTTCCTTCAAGGACTTCAGAGGGAGTGGTGCGTTGGATTTTCATGGAGTGAAGGATCCCATTGCTGCCAGGAGATGGATCGCAGATATTGAGTCAGCATAGTTGAAGAGCTTCTGCCCGGAAGGGTCGAAGGTCCACTTTGTTACGGGATGTCCGAGGGATAGAGCTAGAGACTGGTAGGAGTCGGTTGGTGAATCGTTGGGAGCCCCAGCCGTCGAGGCTATGATGTGGTCAGATTTCGTGACCAGATCCGGGGCTGAGTTTGCGCTGGCTGTGGAGCTTCAGCAGGTGGCCAGGGAGTTTTTGGATATGAGGTAGACGACTGAAACAGTGGCAGAGATCTCCGCCAAGTTCAGGGAGAGGGCCCTGTTGTTACCCCTGTATGCGGGTAATGAGGAGTTGTGGAAGACCTGCTACCATGATATGTTGAGGGCTGATATTCGGGTGCATGTCATCTATTCAGCATGCCCGACCCTAGAGTCCATGATTGCCAAGGCACAGGAGAGGGAGCTCGATTTGGAGCACGTCGGGAAGTGGAAAGTAGAGACTAAGCAGGTGACTGGGGTTTCGGGAAGAAACCCAAGGGATCTAACGTTAGGTCGAAGGGCCAGCCGGGCCAGAGCCCCTGCAGGTGATGTGGCAGGCCACATGAGGGAGCTTGTAGATCGGGATTGTCGGGCTACTACAAGTGCAGTAAGACGGGGCACTTTGGAAGGGATTGTACTGCCCCCGCCCCCAAAGTGCAGATATCAGACCTGATTTACTTCCAATGAAATCAGAGGAGCCATAAGAAGGCCAACTTCCCTAGATTGATAGCAATGGCACTGACCCAAGCGTCAGCACGGGTTACAGATGGCCGGAAGGCCAAGGTAGAGTCTCCAGTGGTGCAGAGCCGAGCATTTCAGTTGACAGATGAAGAGGCACGCACTGCACCCGATGTGGTGACGGGTACGATTTCTTTCTTATGCTTTTATGTTATGTCGCTGTGATTTTGATATGTTATGTATGTGCTATGTTTAGGATCGTTCCATGTGAACGGTATCCCAGTTCAGGTATTGTTTGATTCGGGTGCTACCCGATCGTTTGTCTCTCTTGCGCTTAGCAAGAAGTTTCCTGAGTCTTCGGACATGTTGGATTCCCCTCTAGAGGTCGAGATTGTGGATGACCGGTCAGTGCAAGCATCAAAGGTCTATCGAGATTGTGTTTTGAGGCTGTTCGAGAAGCATTACCTGGTAGATCCGGCTCCCATACCTTTGCGGGGGAACAAGGTTATTATTGGTATGAATTGGCTAAGCCCCAATGGGGCAGTGATTGACTGCGCGCAACAGTTGGTGCGGATCAGGACCTCAAGTGAGGGAGAGCTGGTGATTCAGGGAGAGAGGCCACATCAAGGACCATATTTATGTTCATCAGCGAGAGCTAGGCGCTACCTTCAACAAGGTTGTGTAGGATTTGTCGCCTATGTTATGTATACCCGGTAGGCTGGTAAGGCGACGGTGGGTGATGTGCCTGTGGTACGAGAGTTTGCGGATGTATTCCCCGAGGAGTTGTCTGGGATACCTCTGAAGAGGTAAGTAGAGTTCAAGATCAACCTAGTCCCTGGTGCGGCGTCGATAGCCAAGGCACCGTATCGGTTGGCTCCTCCTGAGATGCAGGAGTTGTCTACATAACTGCAGGAGCTGTTAGACAAGGGATTCATTAGACCGAGCAATTCACCCTGGGGAGCCCCGATTATGTTTGTAAAGAAGAAGGACGGGTCACATCGGATGTGTATAGAATATCGGGAGCTGAATAAGGTAACGGTGAAGAATCGTTACCCACTTACAAGGATCGATGACCTCCTTGACCAGCTACAGGGAGCATCTTGGTTCTCCAATATCAATTTGCATTCAGGGTATCATCAGATGAGGTTCAGAGAGGAGAATGTACAGAAGACTGCTTTTTGGGCGCGTCATGGCCATTATGAGTTTGTGGAGATGCCTTTCGGGCTCACCAATGCTCCTGCCACATTCATGGATCTCATGAACCGCGTGTGCAGACCGATGTTGGATCGGTCTGTGATAGTTTTCATCGATGACATCTTGGTTTATTTCAAGACACGAGAGCAGCATGAGGAGCACTTGCAAGAGGTTTTGGATACTTTGAGAAAGGAGAGCTTGTATGCTAAGTTCTCCAAGTGTGAGTTCTAGTTGCGCGAGGTGCAATTTCCAAAGCACCTTGTCAACCAGGATGGGATTTCGGTTGATCCGGCCAAGGTGGAGGTCGTGATGAGGTGGGAGGTTCTGAGGTCTTCATCTGAGATTTGGAGCTTCCAGGGACTGGAAGGCTACTATCGGAGATTCATTCAGGTCTTCTCCAAGATAGTCGTGCCCTTGACCCAGTTGACGAGGAAAGTCGTGGTCTTTCGCTAGGTGCATGAGCAGCAGGCTGCGTTTGAGACATTAAGACAGAGATTGTGTGAGGCGCCAATCTTATCCCTGAAGGAGGGTATAAAGGATTTTGTTGTATACTGCGATGCGTCCATCTCGGGTTTGGGCGTGGTATTGATGCAGACAGGGAATGTTATAGCTTACGCTTCGAGACAGCTGAAGCCTCACGAGGAAAATAATCTGACACGTGATTTGGAGCTGGGGGTTGTTGTTTATGCCCTCAAGATTTGGTGCCATTACCTCTATGGGGTTCGTTGTACCATTTACACGGACCAGAAGAGCCTGAGATATCTCATGGACCAGCCAAATCTAAATATGAGGCAGCATCGGTGGCTTGATGTGGTGAAGGATTATGATTGCGAGATCCTCTACCACCCGGGGAAGGCTAATGTCGTGGTCGATGCGCTAAGCCGCAAGGCAGCGTCGATCAAGGACTTATGTCTGAGGATGACAGTTGTGACTCCGCTGTTGGAGCAGATTCGGGAGGCCCAGCAGGAGGCCATGAAGGAGGAACATCGGAAGAGTTTCCTCCTTCGATTATGATAGCCAGGGATTGTTGACTCTTCACCGTAGGGTGTGGATCCCTTATCATGGGGGTGTGCGCCAGGTATTGATGGAAGAGGCGCACAAACCCAGGTTCTCTATCCATCCTGGGGCGAAGAAGATGTATAGGGATCTTCGTCTCGATTATTGGTGGCTCTGTATAAAGAGGGACATAGCTTGATTTTTGAAAAGGTGCTTGCCCTACATGAAGGTCAAGGCTGAGCACTAGAGACCTCATGGCAAGGTCCAGCCATTGGTTTTCCTGTTGTGGAAGTGGGAGGATATTACTATGGACTTCATTACGAAGCTTCCCAAGGCCGCACGAGGAGTGGATTCGATTTGGGTCATCGTGGATCGATTGACCAAGAGTGCCCATTTTATTCCGATTCAGGAGAGTATTTCGGCCGAAAACTTGGCCAATATTTATATCAGGGAGGTAGTGGCGTGGCATGGGGCCAGTTTTAGTGATTTCAGACAGGGACATGTGGTTCACTTCTAGCTTTTGGAAGAAGTTTCTTGACGAGCTGGGTACTCGACTGCATTTTAGCACCGCCTTTCACCCGCAGACGGATGGTCAGAGTGAGCGGACAATCCAGACTCTGGAGGATATGCTGCGGGTGTGTGATTTAGACTACGAAGGTAGTTGGGATACTTACCTTCCGTTGGTTGAGTTCTCCTATAACAATATCTATCATGCGAGTATCGACCGTCCTCCTTTCGAGATGTTGTATGGGAGGAAGTGTAGGACCCCGATATGCTGGGGAGAAATTGGGAAGAGGGTCGTGGGGAGTACCGAAGTGGTACTTAAGACTACGGAGAAGATCCAGCAGGTTCGGAGTAGGCTTCAGACTGCTCAGAGTTGGCAGAAAAGTTATGCCGACAAGCGGCGGTCAGACCTGGAGTTTCAGGTCGGGGATATGGTGCTCCTGAAGGTCTCGCCATGGAAGGGCATCATTCGGTTTAGGAAGCGAGGCAAGTTGGGCCCCAAGTATATTGGACCCTTTAGGGTTATGGCCCGGGTGGGCACGGTAGCATATAGGCTGGATTTGCCAACCGAACTCAGTCAGAGTCATAACACTTTTTACGTCTCCGATTTACGGAAATGTCTGGTGGACGATTCGGCAATGGTGCCTCTAGAGGATATTCAGGTTGATGACAGCCTGAACTACATCGAGCGGCCAGTGGAAATCCTTGATAGGAAGTCAAGGGATCTGAGGAACAATAGGGTGGAGCTGGTAAAAGTGCAGTGGCAACACTGCATGGGCTCGCAATGGACCTGGGAGCCAAAGGACGAGATGAGGGAGCATTACCCCGAGCTTTTTCAAGATCGAGCAGCAGACTTCGAGGACAAAGTCTAACATAAGTTGGGGAGACTTGTAATACCTGATTCCTGGTATGACAATTATTAAAGTATTTTGTGTTTTTCTTTGGGACTCGACGAGTTGGAGGCCCAACTCGTCAAGTAGAGTCATAACCCGCGGACAGTTTAAGTAACCTACTCGATGAGTCGGGGGACTGACTCGGCGAGTAGGTGCTGGTTGAGTGAAACCCAAAATCTAAGGGTTTGCACCCTAGTTAAATACCTTATCTCAGCCTCCATCGCCCTTATCACTCCCATACATATGTGTATCGAAACCCTAGCCGTTTTTGAGTGTTCTAAGGCCATTTTGGTACATTTGGTGGTTTGTGAAGCTTGAGAAGAAGAAAGAAGCTTGATAGT
This sequence comes from Lactuca serriola, assembly GCF_051521515.1. Taxonomy (NCBI): domain Eukaryota; kingdom Viridiplantae; phylum Streptophyta; class Magnoliopsida; order Asterales; family Asteraceae; genus Lactuca; species Lactuca serriola. The sequence continues at coordinate 311,606,579 of NC_136410.1, read as the reverse complement.
TCGAGTTGGGGATTAGAGATTCAGAGATCTAGTTCCAATTTCTGCACAATCAAGGTAAAATGCCCCTTTCTTGGTCTTCTATGTGTTTATTCATCTTTAGACTTGGGTTTTGGGCACATTTAGGGCTTTCCAAGCCATATTCGGAGTTGTGGAGTGTTATATCGCCTTGACTTCAGATCTGAGTCATTGGAAGGGTCTCATGGCATAAAGGTGCCAACTTTATGGCCATGAGAGCCCCATGCATCTTGTAGAGCCCATTTTATAGCTTTTTGAGCCAAAGCCCCTATGCATGTGCACCAAGATTGGAGCTTTACATATGAAGTGGACATTAGCGGGCTAGATCTATGGTTTTGAGGTGTTAAGGCTCATCTAAATCGACTGTATAGTGTTGGTCAAGGATAGACTCGACGATTTGTTCTTGGGATTCGGCGAGTCATGGTGTAAAGACCACCAAATCCTTTTTGTGGATGGACCAGTTTTTAGGGAGGAAAGTCCCGTAGATGTTTAGACGCAAAAAGGGACCTGGGAATCATGTGACTAGACGAGTGTATGAGCAGACTCGACAAGTTCAAGGCAATATCCCAATCTTTGAAGATGGACTCGACAAGTTGTTCATACAACTCAGCGAGTCGTAGACCGGACACATTCTTATGAGGGAGATGAACTCACCGAGTTTAAGGAAGAACTCGGCGAGTCGGATGAAGATGGTCCCGATGGTTTGAATGAAGGAGAACCCATCGATTTCTTGCTAGAATCGATGAGTGGAGTCGGGGTTGGATCGGGTTAGTGGAGTATGGACTTGACATTTTGGTAGACCAAGTCGTTGAGTCAGGTCTACTGGATGTTGAATTTGACCCAAGTTGACAATGCCTAGGTTTTGTATTGACCCTTGTTAGGATTGTATGTTCTGTTTGATGACATGAGGGTTGTCGTGTAGGGATTGAGGAGTCGAGGAGAGCTGACCTTCATGTCGAGGACATTTCAGACACTACACAACATAGAGATGATTTACCTTCCAGTAGTAGTGGGTCTAAGGCACCAAGGTCAGCCCACTAGTAATTCTTAGTCGGGATGGTTATCTTTGTGATAAATGTCTTGTCTGCTATTGTTGGATATGTGAGTATGCTAGACTGCTAGATATGTGAGTATGCTAGTTTGCTAGTTGCCATGTTATATGAGATAGTATCATTAGAGGGGGACTAGTCCCCGATTCGGTCGGTAGGACCAATGGGTAGGTGGGACACCGCAGTCATGTCTGACAGCATGATTATGATATGATATTATGTGTTAGTAGTAAGGGGTGAAATAGTCCCCGGGTTCAGTTGAGATAGACCGGAGGGTAGGTCAGCACCCCAGAATAGCTTGACATGGGTAGTTCAGCACCCCAGAATAGCTTGACATGGGTAGGTTAACACCCCAAAATAACTTGACATGGGTAGGTCAGCACCCAAGAATTTCTTGACATGCGTAGGTCAGCACCCTAGAATGGCTTGACATGGGCAGGACGGGTGCCCAAAAATTGCCCGGTAGTATGTATGCTATATGATTGTATGGTATGTGCTATGATGGGGGAAACTCACTAAGATTTATGCTTATAGTTTCAGTGTTTGTTTCAGGTAGCTCTTCGTCAAAGGGGAAGGAGCCGGCGGTGTAGCAGCGCGTCACACATGCACACATATGATTTCCACTTAGAGTTTTCTGGGATTGTACTCTGATATTTTCTTATTTCATATGTTTTGGTTTTGAGACTTCATATTATGTGTTTATGTATTGAAATGATCTTGGCAATATTTTGATGAACCATTTTATAAATCACCTAATGAAAAGTGAAATTTTTGGCCTCGAATTTTGGGATGGTACATCATCACTCCCACCGATGGTAAGGACCTAGTCCCTAGTCCTTCATAAGTACTTAAGAATGTTCTAGACTGCAGTCCAGTGAGCTCTACCAGGGTTCCCTTGATATAGACTAACCATGTTCAAAGCATAAGCCACATCAGGGCGAGTACACGTCATAACGTACATGATTGAACCGACATTAGAGGCATATGAACTTAACTCATATCTGCTATCTTTTCATCAGTTCTCGGACTCTGAGCCTTGCTCAGTTTGGTATTTCTCTGGATAGGTAAGTCACTTTTCTTGGAATTCTCCATGTTGAAACGCTTCCACACCTTGTCCAAGTAGGAACTTTAACTAAGTCCTATTAGTCTTTTACTCCTGTTTCATAATATCCTTATCCCTAGAATGTAAGCAGCTTCCCCAAGGTCCTTCATAGCGAAATACTTCCTAAGCCAAGACTTCACCTCCTGCAAGGTTAGGATGTCGTTTCCTATGAGTAGTATGTCATCTACATACAATAATAGAAAGCTAACTATACTCCCACTAGCGTTGACATATACACTGGACTCATCCTCACTTCTCGAAAATCCAAACTCTTTGACTTTCTCATCAAAACAAAGATTACATCTACGAGATGCTTATTTCAGTCCATAGATTGATTTATCAAGCTTACACACTCTATTAGGGTACTTTGCATTGACAAAACCCTCTACCTGACACATGTAAACATCTTCAGCCAAATTTCCATGAAGGAAAGCGGTTTTGACATCCATTTGTCATATTTCATAATCATGAAATGCATCTACGACTAACATAACCCTTATAGATTTAGTATTCGCTACTGGTGAGAAGGTCTCATCATAGTCAACTCCATGAGTTTGAGTATAGCCCTTCGCAACCAGTTGCGCCTTATATGTGTGTACTTTCCCATCAATATCAGTCTTCTTCTAGAAGATCCATTGGCACCAGACTATCTTGCGACCTGCCACATTCTCAACCAAGTTCCAAACTTGATTGTCATACATGGACTGAATCTCGCTGTCCATAGCCTTTTTCCATTTTGCAGACTCGGGGCCTGCCATGGCTTCCTTGTAGTTATTAGGTTCATCCATATTTATCAATGTACTATCACTAATAAATGTATCACCTTTAGCTGTTATACGAAAACCATATAACACAGGTGGAACACTAACTCTACTCTAACGTCTCAGAGGTACGAATTCGTCAATCGGTTCAACAGGAGTTTCCTCTTCGGGTTGAGCGCTAGTGTTTGAGGTTTCGTAATCACTTAAATCTTGAAGCTCTTCAAGGTTAATTTGCCTCCCACTGTCCTCTTGGCATATGAGTTCTCTATCGCGAAAGACTCCTCTCCTTCCAATGAAGACAACATTGTCACTCGATCTATAGAAGAGATACCCAAAGGACTTTTGTTAGTAGCCGATGAAAATACATCGCTCACTGCATGGTTCGAGCTTTTCGTGAGTCTCTCGTCTTACCAAAGCCTTGCAACCCCAAACCTTGATGTGTGCTAACGAGGAACCTTCCCTGTCCACATCTCGTGAGGTGTTTTGGCAACCTTCTTAGTTGGGACTAGATTAAGGATATGGGCGGCAGTCTCTAACGCATATCCCCAAAATGAGATCGGTCCCAGAGCTCAACTCATCATGAAACGAACCATGTCTAACAATGTTCGATTGCGCCTCTCAGCCACACCATTAAGTTGTGGTGTCCTAGGTGGCGTCAATTGTGAAAAAATTCCACATTCCTTAAGATAGTCGTGGAACTCGATACTAAGATACTCACCACCTCCATCGGATCGGAGCATCTTTATCTTCCTGCCCAATTGATTCTCCAGTTCTTGCTTAAACTCTTTGAAGTTTTCAAAGGTTTCTGACTTATGCTTGATTAAGTAGATATAGCGATATCTGTTGTAATCATCAGTAAAAGTCACATAGAAGCGGTTAGCATCCCTTGTGGCAGTTTTGAAGGTTCCACACACATCGGTGTGTATGAGATCCAACAGACCTTCACCCCTTTTACAAGTACCAGTGAAGGGTGACTTGGTCATCTTTCCAAGCAAACAAGATTCGCAATTTTTATCTGACTTCAATTCGAATGACTCCAAGAATCCATCCTTTTGGAGTTGGGCTATGCGCTTCTTGTTGACATGTCCAAGTCGACAATGCCACCAGCATGCCTTGTCCAAACCATTGGATGAATCAATATTCAACACACTATTTCCTAGGTTACCTACAACCATCACAATTTCATATATACCATTACAAGGCAATGCTTTAAAATAAAATACACCATTAAAGAAAGCATTAGTATAACCAATTTCATTATCAAATGAAAATCTAAAACCTTGTTTATATAAACCATGAAAATAAATAATATTTCTCGCTCTATTCGATGAATAACAACAATTATTCAACTCTAAACTTAACTCACTACTAAGCAATAAAGAATAAACTCCAATCTTGGTGACAAGCGACACTTTCATATTTCCCATGCTTAAGTTTATCTTCCCGTGCTCCACATCCCTACTTCCTTTTAGTCCCTGCAAATCAGAACAAATGTGAAATCCACAACCTGTATCAAGGACCCAAGAATTAGCATGTGATGAGTTATTAGAAAGAACAGTGTAAATACCTGCGAAGGTGGGCTTTATCTTCCCATCCTTAATGTCCTGTAAGTATTTGGGGCAGCTTCATTTCCAGTGCCCCTTTTTCATGACAATAGAAGCACTCTGCTTCCTTTGGATTAGTAGAGGGTTTAGCAGGACAACCTTTGGTTCCACTAGAAGAGGATCCATCATGGGACTTTCCCTTGTGGCTCTTGGAAGGATCCTTCCTTTTCTTTCACTTCCCATGTCCAATCGCCAGAACAGGGGCAACAGTAGTAGAATTGGATACAACAGACTTGCCTTTCAAGTTGCTTTCTGCAATTCATAGAAGGCCTTGAAGCTTGCTACGAGTGACCTCCTCCTTGTTCATGTGATAGTTCATACAAAACTGATTATAACAAGAAGACAAAGAGTGTAGAATGATATCTATGGCCAGCTCTTCATCGAAATTGACATTCAATTTCAGCAAGCGATCCACATATAAATGCATATTTTGAAGGTGGGATACGATGGACTCTCCATCCTTCATTTTGGTTGTGATCATGGAGGCAATGATCTCATACCTCTCCTGTCGAGCACTTTGATGGTAGCTTTCCATCAAATCTTGGTGCATCTCGAAGGGCTAGAACTCCTCATAGGACTTTTGAAGCTCAGCAGTCATGGTAGAAATCATAATGCATGACACCTTTGTCGCGTCCCTCTCATGAACCCTATATTCCTCTATTTGCTCAGGAGTAGCAGTTTGTTCATCAATCTCCTCCAACTCTTTATCGAGGACATATTCTTTGTCCTCAAAGCGAAGGGCCATACGAATGTTTTGAATCTAATCGTTAAAGTTTAACCCATTGTAGATAGTTCTCCCAACCAAATTCATGAGGGAGAATGAGCTAGAAGGGTTGGAGCCTGAAGCATTGTTTGGGATAGACATCTAAAAACGAAAAAGAACAAAGTTTAGATTAGATGAGAATCCTTAATATAACACCCAAATGAAATATTAAGGCTAGGACACAACATAATATTCCACAATTCAGAAGAGGGATGTCGTAATCCAATTGCAAAATATTTGAAGGTAGGTAAATGATGATTTACCAATTTCCACCATAAAACGAAATTAATTATTAAACTTTAAATGAATTGACATTCCTATATTCTTTGAGATTCATTGAACTTTTCAATGGCATGTTTAAATCTCGATTATGCCCTTCAAGTTTGTGACTGGAATACCGAGGATCACAAACAATGTGTGAATAACCATGCAAATTGCTTGGTACTCTTGATGTCACTTATCACCTAACCAATGTGTCGGTTAACCACACACGCTCCATTGATCTATGACAAACATCAAGCTACCCTTTTCCACCCTTTTCAGTGCCAATTTAGTGTGCCAGTTAACCACACACGCTCCACTAACGACTTGGCAAGGTGCAAAGTGAAATTTCATGGAATAGCACCAATTTCACATTTTTCCTAAAGTAACTAAGAGGGAATTTATAAAAGTTTAGTTACTTTATAATTTCATTATACTTATTAATCAGGAATAATGTCCTATCCTACCCGTTCGGCTAACGACCCTCCACCAGTCAAGGAAGTGGTGGGTGAGAGTGGACACACATTAAACCACCATTTTATAGGCAGTAACCTTATACCCCCTTATAGACCAGCTTTGTGAATGAGGACTACTAACGGTAAGACTGACTTGTCTTATACATACATATATATATATATATATATATATATATATATATATATAAGTATTAACTTTTAATATTATTATATTATAAGGGTTGAATTTTATGTTTTAAAATTCTAGGGTTTGGAATTAAATGTTTCATTAGTGAACTTGTGAGTTTAATGTTATTTTAATGGGTGAGAGTTTTCATGTTCCATAACTTGAGAACAAGTTATGGAACTCATTAAAACCATCTAGAAAAATTTTAACAAATAAAATTATCATATAATTCATGATTGATCTAACTGAACTCATAAAGCAAGATAATATCAAATCAACAATTTACAAGTAACTTTGTTTACCATATAAACCAACAATTATCTTTTGATTGGATGAGTACAATCACTATCATAATAGAAAAAACTGATTTATGATGCAAAACAGTTTGTGGTAGTGATCCCAATCTAATCCAAAAAAAAACTTGAAAATCTGCTAACAGACTGTCCGACTCGTCGAGTCAGTTAATGGACTCGTCGAGTTCATCCTTGGACTCAATGAGTCCAGTCTGTCAGAATGCAATTTTCAGTTCGCTTCAACTTTAAAGAATGAACAATGCAAAAATATAATAGAAAACTACCCTAGGCTCTGATACCACTGTTGGGTTTTGAGCACTATAACACTCCTATGGTGAACATGCAACCCTAGATGCTTTGGTTTAAGTTTTCTCTATTATACATGAAATATTGTTTCCAAAGCATGAAGCCTAAACTAGCATACAAAATTTTGAGATACACAACATAAAACCAAAATAGATGAATACCTCTTAGTGTAGCTTAGAGTTCTTGGGCTTCAAAAGCTTTAACACCTCAAATGTGATGCCTCTAATGTGTCACAGACACCAAGTGCAAAAGGAGGCATATGAGAAGTGGCTAGGTAGCTCAAAATCGGTTATAATTCTTCTTAGAATGCATGGGGGCAATTTTGGTGACTATGGGGTTTCTTTTTATAATGTGGCAAAGCCTAGGGTTACATCCATGCAAACCCTACTTAACATGACCCTTCATATTTCATATGTTATATAGGTTAAACCTTTATGGACTGTCACATATGTTTAGCCCACCCTAATCAACCATGGATCTATAGCCCAACTATAAGTATTATTGATTTACATAATTAGTCCCCATATATTTAATCGGTCTCATTTGATCACTAAATTAATTCTAAATTAATTATTGATCAATACTAATTAAATAATATGATTTCTCAATTAATATATTATACTTATAATATATTAATAAACCACAAATAACCTCTTCTCAAAGAGTCCATCCTATCAAATTGCTCTGGTGAAGGCAACCCAAAAGGACCATGCTGCAACCGGGTCAAGTACATACGAGTTATAGTTATAGGCTTAGACACCTAATCCAACCATCATATCTAATCCTTCATCATATCATGGTACCTGGACTTATTCATCTCCTCGTCCACCACATACCGCAGCACCAGTAAATTCCTCTCATGGAACATGGCGGTGATCGCCGCCACTGACTTAGTAGTCTGACGAAGGTCCTGAAACTCCCTAGCCACCGGTTGAACCTCGATCACTGGTGCAAACTCTGTTGGATAAGGTGTCTAAGTCCATAACTATTTCTGGTATGTACTTGACCCGACCCGGCATGGTCCATTTGGGTTGCATGGCACCATGCAATTGGATAAACTAAATGAGAGAAATAACACATATGGTTTATTAATATATTATAAGTTCTAATATATTAATAATATTATTTAATTAGTTTGATCAAGAATTAATTTAGAATTAATCAAGTGATCAAAAGATAACTAATTAAATATATGGGTTGATTATGTAAATCATCCATAACTTATATAGTGGGCTAAGAGGCTCCATGGATAATCAAGTTGGGTTGGACCCATTGGATGGTCCATGGAGGCTACATGGGAGTTACAAACCCATGGGTCATGGAAATGAAGAGTCATGACACATTAGGGTTTACATGGTGTAACCCTAGATGTGTCAACACTATATAAAGGTCATGTATTCTCCCAAAATTGGTACTACTAGAGAAACAAGAGGGCTTGGCCGATTTTAGTGTGTTATACATTCTCTCCAAGTTTACTCCATAGCATTTGGTGTTGTGTGAAGCATTTGAGGCATCACACTTGGGGTGCTAGGCTCACAAGGTTTCAAGGAACATTTACAACAACAAGGTATGTAATTCTATCTATTATTTATGTTAAAAATTGTTCCCCATGTATGCCAGATAGGTTCATAGCCTTGGAAATCAACTTTGCATGATAATTAGACAAACATAGATCCAAGGATATTAGGGTTGCATGTACACTTAGGAAGTGTTAAAATGCTCAAAACCTATCAGTGGTATCAGAGCCTAGGCTTCTTTGTTTGTTATTTGTGCAAGAAAGTTGAAAAAAGATGATATTTTTGCAATCTGCCTGATGAACTCGCCGAGTCCATGGGGGGACTCGCCGAGTTCATGTGTATCTTCATCCTACTCGCCGAGTAGGTTCGTGCACTCGGCGAGTAGAAGCCTCAGAATGCAGTTTTTCGACTTTAGTTGCTAGAAATGGACTAGAAACATTACCCTAAATTGTTTTCGTACTTGAAAACTCATTTTAGATGGTGTAATGTGTTTGCTAATCCATTTACAACAACAAGTTATCAAAATTACAAAGTTTTAAATCTAAGTATTGATTCATGAAAGTGTTCATGTTCATATTCTTGATCTTATGATGTTTAGATGATCATAGGAATTGTTTGTAACTTATGTGGAAGATTAATTCATGATCATAATGTGTTTTAATGGAGTCCATAACTTGTCCTCAATTTATGGAAAACCAAAAGTCACTTTGTTTTAAGAACCATTAAAAGAACACATGGGTTATAAAATGAAGAGTCTTCTTTTTAATACCCTAATCAACTCATAAGTTACAAGAAATGAAAAGTTTTGAAAGTTTACAAAACTTGCCCTCAAGTTTTGGAACAAGTAAAGTCTTGATTAAAACTTTAGTTCCAAACCTTAGAATTTTAAAAGTTAAAATTCAACCCTTATACTTATAGTATTATGATTTAATAATTACATATATGTATAAGAACAAAGTCGTCTTACCGCTAGTACGCCTCATTCACGAAGCCGGTCTATAAGGTGGGTATAAGGTTGTTGCCTATAAAATGGCGACTTAATGGGTGTCCACTCTCACCCACCGCTTGCTTGACTGGTGGAGGGTCGTTAGCCGAACGGGTAAGACAAGGACTTATAAATTCTCATTAAAAGTATAATGATTATTATAAAGTAACTAAATGTTTTATAAATTCCCAATCTTAGTTACTTTAGGAAAAATGTGAATAAGTTGCTAATCCATGAAATTACACTTTGCACCTTGTTAAAGTCGTTGGTGGAGTGTGTGTGGTTTACCGGCACACTAACTTGGACTTAAAAAGGAAGGTAAAGGGTGACTTAAGGTTTTTCATGAGGTCGGAAGGAGCGCGTGTGGTTTACCGGCACAACGATTAAGTGAAAAACATTAAGGGTACCAAGTAATTTGCATGGTTACTTCACACCTTGTTTTGTGATCCTCGGTATCCCAGTCACAAAACATGAAGGGCACACTCGAGATTGAAACATGCCATTGAAAAGTTCAATGAATCTCAAAGAATCTAGGAATTTCTAAAAGCCAAATAAAACTTAAGAATTCATATTTCTTTTTCATGGTGAAAATTGGTGAATCGTCATTCACCAACCTTTCAAATATGTTATAACTTGGATTATGGCATCCCTCTTCTAGGTTATAATATATTGTGATTGGATCCTAGCCTTAATATTACATTTGGGTGTTTTATTAAGGACTATCCCTATATCTAAACTAAACTTACTTTCTTCTTTTCAGATGTCTTCCAACAATGTTACTCCTAGCTCAAACCCTACTGGCTCCTTCTCTTTCATGAACCTTTGTGGGAGAGTCATCTTTGATGGATCCAAGTTTACTGACTGGATCAGAAACATCAGGATGGTCACTCGTTACGAGAACAAGGAATATGTTCTCGACAATGAGCTCAAGGTGCCTGAGCCAAATGCTACTCCTGAGGAGTTTGTTGAATATGAGGCACATGAAAGAGATGCAACCAAAGTGGCATGCATCATGATGGCCACCATGATAGCCGAGCTCCAAAAGTCCTATGAGGACTACTATCCTTTTGAGATGCACTAGGATTTGATGGACCGCTACCATCAGAGTGCTCGTCAAGAGCGATATGAAATCATCTCCTCTATGATCACAACCCGGATGAAAGATGGCGAACCCATCACAAGCCACATGCAGAAAATGCAAAGGTATGTGGATCGATTGATGAAGTTGAATGTGAAATTCCCTGAGGAGTTAGCAATAGATATTATTTTGGACTCCTTACCTTTGTTTTATGATCAATTCCGCATGACATACCACATGAATAAGGAGGAAGTTACACTTAGCAAACTTCAGGGACTCCTAAAGACCGTAGAATCAGGTCTTAAAGGTAAGTCGGTTGTGACCACTCCTGCTACTAGTCCAAACTCAGCACCTGTCCTAGAAATCGGGAAAGGTAGAGGGAAGAAGACAAAGAACCCTTCGAAGGGTACCAAGGGTAAGACTCTTGATGGCTCATCTTCTAGCAGAACCAAGAAAGGTTTCGTTACACCTTCTTCTGATCCCAAAGAGGCGGAATGCTTCTACTGCCACGAAAAGGCGCATTGGAAGCGTAATTGCCCAAAGTACCAGCAAGGCTTGAAGGATGGGAAGGTTAAACCCAACCATGCAGGTATTTGCACTATTTCATCTAATAATTCACTCTATTCTAACTCTTGGGTCCTTGATACCGGTTGCGGTATTCATATTTGTTCTGAATTGTAGGGACTAAGAAGAAGTGAGAATGTGGAGCATGGAAAGATAAACTTGATCATGGCGAATAGGAAAGTTTCACCTGTCACCAAGATTGGAGTTTATACTTTGTTGCTTAGTAGTGGATTTACTTTAGATTTGAATAAATGTTGTTATTCGCCGGAAATGGCAAGAAATGTTATTTCCTTTCATGCTTTGTATAAACAAGGTTTTACCTTTTCTTTTGATGATGAAACTGGTGGAATAAATGCTTTCTTTAATAATGTGTTTTATTTTAAAGCATTATCTTGTGATGGTGTATATGAAGTTGTGTCTGTTGTAGATAACCTAGGAAATAATGTATTGTGTATTGATTCTACTAATGATAATAACTTGGATAAAGCATCATTATGGCATTGTCGACTTGGACATATAAGCAAGAAACACATAGGCCAACTCCAAAAGGATGGAGTTTTGGAGTCATTTGACCTAAAGTCAAATGATAGTTGCGAATCATGCTTACTTGGAAAAATGACAAAGTCACCCTTCACAGGTTCTTGTAAGAGAGGTGAAGGTTTGTTGTACCTTATACACACGGATGTGTGTGGACCCTTCAAACATGTCACAAGGGATGCTAATCGTTATTATGTGACTTTTACGGATGATTATAGTAGATATGGATATGTCTACTTAATCAAGCATAAGTCAGAGACTTTTGAAAGGATTAAAGAGTTTAAGCAGGAAGTCGAGAATCAATTGGGCAGGAACATTAAGATGCTTCGATTCGATCGTGGTGGTGAGTATCTTAGTACTGAGTTCCTTGACTATATAAGGGAATGTGGGATTGTCTCACAATTGACACCTCCCAGGACACGACAGTTGAATGGTGTAGCTGAGAGGCGTAATCGAACCTTGTTGGATATGGTTCGTTCCATGATGAGTCGAGCTACGCTACCAATCTCATTTTGGGGGTATGCCTTAGAGACTGCCACCCATATCCTTAATCTGGTCCCTACAAAGAAGGTTGCCAAAACACCTCACGAGATGTGGACTGGAAAAGTTCCTAGTCTAGCCCACATCAAGGTTTGGGGTTGCGAGGCTTTCGTGAGACGCGAGACTCATGACAAGCTCGAACCTCGAAGTGAGAAGTGTATTTTCATCGGCTACCCACAAAAATCCTTTGGTTACCTCTTCTACAGACCTAGTGAGAATGTGATCTTTGTAGCAAGGAGGGCTGTCTTTTGAGAGAGAGAATTTATAAGCCAAGGAGACAGTGGGAGGGAAATTGACCTTGAAGAACTTCAAGAGTCAAGTGGTTAAGGAACCTCAAACACTAGCAGTCAACTTGAGGAGGAACATCCTGTTGATCCAATTATACCTCCAGTTGTACCTCTGAGCCGTTCCACAAGGGTTAGGAATGTACCTTAGCATTACTATGGTTTCCATATTACTGCGGAAGGTGAGACACTTATTAGTGATGAGACACTAGTAGGTCTAGATGAACCTAACAGCTATGTAGAAGCCATGGCAGGCCCTGAGTCTGCTAACTGGAAAGAGGCAATGGATAGCGAGATATAATCCATGTATGACAATCAAGTTTGGAACTTGGTTGAGAATGTACCAGGTCGCAAGACAGTTGGGTGCAAATGGATCTTCAAGAAGAAGACCGACATGGATGGTAATGTACACACTTATAAGGCTCGACTGGTAGCAAAGGGCTTCTCTCAAACTCCTGGAGTGGATTATGATGAAACTTTTTCTCCAGTAGCCAAGATTAAGTCTATTATGGTATTGTTAGCCATAGCTGCAATTCATGACTATGAAATATGGCAAATGGATGTGAAAACCGCTTTCCTTAATGGAAAGTTGGCTGAGGATGTTTACATGAATCAGCCAAAGGATTTTGTCAGCACAGAGTACCCTAATAGAGTGTGTAAGCTTGAGAAATCCATCTATGGATTAAAGCAAGCACCTCGCAGATGGAATCTTTGCTTTGATGAGAAGGTCAAAGAGTTTGGCTTCTCTAGGAGTGAAGATGAATCTTGTGTATATGTGAAGGCTAGTGGGAGTATAGTTAGCTTTTTGGTACTATATGTGGATGACATACTACTCATAGGAAATGACATCCCAACTCTACAGGAAGTTAAGTCCTGGCTTCGGAAGTGTTTTGCTATGAAGGACCTAGGTGAAGTTGCCTATATTCTAGGGATAAGGATCTTGAGAAATTGGAGTAAAAAGACTAATTGGACTTAGTCAAAGTACCTACTTGGACAAGGTGTTGAAGAGATTCAGCATGCAAGTTTCCAAGAAAGGAGAGTTACCCATCCAGAGTAACACTAGACTGAGTAAAACTCAGAGCCCGAGTACTGAAGATGAGATAGTAGAAATAAGTCGGGTACCTTATGCTTCGGCAGTAGGCCCGATCATGGATGCTATGACCTGTACTCGTCCTGATGTAGCCTTTGCTTTAAGCATGGTTAGCAGGTATCAGGGGAATCCTGGTAAGGCTCACTGGATAGCGGTAAAGAACATTCTCAAGTACCTACGGAGGACTAAGGATTGGGTCCTTACCCTTGGTGGGAGTGATGACTTGAGAGTTGTAGGGTATAGTGATGCTAGCTTCTAGACTGATAGGGATAATTTCCGCTCTCAGTCGGGCTGGGTCTTTACCTTAAATGGAGGAGTAATCTCTTGGAAAAGTTCCAAGCAGGAGACAGTGGCTGATTCAACTTGTGAATCAGAGTATATAGCGGCAAGCGAAGCGGCAAAGAGGCTATATGGCTAAAGAACTTCATTGGAGACCTTGGAGTTGTACCAGCTATATCGAAGCCCATAGAGATTTTCTGTGATAGTCAAAGTGCAGTTGCCTTAGCAAAGGAACCAAGGGATCATGGGAGATCCAGACACATCGACAAAAAATATCATTTCATCAGACATCGCATAGAAGAAAGACTTCTCGTTCTAACACCGTAAATTTCAAACAATTTTTCGCATTTTTTAAAAACCATAATTCATTCAATATTCATAAAAACATCAAAGTTTGAAACTCAATTCATGCCATATAAAAATCCCAAGATCTCATAACATAAAAATCACGTGTGTGTGTACTGATCAAGCCGGCACCCTCCCACGGTCATCACTAGTACCTGAAACAAATAACACCATACACTGTAAGCACAAAGCTTAGTGAGTTCCCCAAAATACCACATATAACACATATTAGCCACTCGAGGCTATAACTCTGTGGGTCCGTGCACCTAAACTCTGTGAACCCTCAGGTTCTAACTCTGTAAACAAGCACAACATAAATCACATAGAATAATGCAATGCAACATATAACACATATATAGCAAACAAACACTGCATCACATAACTCTGGTTACCTACTCAAGGTAAAGTATAGTGAGAAGACTCACGTCGCGTATCTCGATAACTCGCAAATCTCTAACATCACTCGTGCTCGATTCCCCGAGCAATAATCCTTCTATAATACAATATATCTCTAATCAACACTTTTACAACTAAGGTTGACTGACCCTATCAAGTCAACACTGGTCAACTCTGGTCAACGGTCAACGGTCAACTTTGACCGGACTCGGTGAGTGCACCAAAGAGACTCGGCGAGTCTATACGCGTTCACTGACTCCCTCGGATCCTCTCTTGACACGTCGAGTACTTCCCTAACTCGACGAGTTCCACCTGGCATGAATCGCAGGGCAACCACGACTCAACTCGCCGAGTCTCAAGAACAACTCGGCGAGTTCCGGCTTGACTCAGCCCCAAATTGACTCTCCCTGACTCACTGGGTTATCCACCAACCCGGCGAGTCTACTCGCTGAACACTTTACGTGAAACCCCAACCCTACTTGCCGAGTCTCAAGAACAACCCGACGAGTTCATGCCATGCACAAACTCTATTGACCTTTTGAGGTCAGATCTGCTTTCCCAAACCACAGATCTGGCCTTCCTAAGCATGAATGTCACACAAAGTTTGAAACTTGATGCTTGTATAACCCCCACAAGGCATCAAAAGGAGATTTGGTCCCAAAAATAACCACCTAGGTCCAATGACTCTATAATAACCCAAAAAGCTCCAAGGGTTAGGGTCTCTGGACCTCTTTGAGTCCAGATCCAAGGCACAAGCTCGAAGAGGGACCATTTGCTTCACATAATCACTCTCCAAAGGGATTATAAAACCCTAACTCCAAAGATCAACCCTAAAACTGAAGGAGATTCGAACCATTACCTCAAATTGAAGCCTCTGGATTCTGGATCTGCTGGAATCCCATCTCCTCCTTGATCTTGCCACCTTCTTCTTGCTAAACAACGAATACAAAGGCCCAAAAGTGACTTCTTCTCTCCCAAAACGAATTAGCTCTCTTAGGGTTCTCTCAAGGGACTGGTATCCGTAATGGGAGGCTATAAGTGCCCTTAAATAGGCTCCAAACCTGGGGAAATAGGGTTTCACTAAACAGCATGGACTCGTCGAGTCCACTCCTTGGACTCGCCGAGTCCAAACGCGAACCCGCGTCCAAAACCGCGATCCTACTCGGCGAGTTTGAGCTCCAACTCGCCGAGTCTCCTCACAAAATACCGAAAATATAAGAATGAATAATACCTGGGAATCCGGGCTGTTACAATTCTCCCCCACTAGAACTAGACTTCGCCCTCGAAGTCTCGCTCTGCAAATAACTCCGGATGCTGCTTGCGCATCTCACGCTCCGGCTCCCAAGTCATCTCGGACCCCTTCCGATGTTGCCACTGGACCAAAACCAAGGGTACCCCCTTGTTCCTCAAAAGCTTGATTTTCCGATATCTGATTGCCACTAGTCTCTCAGCATAATTCAGGCTCGCATCCACCTGAATATCCTCTAATGGAACCACTGCCGACTCATCGACTATACACTTCCGGAATTGCGACACATGGAAAGTGTCGTGAATCTGCCCCAATTCTATTGGCAAATCCAACCGATAGGCTACCCTGCCTACCCTCGAGACCACTCGAAATAGACCAATATATCGGGGCCCCAACTTGCCCCTCTTCCTGAATCGAATCACTCCTTTCCAAGGAGAGACCTTCAGGAGCACAAAGTCGCCGACCTGAAACTCAAGCTTGGACCGGCGTCTGTCCGCATAACTCTTCTGACGACTCTGAGTGGTCAACAACCTCTGTCTGACCTGCTGGATCTTCTCTGTCATCTGAAGCACGATCTCTGTACTGCCCATAAGACGCTGTCCGAATTCTCCCCAGCAAATGGGGGTCCGACATCTCCTCCCAAACAAAAGCTCAAAGGGTGGCATACCAATGCTCGAATGATGGCTGTTGTTGTAAGAAAACTCTGCCAAGGGCAAGTACATATCCCAACTCCCCCCGAAATCCAACACACATACCCGGAGCATGTCTTCGAGCGTCTGAATCATCCGCTCACTCTGTCCGTCTGTCTGGGGGTGATATGCGGTACTAAAATGCAGCCTAGTACCCAGCTCCTCATGAAACTTCTTCCAGAATCTGGAAGTGAAACGTACATCCCGGTTTGAGACAATCGAGATCGTCACCCCATGCCGAAATACCACCTCCCTCATGTAAATCTCTGCTAACTTCTCTGCGGAGAAGCTCTCACTAATAGCAAGGAAGTGGGCGCTTTTCGTCAACCTGTCCACAATCACCCAAATTTCATCGACTCCCCTACCAGTCCTTGGCAGTTTGGTGATAAAATCCATGGTAATTTGTTCCCACTTCCATTCGGGAACCTCCAACGGCTGCAACATACCATGCGGCCTCTGGTGCTCGGCCTTAACCCTATGGCAGCTTAAGCACCTCTCAACAAACCATGCAACATCCCTCTTCATACAGGGCCACCAATACTCCCTCCTCAGATCTAAATACATCTTAGTGGCCCCAGGATGAATCGAGAATTTCGACCGATGAGCCTCTTCCATCAAAATGGTATGCGTCCCTCCCATAAACGGTACCCAAATACGCCTCTGAAATGTCATAATCCCCTGACCATCGGTAACGAACTCCGATACCAACCCAACAACTCGCTCTTTCTTCTGGTTCTCCGATCTCACTGCCTCAGCCTATGCTCCACGAATGGTGTCCAACACCGGAGCCATTACGGTCAAACGCAAACATACACCTCGCAATGGGGCGCTCTCCGCCCTGCGACTCAGGGCGTCGACTACCATATTAGCCTTGCCCAGATGGTACAGGATCTCACAATCATAATCCTTAACCACATCCAACCACCTCCTCTGCCGCATATTTAGGTTGGGCTGATCCATCAAATATTTCAGGCTCTTATGGTCTGTGTATATCGTACACCGAACCCCATACAGATAATGACGCCAAATCTTGAGGGCGAACACCACTGCCCCCAACTCTAGGTCATGGGTGGGATACCTCGTCTCATGCGGCTTCAGCTGCCTCGATTCGTATACTATCACATGCCCTCTCTGCATCAGCACCGCTCCCAACCCCAAGATCAATGCATCACAATACACCACAAATTCCTCCATCCCCTCTGGGAGGGCTAACACTGGGGCTTCGCATAACCTTTGGCGAAGCGTCTCAAAGGAGGCCTACTGCTCGGGGCCCCATGAAAAAGCGACACCCTTCTGGGTCAATCTGGTGAGTGGCAATGCGATCTTAGAGAAATCCTTGATAAATCTCCGAAAATAACCGGCCAACCCTAGGAAACTCCTGATCTCGGAGGGTGACCTCGGCACCTCCCAACTCATCACCGCCTCAACTTTGGCCGGGTCAACCAATATCCCTTCCTGGTTAACGAGATGCCCCAGGAACTGGACCTCTCGCAACTAGAAATCACACTTGGAGAATTTGGCATAAAGCTTCTCCGATCTCAGAACTTCGAGGATCTCCCTCAAATGCTCCTCATGCTGCTCTCTAGATCTCAAATACACCAAGATGTCATCGATGAATACAATCACTGACCGATCCAGCATTGTCCTGCACACTCGGTTCATGAAATCCATGAACACTGCTGGGGCATTGGTGAGCCCGAAAGGCATCACCACAAACTCGTAATGCCCATAACGCGTCCTAAACGCTGTCTTCTGAGTGTCCTCATCTCGCACCCTCACCTGATGATATCCAGACCTCAAATCAATCTTGGAGAACCAAGATGCTCCCTGCAACTGGTCGAACAAATCGTCGATCCTCGGCAACGGGTAACGGTTCTTGACCGTCAGCTTGTTCAACTCCCAGTAATCAATGTACATCCGGTGTGAACCATCCTTCTTCTTGACAAAAAGGACAGGCGCTCCCCACGGCGAGCTGCTCGGCCGAATAAACCCTTTTCCCAGCAGCTCCTGAAGTTACGAGGAAAACTCTTGCATCTCTAGAGGTGCAAGGTGATAAGGCACCTTGGCGATGGGCGCGGCCCCCAGAACCAAATCAATACTGAACTCCACTTGCCTCACGGGAGGCACACCCGGCAACTCCTCTAGAAATACATCCGGAAACTCACGCACTATCGGAACCTCCTCAACTGACCTCGGCCTCTCGGAATCCACCCGCGTATCCATCACGTACGCCATAAAACCCTTACAGCCCTGCTGTAGACACTGCCTCACCCTAGCGGCCGAAGAAAACGCTGACCCAGAACGTGTACCCTCGCCGTACACCGTAAGAACTCCCCCACTAGGGTCTCGTATGGTCACCAGCTGTCGCTCGCAGTCGATAACCGCACTGAATCTGCTTAACCAGTCCATGCCCACAATGACACAGACATCACCCATCGCAATAGGAACCAAATCAATCGGGAAATCAACACCGAAAATCTCAAATACGCACCCGCGGATCACCTCCGTGGCATATATCACCCTCTCGTCAGCTATGGAAACTCTCAGAGGCCGACTCAGCGCCTCGCGACTAACACTGATATGCTGACTAAAAGCCAAAGATACAAAAGACCGACTCGCACCCGAGTCAAATAACACCAAGGCAGGTACAAAATTCACAAGAAAACTACCTACGCATAACATAATATAAGCATAATATCTCAACATCAAAATAAATACACGAAAGAATACATACCAGCCACGACATCGGGTGCTGTGCGGACCTCCTCCGCAGTCAACTAAAAGGCTCTCCCTCATGCCCTCGGCGCCTCGGCCTTCACTGGCCGACTCTCGGTAGCTCTGATGGCGGCAGGGGCAGATCCCTGAGGTGCTCCCTGAGCTGATCCCCGCAACTGCGGACACTCCGCCTTCCGGTGTCCGGTTTTGTTGCAGTGAAAGCACACTGCAAACCCCTTGGGGAAATCCTTGGCCATATGCCCCTCCTTGCCACACTTTTAGCAAGATCCAGCTCTACAAACTCCATCATGACCCTTGCCTCACTTTCCACAAGTGCGGCCCTTCTGGCTCCCAGATTTGGGATTAGCGGGCTTGGCCCGCTTGGCTGCCGGCTGGGACTGTGCCGGTCGTCGATCCCTCCCCTGAGACTCCGCCTCCTCCCTGGCCAGAGTCTCTAGCTCAATCTCCCTCTTCCGGGCATTTTCCTGAAGCTCGACAAATGTCCGGTACGAGGAGTTCGCCACGAACTCCCGAATGTCTCGTCTCAAGATACTCAGATATCGGCTCATGCATGCCTGTTCAGTGGACACGTGCTTAGGGCAGAACATCTCCCTCTCGTGGAACATCCTGGTAATCACCGTAACAGACTCAGTACCCTGCTTGAGGGTCAGAAACTCCTGGGCCAAATGCTCCCTCTCCACCTGGGGAACGTACTCATCTCGGAACATGGCAGTGAACCTCTCCTAGGTCACTGCTCAGCAGGCAAAAAGTGCGCTGTCACAAACTTCCACCAGTCCTTCGCTCCCAAGCGAAGCTGGTTCAGCACGAACCGAACTCTCATAGCCGCCACCGGGTCCTGGGTCCCATCAAACTCTGGCGGTTTTGTGTTGCTGAACTCTCGGAACAGCAACGCATCACCACCCTACAGCCTCGCAGCAGCAACAGCTGTAGTGGCCGTCGCAACAGCAGCCTCAGAAAGAGCAGCATAACGC
This sequence comes from Lactuca serriola, assembly GCF_051521515.1. NCBI lineage: Eukaryota > Viridiplantae > Streptophyta > Magnoliopsida > Asterales > Asteraceae > Lactuca > Lactuca serriola. Next base: position 311,586,523 of record NC_136410.1, on the reverse strand, counting down.
TCGTCGAAAGTCTCAATCAGCGTGGTCTTAATAGACCTGAACATCTCTGGTATCTCTGCCCTGATGGCCACAGCCACCTCCTCGTGGATGATCCAGCGGATCTCCTCATCACTGGCCCCACTGCTCTCAGGCATAAGACGTGTCCTCACCATGATCTACCTCTGAAATACAACATACGATAAATTAGAATCCATTCAAGCATACTCACACTCGACAACTCATCCCTCCTTGATCCTTGGCATTACGAAGGTTCTTATTTGAACTGTACACCACCCTGGTGCTTTCAGTAGTACGGGCCCAATACTACTGTCTGCACCGTTTTAGTATACACCCCAAATCCTCCTCTTTGGATCCCAAGTTCCAAGTACTCTATCACTCTCTAACAGATCTCTCATAAGCTTCTCGCTGCTAACTATTCACTCTCAAGCATCTCATAGCAGCTCACCTCTCCCTAGGCTAAGGCATCACAAATCAGGGCACTCTAGTCCTAATAGGAATACCTAGCCCACACTAGCAAGAGAATACATCATATCAATCTCATAAACATATAATATAAGGGTATTTTGGGAAATTACCGTTCGGGCGCTGACTGATCGTACACACGTTTCTGCTCTGAGTTTCTCTAAAAATCTTTTACTTCTTTTAGAAAATTTGGCTCTCTTTTAAAAATACTTTCCAAATCCTCAGTTTGAGTTCAAATACTCCCGAAGGTGTACCCGGATCCCTCAAACCAAGGCTCTGATACCAACTTGTAACACCGTAAATTTCAAACAATTTTTCGCATTTTATAAAAACCATAATTCATTCAATATTCATAAAACATCAAAGTTTGAAACTCAATTCATGCCATATAAAAATCCCAAGATCTCATAACATAAAAATCTCGTGTGTGTGTGTACTGATCAAGCCGGCACCTTCCCACGGTCATCACTAGTACCTGAAACAAATAACACCATACACTGTAAGCACAAAGCTTAGTGAGTTCCCCAAAATACCACATATAACACATATTAGCCACTCGAGGCTATAACTCTGTGGGTCCGTGCACCCAAACTCTGTGAACCCTCAGGTTCTAACTCTGTAAACAAGCACAACATAAATCACATAGAATAATGCAATGCAACATATAACACATATATAGCAAACAAACACTGCATCACATAACTCTGGTTACCTACTCAAGGTAAAGTATAGTGAGAAGACTCACGTCGCGTATCTCGATAACTCGCAAATCCCTGAAATCACTCGTGCTCGATTCCCCGAGCAATAATCCTCCTATAATACAATATATCTCTAATCAACACTTTTACAACTAAGGTTGACTGACCCTATCAAGTCAACACTGGTCAACTCAGGTCAACGGTCAATGGTCAACTTTGACCGGACTCAGCGAGTGCACCAAAGCGACTCGGCGAGTCTATATGCGTTCACTGACTCCCTCGGATCCTCTCTTGACATGTCGAGTACTTCCCTAAGTCGACGAGTTCCACCTGGCACGAATCGCGGGGCAACCAAGACTCAACTCGCCGAGTCTCAAGAACAACTCGGCGAGTTCCGGCTTGACTCTGCCCCAAATTGACTCTCCCTGACTCACTGGGTCATCCCCCAACCCGGCGAGTCTACTCGCTGAACACTTTATGTGAAACCCCAACCCTACTCGCCGAGTCTCAAGAACAACTCGGCGAGTTCATGCCATGCACAAACTCTATTGACCTTCTGAGGTCAGATCTGCTTTACCAAACCATAGATCTGGCCTTCCCAAGCATGAATGTCACGTAAATTTTGAAACTTGATGCTTGTATAACCCCCACAAGGCATCAAAAGGAGATTTGGTCCCAAAAATAACCACCTAGGTCCAATGATTTTATAATAACCCAAAAAGCTCCAAGGGTTAGGGTCTCTGGACCTCTTTGAGTCCAGATCTAAGGCACAAGCTCGAAGAGGGGCCATTTGCTTCACATAATCACTTTCCAAAGGGGTTATAAAACCCTAACTCCAAAGATCAACCCTAAAACTGAAGGAGATTCGAACCATTACCTCAAATTGAAGCCTCTGGATTCTGGATCTGCTGGAATCCCACCTCCTCCTTGCTTTTGCCACCTTCTTCTTGCTAAACAAGGAATATAAAGGCCCAAAAGTGGCTTCTTCTCTCCCAAAACGAATTAGCTCTCTTAGGGTTCTCTCAAGGGACTGGTAGCCGTAATGGGAGGCTATAAGTCCCCTTAAATAGGCTCCAAACCCGGGGAAATAGGGTTTCATTAAACAGCATGGACTCACCGAGTCTAGACGCGAACCCGCGTCCAAAACCGCGATCCTACTCGGCGAGTTTGAGCTCCAACTCGCCGAGTCTCATCACAAAATTCCGAAAATATAAGAATGAATAATACCTGGGAATTCGGGCTGTTACACTCGTGGCAAAGAGAGTATCATCGGATGAGAACCCGGCAGATCCCCTCACGAAGGGACTGGGTAGGGTTAAGCATCTCCAGCATGCTAGGAGCATAGGGCTGAAGGATGATATTAGTTTTAGTGGTTAGATAATTTTGAAATTTGTAAAAAGTAATTGACATTTGATGATGAATAAAAGTTGTGTTTATTTATGAGTAAAGTGTTACTATCTTTTGTCAATCGTTTACTATTATTTCTTTTGCATGTTTTGACTTCCAGAATATTTATGTTGTTTTACATATTATTCAAATTATCCACAGTCAGTCATATGTTGGAAGTAGGTATGAAGTAAGACTGTCATGAGTTGGTTGTAGAGGTCTAAGATGTTGGACATGGCCTCAACACTCATAAGTGCTCATAAGTTTTAAATATTGGATTCAACCCACGCTCGCTGGTATCACTTCATGGAATTTATCTCGAGTGATCGCGAGACGGTAATATCATATAAGTCTTCAAACCTAGAGCTATGACTTGTTAACTATGAGTTAGTTATATATTGATCGTGTGTAAATGCATTGGTAACTCGATGTTATAAAACGTGCGTTTGTGTGTAATTTAACAAGTAGTAGAACAAGCATATGAGTCGAAGTTTATATGTTCCTTCTTGGATTAGAAGTTGATATATGGGCCCCTCGATGATTTTGTTTTGACCCATGTATCGGGCCCGGTCAGAACTAAGTTGATGTGTTCAATTAAGTTCTTTGTCAAACAAATCGGAAATCGGGAAACAAACTGCTGGACAGTAAGCTAGACTATTTTCCATGTGTTTGTTCGGCTGATATCTAGAACAGAGGATTATATGATCCCTTATCTGAAATGGCGTACCTTCATCTTCTCAGTTCCGAGAAACCCTGAAAAGCGCTACGATTGTCGATCAGTTCCTGAAGTCATACTTGCAGTTATAGTTATTAGACTTATCCAAGTGGGAGACTGTTGGATAAGGTGTCTAAGTCCATAACTATTTCTAGTATGTACCTGACCCGACCCGGCATGGTCCATTTGGGTTGCATGGCACCATGCAATTGGATAAACTAAATGAGAGAAATAACACATATGGTTTATTAATATATTATAAGTTATAATATATTAATAATATTATTTAATTAGTTTGACCAAGAATTAATTTAGAATTAATCAAGTGATCAAAAGATAACTAACTAAATATATGGGTTGATTATATAAATCATCCATAACTTATATAGTGGGCTAAGAGGCTCCATGGATAATCAAGTTGGGTTGGAGCCATTGGATGCTCCATGGAGGCTCCATGGGAGTTAGAAACCCATGGGTCATGGAAATTAAGAGTCATGTCACATTAGGGTTTACATGGTGTAACCCTAGATGTGTCAACACTATATAAAGGTCATGTATTCTCCCAAAATCGGTACTACAAGAAAAACAAGAGGGCTTGGCCAATTTTAGTGTGTTATACATTCTCTCCAAGTTTACTCCATAGCATTTGGTGTTGTGTGAACCATTTGAGGCATCACACTTGGGGTGCTAGGCTCACAAGGTTTCAAGGAACATTTACAACAACAAGGTATGTAATTTTATCTATTATTTATGTTAAAAATTGTTCCCCATGTATGCTAGATAGGTTCATAGCCTTGGAAATCAACTTTGCATGATAATTAGACAAACATAGATCCAAGGTTATTAGGGTTGCATGTACACTTAGGAAGTGTTAGAATGCTCAAAACCCATCAAACTCATCCCTGAATTTTGTAACAAAGTCATCCCAAGACATAGTCTCAACAGCCTAGCCTCCCAAGGCAAGGACCACTTCTTGCCACCAATCACTGGCTTTATCTTTCCGAAGACACGATGCAAGTCTAACATTCACCTCCTTGAGACATGATCTAGTCCGGAAAGCATTCGCAATGTCTACCAACCATCTCCTGCTAACAATGGGGTCCTTCTTCCCAAAGAAATTAGAAGCCCCACATGCACGAAACTCTCGAAAAGTCAGAGAGCGTGCACCGAGCATAGCCACAATCTCAGTACAAAACGTGCCCAGATGCTCATCCAAAATCTCCATAATTCCCTCATTGATCATACTAAAGAGCACAGGGTTCTGCACCAAAATGGACTCTCGCATCCGATCATCCAAGAGTCGGGCTCTAGGAACCAAATCTAATTCCTCACTAGGACCTGAACCACCTTGAGTGACCACAATACTGACAACAAAAAATGCAAATCATTAGAAAAAACTCGAAGAAACTTACACCATGCAATTTCCTTAGTATCATCATTAATCCCCTTGATCGAGTGCAGATCTTAGGCTTCCAGTAGTACAGGGCCAATGCTACCTTCCACACCTATCCATATTTTCTTCGAGAGTCGTCATGATTCCCCTAAGTGACTCCCTTACTACCAAACATTATTTATTCCCATTAAACAACACATATGCCAAGATAACATGCTTCCTAGGTTCTCCTAGGAATCCCTTCCCACCACTCTCCGCCATCAGCTGCAGAAGAAACCCCCACTAACACCTCCTAACTACTTTACGAATATAATTACATGTAACAGACACTAAATATTGTTGGGCTTTGAGCATAACATCATTCCTTTGGTGTACATGCAACCCTAATTGCTTTGGATCCAAGTTTTGCTAATTTGAACATACAACTATGAATACCAAAGCAATAACCTTATGACTAGCATACATGTATCGAAAACCACATATGATTAGGGTTACAATCTTTACCTCTCTTGTTATGTAGCAATAACAAGTTTAATCCTTCTTGATCTTGACTTGTGAAACCCTAGTGCCCCAAGTGTTGCACCATTAATGGAGTCACAAACACCCAATGCAAGGAGAATGCCTTAGGAGAGAAGGACTTTGGCTAGGGTTTCTTTCTTGAATGCTTTTCCGAAAATCCCTTTCTATGGGATCCTATATATAGTTGTGGCTGTTAGGGTTTTCAGGTGGAAACCCTAATACCTAACTTAGGAAACAAGTAGCCCATGAACTCCTTCCTTAGAGCCCATTGACGAAATCTATAGGGCTTCCCTATAGGATTATGTCCACTCCACTCTATGGAGTCCATCAGCCCAATTATGCAACTATCAATGATTTGCATAATAGTCCCCCAATTATTTGATCAGTTCCTTTTGACCACTAAATTAATTCCAAATTAATTTTTGATCAATACTAATTAAATAATATGATTTCCAAATAATATATTAATCTTGTAATATATTAAAAAACACCATTTTAAGTACTAATTTATTATTCATATAATAAATTCTACCTTCTCTCCTCTTGTCATCATATCAAGTTGCATGAGTGAAGGCAACCGAAAAGGACTATGCTCATAATCAAATCAAGTACATACCAAAAATATTTATGGGCTTAGACACCTAATCCAACAGTCTCCCACTTGGATAAGTCTAATAACTATTATTGCGTACGACTTCAGAATCTAATTAGCAATCGTAGCTTTCAAAAGCCGTTGTCGAACTATAATCTTATCAGCAATGCGTCCTTTAGATAAAGGATCATATATTCCTCCATTTTTAAGATATCCTATAAACATGAGACATGGATTATAATCATTCTCTCTGTCTATGTGTTGTTTCCCGATTTCCGATTTAAGATGGCTGACAATAGACTTCAGTTGAACACATCAACTTAGTCAAGGCTTGGCCAAGCGCTTAGGGCATCATCACTAAATCATCGAGGGACCCACATATATAAATTTTTGTCCTACTTTGTGAAAAAGGAACAGATAAACGCTAACTCATATGCTTGAACTGTTTACTCATGAAATGACGCACAACAATACATTTTAAAACATCAAGTTACTGATTCATTTACATATTATCAATGTGCAACCGAATTGTAAATAACAATTCATATCTCTCCGTTTCAAGAATATAAAAGATCATCGTCTCACAATCACCCATGATAAAATCCATGAAGTTATTCACGTGACTGTGGGTTTAATCCAATACTCAAATCTTATTTCAGGAGCACGCATGAACGTTGCAGCAAACTTTTGCTACGTTTAAATGCTTTAGACAATCTACAAGCCAATTCATAACAGTCTTGCCTCAATACTTACTTCCAACGTATGATTTACTGTGGATGTTTGAAAAACCTAATTATCTGGGAAGTCAAAACATGCGAAGTGAAACACAAGAATAATCGAATCCAATATGGTCTCAAACTTTTGAGTATAAATAAAACAGTTATTGTTTAATCGCCATATTGAATACACATTATTCATTTTATAATGTTTCGGATAATCAACTTAATACTTGAATTGAAACAATAGTTATCCCATGCTCCAAGAACGCACACTATGTTTACCTATGGTCCTTACTTTGTAAAATAGATCAATTGAACACACTTCCAATGAAACTCATTTCACAATTCCTAACCCATATTGTAAGTGTAAGAATACCAAATTCTTTCCACTATTAGAATATGTTAGATTTTAACATTTTTTGCAATGATCCTTTCGTAATGTCATAGCACCAAAGTCAGCAAGACTTTGCCAATGATATTACTGATGGGTTTTAGCCATAAGAACATCCTATGTGCTCATGCAAACCCTAATGCTTAGATCTAGGTTTCTCTATTGTACATGCAATGTATCCAAGACTTACAATCTTAGATCTAACATATTATAAACTGAAATTAGGGTTTAGAGAATTACCTTTGATTGTTATGTAGCAATAACAATCTCAAATCCTCCTTGTAATGACTTTAGAAAGCTTAGAGTCACAAGTGTCACTCCTCTAATGGCTCACAAACACCAAAAGCAAGAGGATGAAGAATAAGGAGAGAGGAGGCTGCCCAAAACGTGTGGAAACCCTAGTGGAACTCTTAGCCACGTTTTTGGGGTTTAAGGGCACTATATATACATGTAGGCTATTAGTTTTTTCAACTAGGAAACCCTAATTTGACAGCTTAAGCCCTAAGCGGCCCATGGACCCTTTTATAATATCCCTTGGACGATTTCTAATGGGTTTCCCCATAGAATTCGTCCCACCTATTATTCCAAGGTGATCCATAGCCCAAATCCAATTATCTTATAATTACAGTTCCAGTCCCTTAAGTTTAATTAATCCCTTTTAGTCACAAAATTAATTATCAATTAATTCTTGACCAATAGTAATTAAACAATATGATTTCTTCTTTAATATATTATTCTTATAATATATTAATAAATCATAATTAATCTTCTCTCTCCATAATTCATCCTATCAAGTTGCTTTGGTGAAGGCAACCCAAAAGGACCATGCGCCATCGGGTCAAGTACATACCAAAATAGTTATGGACTTAGACACTAATCCAACAGTCTCCCACTTGGATAAGTCTAATAACTATTCTGCGTATGACTTGAGATCCCGATCTACAATCGTACCTTTTAAAAGCCGTTGTCAACTCTGATCTTATTAGATATGCGTCATTTAGATAAGGGATCATATATTCCTCCATTCTAGATATCGTATAGACTGAGACATGGATTTAAATCATTCTCTCTGTCTATGTGTTGTTTCTCAATTTCTGATTTATGACAACTGAAAACAGACTACAATTGAACACATCAAATTAGTTCCGGCTTGGCCAAGCACTTAGTGTCATCACTAAATCATCGAGGGGCCCAAAGATATCGCTTTCATCCTATTTTGGATCTTAGGAACGGATAAACTTTGATTAAATTCTTGCTTGTACTCACTCACCAAGTCACACACAACAATATGTTTTATAACACCAAGTTACTAGTGTGTTTACATATTATCAATGTGTAACCGACTCGCAAGATACAACTCACACATCTCGGTTTCAAGAATATAAGATATTATCGTCTCACCAATCACTCGTGATAAAATCCATGAAGTGATCCAAGTGAGTGTGGGTTTAATCCAATGCTGAAATCATATTCATAAGCACTCATGAACGTTGCAGCAAACATTTGCTTATGTCTAATACACTTTAGACAATCCACACACCAATTCACGACAATCTTCATTCATACCTACTTCCAACATATGAACGACTGTGGTCCGTTTGAATAATTTGATTGTTCTGAACCAATTTAATTATTCAGGAAGTCAAAACATGCAAAGTGAAACATAAATAATAATACTAATCCCATATGGCCCCAAACTCTGGATATAAATAAAACATTTTATTTAATCACCATATTGATTACTCATTAATTTTGTTTCAGGTAATCAATTTCTTACTTGAATTATTACTACACTTATCCAATGCTCTCAGCATGCACACAATGTTTACCTATGGTCCTTACTTTGTGAAATAGATCAAATGAACACATTTCCAATCATACTCATTTCACAACTCCCAATCCTTATCATAAGTATAAGAATATCAAATTCTTGTTACTTATGCTAGATTCTAACATTTTATGCAATGATTCTTTCGTAAAGTCATAGCTCAAAATTATCAAGATTTGGCTAATCTCTATCAGAAACAATTCTATAGATATGATGTCTCTCACTCAAAGTATATTCCATTGAACATCCTTCTTGCATAATAGTTTCTAATCTAGATATAGATTCTCAATATCCAACTCCCAATATGGAAACATTTCCATATTTTCCATATGACAATTCATTCTTAATAGAATATTATTTATTCATAATAATGTCGATATGGTCCATCCAATACCATACTTCCAACTACTCACAAGCAACCAATCCTCAGCGAGCTTTGGATCGTCCTTTGATAGTTGTTCAATTATCTTAGTCAAAAACCGATTCTTTTCCTTTTTCCCTCTTAATGTGGTAAACATTTGGAAAATTTTAGAATGGTCAAATATAATAGCACTGGCAATCAATCCTATACTCGAAGCATATGGGACACGATGCATAATGTCTTACACAAAGCTATGATACTTTATCAATCTTCTGCCATAATATTTTATGTGTCTCGTTCTTACAATTCGAACTATGAAGAGGGATACCGTAATCATAATCGAAATTTAAGAACACACTATGTATCCTTTGACTAAATTTATTAATATTTCTCAATCTAAGCTTTAGATTTTGAAACGAAGTACAACATTCTCTCCCTTAATTATAGCAAAACAACTATTCAACCCTTACGACTTTGCAAAGTATAACTCTTGTTTTCTATAATTAATATTGCTAACTTGGAATACTTGCCTTAAAAATCATACAAGCACAACATTTATGCTCCCACTATCATGATGATTATTATCACATAAGTATAACACTTATGCTCCCATTAGCTTTGACATGTATTCAGAAAACAGCTTAACTTCCAGAAAAACAATACCTATTGAATTTCTTAAGTTCATATTTCTAATACTTAATGCTTTGATAATCTTTTATCTAAGCTTCTTAATCTCATACAAATTTGCCTAAGATAGCTCGTATGTGTGTCTTAAACAATTCAGACTAATTGCCAAATCTCACAATTCTAATTATGGAAAGGGATACCATAACCATAATCAAATTCGAGAATACAATTTTTACAATCACTGTCTTCTTAAAATCTCTCTTGGTGAAAGCATTTCCTCACAGTCATCTTCCTGAAGGAGGGAATCTTATGAAACTTAGATTTTAATGGTGTATGTGTTCCTATCCATGCAAATTTGTCAAAACCAAAGTTTGCGACAAATCCAAATTCATATGGACCGAACCTTCTTAATCTTGATCTCTTGCCTTATAGTAACACGGTTGCCCACCATGTCTTCCAAGTAGTTAAGCAACTCACCCTTTCCTATTAATGTACTTTTCTTTGATCAATGTGCTTAGAACTCACATGCATAATTAACTCAATTGGAATGGCATAGAAACAAGATAGTGTCAACACGATAGGTTGTAAATCTCAAGTCGTGTGCTAGTGATGATCGATAAGGTTTATTCTTGATTTGTTCTTGAAACTTTTCAAGACCTTTGACACTCCCACTGACTCCTTGACATATAAGATTCTCTTGTCGAGAAACATTTCTTGACAAACAAATATTCAAGAGTTAATGTAGTTCTTATCAAAACACTTCACATAATTGGTCCTAGTTGGTCTTTGTCTTATCCAAGACATCACAACATTCCATATTTGATGAATGTTATAAACCTTCTTAAGACTTGTCACTCAATGTCACAATCTTAACTCTAAGACTTGTTTTTGGAACGAAGTATGATTGACTTCTTGATTTAACCATTTCTTCAATTCTTGATTCCTCTTCTCAGACATACAAAATTACTAAGACTCATTTAGAGGATCAATTGAGATACGGTTCTTAATCATTAAGACCTATCATAAAACATAATAAAGGTACTCTCCCTTCTTCTTAGAATAGAGAAACTTTTATCTTTCTACTTACTTGATTCTTCTTATTCGTTCTGCTGTTGATTTAAACTCTTTTAAATCAACTCGGAATTACACTTATTCTTATAAGTATAATCATATCCACTAAACCTTTAGTAAATCATGAAGAATATCTTTGTCACTCTTGTGGTGGACTTGATCAACATACAACCTTGTGTACTTGATCTCCTAGTCCTTCACTTGACACTTTGTCAACGAATTAGTCTAATTTCCAAATATAAAACTTCTCATTCATCATGCAATACTTGTTGTATGATTCCAAGTTTCTATCTAATTGAAACTTGGGCGATGAGAAACTTTCCCTATTTGGTAAATTCTTGACTTTTCCACAAATAACATTATTAAGAATCAAATCCATTATTGCTAATTATAGAAACTTTCAAACATCAATTTTTCATACACGCCATTACAAGGATAAATAAATAATATAAAAAATCAAAAATTATTTTATCGCGGAAAAAAATTGTCCTTACAATGCAATTTAATTGAAAAACTATGTTAATACATATTTCTTAGCAATCTTATTCTAACTCTAAGTAGTAGCTCAAGATTCTAATCTTCAAGTAATGCGATCGAAATCCATTTCTTCACGATTAGATTCTGCTCACTTCTTCCCTTAAGCTTCCTTTCTTTTCTTTGATCCTACAAAACATCGAAATGCAATCTTATCACATCATCTATTAAGAATATAGAATATGAACTTAAAAGAGTTAGTTAATGGAATTTACCTAAAGTAGAGCCATACGTTTTGACTCTCCCATCTCTTAGATCTCTTAGGTAAATAGGACAGCTTCGTCTCCAATGCCCCTTCTCTTGGCAATAGAAGCAAATTGACTCTTTTGGAACAGCACACGGAACTACTTCTGACTTTTCCTTTCTCTTATGATCAAACTTTTCGATCATGGTATGCCTTTCGTTGCCATTGCCTATATCCATAGAGGTCAGAAAGGCCGATCCACCAATCAACTTTGCTTTTCCAGTTTGCCAAATCATTGGTGATTCAGCAGCAATAAGCATATAGGTGAGATCTGTTGGGTTTTGAGCAATCTAACACTTCCTAAGTGTGCATGCAACCCTAATAAACCTTGGATCTATGTTTGTCTAAATACATGCAAAATAATAATTTTTCCAAGGTTCATAACCTATCTAACATGGCATGGGGTACTTTTAAACATAAAAGAATTAGATGAGATTACATACCTTTTAATGATGAGTTCGATTCCTAAGGAGTTTGAGGGCCAAGCACCAATAGTGTGAATGCCTCAAATGGAATCACAAATCACCACAAACTCTTGGAAAACTTTAGAGAGAGTGTATACACACTTGTAATTTTCGGCCACACACAAGCACACACACTAGTGCCACTAGTGGCTATTTCATGCAACATAAGCATGTTTATATAGTGTACATGGTTAGGGTGAAACCCTAATAACCCATGTCTTTTCCTTTCCAAGGATCCATGGGTTAAAAGCTCCATGGATCATCCATGGACTTCCATATAAGCCTAGCCCATTAACAAATGAGTGTTAACCCACACTATACAAAACCAATAGCCCACAATCTAATTAGTCTTCCTTTTAATCTCTAAATTAATTCATAATTAATTTAAGACTAAGACTAATTAAATAACATGACTTCATATTAATATATTATAACTTATAATATATTAATAAACATATGTGTATAACTCTCATAAAATTATCCATAAATAGTTTGGATGAAATGCAACCCAAATGGACCATGTCGGGTCGGGTCAAGTATATACCAAATAAGTTATGGACTTAGACACCTTATCCAACAAGATCAATGAGGGTTACGTCGTGGTTCATCATATAGTACTCTCTTACGAACTCACTATATGAGTTAGGAAGTGACTTAAGAACCCAGTCAACAGCCAACTCTTCACAGACAACAAATCCCAACATTCTTAATCTATCAATGTGTGACTTCATCTCTAGGATGTGTGCACACACTGACTTTCCTTCTTCATGTTTACTTGCCAAAAGGGCTTGAGTGAGTTTGAACTTTTCAATCTTTTGAACTTGTGGTTTAGGGAGAATAATAGGAGGAGGTGGAGGAAGTGAAGCATGATCTCGTGTTCCTCGATCGAATCGTGAAATATCATCTTCACGTGAAAAGCTTGTTCCACGGGATTTGGGAAGACCATAGTTTTCATATTTTGACATCTACAAAACGGGAGAAAAATTAAATTCAAGTTAATTGATTGATTGAGTCCTTAATATATCACCCAAATGAGATATTAAGGCTAGGACCCAACACAATACTCTACAACCTAGAAAAGGGATGTCGTAATCTAGTTGCAGAATATTTGAAGGTAAGTGAATGACGATTCACTAATTTCCACCATGAAAAACGAAAAAGAAATTTAAGTTTTAAATCTATTGAAAATTCCTAGATCTTTTGAGATTCATTGAACTTTTCAATGGCATGTTTAAATCTCGATATGCCCCTCTAGTTTGTGACTGGGATACCGAGGATCACAAAGCGGGGGTGCATAACCATGCAAACTTACATGGTGCCCCCACATGTTACAGTCACCTATTCGATGTGCCGGTTAACAACACACGCTCCACCGAACTATGACAAACATTGAGTCACCCTTTTCTACCTTTGCTTAGAACCGTTTAGTGTGCCAATTAACCACACACGCTCCACTAACGTCTTCGCAAGGGCACAAACTGTAATTTCATGGAATTTCGTCAATTCACTTTTTCCTAAAGTAACTGAGATTGGGAACTTTATGAAAGCATTTAGTTACTTTTGTACTTCATTATACTTATAATGGAAGGTTTCTGTCCTATCCTACCTTTTTGGCTAACGACCCTCCACTAGTCAAGAGTGCAGTGGGTAAGAGTGGATACCCATTCAATCGCCATTTTATAGGCAATTTCCTTAAACACCCCTTATAGACCAGCTTCGTGAATTAGGCCTACTAACGGTAAGACTTGACACTTTACTCATACATATATAATATTAGACTTTTAATGATATATATAGTATAGGGTGTATTTTACACTTTTAAAATACTAGGTGGTCTAATTTAATAATTATACACTTTAATTAATTAATAAAACTATAAGGGTGTGATATGAACTTTTCAAAACAATACTAGGGTTTTAGAATTTAACATTTCTACATTAAACTTTTAACCAACTTTTAAATTCCAAAACTTGAGGGCAAGTTTTGAAACATTTCAAAACATTAGGGTTTTAACTATTTAAATTTCAAAACAAAACCTTTAAGTTCAAATTTAAACCATAAAACTTACATGGGCACAATTGAAACTTTTTCATAATACAAGGATCAAATAACAAATAATAGAAATTAAACAATTAATTTTGTCATTATCTATATTTGACCTAATTTCAATTTCTTGCAAGATAAGTTACCCAATTAATACAAATAATCAATCTTTAATCATATAAGGAAGTCATTATTTAATCAATTGGTAATTATCTTGTGTTTTGGCAAGGATAATCTTTTAGAAACATTAAAAATCGTATTTTATAAGTTTAAAACAAATATGGTAATTATCCTTCATCAAAACAGCAATAAAAACCGAAATTCCCTCTGTCTGACGCTCCGACTCGCCAAGTCACACATTGGAACTTGCTGAGTAGCGCAGACTCGCCGAGTCCATGTAGTGACTCGCTGAGTCAGTTCGCACAGAAGGCCAGAATTCGATTTTCAGTCAATAATTCAACATAGCATCACATACAACAGAAACCAATCAAGGCTCTAATACCACTGATGGGTTTTAGCCTAAGAACATCCTATGTGCTCATGCAATCCCTAATGCTTGGATCTAGCTCATACACTTACCAATTCGTGTTAAGGGATTGAAAACATGGCTATACCCTCCCTCATGAGGGTTTACGGTAGTAAACCCAAAGGGAAAAGTCCATGAGACCGTAAACTCCTCCAAGGAGTGTTTTTGAGGTCCTAGTCCCTTCCAAAGGCCAAACCACTTAGTAGAATTGCTCCAAGAGGCTTGCTAAACCACCAAACAACACCTAGTCATTAGGACTAGAGTTTACGACCGTAAACTCTAGAGTTTACGACCGTAAACTCTAGAGTTTACTTCCGTAAACTCTTTGTGTCATGACCATCAAAACCGTAAACTCCAAGGGAGTTTACCCTTGGACTCCAAACACACTAGCCTTTCCCTACAACACTTAGATGCAACCCTTGAGACGTATAACACTTGTATAAAGTGTTTAGCATGTCCTAGAGTGTCTTAACTTTGTTTATTAGTTGTTTAATGACTAATTGTGTATATACATATATCCTTATATGTTATTAGGATCTTTGTGCGTGTCTAAGGCTTCACTTGACACCAAGCACTTATCCGACACTTTCTTCCGATCCACTTCTACAGGTGAGTTCATACCCCTTAATCAATGTTTTAACTATTTTTAAATGTTTTATGGGGGGGGATACAAGTAGAATAATGCTAGTTATTATATTAATCACAGGTGATTAATAAGCAGCAGTCAAATGGTGGGCTACTCATTAACCGTTTTACCAAACAGTTTACTTCAAATGTTTTTCAAAAACACTTTATGTGTTTAAAACTCCTTATTACAATGTACATTTTACTCAGTATGTTTTATTTCAAACTTATTTACAATTGTGATTCAAACAAATCTTTCCTTATGCTAAAGTTGTTTTATATAACCCATGCCTTCAAACCGTTTTATAGATTGACATCAAGTCGATCTTTTCTTAGATAATAATTATCTTCAAAGGTTTTACAAAACTTATTTTATGCTTTTATATTATAAATTGCATGCCTCTATATGTATAGTTACATAATTAAGGTTTAAAAGACTTAGGAAGGCTATCCACCTTGTCTCCTTTTCCTCGATTTGGATGTGGTCTGATAGGATATCGGGTACTCGTCCGAAGGTCGTTTAAATATTAGTTATATATCATGTGTACATATATAGTCATAAAAGGTCCTTCCAGTTCATCCAATGCCCTTGGGTAGCAAGGGTATACATCCATGTTCATACGTCCCAGTTAGATTACTAGTAAACTACCATATGGGTAGTTTCGGAAGATACTAGAACTATTAACTAGAACACGATACCATACAATGATTCAGTTCATTCATGAGTCAATACTTTCTAGAACATTACTATACTTGCTAGATAGAGAGCACGTACACTACAGCTAGAACATTACAGTACATTACTATACTTGCTAGATGGAGAGCACGTAC
Source organism: Lactuca serriola (assembly GCF_051521515.1). Lineage (NCBI taxonomy): Eukaryota > Viridiplantae > Streptophyta > Magnoliopsida > Asterales > Asteraceae > Lactuca > Lactuca serriola. The sequence continues at coordinate 311,570,495 of NC_136410.1, read as the reverse complement.
ACTACAGCTAGAACATTACATTACATTACTATACTTGCTAGATGGAGAGCACGTACACTACAGCTAGAACATTACAGTACATTACTATACTTGCTATATGGAGAGCACGTACACTACAGCTAGAACATTACAGTACATTACCATACTATTACATAGATATGGTCACATGATCACATTTACATGAGTACACTTACAAGAATTACTAGTACATTTTATATGTATAGATTCTGTTATATAATCCTCATTCTTATCTTTACCTTGTGATTCAATCACATAATCGACGAGATAAATTGGATTTAATATCCTAGTACCGAAGGATACGTTGCGGGATTGACCATTCCTAGAATCTCTGTTAGCTACAGAGGTAAAAGCACATCCACGGATGTCAACGGTTGATACCATTACAGGTATACTTTTAGGGACTGACTATTCCTATACCCAGCTGTTAGCAACAGAGGTAAATGTACATCTACGGATGTCTTCAGTTAACATTGTTAGTTGCCCTTGTACCAAAGGGTAATACTAAGACAGCTTGGTCTTGGTAGAAGACTACATTCAGAACAGTTTGGTCTTGGTAGAAGACTACATTCAGAATAGTTAGGTCTTGGTAGAAGACTACATTCAGAGCAATTAGGTCTTGGTAGAAGACTACATTCAGAACAGTTGGGTCTTGATAGAAGACTACATTCAGAACAGTTAGGTCTTGGTAGAAGACTACATTCAGAGCGGTTAGGTCTTGGTAGAAGGCTACATTGAGAACAGTTAAGTCTTGGTAGAAGACTCCTTTTGTTACTAATAGGAATCATAGGGATTTATAGGGCTTTTCGAACGTTTACAGTTGTTTTACAAACATTTTCATACTTACGGTTCATTTACATTTTCAATACTTACATTTCAAATACATACAAGTATTTACATACAAATTAAGACACTAAAATACTTATGATCTCACAAGCTTCAAAGCTGATACTCTCTTTCAAAATAACTTGTATCCTCAGGTCAAACATAGACAGGTACCGATGCAAGGTCTAGAGAAGATGGAGCTCGTTCAAGACTCATCTTTCATTTTGATTTATGCTCTTAGTGTCTATTATAATTTAATAGAACACACTTGTATAATAATTATATTATTAATGCAATGGATGATGTTGTTGCTTGTTTACTACTTTTCATTGTTGTGATACTATACATGACGTCTTCCGCCCCAGAACGTTTCCGCCGTTCTTAGAATCTGTGAAAATTTTACTTTACCCCTATTCTGTGTGAATTTGGAGTTAAGGTCACATATTCGAAGGCCTATCCTGTTTCGATTACATATAACTGGTATGCACTTCACAAATAGCGATGTAACTAATGAAGATTTTCTAAATAATTATCTAGATAGTTCGTCTAACAATTATTTTCTTGCCCCAATTCTCGCATAGATAGCATGGCTGGACTCCATCCTCACGACAACCAGTATCTTCCGAACGAAGTCATTGCTGGTTGGTTTGGAGAAGAACCAGAGAATGATCATCCTATCCCTTTGAATGATCACCATGATGAATACCTTTCATACGGTGCTAACTCCGAACCAGAGGTCGAGAACCTACCCCAGGCAGCTCCCGTTCCAATTCCTAACCCTCGTCCGGCTTTTCATGGCTCGACGCCTCCATGGGTGGAATGTTTGGAAACATGGAGCCAAGGACAAGATCAGCCCATGCCATTTAATGGTGACCGAAGCTTTTATGACCTGAGCAATGGGGGCACAGCAGATAGAGTGTTGCCAATCTTGGTCCGTAGAGTGGCCCGAAATGAGATTCAAGGCAGGACAGCCCTACATCAGATCACTGAAGTTGTCGCCAATGCGAGAATGCATACCCTCTGCACCATTCGTCTAGAAGATGCTCGCGAGAGATCTGAGAGAAACCATGAAACCCTTCTGCAAGCACTGGCTGAATCACGAGCTGAAGTCATAGAGCTCCGAGTACGCAGAAGGGTGTACATAAGACACCTACTTGACGTGGAACATCAATTGGCTGAACTAAGAGTTCACCAGGGGGATGACCGTCGCCAGTAGTATACGCTTTACTTTATTTTCCATTTTACAAGGAATCATTTTTTTGTCTATGCCCAATGTGGCATTTTCTATGAAATTATCTTGTACTGTAAGTACTCTTGGTTAGGTCTTTATGCTATCAAGACTATCTTCTCTGGATATGATGTAAGACCTTTACTAGGTCATTTTTCCTGAATCTTTACGTCGTGAATATCAAAGATATTGACAGCCGGCTAACTTCTGAGTCATAGGGATGTAGGTCAAACCTCTGTGAACATACTTCCAATCCGTACTAGGACTGCATCATAGGGATGTAGGTCAAACTTTCGAGAACATAGTCATACTCTTTACATGAACAATCTAAGTACATCAAGGGTCAACCAGAATCGCTTACAAAATCCTTATCTTTCATGTTATAGAATCATGTCGTCATCCGGAAGCAAACAGTCGAAAAACGAAACCTCCGCCTTTCCTATGGACGTCGCTACCTTCAAAACAGCAGTTACAGCTGCCGTGGTGGCTACCATAACCGTTGTCCTTGCGCACCGTAGCGCTATCAGCACAATCAATGCTGATGATGGAATTGAAGTTTCCAATCGTGGTATCCATCCAGGAAGTCGCCAAACAGTAACAGTCACAAGCTCGCAAAGCCGAAAAGCAGAGAACAAGAAACGAAGGCGTCAAGTCCAGAAAGAACGCAATAAATCCCACAAACTTTCCATGCAACAACAGCAAGTGGAAAGCCCTGCCATTCCCGTACCGAGCAGGCCATACGCGGGAAAACTCCCGAAGTGTGATAAGTGTAGTTTCCATCATCATGGGGCTTGCCATGAGATGCAATGTTTCAATTGCCTAAGCATAGGGCACCATGCTCGTAACTGTGGAGCACCGGCACGACCCATCACTCAAGTCCCTTTCATCAGGACTAACCCTAAACACGAGAGTAGTTATAAAGCCGAACGCTTTAGGAAGCAATGTCCAAGGTGGAGTAATGAGGAAGGCACTCGTGTCCACATAGCACTGGCTAAACACCTCACTTCCACCACCAATGTTGGTGTTGTCCAAATATGTCACCAATGCGGTGAATTTGGACACTTCAAGAAGGAATGCCCGAGAGCAAAGAACTCGGGAGCAGATGGGAAGATTCTCAGGATCACAGCTGCAGGAGAACCTAATCCAGGACCCTCGTTAATGTAATTTAGGCGTTTCATTGTAACAGACATATAAAGCATCCCAAAACTAGTGCAACTGGAGTCTTACCTTTTGCGAGATCCTATCTGTATAGGGATTCTCGTATGTATAGGGATTCTCGTGCTGCGTATACTTGTTCTTTGTAGTATATCTTATTCGCAGCAATAGTCTTGTGGTAAATCTAAAGTACTGTAACTCTGTTCATCACGTCTTATGTTCAATCTAATGTCTTTAAGTTTCCGTATGATTCCGACATTATCATACAACTAGATTCAATTTGATCGACACCATACCAGCTTCATCCGTACATCCCTTTATCAATACACGTCTTTTTACAAAACCATCATTATAGAACACCGAAGTACCTATGACTAGAGTACCTCATAGTTCCTCTCTTTTCCGAAGAAATCCCCGAAGTACCACTCGTGCAGTACGTCAAGTTCAACCCAAAGATTCATACGGTTGATCTATCGCTGAGGAATGTATACATAAGGGTAATATATAATCAAGGTTCTACAGGTTTAGAATTGATAATTCCACTTTAACTTCTTTTTCCCCAAAGGGATATGAGCTTAAAGAAGAATCAGTTATTCGACTACCTTTTCAGTCTTAATTATACACGACTCTTATACACGAGATTGTGATTGTGAATCCATGTATGGATTCTAATATGAACTTCAAGACGGAGAAGTGCCTAAGTCTACGAGTAATCGCATCGTCATGTGAACAAAATTAGAACCCAATACGACTCCAATAAACAGATTTCCCTACAGCCTAAACACCTATGGAGATACAGGAACAGCCCGGACAACACAGAAAGAGAATTTGAAGACTAGGTTTCTCACCCTGGAGAACCTTGGTCTTATTCTTCCAGAGATCGATGGATTGCATCGTATGTGCCTCGGATATCGAGGAATCCGTCAAGATTTTTCATTAGAAATCGTTATCTTTGCCTCGCATAGATGAAATGGTTGAGCAAACGCAAGGAAAGAATTACTTTCAGAAATGGGTCTAAGATCCGAATATCACCAGTTCGAGTGTTAGGGTAGGATGTCCGGAAGAGTATCTTCCGAACTCGATGCGGACACTTCGAGTCCGTAGTGATACCCTTCGGATAGGACCAATATGCCCATAGTTTTCATGAGCTAATGAGTAGGGTACGTCTTTCTTACTTGGATCAGTTCGTTATTTCTCCATGTAATGACTTACTTATCTATCCTCGTAGTGAGAAGAAAATCCATGGAAACATTACCTTCAGAAGAACTTTCGCGAAGTTCTCTAAGTACAAGTTTTGAAATTGAAGAGTCAGGTTCCTATGACACACTGTTATTGATGTTGGAAATTTTGAGTACTCGTACAATTTGTCAAAACTGTTGAGAATTGGTCGACACCAGAGACGCCGACAGACATTCGCCAAATTCTAGGTCTTACAGACCTACTGTCATAGTTCATCCAGAACCCCTCGCAAATCACAGGAAACCATACGACCTTGACCCAGCAAGGAGTGGCCCTTGACTGGTAAGTTAAACAAGAAAAAGGAAACCTTGGAAATTCTAAGTGAGAGACCAAGTTCTTTAGGAAAACTCACTCTGAGAATGGCTTAATATGCTTCACTTTGCGTAGATAGCTAAATCCAAGTTAGTCAGGACCCCCGAGATTCTTACCAGAATCGGTCCTGTATCTCGCAGCCTAGATCTACTCCGCGAAGTCAGTAACGTACATTCTACTCTTCGCGTCTCGATCTTGAAACCGTACCTTTCTGTTAGGACTCTTGTAAGTCCACTCGACGAGATCCTCGCCTTCGTATTAGAACCGTAGTGACCCTCGACTGAGAGGTCAAGCGGACGAAGCAACGCAGTCGCCCGTTAGTGAAGGTTTGTTGGGATACCAACCGAGAACCCGATTTCACTTAGGAGCGCTAGAACCAATCGAGTAGGAAGTTTCCTCCTCTCGACTCGATCATTCATACCTACTTCCTTATCTAAAATCTAATTTTGGGACGAAATTCCATTTAACAGGGGGATGATGTGAGAACCCGACATTTCTATTCGGTCAAACCCTAAAATTCAACCACTTCGTATCATAAGTCAATGTAATTATTTCTTATTTTTAAGGAATATAAATTTCGTTTGATTATTTTAATATTAATTTTAAACGAACGGGTGAAAGAAAGTGTCGTCTCGGGTTTTGATTTTTGAAAACCGCAAACACTTCGCGTATTAGAAACACCCGACCAAAATTTTATATTTTGGGTTTAGAAATCACCCAAAAACCGTAAACTCATACCTATGTATGAGTTTACTCCCCAAAAAGTTAGCCATTTGTGTTAACTCCCCAAAAGTCAAAAGAGTAAACTCCAAAATATCCTCTCAAGTATCATCCAAGTTTTTATTCTAGATCTTCAAACTAGTAAGTGTTCTAACCCTTTCAAGTTAGTATATCACTTAATCTAGTGATTGTACACCCTTTAATCCGTTCATTTATGTATTTTGTCTAGATTTTCCAAAACACCAAGAACACACACTAAGTGTTCTTGTCCTTTTAGCACTAATCAAGCCTTCCAATAGTAAGTGCTTCTATCCTTGAGTGATTTTAAGCTAGTATTACATTTAAACATCAAGAAAATATGTCAAGAACACAAGACTGGAGGTGTTCACAGTCCAAGGAGATGCTTGGGCCGTAAACACCATAAATGACACCAAAGTGTGTCTAAGCCTCAAATCTAAGCCCTAGTTGATATTTAAACCTTCCTTGACGTGTTTAAACCCTTCCTCATTGAGTTTAAACCTAGGAAAACATCAAAGACCATCAAATATAGGTGTTTACGGTTTGGGAATCTCCCAAAACCGTAAACATCCTAAAGTAAGTTTAAGTTGGTCATTTTCCTTCCTTAGGCTTAGAAACTAGCTCATACACTTACCAATTTGTTTTAAGGGCTTCAAAACATGGCTATACCCTCCCTCATGAGGGTTTACGGTAATAAACCCAAAGGGAAAAGTCGATGAGACCGTAAACTCCTCCAAGGAGTCTTTTTGAAGTCCTTGTCCCTTCCAAAGGCCAAACCACTTAGTAGAATTGCTCCAAGAGGCTTGCTAAACCACCAAACAACACCTAGTCATTAGGACTAGAGTTTATGAACGTAAACTCTACAGTTTACTGCCGTAAACTCTTTGTGTCATGACCATCAAAACCGTAAACTCGAAGGGAGTTTACCTTTGGACTCCAAACACACTAGCATTTCCCTACAACACTTAGATGCAACCCTTGAGACGTATAACACTTGTATAAAGTGTTTAGCATGTCCTAGAGTGTCTTAACTTTGTTTATTAGTTGTTTAATGACTAATTTTGTATATACATATATCCTTATATGTTATTAGGATCTTTGTGCGTGTCTAAGGCTTCACTTGACACCAAGCACTTATCCGACACTTTCTTCCCATCCACTTCTACAGGTGAGTTCATACCCCTTAATCAATGTTTTAACTATTTTTAAATGTTTTATGGGGGGATACAAGTAGAATAATGCTAGTTATTATATTAATCACAGGTGATTAACAAGCAGCACTCAAATGGTTGGCTACTCATTAGCCGTTTTACCAAACAATTTACTTCAAATGTTTTTCATAATCACTTTATGTGTTTAAAACTCCTTATTACAATGTACATTTTACTCAGTATGTTTTATTTCAAACTTATTTACAATTGTGATTCAAACAAATGTTTCCTTATGCTAAAGTTGTTTTATATAACCCATGCCTTCAAACCGTTTTATAGATTGACATCAAGTCGATCTTTTCTTAGATAATAATTATCTTCAAAGGTTTTACAAAACTTATTTTATGCTTTTATATCATAAATTGCATGCCTCTATATGTATAGTTACATAATTAAGGTTTAAAAGACTTAGGAAGGCTATCCACCTTGTCTCCTTTTCCTCGATTTGGATGTGGTCTGATAGGATATCGGGTACTCGTCCGAAGGTCGTTTAAATATTAGTTATATATCATGTGTACATATATAGTCATAAAAGGTCCTTCCAGTTCATCCAATGCCCTTGGGTAGCAAGGGTATACATCCATGTTCATACGTCCCAGTTAGATTACTAGTAAACTACCATATGGGTAGTTTAGGAAGATACTAGAACTATTAACTAGAACGCGATACCATACAATGAGTCAGTTCATTCATGAGTCAATACTTTCTAGAACATTACTATACTTGCTAGATAGAGAGCACGTACACTACAGCTAGAACATTACAGTACATTACTATACTTGCTAGATGGAGAGCACGTATACTACAGCTAGAACATTACATTACATTACTATACTTGCTAGATGGAGAGCACGTACACTACAGCTAGAACATTACAGTACATTACTATACTTGCTATATGGAGAGCACGTACACTACAGCTAGAACATTACAGTACATTACCATACTATTACATAGATATGGTCACATGATCACATTTACATGAGTACACTTACAAGAATTACTAGTACATTTTATATGTATAGATTCTGTTATATAATCCTCATTCTTATCTTTACCTTGTGATTCAATCACATAATCGACGAGATAAATTGGATTTAATATCCTAGTACCGAAGGATACGTTGCGGGATTGACCATTCCTAGAATCTCTGTTAGCTACAGAGGTAAAAGCACATCCACGGATGTCAACGGTTGATACCATTACAGGTATACTTTTAGGGACAAACTATTCCTATCCCCAGCTGTTAGCAACAGAGGTAAATGTACATCTACGGATGTCTTCAGTTAACATTGTTAGTTGCCCTCGTACCAAAGGGTAATACTAAGGTAGTTTGGTCTTGGTAGAAGACTACATTCAGAACAGTTTGGTCTTGGTAGAAGACTACATTTAGAACAGTTTGGTCTTGGTAGAAGACTACATTCAGAATAGTTAGGTCTTGGTAGAAGACTACATTCAGAGCAATTAGGTCTTGGTAGAAGACTACATTCAGAACAGTTGGGTCTTGGTAGAAGACTACATTCATAACAGTTAGGTCTTGGTAGAAGACTACATTCAGAGCGGTTAGGTCTTGGTAGAAGGCTACATTGAGAACAGTTAAGTCTTGGTAGAAGACTCATTTTGTTACTAATAGGAATCATAGGTATTTCTAGGGCTTTTCAAACGTTTACAGTTGTTTTACAAACATTTTCATACTTACAGTTCATTTACATTTTCAATACTTACATTTCAAATACATACAAGTATTTACATACAAATTAAGACACTAAAATACTTATGATCTCACCAGCTTCAAAGCTGATACTCTCTTTCAAAATAACTTGTATCCTCAGGTCAACCATAGACAGGTACCGATGCAAGGTCTAGAGAAGATGGAGCTCGTTCAAGACTCATCTTTCATTTTGATTTATGTTCTTAGTGTCTATTATAATTTGACAGAACACACTTGTATAATAATTATATTATTAATGCAATGGATGATGTTATTCCTTGTTTACTACTTTTCATTGTTGTGATACTATACGTTACGTCTTCCGCCCCAAAACGTTTCCGCCGTTCTTGGTTTTGGGGTGTGACAGATTGGTATCAGAGCATTGTTTATAGTGAATTAAGTATATCAACGCATAAAAGATATACTAAATATAAATACATAAGGGATTAAAAATACTCTGACCAAGAGTTTATACTTTAAATAATAAAATATTTAATTAAGTATACGTGCTGCATTCATACTTAAATTAGTGTCACTAGGACAGTACAAAAGAATTACGATTGTTGGGCAACATAAGTGGGCTTAGAGACATATGGTAAAAACTGGGAAGATATAGCCTGATCACCTATATTATCCGAGGGTTGACTAGCATGTGCCTAAGTGTAGTTGTGTGGTTGCAATAAGTCTAAAATCTTACCAACCATACCACAATGAGAACAGTAGAACATAACATTAAACATAAAATACTATAGGAGTATTTGGTGTTACTATAAGTACGTTATACTTGAGAACTAAAACGGGATCTTCATTACTAAGTTGATAGTTGCTAAGTGGATACACAAAGGCTATATGTAATTAGGATGTTATAGACTTAGAATCTGTGAAAATTTTACTTTACCCCTATTCTGTGTGAATTTGGAGTTAAGGTCACATATTCGAAGGCCTATCCTGTTTCGATTACATATAACTGGTATGCACTTCACAAATAGCGATGTAACTAATGAAGATTTTCTAAATAATTATCTAGATAGTTCGTCTAACAATTATTTTCTTACCCCAATTCTCGCGTAGATAGCATGGTTGGACTCCATCCTCACAGTAACCAGTATCTTCCGAACGAAGTCATTGCTGGTTGGTTTGGAGAAGAACCAGAGAATGATCATCCTATCCCTTTGAATGATCACCATGATGAATACCTTTCATACGGTGCTAACTCCGAACCAGAGGTTGAGAACCTACCCCAGGCAGCTCCCGTTCCAATTCCTAACCCTCGTCCGGCTTTTCATGGGCCGACGCCTCCATGGGTGGAATGTTTGGAAACATGGAGCCAAGGACAAGATCAGCCCATGCCATTTAATGGTGACCGAAGCTTTTATGACCTGAGCAATGGGGGCACAGCAGATAGAGTCTTGCCAATCTTGGTCCGCAGAGTGGCCCGAAATGAGATTCAACGTAGGACAGCCCTACATCAGATCACTGAAGTTGTCGCCAATGCGAGAATGCATACCCTCCGCACCATTCGTCTAGAAGATGCTCGCGAGAGATCTGAGAGAAACCATGAAACCCTTCTGCAAGCACTGGCTGAATCACGAGCTGAAGTCATAGAGCTCCGAGTACGCCAGAGGATGTACGTAAGACACCTACTTGACGTGGAACATCAATTGGCTGAACTAAGAGTTCACCAGAGGGATGACCGTCGCCAGTAGTATACGCTTTACTTTATTTTCCTTATTAAAAGGAATCATTTTTCTGTCTATGCCCAATGTGGCATTTTCTATGAAATTATCTTGTACTGTAAGTGCTCTTGGTTAGGTCTTTATGCCGTCAAGACTATCTTCTCTGGATATGATGTAAGACCTTTACAAGGTCATTTTTCCCGAATCTTTACGTCGTGAATATCAAAGATATTGACAGCCGGCTAACTTCTGTGTCATTCTTCATTCAAATACTCTTATCGTACTTTCATTGGAGTCTATCTGAAACCTGCTTTAGTCAAGTCATTGGACTATAGTAATTTAGCTCCGGAGACATTTCCAAGTCTGTTTTAATGGTTGGATCATGTTATTCACCAATCAACGATACCTCGGCTTGAACGACAAACGTCTTCAGACCATTCTACAAACTCACTTCCATTCCGTACTAGGACTGCATCATAGGGATGTAGGTTAAACCTCTGTGAACATATTTCCAATCCGTACTAGGACTGCATCATAGGGATGTAGGTCAAACTTTCTAGAACATAGTCGTACTCTTTACATGAACAATCTAAGTACATCAAGGTTCAACCAGAATCACTCACAAAATCCTTATCTTTCATGTTACAGATTCAAGTCGTCATCCAGAAGCAGTCAGTCGAACAGCGAAACCTCCGCCTTTCCTATGGACTCCGCTACCTTCCAAACAGTAGTTACAGCTGCCGTGGTGGCTGCCGTAACCGCTGTCCTTGCGCACCGTAGCTCTATCAGCACAGTCAATGCTGATTATGGAATTGAAGTTTCTAATCGTGGTATCCATCCAGGAAGTCGCCAAATAGTAACAGTCACAGGCTCGCAAAGCCGAAAAGCAGAGAACAAGGAACGAAGGCTTCAAGTCCAGAAAGAACGCAATAAATCCCACAAACTTGCCATGCAACAATAGCAAGTGGAAACCCCTGCCATTCCCGTACCGAGCAGGCCATACGAGGGAAAACTCCCGAAGTGTGATAAGTGTAGTTTCCATCATCATGGGGCTTGCCATGAGATGCAATGTTGCAATTGCCTAAGCATAGGGCACCATGCTCGTAACTGTGGAGCACCGGCACGACCCATCACTCAAGTCCCTTTCATCGGGACTAACCCTACACATGAGAGTACTTATAAAGCCGAACGCTTTAGGAAGCAATTTCCAAGGTGGAGTAATGTGGAAGGCACTCGTGTCCACATAGCACTGGCTAAACACCTCACTTCCACCACCAATGTTGGTGTTGTCCAAATATGTCACCAATGCGGTGAAATTGGACACCTCAAGAAGGAATGCCCGATATCAAAGAACTCGGGAGCAGATGGGAAGAATCTCAGGATCACAGCTGCAGGAGAACCTAATCCAGGACCCTCGTTAATGTAATTTAGGCGTTTCATTGTAACAGACATATAAAGCATCCCAAAACTAGTGCAACTGGAGTCTTACCTTTTGCGAGATCCTGTCTGTATAGGGATTCTCGTATGTATAGGGATTCTCGTGCTGCGTATACTTGTCCTTTGTAGTATAACTTATACGCAGCAATAGTCTTGTGGTAAACCTAAAGTACTGTAACTCTGTTCATCACGTCTTATGTTCAATCTAATGTCTTTAAGTTTCCGTATGATTCCGACATTATCATACAACTAGATTCAATTTGATCGACACCATACCAGCTTCATCCGTATATCCCTTTATCAGTAAACGTCTTTTTAGCAAAACCATCATTATAGAACACCGAAGTACCCATGACTAGAGTACCTCATAGTTCCTGTCTTTTCCGAAGAAAACCCCGAAGTACCACTCGTGCAGTACGTCAAGTTCAACCCAAAGATTCATACGGTTGATCTATCGCTGAGGAATGTATACATAAGGGTAATATATAATCAAGGTTCTACAGGTTTAGAATTGATGATTCCACTTTAACTTCTTTTTCCCCAAAGGGATATGAGCTTAAAGAAGAATCAGTTATTTGACTACCTTTTCAGTCTTAATTATACACGACTCTTATACACGAGATTGTGATTGTGAATCGATGTATGGATTCTAATATGAACTTCAGGACGGAGAACTGCCTAAGTCTACGAGTAATCGCATCGTCATGTGAACAAACTTAGAACCCAGTACGACTCCTGTAAACAGATTTCCCTACAGCCTAAACACCTACGGAGATACAGGAACAGCCCGGACAACATAGCGAACTACACAGAAAAAGAATTAGAAGACTAGGTTTCTCACCCTGGAGAACCCTAGTCTTATTCTTCCAGAGATCGACGGATTGCATCGTATGTGCCTCGGATATCGAGGACTCCATCAAGATTTTTCATTAGAAATCGTTATCTCTGCCTCGCGTAGATGAAATGGTTGAGCAAACGCAAGGAAAGAATTACTTTCAGAAATGGGTCTGAGATCCGAATATCACCAGTTCGAGTGTTAGGGTAGGATGTTCGGAAGACTGTCTATCGAACTCGATGCGGACACTTCGAGTCCGTAGTGATACCCTTCGGATAGGACCAATACGTCCATAGTTTTCATGAGCTAATGAGTAGGGTACGTCTTTCTTACTTGGATCAGTTCGTCATTTCTCCATGTAATGACTTACTTATCTATCCTCGTAGTGAGAAGAAAATCCATGGAAACATTACCTTCAGAAGAACTTTCACGAAGTTCTCTAAGCACAAGTTTTGAAATTGAAGAGTCAGGTTCCTATGACACACTGTTAGTGATGTTGGAAATTTTGAGTACTCGTACAATTTGTCAAAATAGTTGACAATTGTTCGACACCAGAGACGCCGACAGACATTCGCCAAATTCTAGATCTTATAGACCTACTGTCATAGTTCATCCAGAACCCCTCGCAAATCATAGGAAACCGTACGACCTTGACCCAGCAAGGAGTGGCCCTTGACTGGGAAGTTAAACAAGAAAAAGGAAACCTTGGAAATTCCAAGTGGGAGACCAAGTTCTTTAGGAAAACTCACTCTGAGAATGGCTTAATACGCTTCGCTTCGCGTAGATAGCTAAATCCAAGTTAGTCCGGACCCCCGAGATTCTTACCAGAATCGGTCCTGTATCTCGCAGCCTAGATCTACTCCACGAACTAAGTAACATACATTCTACTCTTCGCGTCTCGACCTTGAAACCGTACCTTTCCATTAGGACTCTTGTAAGTCCACTCGACGAGATCCTCGCCTTCGTATTAGAACCGTAGTGACCCTCGACCGAGAGGTCAAGCGGCCGAAGCAACGCAGTCGCCCGTTAGTGAAGGTTTGTTGGGATACCAACCGAGAACCCGATTTCACTTAGGAGTGCTAGAACCAATCGAGTAGGAAGTTTCCTCCTCTCGACTCGATCATTCATACCTACTTCCTTATCTAAATTCTAAATTCGGGACGAAATTCCATTTAACAGGGGGATGATGTGACAACCCGACAATTCCATTCGGTCAAACCCTAAAATTCAGCCACTTCGTATCAGAAGTCAATGTAATTATTTCTTATTTTTAAGGAATATAAAGTTCGTTTGATTATTTTCAGATAAATTTTAAACGAACGGGTGAAAGAAAGTGTCGTCTCGGGTTTTGATTTTTGAAAACCGCAAAAACTTCGCGTATTAGAAACACCCGACCAAAATTTTATATTTTGGGTTTAGAAATCACCCAAAAACTGTAAACTCATACCTATGTATGAGTTTACTCCCCAAAAAGTTAGCCATTTGTGTTAACTCCCCAAAAGTTAAAAGAGTAAACTCCAAAATATCCTCTCAAGTATCATCCAAGTTTTTATTCTAGATCTTCAAACTAGTAAGTGTTCTAACCCTTTCAAGTTAGTATATCACTTAATCTAGTGATTGTACACCCTTTAATCCGTTCATTTATGTATTTTGTTTAGATTTTCCAAAACACCAAGAACACACACTAAGTGTTCTTGGCCTTTTAGCACAAATCAAGCCTTCCAATAGTAAGTGCTTCTATCCTTGAGTGATTTTAAGCTAGTATTACATTTAAACATCAAGAAAATATGTCAAGAACACAAGACTGGAGGTGTTCACAGTCCAAGGAGATGCTTGGGCCGTAAACACCATAAATGACACCAAAGTGTGTCTAAGCCTCAAATCTAAGCCCTAGTTGATATTTAAACCTTCCTTGACGTGTTTAAACCCTTCCTCATTGAGTTTAAACCTAGGAAAACATCAAAGACCATCAAATATAGGTGTTTACGGTTTGGGAATCTCCCAAAACCGTAAACATCCTAAAGTAAGTTTAAGTTGGTCATTTTCCTTCCTTAGGCTTAGAAACTAGCTCATACACTTACCAATTTGTTTTAAGGGCTTCAAAACATGGCTATACCCTCCCTAATGAGGGTTTACGGTAATAAACCCAAAGGGAAAAGTCGATGAGACCGTAAACTCCTCCAAGGAGTCTTTTTGAAGTCCTTGTCCCTTCCAAAGGCCAAACCACTTAGTAGAATTGCTCCAAGAGGCTTGCTAAACCACCAAACAACACCTAGTCATTAGGACTAGAGTTTATGAACGTAAACTCTACATTTTACTGCCGTAAACTCTTTGTGTCATGACCATCAAAACCGTAAACTCGAAGGGAGTTTACCCTTGGACTCCAAACACACTAGCATTTCCCTACAACACTTAGATGCAACCCTTGAGACGTATAACACTTGTATAAAGTGTTTAGCATGTCCTAGAGTGTCTTAAATTTTTTTATTAGTTGTTTACTGACTAATTGTGTATATACATATATCCTTATATGTTATTAGGATCTTTGTGCGTGTCTAAGTCTTCACTTGACACCAAGCACTTATCCAACACTTCCTTCCGATCCACTTCTACAGGTGAGTTCATACCCCTTAATCAATGTTTTAACTATTTTTAAATGTTTTATGGGGGGATACAAGTAGAATAATGCTAGTTATTATATTAATCACGGGTGATTAATAAGCAGCAATCAAATGGTTGGCTACTCGTTAGCCGTTTTACCAAACAGTTTACTTCAAATGTTTTTCATAAACACTTTATGTGTTTAAAACTCCTTATTACACTGTACATTTTACTCAGTATGTTTTATTTCAAACTTATTTACAATTGTGATTCAAAAAAATGTTTCCTTATGCTAAAGTTGTTTTATTAAACCCATGCCTTCAAACCGTTTTATAGATTGACATCAAGTCGATCTTTTCTTAGATAATAATTATGTTCAAAGGTTTTACAAAACTTATTTTATGCTTCTATATCATAAATTGCATGCCTCTATATGTATAGTTACATAATTAAGGTTTAAAAGACTTAGGAAGGCTATCCACCTTGTCTCCTTTTCCTCGATTTGGATGTGGTCTGATAGGATATCGGGTACTCGTCCGAAGGTCGTTTAAATATTAGTTATATATCATGTGTACATATATAGTCATAAAAGGTCCTTCCAGTTCATCCAATGCCCTTGGGTAGCAAGGGTATACATCCATGTTCATACGTCCCAGTTAGATTACTAGTAAACTACCATATGGGTAGTTTAGGAAGATACTAGAACTATTAACTAGAACGCGATACCATACAATGAGTCAGTTCATTCATGAGTCAATACTTTCTAGAACATTACTATACTTGCTAGATAGAGAGCACGTACACTACAGCTAGAACATTACAGTACATTACCATACTTGCTAGATGGAGAGCACGTATACTACAGCTAGAACATTACATTACATTACATTACTATACTTGCTAGATGGAGAGCACGTACACTACAGCTAGAACATTACAGTACATTACTATACTTGCTATATGGAGAGCACGTACACTACAGCTAGAACATTACAGTACATTACCATACTATTACATAGATATGGTCACATGATCACATTTACATGAGTACACTTACAAGAATTACTAGTACATTTTATATGTATAGATTCTGTTATATAATCCTCATTCTTATCTTTACCTTGTGATTCAATCACATAATCGACGAGA
Organism: Lactuca serriola; assembly: GCF_051521515.1. Taxonomy (NCBI): domain Eukaryota; kingdom Viridiplantae; phylum Streptophyta; class Magnoliopsida; order Asterales; family Asteraceae; genus Lactuca; species Lactuca serriola. Next base: position 311,554,360 of record NC_136410.1, on the reverse strand, counting down.
TAAATTGGATTTAATATCCTAGTACCGAAGGATACGTTGCGGGATTGACCATTCCTAGAATCTCTGTTAGCTACAGAGGTAAAAGCACATCCACGGATGTCAACGGTTGATACCATTACAGGTATACTTTTAGGGACAAACTATTCCTATCCCCAGCTGTTAGCAACAGAGGTAAATGTACATCTACGGATGTCTTCAGTTAACATTGTTAGTTGCCCTCGTACCAAAGGGTAATACTAAGGTAGTTTGGTCTTGGTAGAAGACTACATTCAGAACAGTTTGGTCTTGGTAGAAGACTACATTTAGAACAGTTTGGTCTTGGTAGAAGACTACATTCAGAATAGTTAGGTCTTGGTAGAAGACTACATTCAGAGCAATTAGGTCTTGGTAGAAGACTACATTCAGAACAGTTGGGTCTTGGTAGAAGACTACATTCATAACAGTTAGGTCTTGGTAGAAGACTACATTCAGAGCGGTTAGGTCTTGGTAGAAGACTCCTTTTCTTACTAATAGGAATCATATGGATTTCTAGGGCTTTTCAAACGTTTACAGTTGTTTTACAAACATTTTCATACTTACATTTCATTTACATTTTCAATACTTACATTTCAAATACCTACAAGTATTTACATACAAATTAAGACACTAAAATACTTATGATCTCACCAGCTTCAAAGCTGATACTCTCTTTCAAAATAACTTGTATCCTCAGGTCAAACATAGACAGGTACCGATGCAAGGTCTAGAGAAGATGGAGCTCGTTCAAGACTCATCTTTCATTTTGATTTATGCTCTTAGTGTCTATTATAATTTGACAGAACACACTTGTATAATAATTATATTATTAATGCAATGGATGATGTTGTTGCATGTTTACTACTTTTCATTGTTGTGATACTATACATGACGTCCTCCGCCCCAGAACGTTTCCGGCGTTCTTGGTTTTGGGGTGTGACAAATTGGTATCAGAGTATTGTTTATAGTGAATTAAGTATATCAACCCATAAAATATATACTAACTATAAATACATAAGGGACTAAAAATACTCTGACCAAGAGTTTATACTTTAAATAATAAAATATTTAATTAAGTATACGTGTTGCATTCATACTAAAATTAGTGTCACTAGGACAGTACAAAAGAATCACGATTGTTGGGCAACACAAGTGGGCTTAGAGACACATGGTAAAAACTGGGAAGATATAGCCTGATCACCTATATTATCCGAGGGTTGACTAGCATGTGCCTAAGTGTAGTTGTGTGGTTGCAACAAGTCTAAAATCTTACCAACCCTACCACAATGAGAACAGTAGAACATAACATTAAACTTAAAATACTATAGGAGTATTTGGTGTTACTATAAGTACGTTATACTTGAGAACTAAAACGGGATCTTCATTACTAAGTTGATAGTTGCTAAGTGGATACACAAAGGCTATATGTAATTAGGATGTTATAGACTTAGAATCTGTGAAAATTTTACTTTACCCCTATTCTGTGTGAATTTAGAGTTAAGGTCACATATTCGAAGGCCTATCCTGTTTCGATTACATATAACTGGTATGCACTTCACAAATAGGGATGTAACTAATGAAGATTTTCTAAATAATTATGTAGATAGTTCATCTAACAATTATTTTCTTACCCCAATTCTCGCGTAGATAGCATGGCTGGACTCCATCCTCACGGCAACCAGTATCTTCTGAACGAAGTCATTGCTGGTTGGTTTGGAGAAGAACCAGAGAATGATCATCCTATCCCTTTGAATGATCACCATGATGAAGATCTTTCATACGGTGCTAACTCCGAACCAGAGGTTGAGAACCTACCCCAGGCAGCTCCCGTTCCAATTCCTAACCCTCGTCCGGCTTTTCATGGCCCGACGCCTCCATGGGTGGAATGTTTGGAAACATGGAGCCAAGGACAAGATCAGCCCATGCCATTTAATGGTGACCGAAGCTTTTATGATCTGAGCAATGGGGGCACAGCAGATAGAGTCTTGCCAATCTTGGTCCGCAGAGTGGCCCGAAATGAGATTCAAGGCAGGACAGCCCTACTTCAGATCACTGAAGTTGTCGCCAATGCGACAATGCATACCCTCCGCACCATTCGTCTAGAAGATGCTCGTGAGAGACCTGAGAGAAACCATGAAACCCTGCTGCAAGCACTGGCTGAATCACGAGCTGAAGTCATAGAGCTTCGAGTACGCCAGAGGGTGTACGAAGGACACCTACTTCACGTGGAACATTAATTGGTTGAACTAAGAGTTCACCAGAGGGATGACCGTCGCCAGTAGTAGACGCTTTACTTTATTTTCCTTATTAAAAGGAATCGTTTTTCTATCTATGCCCGATGTGGCATTTTCTGTGAAATTATCTTGTACTGTAATTACTCTTGGTTAGGTCTTTATGCTGTCAAGACTATCTTCTCTGGATATGATGTAAGACCTTTACAAGGTCATTTTTCCCGAATCTTTACGTCGTGAATATCAAAGATATTGACAGCCGGCTAACTTCTGTGTCATTCTTCATTCAAATACTCTTATCGTACTTTCATTGGAGTCTATCTGAAACCTGCTTTAGTCAAGTCATTGGACTATAGTAATTTAGCTCCGGAGACATTTCCAAGTCTGTTTTAATGGTTGGATCATGTTATTCACCAATCAACGATACCTCGGCTTGAACGACAAACGTCTTCAGACCATTCTACAAACTCACTTCCATTCCGTACTAGGACTGCATCATAGGGATGTAGGTTAAACCTCCGTGAACATATTTCCAATCCGTACTAGGACTGCATCATAGGGATGTAGGTCAAACTTTCTAGAACATAGTCGTACTCTTTACATGAACAATCTAAGTACATCAAGGTTCAACCAGAATCACTCACAAAATCCTTATCTTTCATGTTACAGATTCAAGTCGTCATCCAGAAGCAGTCAGTCGAACAGCGAAACCTCCGCCTTTCCTATGGACTCCGCTACCTTCCAAACAGCAGTTACAGCTGCCGTGGTGGCTGCCGTAACCGCTGTCCTTGCGCACCGTAGCTCTATCAGCACAGTCAATGCTGATTATGGAATTGAAGTTTCTAATCGTGGTATCCATCCAGGAAGTCGCCAAATAGTAACAGTCACAGGCTCGCAAAGCCGAAAAGCAGAGAACAAGGAACGAAGGCTTCAAGTCCAGAAAGAACGCAATAAATCCCACAAACTTGCCATGCAACAATAGCAAGTGGAAACCCCTGCCATTCCCGTACCGAGCAGGCCATACGAGGGAAAACTCCCGAAGTGTGATAAGTGTAGTTTCCATCATCATGGGGCTTGCCATGAGATGCAATGTTGCAATTGCCTAAGCATAGGGCACCATGCTCGTAACTGTGGAGCACCGGCACGACCCATCACTCAAGTCCCTTTCATCGGGACTAACCCTACACATGAGAGTACTTATAAAGCCGAACGCTTTAGGAAGCAATTTCCAAGGTGGAGTAATGTGGAAGGCACTCGTGTCCACATAGCACTGGCTAAACACCTCACTTCCACCACCAATGTTGGTGTTGTCCAAATATGTCACCAATGCGGTGAAATTGGACACCTCAAGAAGGAATGCCCGATATCAAAGAACTCGGGAGCAGATGGGAAGAATCTCAGGATCACAGCTGCAGGAGAACCTAATCCAGGACCCTCGTTAATGTAATTTAGGCATTTCATTGTAACAGACATATAAAGCATCCCAAAACTAGTGCAACTGGAGTCTTACCTTTTGCGAGATCCTGTCTGTATAGGGATTCTCGTATGTATAGGGATTCTCGTGCTGCGTATACTTGTCCTTTGTAGTATATCTTATACGCAGCAATAGTCTTGTGGTAAACCTAAAGTACTGTAACTCTGTTCATCACGTCTTATGTTCAATCTAATGTCTTTAAGTTTCCGTATGATTCCGACATTATCATACAACTAGATTCAATTTGATCGACACCATACCAGCTTCATCCGTATATCCCTTTATCAGTAAACGTCTTTTTAGCAAAACCATCATTATAGAACACCGAAGTACCCATGACTAGAGTACCTCATAGTTCCTGTCTTTTCCGAAGAAATCCCCGAAGTACCACTCGTGCAGTACGTCAAGTTCAACCCAAAGATTCATACGGTTGATCTATCGCTGAGGAATGTATACATAAGGGTAATATATAATCAAGGTTCTACAGGTTTAGAATTGATGATTCCACTTTAACTTCTTTTTCCCCAAAGGGATATGAGCTTAAAGAAGAATCAGTTATTTGACTACCTTTTCAGTCTTAATTATACACGACTCTTATACACGAGATTGTGATTGTGAATCGATGTATGGATTCTAATATGAACTTCAGGACGGAGAACTGCCTAAGTCTACGAGTAATCGCATCGTCATGTGAACAAACTTAGAACCCAGTACGACTCCTGTAAACAGATTTCCCTACAGCCTAAACACCTACGGAGATACAGGAACAGCCCGGACAACATAGCGAACTACACAGAAAAAGAATTAGAAGACTAGGTTTCTCACCCTGGAGAACCCTAGTCTTATTCTTCCAGAGATCGACGGATTGCATCGTATGTGCCTCGGATATCGAGGACTCCATCAAGATTTTTCATTAGAAATCGTTATCTCTGCCTCGCGTAGATGAAATGGTTGAGCAAACGCAAGGAAAGAATTACTTTCAGAAATGGGTCTGAGATCCGAATATCACCAGTTCGAGTGTTAGGGTAGGATGTTCGGAAGACTGTCTATCGAACTCGATGCGGACACTTCGAGTCCGTAGTGATACCCTTCGGATAGGACCAATACGTCCATAGTTTTCATGAGCTAATGAGTAGGGTACGTCTTTCTTACTTGGATCAGTTCGTCATTTCTCCATGTAATGACTTACTTATCTATCCTCGTAGTGAGAAGAAAATCCATGGAAACATTAACTTCAGAAGAACTTTCACGAAGTTCTCTAAGCACAAGTTTTGAAATTGAAGAGTCAGGTTCCTATGACACACTGTTAGTGATGTTGGAAATTTTGAGTACTCGTACAATTTGTCAAAATAGTTGACAATTGTTCGACACCAGAGACGCCGACAGACATTCGCCAAATTCTAGATCTTATAGACCTACTGTCATAGTTCATCCAGAACCCCTCGCAAATCATAGGAAACCGTACGACCTTGACCCAGCAAGGAGTGGCCCTTGACTGGGAAGTTAAACAAGAAAAAGGAAACCTTGGAAATTCCAAGTGAGAGACCAAGTTCTTTAGGAAAACTCACTCTGAGAATGGCTTAATACGCTTCGCTTCGCGTAGATAGCTAAATCCAAGTTAGTCAGGACCCCCGAGATTCTTACCAGAATCGGTCCTGTATCTCGCAGCCTAGATCTACTCCACGAACTAAGTAACATACATTCTACTCTTCGCGTCTCGACCTTGAAACCGTACCTTTCCATTAGGACTCTTGTAAGTCCACTCGACGAGATCCTCGCCTTCGTATTAGAACCGTAGTGACCCTCGACCGAGAGGTCAAGCGGCCGAAGCAACGCAGTCGCCCGTTAGTGAAGGTTTGTTGGGATACCAACCGAGAACCCGATTTCACTTAGGAGTGCTAGAACCAATCGAGTAGGAAGTTTCCTCCTCTCGACTCGATCATTCATACCTACTTCCTTATCTAAATTCTAAATTCGGGACGAAATTCCATTTAACAGGGGGATGATGTTACAACCCGACAATTCCATTCGGTCAAACCCTAAAATTCAGCCACTTCGTATCAGAAGTCAATGTAATTATTTCTTATTTTTAAGGAATATAAAGTTCGTTTGATTATTTTCAGATAAATTTTAAACGAACGGGTGAAAGAAAGTGTCGTCTCGGGTTTTGATTTTTGAAAACCGCAAACACTTCGCGTATTAGAAACACCCGACCAAAATTTTATATTTTGGGTTTAGAAATCACCCAAAAACTCTAAACTCATACCTATGTATGAGTTTACTCCCCAAAAAGTTAGCCATTTGTGTTAACTCCCCAAAAGTTAAAAGAGTAAACTCCAAAATATCCTCTCAAGTATCATCCAAGTTTTTATTCTAGATCTTCAAACTAGTAAGTGTTCTAACCCTTTCAAGTTAGTATATCACTTAATCTAGTGATTGTACACCCTTTAATCCGTTCATTTATGTATTTTGTTTAGATTTTCCAAAACACCAAGAACACACACTAAGTGTTCTTGGCCTTTTAGCACAAATCAAGCCTTCCAATAGTAAGTGCTTCTATCCTTGAGTGATTTTAAGCTAGTATTACATTTAAACATCAAGAAAATATGTCAAGAACACAAGACTGGAGGTGTTCACAGTCCAAGGAGATGCTTGGGCCGTAAACACCATAAATGACACCAAAGTGTGTCTAAGCCTCAAATCTAAGCCCTAGTTGATATTTAAACCTTCCTTGACGTGTTTAAACCCTTCCTCATTGAGTTTAAACCTAGGAAAACATCAAAGACCATCAAATATAGGTGTTTACGGTTTGGGAATCTCCCAAAACCGTAAACATCCTAAAGTAAGTTTAAGTTGGTCATTTTCCTTCCTTAGGCTTAGAAACTAGCTCATACACTTACCAATTTGTTTTAAGGGCTTCAAAACATGGCTATACCCTCCCTCATGAGGGTTTACGGTAATAAACCCAAAGGGAAAAGTCGATGAGACTGTAAACTCCTCCAAGGAGTCTTTTTGAAGTCCTTGTCCCTTCCAAAGGCCAAACCACTTAGTAGAATTGCTCCAAGAGGCTTGCTAAACCACCAAACAACACCTAGTCATTAGGACTAGAGTTTATGAACGTAAACTCTACAGTTTACTGCCGTAAACTCTTTGTGTCATGACCATCAAAACCGTAAACTCGAAGGGAGTTTACCCTTGGACTCCAAACACACTAGCATTTCCCTACAACACTTAGATGCAACCCTTGAGACGTATAACACTTGTATAAAGTGTTTAGCATGTCCTAGAGTGTCTTAACTTTGTTTATTAGTTGTTTAATGACTAATTTTGTATATACATATATCCTTATATGTTATTAGGATCTTTGTGCGTGTCTAAGGCTTCACTTGACACCAAGCACTTATTCGACACTTTCTTCCAATCCACTTCTACAGTTGAGTTCATACCCCTTAATCAATGTTTTAACTATTTTTAAATGTTTTATGGGGGGATACAAGTAGAATAATGCTAGTTATAAGCAGCACTCAAATGGTTGGCTACTCATTAGCCGTTTTACCAAACAATTTACTTCAAATGTTTTTCATAATCACTTTATGTGTTTAAAACTCCTTATTACAATGTACATTTTACTCAGTATGTTTTATTTCAAACTTATTTACAATTGTGATTCAAACAAATGTTTCCTTATGCTAAAGTTGTTTTATATAACCCATGCCTTCAAACCGTTTTATAGATTGACATCAAGTCGATCTTTTCTTAGATAATAATTATCTTCAAAGGTTTTACAAAACTTATTTTATGCTTTTATATTATAAATTGCATGCCTCTATATGTATAGTTACATAATTAAGGTTTAAAAGACTTAGGAAGGCTATCCACCTTGTCTCCTTTTCCTCGATTTGGATGTGGTCTGATAGGATATCGGGTACTCGTCCGAAGGTCGTTTAAATATTAGTTATATATCATGTGTACATATATAGTCATAAAAGGTCCTTCCAGTTCATCCAATGCCCTTGGGTAGCAAGGGTATACATCCATGTTCATACGTCCCAGTTAGATTACTAGTAAACTACCATATGGGTAGTTTAGGAAGATACTAGAACTATTAACTAGAACGCGATACCATATAATGAGTCAGTTCATTCATGAGTCAATACTTTCTAGAACATTACTATACTTGCTAGATAGAGAGCACGTACACTACAGCTAGAACATTACAGTACATTACTATACTTGCTAGATGGAGAGCACGTCTACTACAGCTAGAACATTACATTACATTACTATACTTGCTAGATGGAGAGCACGTACACTACAGCTAGAACATTACAGTACATTACTATACTTGCTATATGGAGAGCACGTACACTACAGCTAGAACATTACAGTACATTACCATACTATTACATAGATATGGTCACATGATCACATTTACATGAGTACACTTACAAGAATTACTAGTACATTTTATATGTATAGATTCTGTTATATAATCCTCATTCTTATCTTTACCTTGTGATTCAATCACATAATCGACGAGATAAATTGGATTTAATATCCTAGTACCGAAGGATACGTTGCGGGATTGACCATTCCTAGAATCTCTGTTAGCTACAGAGGTAAAAGCACATCCACGGATGTCAACGGTTGATACCATTACAGGTATACTTTTAGGGACTAACTATTCCTATACCCAGCTGTTAGCAACAGAGGTAAATGTACATCTACGGATGTCGTCAGTGAACATTGTTAGTTGCCCTCGTACCAAAGGGTAATACTAAGGCAGTTTGGTCTTGGTAGAAGACTACATTCAGAACAGTTTGGTCTTGGTAGAAGACTACATTCAGAACAGTTAGCTCTTGTTAGAAGACTACATTCAGAGCAATTAGGTCTTGGTAGAAGACTACATTCAGAACAGTTGGGTCTTGGTAGAAGACTACATTCAGAATAGTTAGGTCTTGGTAGAAGACTACATTCAGAGCGGTTAGGTCTTGGTAGAAGGCTACATTGAGAACAGTTAAGTCTTGGTAGAAGACTCCTTTTCTTACTAATAGGAATCATATGGATTTCTAGGGCTTTTCAAACGTTTACAGTTGTTTTACAAACATTTTCATACTTACATTTCATTTACATTTTCAATACTTACATTTCAAATACCTACAAGTATTTACATACAAATTAAGACACTAAAATACTTATGATCTCACCAGCTTCAAAGCTGATACTCTCTTTCAAAATAACTTGTATCCTCAGGTCAAACATAGACAGGTACCGATGCAAGGTCTGGAGAAGATGGAGCTCGTTCAAGACTCATCTTTCATTTTGATTTATGCTCTTAGTGTCTATTATAATTTGACAGAACACACTTGTATAATAATTATATTATTAATGCAATGGATGATGTTGTTGCATGTTTACTACTTTTCATTGTTGTGATACTATACATGACGTCCTCCGCCCCAGAACGTTTCCGACGTTCTTGGTTTTGGGGTGTGACAAATTGGTATCAGAGTTTTGTTTATAGTGAATTAAGTATATCAACCCATAAAATATATACTAACTATAAATACATAAGGGACTAAAAATACTCTGACCAAGAGTTTATACTTTAAATAATAAAATATTTAATTAAGTATACGTGCTGCATTCATACTAAAATTAGTGTCACTAGGACAGTACAAAAGAATCACGATTGTTGGGCAACACAAGTGGGCTTAGAGACACATGGTAAAAACTGGGAAGATATAGCCTGATCACCTATATTATCCGAGGGTTGACTAGCATGTGCCTAAGTGTAGTTGTGTGGTTGCAACAAGTCTAAAATCTTACCAACCCTACCACAATGAGAACAGTAGAACATAACATTAAACTTAAAATACTATAGGAGTATTTGGTGTTACTATAAGTACGTTATACTTGAGAACTAAAACGGGATCTTCATTACTAAGTTGATAGTTGCTAAGTGGATACACAAAGGCTATATGTAATTAGGATGTTATAGACTTAGAATCTGTCAAAATTTTACTTTACCCCTATTCTGTGTGAATTTAGAGTTAAGGTCACATATTCGAAGGCCTATCCTGTTTCGATTACATATAACTGGTATGCACTTCACAAATAGCGATGTAACTAATGAAGATTTTCTAAATAATTATGTAGATAGTTCATCTAACAATTATTTTCTTACCCCAATTCTCGCGTAGATAGCATGGCTGGACTCCATCCTCACGGCAACCAGTATCTTCTGAACGAAGTCATTGCTGGTTGGTTTGGAGAAGAACCAGAGAATGATCATCCTATCCCTTTGAATGATCACCATGATGAAGATCTTTCATACGGTGCTAACTCCGAACCAGAGGTTGAGAACCTACCCCAGGCAGCTCCCGTTCCAATTCCTAACCCTCGTCCGGCTTTTCATGGCCCGACGCCTCCATGGGTGGAATGTTTGGAAACATGGAGCCAAGGACAAGATCAGCCCATGCCATTTAATGGTGACCGAAGCTTTTATGATCTGAGCAATGGGGGCACAGCAGATAGAGTCTTGCCAATCTTGGTCCGCAGAGTGGCCCGAAATGAGATTCAAGGCAGGACAGCCCTACTTCAGATCACTGAAGTTGTCGCCAATGCGACAATGCATACCCTCCGCACCATTCGTCTAGAAGATGCTCGTGAGAGACCTGAGAGAAACCATGAAACCCTGCTGCAAGCACTGGCTGAATCACGAGCTGAAGTCATAGAGCTCCGAGTACGCCAGAGGGTGTACGAAGGACACCTACTTCACGTGGAACATTAATTGGTTGAACTAAGAGTTCACCAGAGGGATGACCGTCGCCAGTAGTAGACGCTTTACTTTATTTTCCTTATTAAAAGGAAACGTTTTTCTATCTATGCCCGATGTGGCATTTTCTGTGAAATTATCTTGTACTGTAATTACTCTTGGTTAGGTCTTTATGCTGTCAAGACTATCTTCTCTGGATATGATGTAAGACCTTTACAAGGTCATTTTTCCATAATCTTTACGTCGTGAATATCAAAGATATTGACAGCCGGCTAACTTCTGTGTCATTCTTCATTCAAATACTCTTATCGTACTTTCATTGGAGTCTATCTGAAACCTGCTTTAGTCAAGTCATTGGACTATAGTAATTTAGCTCCGGAGACATTTCCAAGTCTCTTTTAATGGTTGGATCATGTTATTCACCAACCAACGATACCTCGGCTTGAACGACAAACGTCTTTAGACCATTCTACAAACTCACTTCCATTCCGTACTAGGACTGCATCATAGGGATGTAGGTCAAACCTCCGTGAACATACTTCCAATCCGTACTAGGACTGCATCATAGGGATGTAGGTCAAACTTTCGAGAACATAGTCGTACTCTTTACATGAACAATCTAAGTACATCAAGGGTCAACCAGAATCGCTCACAAAATCCTTATCTTTCGTGTTACAGAATCATGTCGTCTTCCGGAAGCAATCAGTCGAACAACGAAACCTCCGTCTTTCCTATGGACGCCGCTACCTTCCAAACAGCAGTTACAGCTGCCGTGGTGGCTGCCATAAACGTTGTCCTCGGGCACCGTAGCGCTATCAGCACAATCAATCCTGATGATGGAATTGAAGTTTCCTATCGTGGTATCCATCCAGGAAGTCGCCAAACAGTAACAGTCACAGGCTCGCAAAGCCGAAAAGCAGAGAACAAGAAACGAAGGCGTCAAGTCCAGAAAGAACGCAATAAATCCCACAAACTTTCCATGCAACAACAGCAAGCGGAAACCCTTGCCATGCCCGTACCGAGCAGGCCATACGAGCGAAAACTCCCGGAGTGTGATAAGTGTAGTTTCCATCATCATGGGGCTTGCCATAAGATACAATGTTGCAATTTCCTAAGCATAGGGCACCATGCTCGTAACTGTGGAGCACCGTCACGACCCATCACTCAAGTCCCTTTCATCAGGACTAACCCTACACACGAGAGTATTTATAAAGCTGATCGATTTAGGAAGCAATTTCCAAGGTGGAGTAATGAGGAAGGCACTCGTGTCCACATAACACTGGCTAAACACCTTACTTCCACCACCAATGTTGGTGTTGTCCAAATATGTCACCAATGCGGTGAAATTGGACACCTCAAGAAGGAATGCCCGATAGCGAAGAACTCGGGAGCAGATGGGAAGATTCTCAGGATCACAGCTGCAGGAGAACCTAATCTAGGTCCCTCGTTAATGTAATTTAGGCATTTCATTATAACAGATTTATAAACCATCCCAACACTAGTGCAACTGGAGTCTTACCTTTTGTGAGATCATGTCTGTATAGGGATTCTCGTGCTGCGTATACTTGTCTTTTGTAGTATATCTTATATGAATCAATAGTCTTGTGGTAAATCTAAAGTACTGTAACTCTATTCATCACGTCTTATGTTCAATCTAATGTCTTTAAGTTTCCGTATGATTCCGACATTATCATACAACTAGATTCAATTTGATCGACACCATACCAGCTTCATCCGTACATCCCTTTATCAGTAAACGTCTTTTTAGCAAAACCGTCATTATAGAACACCAAAGTACCCATGACTAGAGTACCTCATAGTTCCTCTCTTTTCCGAAGAAATCCCCGAAGTACCACTCGTGCAGTACGTTGAGTTCAACCCAAAGATTCATACGGTTGATCTATCGCTGAGGAATGTATACATAAGGGTAATATATAATCAAGGTTCTACAGGATTAGAATTGATGATTCCACTTTAACTTCTTTTTCCCCAAAGGGATATGAGCTTAAAGAAGAATCAGTTATTCGACTACCTTTTCAGTATTAATTATACACGACTCTTATACACGAGATTGTGATTGTGAATCCATGTATGGATTCTAATATGAACTTCAGGACGGAGAACTGCCTAAGTCTACGAGTAATCGCATCGTCATGTGAACAAACTTAGAACCCAGTACGACTCTTGTAAATAGATTTCCCTACAGCCTAAACACCTACGGAGATACAGGAACAGCCCGGACAACTTAGCGAACTACAAAGAAAGAGAATTAGAAGACTAGGTTTCTCACCCTGGAGAACCCCAGTCTTATTCTTCCAGAGATCGACGAATTGCATCGTATGTGCCTCGGATATCGAGGAATCCGTCAAGATTTTTCATTAGAAATCATTATCTCTGCCTCGCATAGATGAAATGGTTGAGCAAACGCAAGGAAAGAATTACTTTCAGAAATGGGTCTGAGATCCGAATATCACCAGTTCGAGTGTTAGGGTAGGATGTCCGGAAGACTATCTTCCGAACTCAATCCGGACACTTCGAGTCCGTAGTGATACCCTTCGGATAGGACCAATACGCCCATAGTTTTCATGAGCTAATAAGTAGGGTACATCTTTCTTACATGGATCAGTTTGTCATTTCTCCATGTAATGACTTACTTATCTATCCTCGTAGTGAGAAGAAAATCCATGGAAACATTACCTTCAGAAGAACTTTTGCGAAGTTCTCTAAGCACAAGTTTTGAAATTGAAGAGTCAGGTTCCTATGACACACTGTTAGTGATGTGGGAAATTTTGAGTACACGTACAATTTTTCAAAACTGTTGAGAATTGGTCGACACCAGAGACGCCGACAGACATTCGCCAAATTCTAGGTCTTACAGACCTACTGTCATAGTTCATCCAGAACCCCTCGCAAATCACAGGAAACCGTACGACCTTGACCCAGCAAGGAGTGGCCCTTGACTGGGAAGTTAAACAAGAAAAAGGAAACCTTGGAAATTCCAAGTGAGAGACCAAGTTCTTTAGGAAAACTCACTCTGAGGATGGCTTAATACGCTTCGCTTCGCGTAGATAGCTAAATCCAAGTTAGTCAGCACCCCCGAGATTCTTACCAGAATCGGTCTTGTATCTCGCAGCCTAGATATACTCCGCGAACTTAGTAACGTACATTCTAATCTTCGCGTCTCGATCTTGAAACCATACCTTTCCGTTAGGACTCTTGTAACTCCACTCGACGAGATCCTCGCCTTCATATTAGAACCGTAGTGACCCTCGACCGAGAGGTCAAGCGGACGAAGCAACGCAGTCGCCCGTTAGTGATGGTTCGTTGGGATACCAACCGAGAACCCGATTTCACTTAGGAGAACTAGAACCAATCGAGTAGGAAGTTTCCTCCTCTCAACTCGATCATTCATACCTACTTCCTTATCTAAATTCTAATTTGGGGACGAAATTCCCTTTAACAAGGGAATGATGTGACAACCCGAAATTTCCATTTGGTCAAACCCTAAAATTCAGCCACTTCATATCATAGGTCAATGTAATTATTTCTTATTTTTAAGGAATATAAAGTTCGTTTGATTATTTTAATATTAATTTTAAATGAATGGGTGAAAGAAAGTGTCGTCTCGGGTTTTGATTTTTGAAAACCGCAAACACTTCGCGTATTAGAAACACCCGACCAAAATTTTATATTTTGGGTTTAGAAATCACCCAAAAACCGTAAACTCATACCTATGTATGAGTTCACTTCCCAAAAAGTTAGTCATTTGTGTTTACTCCCCAAAAGTCAAAAGAGTAAACTCCAAAATATCCTCTCAAGTATCATCCAAGTTTTTATTCTAGATCTTCAAACTAGTAAGTGTTCTAACCCTTTCAAGTTAGTATATCACTTAATCTAGTGATTGTACACCCTTTAATTCGTTCATTTATGTATTTTGTCTAGATTTTCCAAAACACCAAGAACACCAATGTCATACTCCCAAACCAGAATGGCGGAAACATTCGAGGGTGGATGACTTCATGTCCTTTTTGGTAGCAAATCGGTAAATGAGGTTTTCAGAAAATCCAATATTTTCTATAGACAGTTCGAAAAGTTTCCGGAGTTGGAATGCATTAGTATTTTTCATACTTGCATGATAAAGGTAACTTTGTATGAAAAATAATGTAGAAAACTGTATGCGTATATGAATCTCGTAAATCAAACTTGTTTTTATACTTTTTATGTGAGTTTTATAACCATACTATTGACACTGACTGCCTGTAACAACATTCTTCAGGTGTTGTAGTGTTATAACATTTGTCACCCCAAACCTGCCGGTCTAACTGTAGCTAATAGTTTAGGTGCGGGGTTGTCAATCCCGTATAGATCTATCTCCCTCCAAGAGATTATGGTATATAATACAGGACTTGAAATGCATACATAAGAGTACGTTGAAGTTTGAATATCTCACATTGCTTGGTATAAATAGATTTACGATAAGAATGACTTTACTTCTTTTGAAAGTATTTCGTTTTTCAAGATGTATATGTAAAAATGTACGATTAACCTACTAACTATACCCATTATAGTTTTTCAAAAAGTATGTTCTATTTGGTGAAAATATCTTGGTGATATATACGTGTGGATATAAAGAACGCGAAAAACGGAGCCTGTACGCGAAAGTTATGGAATTTAGAAGACGGAAGCAGGGATTACGCCCAGCGTAATGTAGGAGTACGCCCAGCATACTTAGGAGCAGGGTCGAGTCCCATCGGCTGCAGCTCTACGCCTAGCTAGACTCGAGTCATAAGCCATGACGCAAAGTTACGCCCAGCGTAACCGAAGTACGCCCAGCATAAAGATGTTTGTATCGATACTCTATAAGATAGATATTACATTTATGTTTATAAAATGATACTTTGACTTGTAATGTACTTGTATTCCCCCCCCCCCCCCCCCCTAAAACATGAAAAGAATTGAAAGGTAGGGGTATGAACTCACTCGTTTGGTTTGAAGAGAGAGAGGCTAGTGTTGAGCAGAACTTCGACCGCGGAAAGCTGTGCCTTCGGGCACTTCGGGGATCTCGGTAGCGTAGATCTTTCGTCCGGGGCTCGGGTGCGGAAACCGAGGGCGTCGGGACAACTTCTGGAGCTTGAGAGTATGAAAGAGTATGAGAGAGTTTGAGATGGTGTGCCAAAACTCGTAGCTCATGCCCTCTATTTATAGTGCTGGAAAGTTACGTACGCTGGGCGTACCTCCGGAGTACGCTGGGCGTAACTTTGCATCATGGCTTATGACTCGAGTCTAGCTAGGCGTAGAGCTGCAGCCGATGGGACTCAACCCTGCTCCTAAGTACGCTGGGCGTACTCCTACATTACGCTGGGCGTAATCCCTGCTTCTGTCTTCTGAATTCCGTAACTTTCGCGTACGGGCTCCGTTTTTCGCGTTCTTTATATCCACACGTAGGTGAGATTATGCTCTACAACTTTCATTTAGACTCCGTCGGCTGGTTTTGACTTCATTTTTAATGATATGTTTTTAATAGGCCGGGACTGCTAAAGTCCGTTAAAAATTCATAGTTTCTTTATTCGACGTCGGTTTTCGTTTGTCTTTTTATCATTTTACTCCTATTGTGGGGGCCTTCAACTTTCGTTTAGGTTGCGATAGCTAAATAACACTCGATCTTCAATCCGAGTTTTTAGCCCTCTACTACTGTTACGAAACTTAGGAAATACGTAACTTCTTCATACGAGGTCCAATTTGGGCGATCTTTTTATGTATGTTTACAGTTTAACGAACTCTACATCTTTTGTTTAGATACTTAAGGCTAAAATGTATTTTATTGTAATTTCACTTTTTACGTTTAAATAATGTTTTAACGGTGTGTCGTAATGATTCGAGCGGTTATAATTTCTTCGATATAACCCGGTTTAGAATGCCCTTTATGTTTTAGTAAACCTTGGCACGATATCTAACATTTGGTGCATCCCAATTTAGATATTCGAAAACTTTATTTTTGAGGTTAATTTCGTTGACTCCAAATAGTTTTCGTTGTATTTGACTTTTGAGCGTTACACTGCTTTTGGAAAAATATAGGGTTGTCACATCATCCCCCCGTTAAGGGAATTTCTTCCCGAAATTTAATCGAAGATAGAGTTTACGGGTTAGGAAAAAGATGCGGGTACTTTTGTTTCATCTGATCCTCGTGTTCCCAAGTGTATTCAGGTTCTCGCCTGGCGTTCCAGCGGACCTTTACAATAGGTATGCGGCTTTGTTTTGTCCTTTTTATTTCCCGATCCATGATCTCTACTGGCTCTTCTACGAATTGGAGATTTTAATTTATTGCAATTTCGTCTAGAGGGATGACAAGGGTCTCATCAGACAAGCACTTCTTTAGGTTTGATACGTGAAAGGTAGGGTGTACGTTGTGGCTCCTGAGGTAATCTAAGTTTGTAAGCCACTGGACCGATCCTGGCAAGGATCTCGAATGGTCCGATGTATCTTGGATTTAGTTTCCCATGTTTTCTGAAGCGTATTAATCCTTTCCAGGGCGAGACTTTTAGTAGGACACGATCTCCAACCTGGAATTCCAAGGGTTTCCGTCTCTTATCCGCGTAACTCTTTTGTCTGTCCCTTGATGCTTTTAGACGTTCTCGGATCTAAACAATCTTCTCCATAGTTTCCCTTATGATTTCTGGTCCAGTGAGCGTGTTGTCTGTTGCTTGTCCTTTTGCTAGTTGTGTGTCCCCCACTTCGGCCCAACATAGAGGCGACCTGCATTTGCGGCCATAGAGGGCTTCGAACGGGGCAGCTTTGATACTGGTGTGGTAGCTACTGTTGTACGAGAACTCGAACAAGGGTAGATGTGTGTCCCAAGCCTTGCCAAAATCGATTACGCAAGCTCTCAGCATATCTTCTAGGGTTTGTATGGTCCTCTCGCTCTGGCCGTCGGTTTGTGGGTGATAAGCGGTACTCATGTCTAGTCTTGTCCCCAGAGCTTTTTGTAGCGACTGCCAGAACCTTGAGGTGAATCTACTATCTCGGTCCGAGATAATGGATATGGGCACACCGTGTAGTCGTACAATTTCTCTGAGGTATGTCCTTGTTAGCTTCTCCAATTTATCCGTCTCTTTGATCGGTAGAAAATGCGCTGATTTAGTTAACCTGTCGACGATCACCCAGATAGTGTCGAGTCCGCTTTCCATCCTAGGTAGTTTGGTTATGAAATCCATGGTTATCCGTTCCCACTTCCATTCGGGTATTTCTGGTTGTTGCAACAATCTTGAGGGCTTTTGGTATTCTACCTTGACTTTGGCGCACGTCAGACATTTACTCACGTAGGTAGCAATTTCAGCTTTCAGGTTCGGCCACCAGTACAATTTCTTGAGATTAAGATACATCTTATCGGATCCGGGATGTATGGAGTATCACGTCTTATGGGCTTCGTCCATGACGATTTCTCTGAATCCACCAAACTTCGGTGTCCAGATTCGATCCATGAAATAACGAACTCCGTCGCTCTTGGCCTCGAGGTTCTTATCCATTCCCCTTAGGGCTTCTCTTGTCACATTTTCGGATTTCAAGGCTTCTATTTGAGCTTCCTTGATTTGCGTGGACAGGCGTGAATGGATCGTCATAGTTAGGGACTTCACTCGGCGGCCCGAGTATTCCTTCTAGCTGAGTGCATCAGCCACTACATTAGCCTTCCAGGGGTGACATCGAATTTCGCATTCGTAATCACTTAGTAGTTCTACCCATCATCTCTGTCTCATGTTGAGTTCTTTCTAGTTGAGGATATGTTGGAGGCTTTTATGGTCGGTGAAAATCGTACATTTCGTGCCGTAGAGGTAGTGCCTCCATATCTTTAGAGCAAAGATGACTACTCCTAGCTCAAGATCGTGCGTTGTGTAGTTCACTTCGTACGTCTTTAGTTGTCTTGAAGCGTAGGAGATGACCTTCCCTCATTGCATCAGGACACACCCAAGTCCTTGGTTTGATGCATCGCAATAGACTACAAAGTCCTCCGTTCCTTCTAGCAAGGTTAGGATGGGTGCACTACATAAGGCTCGCTTTAGTGTCTGAAATGCGATGTCTTGTTTTTCTCCCCAGTCGAAGGAAACACTCTTCTGAGTTAGGGTGGTAAGTGGCTTGGCAATCCTTCAAAAGTTCTGTATGAACCTTCGGTAATACCCGGCGAGTCACAAAAATTGCCGGATTTCTGTAGGGGTCCTTGGAGTCATCCAACTCTCTATTGCCTTCATCTTAGAAGGATCCACGTGTATCCCCTTCTTGCTTACTACATGTCCTAGGAAATCCACTTTCCGAATCCAAAATTCGCACTTGGAAAATTTTGCGTAAAGCTTCTCTGCCCTCAATGTTTCCAAAATTTGGCGGAGGTGTTGGCTGTGTTCTTCCTGGCTTCTGGAATAGATGAGTATATCATCTATGAACACAATCACGAATTTATCCAGGAAGGGACGACATACTCGGTTCATCAAGTCAATGAACACCGCTGGAGCATTTGTCAATCCGAAGGGCATTACTACAAACTCGTAGTGACCATAGCGTGTTCGGAAAGCCGTTTTGGGGATGTCTCCTTCCAGTACTCGCAGTTGGTGATAACCAGATCTTAGATCGATCTTTGAGAAGTAGCTCGCTCCCTGTAGTTGGTCGAACAGATCGTCTATGCACGGTAGGGGATATCGGTTCTTGATCGTGAGTTTGTTCAGTTCCCGATAATCGATGCACATGCGAAAGGATCCTTCCTTCTTTTTCACGAATAGGACTGGTGCTCCCCATGGTGAGAAGCTCGGTCTGATGAAGCCCTTGCTCAGCAGCTCGTTTAATTGACTGGACAGTTCCTGCATCTCGGCTGGGGCTAAACGGTAAGGCGACTTTGCTACTGGAGTAGCTCCGGGGATTAAGTCGATTCTGAACTCGACATGACGTTCTGGTGGAATTCCTGGAAGATCTTCTGGGAAGATGTCTGGGAAGTTGCAGAAATCCGGAATGTCTTTAATGTTCTTCGATTCTCGTTTCTTGTCTACTACGTGGGCTAGAAAGGCATGATATTCTTTGCGAAGATATTTTTGTGCTTTAATACCGGAAATGATTTGTAAATTTGAACTAGGTTTGTCACCATAAATGACAAGGGTTGCGCCGTTTGGCAGATTGAGGAGAACGGCCCTTTCGTGACAAAGTATATCGGCATGGTGAAGGCTCAACCAGTCCATACCGACGATGACATCGAAACTTCTTATTGAAATGAGCATAATATCGATTCGAAACAAATGCTCGTTTAAATTTAGTGTGCATCCTACGTATAAGTCACTTGCGTTTTCCGTTTTACCATTTGCCATTTCTACAGTGAATATTTTATTGAGTGGTTGGGGTTTTTGACTAAGTAGGTGTTTGAATTTATGACTCACAAAACTTCTCTCCGCACCGCAGTCAAAGAGTATTCATGCATAAATGTTGTTGAGGAGAAACGTACCCGTAACCACCGTGGGATCTACTATTGCTTCATTTTGCCCTATTGCCAGCACTCTCCCCATGCTGCCAACATTCCTTTGCTTGGGACAATTCCTTTTGAAGTGCCCGGTTTCTCCACATCCATAACATGCCTGGCTTACTCCAGTACCAAGAACTTGAGTGATTGGTCGTGCCGGTGCTTTACAGAAACGGGCTGTATGCACTTTCCTGTCACAGTTCTTACAGTGCATCTCGCGGAAATTACCGTGGTGATGGTAGTTGCATCTGCTGCACTTGGGCAGGTTTCCAACATATTGTTTTGTTGGCGTAGGGGTAGCAGGGGTTGCAGTGGGGGTAGTAGCAGCATGGACCGCCACCATTTGTTTCTTTGAAGGTTCTTGTGAAGTTTGATCTTTCCTCTTATTCTAGAACTTCTTCTTGTTGTTGTTGTTGGTACTGTTGTTGTGGTTGCTGCTTCCTTTGGTTGGTTCGACGACTACGGTTGCGACATTCTGACAGACACCATTGTCGACGAGGGATTGTGCCAGCTCCTTAGCGCTTTCGAACGTCGTGGGTTTGGAGGCTAACACGCTTCCTCGAAGTTAGGGTGATAGTCCCCAGATATACCTTTCCACATTCTGGCCTTCCAGGGTCATCATTCCTGGGCAAAGTATCGTCAAATCACTAAATTTGTTGGTATAGCCTGTAATGTCCGAGCCTACCATCTTAAGGTCCCGCAGTTCCTGCTCAAGCTTTTGGATCTCGCCCCTGGGGCAATACTCTCGTAGAAGCATTCTTTTTAGGTTTTCCCAACCCATGGAGTTCGCCACCAGTAGGGTTAGTGCCTTGACGTGGCCGTTCCACCACGTTAGGGCTCGCTCGGAGAAAGTATAAGTGGCGAATTTCACTTTGCTTTCTTCGGGGCACGCGCAAATTTCAAACACGGATTCCGTTTTCTCTATCCGTTGGGATAGAGCCATTAATCCTTCAGTTCCACTGAAGGGAATAGGTTTACTGTTGGTGAAGTCCTTATAAGTACATTCCCCTGAACGGCTCTGGTTTAGGCCATTTGTAGAGCTGTTTGTTCCTCCGCCTGACCCGTTGTTACTGATTTGTGCCATTGTTGCGGTTACAGCGGTTGTTACGGCGGCTTGGAACATTGTTGTATCCATAGCTGGAGGGGGTGGTTGAGGTGGTGTTGCAGCTGGGTTTTTACGCGGTGTTTTACGAGGAGGCATGTTTCTGGTAGAGAAATCATAATAAAGATCGAGTACTAGAGGGTTAGTTGTATCTTGTAATTTGTTTTGACTTTAGTTTATGGTTTCAAAGTAGGTACAGCGATTTTAGTTAAACCCATAAGTTCCGAGAGGCATACAAAGAAGTACTTCATATTTATATATATAGGTCACACCTAAGGTGTGTTACATTATGCTTCTTGTTTGGGAAAATTTGACCTATCTAGAGGTCTCCGATTACAGATACAAAGGAAATAAGGGAAAAAAAAACTTTATCCAAGGTCCTATTCTATATCAAAATTGTTGGAGTTGAGCAAGCTCTACTTGCGGCGTGTTGTACGTTTGGAGCTAGATTCGGCATCCGACTGTTTGACTCCCATCAGGCGCCTTTCAAGATCTGCTTGTTGTTCCTTCATCTCTCTTATTTCTGCTAGTGTCGTCACCATTTGATTCTGAAGCGTCCCTGTGTAGATTTGGGTATTCTCATGTAGTCCTTCCAGACGACAGATGTCTGCGGCGTTACCCTGAGTAGCAGCATTGATCTCGCGAACTTTGGCTGCTTGCTTGTCTGCATGGTAGTTCTGGGTAGCTATGGTGCCCACAATAACAGGAAGTGCGCGATCAGCTGAGCCTCCCCCACTGACATTGTAAAAATCTCGACACATGCCGAATGGAGGGCGTACACCTAGTTGGCGGCTCCAGTAGTAGAGATGGCTTCCCCAGATGGGGATGGGTCCTGGCTTATATGGTCTGACTTCGGGAGGATGAGGAGCGGGAGGGTCGATTACTTTCGGCTCGGAGTCTGTTCCGCTAGTAACTTCCACGATCTCCTCGTTGACTTCGAATTCCTCTCCGACTTCGACTTCGAATTCTTCTTCGACTTCCTCTTCAAATTCTTCTTCGACCTCCTCTTCGATTTCCTCAGGGTCTTCCTCCTGGTCTTCTTCTATCCATCCACCGTTGCCTTGGTTTGGGTAATAGGGATCTCCCGGTAAATGGAATCCGGCCATTTTTCTGTACTAGAATAGGGGTATGAGAATTTTATAAGAAAAGAAATTTCTATTTAACGACTTCCTACGTTTAACTATATCCTTACGGAGTGCAAGTTTTTCATTGTACAATTATTTAGAACAATACTCCTATAGTATTTCAATTTGGCGAATCTAAAACAATTTTATTTGGTAAGTTTTTGGCTTGTTGTCCACTACGACCATTCCTCGACGTACATTGGTCAAATCTAGGATAAATATAGTTGATCAGGCTATATTTATTCTCGATTTGATTACATACCCCGAGGCCCAATCGTAGTGTCGCAACTTGCCTTTAATACTTTTTAGAAAACTTGTCATGATGCGAGACTGATACATGCGAGTAAAAATGTATATATATTGTTTATGAAAACGTTTTATCAGAGGGTTTATGGTCCCTTTTGCATTTATTGTTTGTATATCATATGTGGTTCGATATACTTAGTTCACTATAAACAATGCAATGATACCAATCTATCACACCCCCAAACCAGAATGGCGGAAACATTCGAGGGTGGATGACTTCACGTAGTATCATAACAATTGAATATTTGTAAAGAAAGTACACATCCATCATATATATAATAAAAAAGTGTATTGTTGCGTAATACATATTTTCAAAAGAATATTACAATATGATGATACGAATGTAATAATAAACGTCCTTAGCGTTCCTTCTTCAAAAGCTGATAGTTACCTGTATTACTGGTTCCCTGAGAAATACAAGTGGTTTTGAAAAAAATGTCAACAATTAAGTTGTTGAGTTCATAAGTGTTTTGTATTGAAAAGTATGTCCTTTTTGGTAGCAAATCGGTAAATGAGGTTTTCAGAAAATCCAATATTTTCTATAAATAGTTCGAAAAGTTTCCGAAGTTGGAATGCGTTTGTATTTTTCGTACTTGAATGATAAAGATAACTTTGTATGAAAAATAATGTAGAAAACTGTATGCATATATGAATCTCGTAAATCAAACTTATTTTTATACTTTTTATGTGAGTTTTATAACCATACTATTGACACTGACTGCCTATAACAACATTCTTCAGGTGTTGTAGTGTTATGACATTTGTCACCCCAGACCTGTCGGTCTAACTGTAGCTAATAGTTTAGGTGCGGGGTTGTCAATCCCGTATAGATCTATCTCCCTCCAAGAGATTATGGTATGTAATACAGGACTTGAAATGCATACATAAGAGTACGTTGAAGTTTGAATATCTCACATTGCTTGGTATAAATAGATTTACGATAAGAATGACTTTACTTCTTTTGAAAGTATTTCGTTTTTCAAGATGTATATGTAAAAATTTACGATTAACCTACTAACTATACCCATTATAGTTTTTCAAAAAGTATGTTCTATTTGGTGAAAATATCTTGGTGATATACTAGCCCTTTATATATAAAGATGTTTGTATCGATACTCTATAAGATAGATATTACATTTATGTTTATAAAATGATACTTTGACTTGTAATGTACTTCTATTCCCCCCCCCCCCCTAAAACATGAAAAGAATTGAAAGGTAGGGGTATGAACTCACTCGTTTGGTCTGAAGAGAGAGAGAGGCTAGAGTTGAGCAGAACTTCGACCGCGGAAAGCTGCGCCTTCGGGCTCTTCGGGGATCTCGGTAGCGTAGATCTTTCGTCGGGGGCTCGGGTGCGGAAACCGAGGGCGTCGGGACAGCTTTTGAAGCTTGAGAGTATGAAAGAGTATGAGAGAGTTTTAGATGGTGTGCAAAACTCGTAGCTCATGCCCTCTATTTATAGTGCTGGAAAGTTACGTACGCTGGGCGTACCTCCGGAGTACGCTGGGCGTACGCGTTACGCTGGGCGTACTTCGGTTATGTTGGGCGTAACTTTGCGTCATGGCTTACGACTCGAGTCTAGCTAGGCGTAGAGCTACAGCCGATGGGACACGACCCTGCTCCTAAGTACGCTAGGCGTACTCCTACATTACGCTGGGCGTAATCCCAGCTTCCGTCTTTTAAATTTCGTAATTTTCACGTACGGGCTCCGTTTTTCGCATTCTTTATATCCACGCGTAGGTGAGATTATGCTCTACAACTTTCATTTAGACTCCGTCGACTGGTTTTGAATTCATTTTTAACAACATGTTTTTAATAGGCCGGGACTGCTAAAGTCCGTTAAAAATTCATAGTTTCTTTATTCGACGTCGGTTTTCGTTTGTCTTTTTATCATTTTACTCCTATTGTGGGGGCCTTCAACTTTCGTTTAGGTTGTGATAGCTAAATAACACTCGATCTTCAATCCGGGTTTTTATCCCTCTACTACTGTTACGAAACTTAGGAAATTCGTAACTTTTTCATACGAGGTCTAATTTGGGCGATCTTTTTATGTATGTTTATAGTTTAACGAACTCTACATCTTTTGTTTAGATACTTAAGGCTAAAATGTATTTTATTGTAATTTCACTTTTTACGTTTAAATAATGTTTTAACGGTGTGTCGTAATTATTCGAGCGGTTATAATTTCTTCGATATAACCCGGTTTAGAATGCTCTTTATGTTTTTGTAAACCTTGGCACGATATCTAACATTTGGTGCATCCCAATTTAGATATTTGAACACTTTATTTTTTAGGTTAATTTCGTTGACTCCAAATAGTTTTTGTTGTATTTGACTTTTGAGCATTACACTGTTTTTGGAAAAATATAGGGTTGTCACAACCAAGAACACACGCTAAGTGTTCTTGGCCTTTTAGCATAAATCAAGCCTTCCAATAGTAAGTGCTTCTATCCTTGAGTGATTTTAAGCTAGTATTACATTTAAACATCAAGAAAATATGTCAAGAACACAAGACTTGAGGTGTTCACGGTCCAAGGAGATGCTTGGGCCGTAAACACCATAAATGACACCAAAGTGTGTCTAAGCCTCAAATCTAAGCCCTAGTTGATGTTTAAACCTTCCTTGACGTGTTTAAACCCTTCCTCGTTGAGTTTAAACCTAGAAAAACATCAAAGACCATCAAATATAGGTGTTTACGGTTTGGGGATCTCCCAAAACCGTAAACACCCTAAAGTGAGATTAAGTTGGTCATTTTCCTTCCTTAGGCTTAGAAACTAGCTCATACACTTACCAATTTGTGTTAAGGGCTTGCAAACATGGCTATACCCTCCCTCATGAGGGTTTACGGTAGTAAACCCAAAGGGAAAGTCCATGAGACCGTAAACTCCTCCAAGGAGTGTTTTTGAAGTCCTAGTCCCTTCCAACGGCCAAACCACTTAGTAGAATTGCTCCAAGAGGCTTACTAAACCACCAAACGACACCTAGTCATTAGGACTAGAGTTTACGACTGTAAACTCTAGAGTTTACTTCCGTAAACTCTTTGTGCCATGACCATCAAAACCGTAAACTCCAAGGGAGTTTACCCTTGGACTCCCAACACACTACCCTTTCCCTACAACACTTAGATGCAACCCTTGAGACGTATAACACTTGTATAAAGTGTTTAGCATGTCCTAGAGTGTCTTAAATTTGTTTATTAGTTGTTTACTGACTAATTGTGTATATACATATATCCTTATATGTTATTAGGATCTTTGTGCGTGTCTAAGTCTTCACTTGACACCAAGCACTTATCCAACACTTCCTTCCGATCCACTTCTACAGGTGAGTTCATACCCCTTAATCAATGTTTTAACTATTTTTAAATGTTTTATGGGGGGATACAAGTAGAATAATGCTAGTTATTATATTAATCACGGGTGATTAATAAGCAGCAATCAAATGGTTGGCTACTCGTTAGCCGTTTTACCAAACAGTTTACTTCAAATGTTTTTCATAAACACTTTATGTGTTTAAAACTCCTTATTACACTGTACATTTTACTCAGTATGTTTTATTTCAAACTTATTTACAATTGTGATTCAAAAAAATGTTTCCTTATGCTAAAGTTGTTTTATTAAACCCATGCCTTCAAACCGTTTTATAGATTGACATCAAGTCGATCTTTTCTTAGATAATAATTATGTTCAAAGGTTTTACAAAACTTATTTTATGCTTCTATATTATAAATTGCATGCCTCTATATGTATAGTTATATAAGTAATGTTTAAAAGACTTAGGAAGGCTACCCACCTAGTCTCCTTTTCCTCGATTTGGATGTGGTCTGATAGGATATCGGGTACTCGTCCGAAGGTCGTTTAAATATTAGTTATATATCATGTGTACATATATAGTCTTCAAAGGTCCTTCCAGTTCATCCAATGCCCTTGGGTAGCAAGGTTATACATCCATGTTCATACGTCCCAGTTAGATTACTAGTAAACTACCATATGGGTAGTTTATGAAGATACTAGAACTATTCACTAGAACGCGATACCATACAATGAGTCAGTTCATTCATGAGTCAATACTTTCTAGAACATTACTATACTTGCTAGATAGAGAGCACGTACACTACAGCTAGAACATTACAGTACATTACTATACTTGCTAGATGGAGAGCACATACACTACAGCTAGAACATTACAGTACATTCTTATACATGCTAGATGGAGAGCACGTACACTACAGCTAGAACATTATAGTACATTACTATACTTGCTAGATGGAGAGCACGTACACTACAGCTAGAACATTACAGTACATTACCATACTATTACATAGATATGGTCACATGATCACATTTACATGAGTACACTTACAAGAATTACTAGTACATTTTATATGTATAGATTCTGTTATATAATCCTCATTCTTATCTTTACCTTGTGATTCAATCACATAATCGACGAGATAGATTGGATTTAATATCCTAGTACCAAAGGATACGTTGCGGGATTGACCATTCCAAGAATCTCTGTTAGCTACAGAGGTAAAAGCACATCCACGGATGTCAATGGTTGATACCATTACAGGTATACTTTTAGGGACTGACTATTCCTATACCCAGTTGTTAGCAACAGAGGTAAATGTGCATCTACGGATGTCTTCAGTTAACATTGTTAGTTGCCCTGGTACCAAAGGGTAATACTAAGACAGTTTGGTTTTGGTAGAAGACTACATTCAGAACAGTTTGGTCTTGGTAGAAGACTTCATTTAGAACAGTTAGGTCTTGGTAGAAGACTACATTCAGAGCAATTACGTCTTGGTAGAAGACTACATTCAGAACAGTTGGGTCTTGGTAGAAGACTACGTTCAGAACAGTTAGGTCTTGGTAGAATACTACATTCAGAGCGGTTAGGTCTTGGTAGAAGGCTACATTGAGAATAGTTAAGTCTTGGTAGAAGACTCCTTTTGTTACTAATAGGAATCATAGGGATTTCTAGGGCTTTTCAAACGTTTACAGTTGTTTTACAAACATTTTCATACTTACAGTTCATTTACATTTTCAGTACTTACATTTCAAATACATACAAGTATTTACATACAAATTAAGACACTAAAATACTTATGATCTCACCAGCTTCAAAGCTGATACTCTCTTTCAAAATAACTTGTATCCTTAGGTCAAACATAGACAGGTACCGATGCAAGGTTTAGAGAAGATGGAGCTCATTCAAGACTCATCTTTCATTTTGATTTATGCTCTTAGTGTCTATTATAATTTGACAGAACACACTTGTATAATAATTATATTATTAATGCAATGGATGATGTTGTTGCTTGTTTACTACTTTTCATTGTTGTGATACTATACATGACGTCCTCCGCCCCAGAACGTTTCCGCCGTTCTTAGTTTTGGGGTGTGACAGAGAATTACCTTTGATTGTTATGTAGCAATAACAATCTCAAATCCTCCTTGTAATGACTTTAGAAAGCTTAGAGTCACAAGTGTCACTCCTCTAATGGTTCACATACACCAAAAGCAAGAGGATGAAGAATAAGGAGAGAGGAGGCTGCCCAAAATGTGTGGAAACCGTAGTGGAACTCTTAGCCACGTTTTTGGGGTTTAAGGGTACTATATTTACATGTAGGCTATTAGCTTTTTCAACTAGGAAACCCTAATTTGACTGCTTAATCCCTAAGCAGCCCATGGACCCTTTTAGAATATCCCTTGGATGATTTCTAATGGGTTTCCCCATAGAATTCGTCCAACCTATTATTCCAAGGTGATCCATAGCCCAAATCCAATTATCTTATAATTACAGTTCCATTCCCTTCAGTTTAATTAATCTCTTTTAGTCAAAAAAAATAATTCTCAATTAATTCTTGACCAATATTATTTAAACAATATGATTTCTTCTTTAATATATTAATCTTATAATATATTAATAAATCATAATTAATATTCTCTCTCCATAATTCATCCTATCTAGTTGCTTTGGTGAAGGCAACCCAAAAGGACCATGCACCATCGGGTCAAGTACATACCAAAATAGTAAAGTGCTCTATTTGAAATTGTTACAAGACAACTCCATAGATATGAAGTCTCACATTCAAGGTACATTCCTTTGAACATCCCTCTTGCATAATAGTTTCTAACCTACATGGATTCTTAATATCCAACTCCCATTATGGAAACATTTCCATATTTTCCATATGACAACTCATTCTTAACAGAATCTTATCTACTCATAATAATGTCAATATGGTCCATCATCCATTACTATACTTCCAACTGCCCACAAGAGGTCAATCCTCAGCGAACCTTAGATTGTCCTTAACAGTTGTTTAACTACTTTATTCATATCCGGTTCTGATCCCTTTTCCCTCTTAATGCCCTAGGCATTTGGAAAATCAGAACGGCCGAATATTACCACATATGCAATTGATCCTATACCAGAAGCATATGGGATACGATACATAGTGTCCTACATGAATACATGATATTTTACTAGCCCCCTGCTATAATTTTGTCATATATAGAATTCCCTTATGTTGAGTCTTTTCAACATAACATTCATATATTCCCTTTGACTAAATTTGATTAAAATTTCTCGATCTAAGCTTTTATTTTTGAAATGAAGTATAATATTCCTCTCCCTTAATTATAGCAAAACAACTTTTCAACCTCTACAACTTTGTCAATTGAAACTTTTTTTCTATAATTAATATTGCTAACTCGGAACACTTACCATAATGATCATGCTCCCACTAACATGAAAATCATATCCTTACCAGCATAACGCTTATGCTCCTACTAGCTTTAACATATATTCAAAAATCAGTTGGACTTCTAGAAATCAATACTTATTGCCTTCCTTAACCAAGGTTCATATTTATGATACGAGCTGCTTCGATAAATCTCTATCTAAGCTTCTCTAACTTATACACCTGTCTTTAGATAGCTCATATGTATGTCTAAAGTATTTCAGAACTCACAGCAGTACGTCCCGAATGTTCAAACTAATTTCCAAATCTCACAATTCGAACTCTGAATAGGGATGCCATAATCATAATCGAATTTGAGAATGCAATTTACATAATTGCGATCTCCTTAAAATCTTCATAGCGAATACGTTTCCTCACAATCATTTTCATGAAATGGAGAGAAACCTTGCCACTTAGATTTTATGGTGTATATGTTCCTATCCATGTGAATTTTGTAATAATCATAATCACAAGACAATTTTTATGACAAATCCAAACTTATGTGGACTAAACTTGTTCAATCTTAATTTCTTGCCATCTGGTAGCACTAGGGCCTACTAGTGCTTCCAGGTTGTTTAACAGCTCTCCTATATAGATCAATGTGCTTTCCTTGACCAAAGTTCTTTACCTTATATAAACAATTAAGAACTCATAGAACTCACATGCATAGTTAACCTTCTCTGTAATGGGCACAGAAAGAAGAAAATGTCAACTCGATAGGTTACAAACCTTAAGTCGTATGCTACTAATTAACAATAGTTTACTCTTGATTAGTTCTTAAAAACTTTTTCAAGATCGTTAAGACTCCCACTGACTTCTTCACATATAAGATTCTTTTTCCCAAAAACATTTCATGACAAACAAAATTTTCAAGAGTTAGTGTGGGTTCTTAACAAGACAAACACTTTACATAATCGGTCTTAGTTGGTCTTTGTCTTATCTAAGACATCACAACTTACCAATTTCAAATGTGCAGGATTCAGAAAACATTTTCAAGTCCACATTTGATGAGTGTTATAAACCTAGTAAAGATGTGTCACTCAATGCACAATCTTGGAGTACAACTCTAAGACTCGATTTTGGAACGAAGTATGATTTATCTTTCGATTTAACCATTTCGAAAATTTCCGATTCCTCTTCCTAGCCATGCTAGTGTACTAAGGTGTCCTTAGAGGATCAATTGTGATATGTTTTCATAATCATCAAGACGATCATAAAAGATGGTATTCAAGTACTCTCCCTTCTTTTCAGATTGGAGAAACTTGTACCTTTCTGCCTAATTGATTCTTCTTATTCGTTCTGCTATGCATTGAAAATTTTCTAATGATTCAGAATTACATTTAATCTTGTAAGTATAACGATGTTTACTAACCTTTTAGTAAATCATGAAGAATAATCTTATCATTCTTTGTGGTGGACCTGACTAGTGCACATCAATGTGTACTAGATCCTAGTCCTTCACTTGACTCACATCTATATGTGAACAAGGAATTAGTCTTAATATTCCAAATACGAAAATTCTCATTCATCACACAATACAAGTCGTATGATTCCAAGTTTCTGTCCAATTGAAACTTAGGTGATAAGAATCATTCCGTATTTGGTAAATTTTTAACATTGCCACAAATAACATAACTAAGAATCACCTCCATTGCTAATAATAGAAACATATGAACATCAATTTTCACAAATGCCATTGCACGGAAATATAAAAAATTAGATAAATCAAATTTTTCTTTATTTATAAAAGTGCGGAAAAACTTGTCCTTACAACGCAATTACAAATGAAAACAATGTTACTAAATATTCCTAAGCAATCTATCATAACTCCTAAGAAGCATCTCAAAAATCTGATCATCGAACCATGCGATCGAAATCCATCTCTTCGCGACCAGATTCAACTCACTCTTCCTTTAAGCTTCCTTTCTTTTCTTCGATCCTACAAAACAGCAAAATGAAATCTTATCACATCATGTATTAGTGATTTTACCTGAACCAGAGTCATACATCTTGACTCTCCCATCTTTGCGATCCTTTAGGTAGATACGGCAGTTTCGCAACCAATGCCCCTTCTCTTTGCAGTTGAAACAAGTAGACTCTTTTGGAATAGCACATGGAACAATCTCATGTTCAACCTTTCTCTTTAGCATCCGGTCAAATAGTTTGACCATGGCCAATCCCTTTCCATTGGGAAGAGAAAACTTTTATGTACTTCCAATGTTGCCACAATGTCGATGGAAGTTTGGGAAGTTTACCTACCATTCAAAGTTGCTTTACCAGTGCGCCAAATCATTGTTGATTCAGCAGCAATAAGAAAATAGGTGAGATCAATGAGGGTCACGTCAAGGTCTGTCATATAGTAATCTTTTATGAACTCACTATATGACTTAGGAAGTGATTGAACAACCTAATCAAAATCTAGCCAAAAAATCAAAAATCCTGGCAATAGGACACTGGACTCGTAGAGTCCACTATGGAACTCGTCGAGTTCATGCAACTTGTCGAGTCCATACATGGACTCATCGAGTAAACCTGTCAGACAGCAAAATTCTCGACTTTTTGATCCTTTGGCAGTTCACTTTTGCATCTATTCAATAGAAAAATAACCTAGGCTCTGATACCACTATTGGGTTTTGAGCATAATGTCATTCCTATGGTGTACATGCAACCCTAATTGCTTTGGATCTAGGTTTTTCTAATTTGAAAATACAACTATGAATACCAAAGAAATATCCCTATGACTAGCATACATATATCAAAAATCACATATGATTAGGGTTAGAATCTTTACCTTTCTTGTTATGTAGCAATAACAAGTTTAATCCTTGTTGATCTTGACTTCTGAAAGGCTAGTGCCCCAAGTGTTTCACCTCTAATGGAGTCACAAACACCCAATGCAAGGAGAACGACTTAGGAGAGAAGGATTTTGGCTAGGGTTTCTTTCTTGAATGCTTGGCCAAAAATCCCCTTGTATGGGGTCCTATATATAGTTGTGGTTGCTAGGGTTTTTAGGTGGAAATCCTAATACCTAACTTAGACAACAAGCAGCCTATGAACTCCTTCCTTAGAGCCCATGGACGAAATCTATAGGGCTTCCCTATATGATTTCGTCCACTCCACTTTATGGAGTCCATCAGCCCATTTATGCAACTATCAATGATTTGCATAATAGTCCCCTAATTATTTAATTAGTTTCTTTTGACCACTAAATTAATTCCAAATTAATTTATGATCAATACTAATTAAATAATATGATTTTCAAATAATATATTAATCTTGCAATATATTAAAAAACCATTTTAAGTACTAATTTATTATTTATATAATAAATTCTATTTTCTCTCCTCTTGTCATCCTATCAAGTTGCATGAGTGAAGGCAACCCAAAAGGACCATGCTCATAATCAAATCAAGTACATACCAAAAATAGTTATGGGCTTAGACACCTAATCCAACACTGATGGGGTTTTAACACAACATCATTCTTACGGTGTACATGCAACCCTAATTGCTTTGGATCTAGGTTTTTCTAATTTGAACATACAACGATGAATACCAAAGAAATAACCCTATGGCTAGCATACATATATCAAAAATCACATATGATTAGGGTTAGAATCTTTACCTCTCTTGTTATGTAGTAATAATAAGTTTAATCCTTCTTGATCTTGACTTCTGAAAGCATAGTGCCCCAAGTGTTGCACCTCTAACGGAGTCACAAACACCCAATGCAAGGAGGATGACTTAAGAGAGAAGTATTTCGGCTAGGGTTTCTTTCTTGAATCCATAGATCAAAAATCTCCTTGTATGAAGTCCTATATATAGTTGTGGCTGCTAGGGTTTTCAGGTGGAAACCCTAATACCTAACTTAGGCAACAAGCATCCCAAGAACTCCTTCCTTAGAGCACTTGGACAAAATCTATAGGGCTCCCCTATAGGATTCCCTCCACTCCACTCTATAGAATTTATCAGCCCATTTATGCAACTATCAACGATTTGCATAATAGTCCCCCAATTATTTAATCAATCTCTTTTGATCACCAAATTAATTTATGATCAATACTAATTAAATAATATGATTTCCAAATAATATATTAATCTTTTAATATATTAATAAAACCATTTTTGAGTACCAATTTATTATTCATATAATAAATTCTACTCTCTCCTCTTATCATTCTATAAAGTTACATGAGTGAAGGTAACCCAAAAAGACCATGCTCATAATCAAATCAAGTACATACCAAAAATATTTATGTCTTAGACACCTAATCCAACAGTCTCCCACTTGGATAAGTCAAATAACTGTTATTGCATACGACTTCAGAATCTGATTAGCAATCGTAGCTTTCAAAAGCCGCTGTCAAACTCTGATCCTATCAGTAACGCGTCCTTTAGATAAGGGATCATATCCTCCTTGATTCTCAAGATATCGTATAGACATGAGACATGGATTATAATCATTCTCTCTGTTTATGTGTTGTTTCGCGGTTTCTGATTTAAGACGATTGATAATAGACTTCAGTTGAACACATCAACTTAGTCCAGGCTTGGCCAATCGCTTAGGTGACATCACTAAATCATCGAGGGGCCCACAAATATCACTTTTATCCCACTTTAGGTAAAAGTAACGGATATACTTCGACTCATATGCTTGCACTATTTACTCATCAAATTACACACACCAATACGTTTTATAACATCAACCTACTGATGCGTTTACGTATTATCAATGTGCAACCGACTTGTAAACAATAACTCATATCTCTCAATTTCAAGAATATAATATATTATCGTCTCACAATCATCCATGATAAAATCCATGAAGTGATTTACGTGAATGTGAGTTTAATACAATACTCAAATCTTATTTCAGGAGCACTCATGAACACTGCAGCAGACTTTTGGTATGTCTAAACACTTTAAACAATCTACAGTTGGATTCATGACAGTCTTACCTCATTACCTACTTCCAAAGTATGATCGATTTTGGACATTTGAATAACCTAGTTATTTGGTAAGTCAAAACATGCGAAGTGAAATACAAGATTAATCGAATCCAATATGGCCTCAACACTTTGAGTATAAATAAAACACTTATTATTTAATCACCATATTGATTACACATTATTCATTGTATAATGTTTTGGATAATCAACTTAATACTTAAATTGAAGCAATTGTCATCCCATGCTCCAAGCATGTGCACTATGTTTACCTATGGTCCTTACTTTGTGAAACAGATCAATTGAACACATTTTCAATGATGCTCATTTCACAATTCCCAATCCTTATCACAAGTGTAAGAATACCAAATTCTTTCCACTATTAAAATATATTATATTTTTAACATTTTACGCAATGATCCTTTTGTAATGTCATAGTCACAAATACTTTGCCAATGAAATTACAAAGTGCTCTATTGGAGATTGTTACAAGACAACTCCATAGATATGAAGTCTCATATTCAAAGTACGTTCCTTTGAACATCCTTCTAGCATAAAAGTTTCTAATCTACATAGATTCTTAATATCCAACTCGTATTATGGAAACATTTCCTTATCTGCTATATGACAACTCATTCTTAATAGAATCCTATCTATTCATAATAATGTCAATATGGTTCATCCATTATTATCCTTCCAACTGCCCACAAGTGACCAATCCTTGGCGAACCTTAGATTGTGTTTGACAGTTGTTTAACTTACTTTAGTCATATCTGATTTTTGTCCTTTTCTCTCTTAACTCCCTACGTATTTGGAATAGACGAAACAGTCGAATATCACAACATATGTAATTGATCCTATACCCGAAGCGTATGGGATACGACACAAAATGTCTTACAAAAAGATTTGATACTTTACCAGTCTCCTGCTATAATATTGCCATATATAGAATTTCCTTATGTTGAACCTTTTCAACATAGCATTCATATATGTCCTTTGACTAAATTTGATTAAAATTTCTCGATCTAAGCTTTTAGATTTGAAATGAAGCATAAATTTCTCTCCCTTATTTATAGCAAAGCAACTTTTCAACCTCTACAACTTTGCGAATTGAAACTTTTGTTTTCTATAATTAATATTGTTAACTCGCAACAATTAACATAATAATCATGCTCCCACTAACAAGATAATTATATCCTTACCAACACAACACTTATGCTCCCAATAGCTTTGATATGTATTCAGAAATCAGCTGGACTTCTAGAAATCGATACTTACTGACTTTCATTACCAAGGTTCATATTTCTGATACGTACTGTTTCGATAAGACTTTATCTAAGCTCATATATCTTTTATTAGAAAGCTCATATGTTTGTTAAACAATTTCAGAACTTACAATAAGAAGTCTTAAATGTTCAAACTATTTGCCACTTCTCACAATTCGAACTATGAAGAGGGATGCCGTAATCATAATCGAATTTGAGAATGCAAATATGACAATTGCTATCTCCTTAAAATCTTCCTAGTGAAAGCGTTTCCTCACAATCATTTTCATGAAGCGGAGAGAAACCTTGTCAATTAGATTTTATGGTGTATATGTTCCTATCCATGTGAATTTGTCATAACCATAATCATAAGACAAGGTTATGACAAATCCAAAACCATATGGACCGAACTTGTCCAATCTTAATTTCTTGCCACCTGGTAGCACAAGGGCCTATCATGTCTTCCAAGTAGTCAAGCATCTCACCCATACAGATCAATGAACTTTCACCAATCAAGGTGTTTTTCCTTGTGCAATCAATTGAGAACTCTTAGGACTCACATGCATAGTTAACTTTACTGTAATGGCATAGAAACAAGAATATGTCAACACGATAGGTTATTAAACCTCAAGTCGTGTATTAGTAATAGACAATAGGTTCATTCTCGAATAGTTCCTGAAGCTATTCAAGACCATTAAGACTCCCACTGACCTCTTAACATATAAGATTCTCTTGTCAAGAAACATTCTTTGACAAAAAAATATTCAAGAGTTAGTGCAGATTCTTATCAAGACAAACACTTCACACAATTGGTCTTAGTTAGTCTTTTTCCTATCTAAGACATCACAAATCACCTATTTCAAATGTGCAAGAGTATTAAAAACATTTTTCTATTCCACATTTGATGAGTGATATAAACCTTCTTAAGTTATCTCACTCAAGTCACAATCTTGGAGTATGACTCTAAGACTTGATTTTGGAAAGAAGTATGATCCACCTTTTGATTTAACCATTTCAAAAACTCCCGATTCCTCTTCTTTGCCATACTAGTGCACTAATTTTTCCTTAGAGGATCAATTGTGATATGGTTT
Source organism: Lactuca serriola (assembly GCF_051521515.1). NCBI lineage: Eukaryota > Viridiplantae > Streptophyta > Magnoliopsida > Asterales > Asteraceae > Lactuca > Lactuca serriola. The sequence goes on along the minus strand of NC_136410.1, from coordinate 311,517,792 downwards.
CAAAATCACTAAGATGATCATATAACTTGATACTTAAGTACTCACCTTTCTTTTCAGATTGGAGAAACTTTTATCTTTCTGCCTACTTGATTCTTCCTATTCGTTCTGCTTTACATTGAAAGCTTTTCAACGATTCAGAATTACACTTAATCTTGTAAGCATAACAATATTTACTAAACTTCTAGCCAATCATGACAAATATTCTTATCGTTCTTTATGGTGGACTTGACCTAGTACACAACAATGCGTACTAGATCCTTTAGTCCTTCACTTGACTCACATACTATATATGAACAAGGTATTACTTTTGATTTTCCAAATACAAAGGTTCTCATTCATCACACAATACAAGTCGAAAGATTCCATGTTTCTATTGTAACACCTGGTTCCTGGTGCGTATTCAAATTCAAGTATTATTGTAATCTACTCTGGGACTCGGCGAGTTGGAGGCCCAATTCGTCGAGTAGACTCGACGTTACGCGGGGGTTTTAATGATCTATTCGAAGAATCGGGAGACCAACTCAGCGAGTAGGAGCTGTCAAGAAAAAACCCTAATGTTTAGGGTTTGCACCCTATTTAAACACTTTATCTCATCCCAAACCAGCCTCCATCACCCTCCCAACTTAGAGAAACCCTAGATTAAAACCCTAAACCCTTATTGAGTGTTCTTGATCCTTTTGGTGCTTTTCGTGTGTGTTTGAAGTTGGAGAAGAAGAAGGAAGCTTGGAAGTTCAAGTAGAAGCAAGGAGATCCAGAATTTTTACTTCATTCTCAGCTCATTCAAGGTAAAAAGTTGGAACCTTGACAATCTATCTCTTAGATTTTGATTTGGGGCTATTTCTATCCTTTGTATAAGTATAGAGAAGCAAAAATCGGATTTTGTGGGTGTGCTTAGAGTTGCACTTCGGATCTGGGGGTATTGGGGGTCTTTATGGCATAAAGGTGCCAACTTTGTTGCCATAAACACCCCATGCATCTTGTAGACCTCCTTTTATGGCTTTTTTAGCCAAAGGCCCCATGCATGTACATCAAGTTTGTAGCTTTACGTATAAAATTGATCCAAGGAGGCCAGATCTATGGTATTGATGCGTTAAGACCCATTATAATCGACTGTATAGTTTTGGACAAAGAGGGACTTGGCGAGTCATTCTTAGGAATCAGCGAGTCGGGGTGTATTGTCCAGCAAATCCTCTTTGTTTACGGACCAGATGTTAAGATCGAAGGTTCCCCCGTTGTTTAGGTTCACTAGGGACCTGGAAATCATAGGACTCGACAAGTTCAAGGCAATGTCCCAGCCACATGAAGACGAGCTCAACGAGTTCAAGGGGAACTCGGCGAGTCATAGACTAAGCACCTTCTTATGGATGAAGATGAACTCAGCGAGTTTAAGGACGAACTCGGCGAGTTGGTTGAAGATAGTTTGATGTGTTGTTGAAGGCGAACTCATCGAGCTCTTGCTAGACTCGACGAGTGGAGACAGAATTATGGCATTTTGTGGATACGGGGATTCGACGACAAGTCGAGTCAACCAGATGTTGACTTTGACCAAAAGTTGGCTTTGACCAAGGATTTGACTTTGACTTTGACTTTGACTTTGACTTTGACTTGGATTTGAGTAACTCTTGTAAGGGTTATGAGTATAAGTTGATAACTTAGAAAAGTTGTCGTGTAGGGATTAAGGAGTCGGGGAAAGTAGATTTTCACTCCGAGGATAGTGCAGACACTATACGACATTGAGGTGAGTCACCCTTTAGTAGAAGTGGGTCTAAGGCACCAAGGCCGACCCACTAGTAGTTGATTACAGTTGGGATCATTATCTTTGTGATAATAATCTGGTTTGCTATTACTTGATGAGTTCTAAGTGCCAATATGATATGTTCTATGTGATAGCGGTAGTAGGAGGGGAATAGTCCCCCGATTCGGTCGTTAGGACCGAAGAGTAGGTCGGACACCCCAAATATGTCTGACAGTATGATTATGATATGTTATTATGTGATTGTAGTAGGGGTGAAATAGTCCCTGTGACCAGGTGAGATAGACCGGAGAGTAGGCAGGCACC